>NC_050100.1:83195073-83820073 GCF_902167145.1 Zea mays | reverse complement strand
CTTTACCCACAAGTCATGTTATCCATTTGCCACGGGGTTGTACGGGCCCCATACACCTCTACCAAGGAAGCGAGGCAGGGTAACACTACGAGGCCTTTACAAAGTTCCACTAGCTTCAGAAAACCCGCTACAGTTTATAGGAAGCTCCAATACAGGGATCCCTCGCCTGACTGCCATCGCAGCAAAATCAACCAAGGACCTCCCCACACTGACCACTCCCCTACTGCCCTTGCCCCTTTCGGGTAAGGTAGTCTTCCACTAGCTTTCCTAATTAATCAGCCAAGGGCATCCCATTAAACCCTTGTGGTAGCACTGTTTTCCCGGGTGGTCGCTCCATGTTCCAATTAATATAATGATCTTATCATGAACAGTAAATAACAACAAATAACAAAAGTATAATCATGAATAATGTGTATCTCAATGCCCAAAACTACATATAGCACTAGCAAGTACTATCCAAAAAGTTCAATGGTAAACAAGGCATAAAGATAGACAAACTAGGGTAACCTATTAGGTTCCATCAAAATTAACCTATACAGATCATTATGATTAATTAGAACATGAGTGGGTAAAAGAAGTGATCAAGGGCACAACTTGCCTGGCACTTGAGATCCAGGTACCAACTTGCTCTTCAGATGACTCGTGACCTCGCGCTAGTCGTAGTAATACATACAAGCATGTATAGGCAAAATTAACATCACACCAATCATAAGAACAAAATATATATTAATAATCTAAATAATAGAATAAGATCATAGAAACATGAATAATTAATTTTGGAGTTATAGTTATTTAGTTATGAATTTCTGAAGTTATTAAGCACCTAGAACAGATTAATTCAAATGAACAATTTTAATTCACATTTCATGGCTAAACAGTGTTACTAGTTGATAGACAACATGAAAACAAAATTATTTCAACTGGAACGACTCAATTTGAAGTTAATATGAAATAAATATGAATTATACAATTTTTTAGCATTTATTTTCACATTAAAATCATTTTCTAAATATTTTTACTGGATTTTCCAACTCTCTGGACTGGGCACCAAAACCAGAGAAGTTCGGGGGCAGACGTACAAAAATACCCCAGACTCAGATTAACCCTATATGGATGGCGGGTTGATTGTATAAAAGTGAAGGGGCTCTTTAGAAAAATAGCCATGGCGAAGGGGTATGGACAATCGCGAGCCATCAGATTACCAATCAAGCGCTCGGATTAGGTTTCTTCTACATCGAATCGGTACGCCACAGAAGCCGTTGGATCAAGGATCCACGCTAGAGAACGTGCCACGCAGCGAGATTGATTAAACCCTTGGATTGTCGATCAATAGCCCGATTTCAATCTCCCGAACCGGTGTTTAAGCTTCTAATCGCAGCCACTGGTGCATGATCGGACGGTGCTCCGACATCTTCTCCACATGACTGGCCAGGACGGCGGCGCCGCCACGCCCTGTGGCGGAAGTTCACCGGCACCCGGTCAATGCGCACTTCCCCTGACAATTACCTGACCCGAAACTGTCCTACCCCTAGAGGCGACCCAGGCGAATGCGTAAGCGACATTCATACCTCTGATTATGGCGACGACCGCACGGTTCATGGCGCGAGGCGGATTCGCGACTGCGCCCGTACTCCGACGAGGAATAGCCATGGATTAGTGGCCTCCCGCGCTGATTTTGTGGTAGCTACAGCTTCCCCTCGTTAAGGCGATGCTCCTGGTCTCCCTTCCATGGCCAGAGACGCAAGTCCGACCGATTTCCATGGCGGCGACAACCTTCTTCTCTCTCTGATAGTCGCCTAGAGGGGGGTGAATAGGGCAAAACTGAAATTTACAAAATTAATCACAACTACAAGCCGGGTTAGCGTTAGAAATATGATCGAGTCCGCGAGAGAGGGTGGAAAACAAATCGCAAGCAAATAAGAAGTGTGACGCGCGGATTTGTTTTACCGAGGTTCGGTTCTCGCAAACCTACTCCCCGTTGAGGAGGCCACAAAGGCCGGGTCTCTTTCAACCCTTTCCCTCTCTCAAACGGTCCCTCGGACCGAGTGAGCTTTCTCTTCTCAATTACTTGGAACACAAAGTTCCCACAAGGACCACCACAAGATTGGTGTCTCTTGCCTCAATTACAAGTGAGTTTGATCGCAATGAAAGATTGAAAGAAAGCACGATTGCAAAAAGGCCAAGCGACAAGAGCGACAAATAACACACGGATCACTTTCTCTCTCAAGTCACTAATCACTAATGATCTCTTTTCTCAATTGTGAAACTTGGAGAGGTGGAGGCTTTGAATGTGTCTTGGAATGAATTGTTAGCTCTTGTATTGAATGTTGAAGGTTGGAATGCTTGGATGATATGAATGGAGGTGGTTGGGGTTGTATTTATAGCCACCAACCACTTCCTAGCCGTTGCTCCATTCTGCTGAGCGCGGACGGTCCGCGAGCCAGGTCCAGACAGTCCGCCCCTGTAGATCAACGGCTAAAAAAGCAACGGTCAGCAGTAACGGCTATATCAACGGCTATATCGCATTTAATGCGTCGGCAGATGTCAGATGAAGCCAGTCGCGGACGGTCCGCCCGCCTGGCCCGGACGGTCCGCGAGGCCGCTATAATTCATTTCTCTGAACCCGTCACCTTCGGGTTTTTCGGTTTCTTGCCTACCGGACGGTCCGCGCTAGAGGCCGGACGGTCCGCGTGAGGACTCAGACGGTCCGCACTTTTCCTCCGGACAGTCCACAGTGCAGACTTAGATTTTTGCATTGGTTCTGTCCGAGTGTCATCCTCGTGTCGCGGACAGTCCGCCGCAAGGGCCCGGACGGTCCGCGCTTGGCCTGTTTTTCCAAAAAGCTTCTCCTGTCCGGAATAATCTACGGTATTCCGGACAGTCGATTTAGTATAGTTGTAGATGAACCTTTGGCACCTGTAGAACATATAATCTAGAGCAAACTAGTTAGTCCAATTATTTGTGTTGTGCAATTCAACCACCAAAATCAATTAGAAAATAGGTGTAAGCCTAATTCCCTTTCAATCTCCCCCTTTTTGGTGATTGATGCCAACACAAACCAAAGCAAGTATAGAAGTGTATAATTGAACTAGTTTGCATGAAGTAAGTGCAAAGGTTACTTGGAATTGAGCCAATATAAATACTTATAAGATATTCATGGATTGTTTCTTTCATTCTTAATATTTTGGACCACGCTTGCACCACATGTTTTGTTTTTGCAAACTCTTTTGTAAATCCTTTTCAAAGTTCTTTTGCAAATAGTCAAAGGTAAATGAGTAAGATTTTGCAAAGCATTTTCAAGATTTGAAATTTTCTCCCCCTGTTTCAAATGCTCCTCCTTTGACTAAACAAAACTCCCCCTAAATGAGATCCTCCTCTTAGTGTTCAAGAGGGTTTTGATATATCATTTTTGAAATACTACTTTCTCCTCTTTTCGAACACAATAGGAAACCAATTGATAATATTTTTGAAAAACACGAAGTTTTTGAAATTGGTGGTGGTGCGGTCCTTTTGCTTTGGGCCCTTACTTTCTCCCCCTTTGGCATGAATCGCCAAAAACGGAATCATTAGAGCCCTTGAAGTACTTTCTTCCTCTTTGGTTATAAATAAATGAGTTAAGATTGTACCAAAGACGAAGTCCTTTTGCTTTCTCCCCCAAGGATGGAGAGTGACATGGAGCGATGGCGAAGGATGAGTTACGGAGTGGAAGCCTTTGTCTTCGCCGAAGACTCCAATTCCCTTTCAACATTCCTATGACTTGGTTTGAAATTCACTTGAATATATATTAGTCATAGCATATGAAGGAGATGTGATCAAAGGTATGCAAATGAGCTATGTGTGCAAATCAACAAAAGAAGTTCCTAGAATCAAGAATATTTAGCTCATGCCTAAGTTTGTTAAAAGTTTGTTCATCAAGTGGCTTGGTAAAGATATCGGCTAATTGATCTTTAGTGTTAATGTAAGAGATCTCGATATCTCCCTTTTGTTGGTGATCCCTAAGAAAATGATACCGAATGGCTATGTGTTTAGTGCGGCTATGCTCGACAGGATTATCCGCCATCTTGATTGCACTCTCATTATCACATAGCAAGGGGACTTTGGTTAATTTGTAACCGTAGTCCCGCAGGGTTTGCCTCATCCAAAGCAATTGTGCGCAACAATGGCCTGCAGCAATGTACTCGGCTTCGGCGGTGGAAAGAGCGACCGAATTTTGCTTCTTTGAAACCCAAGACACCAAGGATCTTCCCAAGAACTGGCAAGTCCCCGATGTGCTCTTCCTATTGATTTTGCACCCCGCCCAATCGGCATCCGAATAACCAATCAAATCAAATGTGGATCCCCTAGGATACCAAAGCCCAAACTTAGGAGTATAAGCCAAATATCTCAAGATTCGTTTTACGGCCGTAAGGTGAGCTTCCTTAGGGTCGGCTTGGAATCTTGCACACATGCATACGGAAAGCATAATATCCGGTCGAGATGCACATAAATAGAGTAAAGAACCTATCATCGACCGGTATACCTTTTGATCCACGGACTTACCTCCCGTGTCGAGGTCGAGATGCCCATTGGTTCCCATGGGTGTCTTGATGGGCTTGGCATCCTTCATCCCAAACTTGTTTAGAATGTCTTGAGTATACTTCGTTTGGCTAATGAAGGTGCCCTCTTGGAGTTGCTTCACTTGAAATCCCAAGAAGTACTTCAACTCCCCCATCATAGACATCTCGAACTTTTGTGTCATGATCCTACTAAATTCTTCACATGTAGACTTGTTAGTAGACCCAAATATAATATCATCAACATAAATTTGGCATACAAACAAGTCATTATCAAGAGTTTTAGTGAATAGAGTAGGATCGGCCTTTCCGACTTTGAATTCATTAGTGATGAGAAAATCCCTAAGGCATTCATACCATGCTCTTGGGGCTTGCTTGAGCCCATAAAGCGCCTTAGAGAGTTTGTAAACATGGTTAGGGTACTCACTATCTTCAAAGCCGGGGGGTTGCTCAACATAGACTTCTTCCTTGATTGGTCCATTGAGGAAGGCACTTTTTACGTCCATTTGGTAAAGCTTAAAGCCATGGTAAGTAGCATAGGCCAATAATATGCGAATTGACTCAAGCCTAGCTACGGGTGCATAGGTTTCACCGAAATCCAAACCTTCGACTTGGGAGTATCCCTTGGCCACAAGTCGAGCTTTGTTCCTTGTCACCACACCATGCTCGTCTTGCTTGTTGCGGAAGACCCATTTGGTTCCTACAACATTTTGATTAGGACGTGGAACTAAATGCCATACCTCATTCCTAGTGAAGTTGTTGAGCTCCTCTTGCATTGCCACCACCCAATCCGAATCTTGGAGTGCTTCCTCTACCCTGTGAGGCTCAATAGAGGAAACAAAAGAGTAATGCTCACAAAAATGTGCAACACGAGATCTGGTAGTTACCCCCTTATGAATGTCGCCGAGGATGGTGTCGACGGGGTGATCTCGTTGGATTGCTTGGTGGACTCTTGGGTGTGGTGGCCTTTGTTCCTCATCCTCCTTGTCTTGATCATTTGCATCTCCCCCTTGATCATTGCCGTCATCTTGAGGTGGCTCATTTGCTTGATCTTCTACTTCATCAACTTGAGCCTCATCCTCATTTTGAGTTGGTGGAGATGCTTGCGTGGAGGAGGATGGTTGATCTTGTGCATTTGGAGGTTCTTCGGATTCCTTAGGACACACATCCCCAATGGACATGTTCCTTAGCGCGATGCACGGAGCCTCTTCAATACCTATCTCATCAACATCAACTTGCTCTACTTGAGAGCCGTTAGTCTCATCAAACACAACGTCACAAGAAACTTCAACAAGTCCTGAGGACTTGTTAAAGACTCTATATGCCCTTGTGTTTGAGTCATATCCTAGTAAAAAGCCTTCTACAGTTTTAGGAGCAAATTTGGATTTTCTACCTCTTTTAACAAGAATAAAGCATTTGCTACCAAAGACTCTAAAATATGAAATATTGGGCTTTTTACCGGTTAGGAGTTCGTATGATGTTTTCTTGAGGATTCGGTGTAGATACAACCGGTTGATGGCGTAGCAGGCGGTGTTGACCGCCTCGGCCCAAAACCGATCCGAAGTCTTGTACTCATCAAGCATGGTTCTTGCCATGTCCAGTAGAGTTCGATTCTTCCTCTCCACTACACCATTTTGTTGTGGCGTGTAGGGAGAAGAGAACTCATGCTTGATGCCCTCCTCCTCAAGGAAGCCTTCGATTTGAGAGTTCTTGAACTCCGTCCCGTTGTCGCTTCTTATTTTCTTGATCCTTAAGCCGAACTCATTTTGAGCCCGTCTCAAGAATCCTTTTAAGGTCTCTTGGGTTTGAGATTTTTCCTGCAAAAAGAATACCCAAGTGAAGCGAGAATAATCATCCACAATAACTAGACAGTACTTACTCCCGCCGATGCTTATGTAAGCGATCGGGCCGAATAAATCCATGTGAAGGAGCTCCAGTGGCCTGTCACTTGTCATGATGTTCTTGTGTGGATGATGAATGCCAACTTGCTTCCCGGCTTGGCATGCGCTACAAATCCTGTCTTTCTCAAAATGAACATTCGTTAGTCCTAAAATGTGCTCTCCCTTTAGAAGCTTATGAAGATTTTTCATTCCAACATGAGCTAGTCGGCGGTGCCAGAGCCAACCCATGTTAGTCTTAGCAATTAAGCAAGTGTCGAGTTCAGCTCTATCAAAATCTACCAAGTATAGCTGACCCTCTAACACTCCCTTAAATGCTATTGAATCATCACTTCTTCTAAAGACAGTAACACCTACATCAGTAAATAGACAGTTGTAGCCCATTTGACATAATTGCGAAACGGAAAGCAAATTGTAATCTAAAGAATCTACAAGAAAAACATTGGAAATGGAATGGTCAGGAGATATAGCTATTTTACCCAAACCTTTGACCAAACCTTGGTTTCCATCCCCGAATGTGATAGCTCGTTGGGGATCTTGGTTTTTCTCGTAGGAGGAGAACATCTTATTTTCCCCCGTCATGGGGTTTGTGCATCCGCTATCGATGATCCAACTTGAGCCACCGGATGCATAAACCTACAAAACAAGTTTAGTTCTTGACTTTAGGTACCCAAACGGTTTTGGGTCCTTTGGCATTAGAAACAAGAACTTTGGGTACCCAAACACAAGTCTTAGAGCCCTTGTGTTTGCCCCCAACAAACTTGGCAACTACCTTGCCGGATTTGTTAGTCAAAACATAAGATGCATCAAAAGTTTTAAATGAAATGCTATGATCATTTGATGCACTAGGAGTTTTCTTTCTAGGCAACTTAGCACGGGTTGATTGCCTAGAGCTAGATGTCTCACCCTTATACATAAAAGCATGGTTAGGGCCAGAGTGAGACTTCCTAGAATGAATTCTCCTAATTTTCCTCTCGGGATAACCGGCAGGGTACAAAATGTAACCCTCATTATCCTGAGGCATGGGAGCCTTGCCCTTAACAAAATTAGACAATCTTTTAGGAGGGGCACTAAGTTTGACATTGTCTCCCCTTTGGTAGCCAATGCCATCCTTGATGCCAGGGCGTCTCCCATTATAGAGCATACTTCTAGCAAATTTAAATTTTTCATTTTCTAAGTTATGCTCGGCAATTTTAGCATCTAACATTGCTATATGATCATTTTGTTGTTTAATTAAAGCCATATGATCATGAATAGCATTAATATCAACATCTCTACATCTAGTACAAATGGAAACATGCTCAACACTAGATGTAGAGGGTTTGCATGAATTAAGTTCAACAATCTTAGCACGCAAGATATCATTATTATCTCTAAGATCGGAAATTGTAACATTGCAAACATCTAGTTCTTTAGCCTTAGCAATTAAATTTTCATTTTCTACTCTAAGGCTAGCGAGAGAAATGTTTAATTCTTCAATCCTAGCAAGCAAATCATCATTATTATCTCTAGGATTGGAAATCGAAACATTACAAACATGTGAATCAACCTTAGCATTTAAACTAGCATTTTCATGTCTAAGGTTGTCAATCATCTCATGGCAAGTGCTTAGCTCACTAGATAGTTTTTGACATTTTTCTACTTCTAGAGCGTAAGCATTTTTAACCTTAACATGCTTTTTGTTTTCCTTGATTAGGAAGTCCTCTTGGGAGTCCAAGAGGTCATCCTTTTCATGGATGGCACTAATTAGCTCATTTAGTTTTTCCTTTTGTTCTATGTTAAGGTTGGCAAAAAGAACGCGCAAGTTATTCTCCTCATTGCTAGCATCATCCTCATCACTAGAGGTTTCATATTTAGTGGAGGATCTTGATTTTACCTTCTTCCTCTTGCCGTCCTTTGCCATGAGGCACTTGTGGCCGACGTTGGGGAAGAGGAGTCCCTTGGTGACGGCGACGTTGGCGGCGTCCTCGTCGGAGGAGGAGTCGGTGGAGCTCTCGTCGGAGTCCCATTCGCGGCATACGTGGGCATCGCCGCCCCTCCTCTTATGGTACCTCTTCTTTTCTTTCCTCTTTCCCTTCTTGTCGTTATCCCTGTCACTGTCACTTGATAATGGACATTTAGCGATAAAGTGATCGGGCTTACCACACTTGTAGCAAACCTTCTTGGAACGGGATTTGTAATCCTTCCCCTTCTGTTGTTTGAGGATTTGGCGAAAGCTTTTGATGATTAAAGCCATCTCCTCATTGTCGAGCTTGGAGGCGTCAATTGGTTGTCTACTCGGTGTAGACTCCTCCTTCTTCTCCTCCGTTGCCTTAAATGCCACCGGTTGTGCTTCGAACGTGGAGGGTTCATCAAGATCGTTGATCTTCTTGGAGCCCTTGATCATACATTCAAAGCTCACAAAATTCCCGATAACTTCCTCGGGGGTCATTTGAGTATATCTAGGATTACCACGAATTAATTGAACTTGAGTGGGGTTAAGGAAAATAAGTGATCTCAAAATAACCTTAACCACCTCGTGGTCATCCCATTTCTTGCTCCCGAGGTTGCGCACTTGGTTCACCAAGGTTTTGAGCCGGTTGTACATATCTTGTGGCTCCTCCCCTTGGCGAAGACGGAAGCGACCGAGCTCCCCCTCGATCGTTTCCCGCTTGGTGATCTTGGTGAGTTCATCACCCTCGTGCGCGGTCTTGAGTAGGTCCCAAATCTCCTTTGCATTCTTCAACCCTTGCACCTTGTTGTACTCCTCCTTGCTTAGAGAGGCAAGGAGTATGGTTGTAGCTTGAGAGTTGAAGTGCTCGATTTGGGCCACTTCGTCCGTATCGTAGTCTTCATCCCCTACGGATGGTACCTGTGCTCCAAACTCAACAACATTCCATATACTTTTGTGGAGTGAGGTTAGATGAAATTTCATTAAATCACTCCACCTAGCATAATCTTCACCGTCAAAGGTTGACGGTTTGCCTAATGGAACGGAAAGTAATGGAGTATGTCTAGATGTACGAGGATAGTGTAAGGGGATCTTACTAAACTTCTTGCGCTCTTGGCGCTTAGAAGTTACGGACGACGCATCGGAGTCGGAGGTCGATGTTGATGAAGTGTCGGTCTCGTAGTAGACCACTTTCCTCATCCTCTTGTGCTTGTCGCCTTTCCGATGCGACTTGTGAGAAGAAGATTTTTCCTTCTTCTCTTTGTGATGTGAGGAAGAAGATCTTTTCTCCTTCCGTTTGGAGGAGTCCTTCTTCTTCTCCTTCCTCTTGGTGTGGGACTCTTCCGATGAAGTGCTCCCTTGGCTTGTAGTGGGCTTGTCGCCGGTCTCCATCTCCCTCTTGGCGTGATCTCCCGACATCACTTCGAGCGGTTAGGCTCTAATGAAGCACCGGGCTTTGATACCAATTGATAGTCGCCTAGAGGGGGGGTGAATAGGGCGAAACTGAAATTTACAAAATTAATCACAACTACAAGCCGGGTTAGCGTTAGAAATATGATCGAGTCCGCGAGAGAGGGTGGAAAACAAATCGCAAGCAAATAAGAAGTGTGACGCGCGGATTTGTTTTACCGAGGTTCGGTTCTCGCAAACCTACTCCCCGTTGAGGAGGCCACAAAGGCCGGGTCTCTTTCAACCCTTTCCCTCTCTCAAACGGTCCCTCGGACCGAGTGAGCTTTCTCTTCTCAATTACTTGGAACACAAAGTTCCCACAAGGACCACCACAAGATTGGTGTCTCTTGCCTCAATTACAAGTGAGTTTGATCGCAATGAAAGATTGAAAGAAAGCACGATTGCAAAAAGGCCAAGCGACAAGAGCGACAAATAACACATGGATCACTTTCTCTCTCAAGTCACTAATCACTAATGATCTCTTTTCTCAATTGTGAAACTTGGAGAGGTGGAGGCTTTGAATGTGTCTTGGAATGAATTGCTAGCTCTTGTATTGAATGTTGAAGGTTGGAATGCTTGGATGATATGAATGGACGTGGTTGGGGTTGTATTTATAGCCACCAACCACTTCCTAGCCGTTGCTCCATTCTGCTGAGCGCGGACGGTCCGCGAGCCAGGTCCGGACGGTCCGCCCCTGTAGATCAACGGCTGAAAAAGCAACGGTCAGCAGTAACGGCTATATCAACGGCTATATCGCATTTAATGCGTCGGCAGATGTCAGATGAAGCCAGTCGCGGACGGTCCGCCCGCCTGGCCCAGACGGTCCGCGAGGCCGCTATAATTCATTTCTCTGAACCCGTCACCTTCGGGTTTTTCGGTTTCTTGCCTACCGGACGGTCCGCGCTAGAGGCCGGACGGTCCGCGTGAGGACTCAGACGGTCCGCACTTTTCCTCCGGACGGTCCACAGTGCAGACTTAGATTTTTGCATTGGTTCTGTCCGAGTGTCATCCTCGTGTCGCGGACAGTCCGCCGCAAGGGCCCGGACGGTCCGCGCTTGGCCTGTTTTTCCAAAAAGCTTCTCCTGTCCGGAATAATCTACGGTATTCCGGACAGTCGATTTAGTATAGTTGTAGATGAACCTTTGGCACCTGTAGAACATATAATCTAGAGCAAACTAGTTAGTCCAATTATTTGTGTTGTGCAATTCAACCACCAAAATCAATTAGAAAATAGGTGTAAGCCTAATTCCCTTTCACTCTCCCTTCCGCCTATGGTTCACTTGGTGACTGGGTACTCGTCGAGATGGATAAGGGAGCTAGAGCGGCTGGGTTATATAGGGGCGGGGCGAGTCCGAGCTGAGAGGGTCGGTTGCGCCATGCACGGCGGCCGAGCGGAGGTTCGGTGAGGACGGCACGAAAATTGGCCAGGGAATCGCGTTCAGTTGGGGAAGATGACTCCTGACGACATGAGCCTACACACCAGAGAGCGCGGGGATGGCTGGCCGAAGGGACCCACTGGCAGCGACCCTTCACACATGTGCATGCGCGGACAGAAAGGGAGGAGACGCGAGCAGGAGGGTCCCACCGGTCAGTCTCATTTTTTTGTACAATGCGAGCGCACAAGGAGAGATGGGCTGGCGCGGGGTGCAGCGAGAGTGGGCCGGAAGCAGTGGTTTTGGCCCAACGTCAGCAGCATAGTTTAAATTGCTATATTCAAATCTACTTTTGGATTTCAAATTTGAGTTTAAGTCTCGACCAGAACTATATGCGCATTCAAAATTCCCAGCATGCAGCATAGTTTAGTTTTGTATCTATTAACAAGAGATATTATTGTTAAGGGTCATTCTCTAATGCATCATGGATATTCCCAAATCAATTTTTGTGTTTCAATTCAAATTTGACTCTGGTTTCACATTTAATTTTAAAAAATAAAAGTACAATCAAAATCCAATATGTGATGTAGTATTCATATTATTTCATTTATTTGTTTATTTGTTATTTGCATAATTTAATGCCATTAGTTGAGTATGCAAAGGAAAATAAAAACATTCAAGGAGTTTCCCTAAAATGCTCACTTATAAATTTATTTTGTTTATTCATTTTATTATTAATTTTTTTTCTTATACCAATTTTGGGCTTTACAGACCCTACCTCGGTTGAGGAGGAGCATGAGGAGTGATGGGACAGGCTTCCCCATCCCTTCATTTATTTATCGTTAGTTTTTATTCCGCTGCATTCCAAACAATGATCACTACTTTTGCTAAAACTCCGATGATGTTGTAATAAATTTAATACTCCTTACTGTTGGTTTTATGTTTTATTGTATTTGCTCTGTGCCTCACCATCGAGTGAGTACGTGGTACTTGATCCTGTTAGTGGCCTTGTCGGACTAGATTCGAGGGACTGACGGGTTATTCCTATTTAAGTGTGGTCTAGCCTCTAAGGTGGGACTTAGGCACTTAAGTTGGAATAATTCGAGCGGTTCCGCCACATCCTCAGACCAGATTGCCTACAGGGTTCGTTGCCTCGTGTCTCGACCTTGCTCATCCGCTCCCTCTACACCCGCCATAGCTACTACTCCACCTCCCACTGCACCAACTCATGTCGCTCTAGAGCCATCCACCACTGTCGCCATACCCACCACCTCCACCACTCCAGCTTCCATTGTTCCCCCTCCCGCTCCCATTTTCGCTCCACCCATTCCACCACCCCGCTTCAGGGAGCGAGACAAGACAAAGATGCGACCGTTAGCTGCTGATCCTCGACTACTTGATCTTCAGCGTGCCACTGCAGCACAGGTACGTAGGTTCAGACACGTACCCGTGGAGTCTTGGTTGCCAGCTCAGAGGGACCCTGCAGCGGCAGATCTTTTCAGTACCAAGACTCAGGAGTCCTTCTTTCGAGCACAGTTGTCAGCGCAGTTTGCCCTGCGAGCGCACCGGCTTTTGGATCTACCTGCCTTTATGCTAGCATCCGGTGCTGATTCAGAGGTGCATCTCTCCTGTCTGCCATGACTTCTTTCCCTACTGACTACGAGTGGCATATACGTTGAGGAGTGGGTCCGAGTATTTTATGTTGCAGTGTGGATTGACCCGGATCATCAGTGGATGAGGTTCCGCTTCGAGAGAGAGGATGTCACATTGCATGTCAGCCAGATACGCCAACTCTTTGGATTTCCAGAGTCGTCGACTCGGCTCCACAGTTTGTGCTATGGTACATAAGATCCTCCTCGTCGCCCTCACGGCGGAGTTGCACCAGCCACTGCTCACGTCGTGGCCCTGTTGAGACCTCCTTTCACAGATGGGTCACGACACTCTCCAGTTGACTTCACCCCTGCGGCGAAGTATTTGTATCAGGTGATGAGACGGACACTGCTACCCAGGATGGGATATAGAGAGGCCACCACTCATATTCAGTTATGGCTACTTGGTGCCTTGATCTCACACTCTGAGTTTGACGTCGTTGACTTTCTTATCTGTGAGATCGAGGACACAGTTTTGGATGGTCTCTGTGCTCGCCGTCAGCTGTCGTATGCGCATTACCTCTGTCACATCTTCCCGCAGCTAATCATGCCGTCTCAGTTCCAGGGCACCCTCGAGGCCTCACGCCTCCAGTTTGGTTCATATCGTCCAGCCCCTAAGAACCCGATCCTAGTGCCAGATCTAGTGCCAGATATTCAGGCTAAGGATGAGGCATTCAGACAGTTCGAGACCCAGGGTACAACTAATGGTGATGATGACTTTGGGATCCCGCCACCACCTCTTATGCCTCCTCGCTCACATGATCACGAGACCGGGGGTTCCAGTGCTGCCCCTGCTGCCCCTCCTGCTATTGATCCTGCTCTGGCTGTGATACTTTAGTCTCTTTCACAGTAGCAGGCTCATCTGGCAGCCGAGAAGGCTCGACAGGCAGCTATCCAGCACCAGATGTTCGAAAAGATGGTATCCATGTTTAAGACCATTCAGGACCGACATGACACTCTACAGCAGCAGCTCTTGACAGACAGGGCTGAGCACCGGGCTTTCATGACTCATATCCTTCAGCATACCGGTGTTCAGCTCCCACCGGTTCAGTCTGCCCCTCCTCCAGCTCTTCAGGCAGCCGTTGTGCCAGTGATTCAGGAGGACCCCCACTACCTCCTTTTGGTCCTTCTCCCTCCCAGCTCCGGCCGGTCATTCTGGATTTCTCATTGCCGGTTGTCGGAACCATCATTGCTTAGCCTCCAGTGCCACCAGCGCCTGCTGTTACCACTGCTGCTGTGGCGGTGTCCATGACCACTTCTGCTCCGGTGGATCCTGCAGTGCAGCCTCTGTCAGAGTCAGTACCAGCTCCAGCTTTTACTATAGATCCTGGATCCGAGACTGACTCCGACCCCTAGCTTGCGTTTGCGCTTCTGCCCCGACCGCGACCGGATGCGCCCCCGTCTCCTCCTTCCGCCTCTGGGCTATAGGTTCGGGTAACCCTTTTGGTGTTTGACGCTAAAGGGAGAGATATATGAGAGGTGTGAGAGCTAGGGGAGTTAGTTAAGAGTGCCTTTTGTATTTTGATGTAATATATTTGCTTGATATTCTATATACTAGCTCCACTTTTGTATGACGCTTAGCTCACGAACTCTATAATATGCTCTCGATGTTTATTTTGACTGTGTGTATTGTGTTTTCACCTAATATGTTTTCACCAGTCATTCATTTCTTGTTCGTCGATTTCATTTCATTCGTATATGAACAAGAAACTTACGTCGTGTATGCGCCTATACTTATTATTATTTTACACGCTCTTTTCTGTCAAAATTATTGAGTATAGCTAACCATCTTCTCTATTGACAGAAAAACAAATAAACTACTCTCACACTCTCGTAGGGTTGTCATCAATCACCAAAAAGGGGGAGATTAAAAGCATCTAGGCCCCTGGTTGGTTTTAGTGATTAATGACAACTTAATATTATATGTGACTAACGTGTGTTTTGTAGAGACAATGGTAAGTTAGGTCGCATTACAGTAAGTTGTACTACAACGGTGAAAACAATCCCTGAGATGAGAACTTGAAGCGACGGCTAAAACGACGAATCAAAAGATGAAGGTCATCGTATTCCGAGTGTCAAGGAGTTGCGGACACTCAGTAGAGTTAGGCCTTCTATTTTATTTTAGTCGTACTATAAAGAGGGGTTGTCGATGAGTAGTTTGACCAAGAGAGTTCTATTATAGTGTTGGTGCATATTCACACTCACATCTAGTGCTAGGTGTCACTCTATAACACACTCACGAGTTAGAACGAAAACGGATTCGAAAAACAGAATTAAAAAGGAGTTAGGGTTTCTGTCTTAGGGGCACCGGACTGTCCGGTGTGCATCGGACTGTCCGATGCACCCTCTGACAGTGGGGTCAGTCTGGCCCGGGGAAGAGCTTCTCCCCCTGCAGAAACCCGAGAGCAACGAGTTGAGAATTGGATTTTTAGCAGGCACACCGGACTGTCCGGTGTGCCATCTGCCCAACGGCTAGCTGTCAGAACTAGCCGTTGGAAGTGACCGTTGGCGCACCGGTGGCGCGCCGGACTGTCCGGTGTGGCCATGCACAGGAAAGGCTGGTAACGACTAGTTGGGTGGGTGAGGGCTATTTATACCCCCCCTCCACCCACCATATTGAATGTCTTGCTGCCCACATTAACACCCATTCATTGCTAGAGCATTGCAAGCACCACAAAGCATAGTGAGGTGATTAGAAAATCTTTATCCCACATTAGAACCTCATTAGTGCTAGTAAGAGCCACCTAGAGCACACACCGCATGCATTAGGTTTCTCTTGGCAAGTGAAAGTCTATGGCTTGTTACTCTTAGTGATCGGCATCACCTAGACGACTTGGTGGCGTTGGGAGCACGGTGATCACCTTGGAGGACTTGTTGGTGACCCGGCTCGAGATTGTAAGCGGTCTTGAGGGATCCACCGCGCCGTAGTGGCAAAGGATCATCTCATAGTGAGCACCTGGTTCTTGCGAGGACCAAGGGGGAGCGATACCCTTGCGTGGGTGCTCTAACGAGGACTAGGGAAGAGTGCCGACTCTTCGATACGTCGGGAAAAATTAGAGGAGTCTTCTAAACTTTGCTTTACATTTCGTATTTAATTCAAGCATTTTACCTTGTGCACTTGTTTAGCAATTAGTTGAAGCATTGTCTTAGTATTGTTGTATTTCTAGTAGTATTCTCTTATTGTTAGTTGTTGGGTGAAGTTGGGCTCTTGATTAGGGTCTAATTGTTGTTGATTTTTAGAAAAGCCCAATTCACCCCCTCTTTGGCATCGTGATCCTTTCGCAAAGCCTGCGGTAGGATCTAACTTTTACCGACTGATTCAATTATCAACTGCTAGTGCTATTTCTAGTGGCGATTCCTTAAGAAAACTGCCACTAGAAATCATATTTCTATAGACGGTTTGTTAAGAAAACTGCCGGTAGAAATCCATGATTTCTGGTGGCGGTTTTCTTAAGGAACCGACACTAGAAATCGATTTCTAGTGGCGTTTTTTAAGAAACCACCACTAGAAATCATTTTATCCTTATTTTTTGAGTTTTTCGAACGATTGTGGACGATAAAATCAACAACATAAAAGTTGTAGATTTTAAAAAGTTATGAAACTTTGTAGTTGACAACTTTTTTATTTGAAATCATCTCGACTCTTGTCAAATTTAAAATGCAAATTTTGCTAACGACCTCAGATGGAAAAATTATCAAAACAAAAGTTGTAGAGCTTCAAAAGTTATGAAAGTTTGTAGTTGACAACTTTTTCGTTTAAGTTCGTTTACAGTCTAAAATAGTCAATTTAGACTCAGATTATTCTAATACGTGGGCAACAAAACTACAATATATACACAAGTCACGTCATAGACGGAGTGATAAAGGAGGCTTCATGCGAGGGTAAGTTTGTGGGTTTGATTCCCACTGGTCGCGTAGCCACGAATTTTGTCATGACTTGCTAGTGAAAATCGATTTCCACTAATAAAAATAAATGTTCCCTAGTGAGGCCCCACCCCTAATAAAAATAAATGTTTTGTTATTTTTCAAACGTATTTTATGTTTGCTGGAAAAGATTTTCACTAATGGCTTATATCGACCGCCAGTGAAAATCGATTCGATTCTCAGTTACCCGCCTGTACAAATAAATTTTTTACATCGACCGACAGTAAAAATTGATTCGGTTCTCAGTTACCCGCTTGTATATATAATTTTTTGTTTTTACTTGCCTCTAACACCGGTGGTTCTGAAAAACACAATGTAAATGTGTTGAGAACCGTCTATATATGTATAGAGCTTCTCTGTACTAATGGTAGTAGTCGTTCAAATTCCTGCCAATAACGTTGCAATGCATAGTAGACTAGATCGTAGTATAGCACGAATTGGTTTCCTGCGAACGATGATGCGGCCCGGGAGTAGCACACACTAATGTTTTATTATAGTCATCCAATAATAAAAACAAACGGTTTTTAGTGAGGCTCCTTCCCTAATAAAAATAAATGGTTTGCTATTTTTAAAATACATTTTATGTTTTATAGAAAAGATTTTCACTGGTGTTTTATTACATCGACCGTTAGTGAAAATCTATTTTATTAGCGACTTGGGCCGGTCGTCAGTGAAAATCGATTTCCACTTGCGGTTCTCAGTTATCCGTCCGTACAAATAATGTTTTTTTCTATATATTGGCTCTTAGTACTGACGGTTCTAAAAAACACCAGTATAAATGTATTCATAACCGTCTGTATAAAGCTTTTTTTACTAGTGTTAGTAAGTTTAAATTCGTGCCAATAACGTTGCAATGCATAATAGTAGACTAGATCGTAGTATAGCACGAATTGGTTTCCTGCCAACGATGATGCGGCCCTGGCGTAGCACACAATAATTTTATTATAACCATCCAATAATAAAAACAAACGTTTTTTAGTGAGGCTCCTTCTCTAATAAAAATAAATGTTTTGCTATTTAAAAAAACATTTTATGTTTTATCACATTGACTGTCGGTGAAAAATCTATTTTTACTGATGACTTAGGTTTAGGTCGACCGTAAGTAGAAATCAATTTTTACTGGTGGTTCTCAATTACCCGCTCGTACAAATAATTTTTTCTATGAATTCTTAGCACCGTCGGTTCTGAAAATCGACAGTGCAAATGTGTTCATAACCGTCCATATAAAGTTTCTCGTACTAGAGTAATAGTGTTAGTAGCAGTTTAAGGGGATGTTTGGTTTAAGGAATCACTACATCCAAATTGAGATGGTGCATCATTGGTTTATTTCTCAAATTTGGTGGGATAACCTCATTCCTCATATTAGTACTAACTAACTAACTATAAGGAATGATGTGGTGATGAATCAACTAATTCCATTCCACAAACCAAACAAAAATAGTGAGGAGTGAGAAGATGATGTACTAGCTAATTACTCAAACCAAACACACTATAAATTCCTGCCAATAACGTTGCAATTGCATAGTAGACTAGATCCTAGTATATAGCACGAATTGGTTTCCTGCCAATGATGATGCCACCCTGGCGTAGCACATACTAATGCTCCATTATAATCATCCAATAATAAACAATAACGCACCTGCTGTTTGGCTGCCTATATAAACAGACGCGCATAGTGATCTGATGAGCGACCAACAACTCCAGTAGTAGTAGACATCAGCACTCAGCTCTCTTCCTCACGGGGCATCAGCATCACGATGATGATCGAGCGGTCTGCAGCCATGGCTCTGCTCCTCGCTCTCTTACTCGTGCTACTCTTGGCCACCGGTAAGCTACCCTGATATACGAATCTATTCATGCGTTCGATAAACACCACCGTTATCAATTAGATCTCGCTCCGATCCCATTTTTACTTGCTTAACTGTGCTACACATGTCTATATATTTAGGTGGTCAAGCCGACGCCGATGAGCCGGCAACGTCACAGCAGCGCGCTGTTCCGGCGGAGCAGGCGCCGGCGCCGAAGGGCTACGAAACCCTGAGGGAGGAACCGGCACCAACCGGCGGTGCGTACTAACAAGAACGCGTGGCCATGCATATTGTAGTATCTGTTTCTTTTGGTCGATTGTTTAGCCTTTTTTCTAAACTGAAATTCGTTTACCCGGCCTGCTGCCCCAACCCCAAATATAATAAATGGAAGGTCACCGTCACCGGGAGATCAAGATCGGAGCATGCTTCCCCATCAGCGACGGCGGCAGCAGCGCTTTCTCCTGCTACCAGCGGTGCACGAGCAAAGGCTACGCCGGCGGGCGCTGCGACACCCTGCCCAGCGGCTTCCCCGGCGACTGCTTCTGCATCACGTACGCTTGACGATGGCCGGCCATGCGTAGCGTAGCGTAGGTCGTTGGAGATAGCAATGGCGGAAAGAATAACTAGGAGGTTTATTTTTGGCACGGATTCGTCTGCATCGTGTTAATTTGGCGCCTGGCTGGTTTGAATCAATTAAATGTCAATGTTTGTCCTGTGCGAGCAGCTGCTGCGCCGTCCTGGATCCAACACCCGCCTATTTCTCTCTTTTATTCGTCTTTCCAAATCAGCCATGCCACAAGCAAAACAAGAGAGTCGAAAGCCTTCCGCAACGTTAATCACTCAGCCACCATTATTGAGCTAGCTTAGCCTGCTTTCTATTCTACATATACATATCTGTCACGTTCGATTAAGATAACATCCTATTAGAGAATCATGTTCTCAATAGATGATTTGTTTCTGTTTCAACCAGGTGTTTAGGTCGATTTTGTGTGTCGATACGCCCCTCAAACACCTACAGTAAGCGCTTGCATCTTTCAATTTCGAGGCCGCGGCTCGTGGAATGCGTTCCAGGCACATCCCGGGTGATTGGTTGGCTATGTTCAGGCCCGCGGCGTTCCGTTGACTGCAGTTAGCGTGTGTTTGGATAGATGCATAGCATCTCTACCACCTGCTTCTACGCATGTAACATTGTTATTTTTTTAGTGGGTAGTCTGCATGCGCGGAAACGCAACTTCACGCAACTTCTCCTCGTCTCCAGCGGCCCAGGCTAGTACGATGCTGGCGGGAGACGTCCCTGCAACCAATCATGCTCATCATCACTGACACCGATGCATCACTGGAAACACTGGCAGTGCACCTAGCGCTGGACGAACGATTGGGCAGCTCGGCTTGGGTTAGACGGGATTGTTTGAATTTTTTTATAAGTTGAGTTAACATTTGAGTTCGGTTCTTAACTCCTATCTCGATTATTTGACGAGCTAGCTCTCGCGACATAAATGAACTATCACATTTTAGGTAAACGAACTATCACATTTCAGGAAATCATTTTACATTTTAGCTCCGTTCGTAGCTTGGTTCGTCAATAAGCTAGTTGATTCGTTAATGAGTCAGCTCACGTTAATGAGTCAGCTCACGAGATAAACGAGCGAGGTAAACAAGCTACTATCACATTTCAGAAATCCAAAACTATATATATCATTTACGTAACCATTAATAAACATAGTACGTAACAATTAATAAACATAGATAAACGAGCTACTATCATATTAAAAACGAAACTATACAATTGATATTACATGTTATATCTATGACCTATAAATTAAAATAATGACTAATAGACTGTATTTATATATTAAATTGATCTATATAAATATAACTAGATTATACGGATGAACATTTATGTAAATTGTAAATAGATGAGTGATAATTGTAAATGAATGAGTGATAAGTTGTGTTAATTTGATGTTATGGTCAGTAAAACTATGAGTATAATTACTATTTTCTATTGTTAAATTAATTTAAAATTAACTAGAAATTAATTATTATTACTTTTCTACTCCGGCTTATTTTCTATTGTTAAATTAATTTAAAATTAACTAGAAATTAATTATTATTACTTTCTGCTCCAGCGAGCCAGCTCATAGACAAGCTAACTCTGTAAACGAGCTAAATTTGTAACTCTTTAGCTTAAGAGAGTCAGAGTCGAGCAAGCTCGTTAAAGCTCTAGCTCGAACTCAAACGAGCCGTATTTTTGGTTGATCAATAAAACGATGCAAAATAAGGCGTCACGATGAAGGCCTGTCAACGAAATACGAAGCCCGGATCGGAGCCAGGGCCATATAACAAACAAAGCAACAAGGCAAAACGAGCTCGGCGGCGGTCGCCGGTCGGCCGTCGCCAACACGTCTCGATCGCCCTTTTCCCCCTCCTCTGCAGGAGCACGACAGGTGGACGGACACTATGGGCAGAAACAGCTACGAGCTTGTTCTTGGACGTCACGACTCACGGCCCACGGGCTCACGGCACGATGCTGTGCAGCTCCAGGTCCTCGCCGAGCGCGGCCTCCCGCACTGCCCGGAGGATGTCGGTGAGCGACACGACCCCACGCAAGAGCCCTTCCTCGTCGACCACCCACAGCCGGTGCACGTGCCTCGATGTCGCCGCCTCGATCGCCTCGCCGAGGGTGCTCTCCTGGGAGCACGTCACCAGCGCCGACTCCTGCTGCTCGCTCTGCTCTTCGTCAGTGGCGGCGGCAGCCGCGGGGGTGTCGGCGTACCCGGCGACAGGGGTGCCAGTGTCCGTGGCGTCGGCGCCGGGGACCACAAGCCTGGTGCTGGCGCGGTACTCAGCCACCTTCCTCTTGAACTCCATCACGCTGATCCCCAGCCAAGCCTGCAGCCGCGCCACCGGGCAGTCCCGCAGGTCCGTCGCCGAGAACGTCTCGACCGCCCTTTGCCCGCTCCCCTGCAGCAGCACGACAGGAATTTCAGACAGGAGGAAATCCGGCAGGAGATGGCGTGTTCGGATCGGAGGCGCGTGCAGTGCTCACGTATTGAAGGGTCTCTGTACCGCTACCGACGGCGTCCACGACGGGCACGGCGGTCAGCGACGCCGCCCGCATCGCCTTGATGACGTCGATCACCTTGGTAACGCCAGAGACGGCGAACACGGTGTCGTTCACGGCGCCGAGCTCGCGCACGGTGCGCAACAGCACGCCCCTGAGCTCCGCGCCGTGCGCCCTGAGGAACCTCACCACGTCCATCTGGGTGAGCATCCGGTACCCCGGCGCCGACTCCACCAGCTCCAGCGCCACCACGTTGTCCGCCGAGCTCTCCAGCGGCACCAGCGCGCGGTGCACACCCTTGCTGAACGTCTCCATGCAGTCCAGCACGCTGGCGCAACGCAACGAACATGTCGCACACGCGCAGATTGCGTACAATGCGAGGAAGAAGAAGAAAAATACGAGTGTGAGCTGGAGATCGGCCGGCGTACCTGGTGCTCGGGTGGAGCGTCCACAGAGTGAGGCCCTCGAGGGAGTGTCCGATGACGGAGGACACCGGCACGGCCATCCGGCGGTCGAGGTCGGCCGCCTCGTCGTCGTCGCTGGCCTCGGCGATGTGGGCAAGGATGTCGAGCATGTTCACCATGCCGATGTAGTGCTTGCGGACGGCGCCGGTGGCCGGGTCGGACTCGAGGATCATGGAGCCGCCGGCGCCGATCCAGTGGCCCGGTGGCGCAGCCACGGCCACGGCAGAGACGCGCGCTGCCAGGAGCGCGTTGGCCGTGTGCGCCAGCGTCGCGGTGTAGGGAACCTCCACCAGCCGCCGCTTGGCCCGCGCCAGGTCCACCACCTTGCGCTCGCGGAGCAGGCCGCAGAGCCCCGCGCGCGCCTTCTTGTTGCTCTCGTTCCCGCCGCCGGAGGCGACGCCGTGCAGCGCCGCCTCCTGCTGCTCGTCGGCGGCTGCTTTAAGCTGCGCCATTGCTGACCACTCCTAGCTGCTCTGGTACTCGCTTGTGTTTCTGTGCGCGAGGTTTAGCGAACAAGGCCGCATGCTCGAGAATCCATTAATTAATAGCTTCTCAGTGCTTCGAGTTGCAGCCTTGCAGGAGAACGTGGCGGGCAGAGAGGCTGCGTAGCTCTGCCGAGCTGCCGCGTGGAAAGAAACTCTACGACTAGCGAGTTCAGGTCGCCCACGTCATGCCTGCAAGGCTGCAAGTCAAAACTCAGGTTAGCCATTTCTTGGCTCAGCTTGGTAAATCCAAGAGGAGCTTTGGAAAAGCAGGTCGTTACTGATGTTATCTTCATTCACTGCCTTGTCCAAGACATTTTCAGCATGAAGTGATCTATGTGAAACTACAGATTAGGCCAGCCAAATACATACAAATCTAGGTGTTTAACTAGTAGAAGCATATGCTCGCTGAAATGCGCGCTGATGGAAGTGAGCACGAGACTACTCGTAGTCGTAGCCTAGCGAAGACGAGGACTCGGCCAGACGGCCACTCTGATCTGAGGGATGGCCCGTCTCATGCCCTGCACATGCAGGGTGTCAGCGGGTTCTCCCAGAGATCGTAGCCGGGGAAGGTGGGCTCGGGGAGGCCCGTCCTCGTGCGGTGCGTGACGACGACGTCCTCCGTGAAGGAGGCCCAGCCCATGTCGGGGTCGCCCAGGGACTTGGACATGAGGCCCTTGTCGGGCTTCACCGACTTGAGGCGGTGCCCCGCGTAGCGGCGCGCCCCGATGATGAGTTTGGCGAAGTTGCCGCCGTGCGTCATCACGAACGCGTCCGACCGCAGGCACACCAGGAAGTCCAGCGCCGCCAGGCTCGTCACGTGCCGCCGGAACGGCGCCAGCTCCTCCGCGCTCGCTAGCTCCTCCTTCGTCACCTGCAGCGATGCACAATGCACGGCAGTGGCTTATCAGTTATCACTGGCTTCAGCTTGACACAATCTGAAGTGGATTTGAGCCTGCCTACCAGGTTGGGGAACATGTTCCTGAGGGGAGCCATCCGGTTCTTGCCGCCGTACACTTGCCCGGACGCGACGTATATCTGTGTGCCGCTCGTGTACCCCAGTGCCCGCAGGATCACAGCGATCTCACCGGGCTCAAGAGGGCACCGCCCTTCTTTTCTCTTCTGCAGCGCCAGTGGCCATAGATGGGATCCATTCTGCGTGGCAGATACAAAAAAGAGAAAATCGTTAGACTTGTAGGGCTAGTTTCGGAACTACATTTTCTTAAGAGATTTATATTTTCCTAAAAAAAATGAACTAATTTTTCTTGGAAAAATAAAAATCTCGTGAGAAAACGGGGTTCCCGAACTAGCGCGTATAGTTAGTGTCGGTGCTTCATTTCTCCTAGGGATTCTTTCTCAGTCCAATGTAACAGATGTATCTAGTCCAGTCCGCGTCACCTTGAAGCGCCTTGGCCATTCTTTCTGCCTATAAGCCGCCATCATTGCCTTCTCCTCCCGTGTGCCGGCAAAATCACAGAAAGAAAGCCCCACCATCCCTTTTTCAAATCTCAGGTGAAGAGCCCTTTAAGAACAAAAAAAATGTGTCAATATTTGATTGTGAAATAAACTTTGAGAGCGTCAACTTCAGCTATGCACTGGATAGTGTCTTGGGTAGATACAAGCTCTACTGTACACAATATCACCCAGCGAAAAGGATAATTATAACGTACATGTATGGATTTATGCTGCCAGTTTTGTTCCTCATTCTTGCAGCAAGCTTAACAGCCATTTCCTCAATATCAGGTAGGAACTTTAATGCATGATAGTTAACTCTGCATCTCAGCCGGTTAATCTCTGTTGGTACATTATCATACCTGAACATCGAAGTTTCACATTAGCTTCAGACTGTTCCACTGAGAGCATATCAATACGAAAATATATGGCCATTGCACAGAACAAAGAACAAAATAAAAGAATAATGCTCCCTTTACCACATCATTTAAGCTGACCAGATGTTCTGAATCAAAATTAAAATGAACAGGAAAAACCGAAATGTTGTCGTCAAAAGTTTACTTACCCCAATCTGTCCACAAATGGCTTGATAGACATTATCCTTTTCTCTTTGATCCTTGGAAGTACATTATCAATATAAAACTGTGCTGAAGCATACTTTGGGATGTTCTTCACAGTACGCCTGTTACAAAACCGTAATTCAACGCATACCATGGAAACATGAATATTCAGTCAAGCATAAATAAACTTGCAGTAATATAAAGGTGAGTGCAGAGAGCATATTTTTTAGAATAGGGAACATAAGTCATAAGATAAAACAAGGCAGCAGAGCAGCTAATGGAGAGAAATGATATTTGAGCAGAACCTTTTGATTTCGCAAGAAGTTCACCAAAAAAATGTCTTAATATAGTAGAATGTTGGATAAGCTGTATATAACAAAAAAATGTATTGGCATATATATATATATATATATATATATATATATATATATATATATATATATATATATATATATATATATATATATATATATATATATATATATATATATATATATATATATATATATATACTTTGCTTCATCTAGTTATACCTGATAACATTGTTCAATTGACCATATTCTAAACTGAACTGCATAGATGACATGATATAACCAAACAGGTATATCACACATCATCGAGACTTTATTTGGTGAAAAGAAAAACAAGGAAAGACTGGTTCAAAACAACAACTAAGAGTGCATGGGTGGTTAAGATTTATGTCATATGAGGTTATTAAAATTTTCCTACCCTATTGAGATAATACCAGCAAAATCATAAAGAAATATTCCTGATAAAGTACCCAAATACCAATGCACCCTTCATTGCCAACAGTATCTTGCATGTTGTAATATTAATTTCTGAAAGCTTCAGGTAATTAAAACAGAGTAAAAAAACGCCTACTTTATACTAGTAAACAGCTCATCCTTCTCTGTGAACCAGTCAGGGATATCTCGGACAATCCGTACATCATCCTTCAAATAATTTATAAAATGATCAACATCAAAGATGTCTTCGAATTTTCTGCAGAGAAGATATACATTCTCAGAACCAAGACAATCTGGAAGAAAGCAAATAGTGTATTTAAGTAGGTCATATGACTCATATCATGTGTAAGTGCTCAAGGGAATTACTTCAGTACAGAATGGTCAGCATAAGACCAAGAAACACTCAGCCCAAATATCCATGATTTTGGAAATTCCTGTCCTTGCAAGTTTTGTGATTACATGAACTAGTTCAAAGATGCCAAATGATTCAACTACTGATTGTTATCAGTATAATCCATAAGCAGTTCGGATGCATTTCCATACAAAATTAGCATAGTTTATTGCTTTTCTTGTCTGTTCATCAACTACAAATTAAACTATATAAGAACAGTGATGGATTTTCAGGTGAGAGTACATTGATCTGCATTTGGTCCAATCAACTAACCCATACATTTTTTGTTTGTGGTCCCAGTAATCACTAGTTTACTAGCAAAGCACTGAAGCATCATAGTGGATTTCCTTATTGAACGACATTATATGACAGGACAATACTACAACCACAGGAGAAGCATGAGAAATGAAGCACTGACTTCCAGTTCTAGAGGCATTACTTTGGTGTTTCAGTAATAGAATGACAGATACAGTCATCTACAGATGATAGTATGCAAAACCATTCAGTTACAAGGTTTTTAAGCTAACAAAATTCCATTACACATATTTGGAGCAAAATGTTTCAATGAAAGTAAGACCTAAAATATTTGTCTTAGCTTTGATGACCCAAACAAGATTGTAGTAGATTAGATGAAAGTCAGATATGCTCATTTTTAACATTCTAGTCAAACGTTATGTTCAGTTTATCGAAAGTTTAAGTTCTAGTTAACAAGATTTTATAATACAATTATCTATTAAATATCTGCAGGGAAATAGACAAGAAGAATACATTAGAATCTGGAACAATAACACTTACGACTGGTCTTTCCAAATTTGGTCCTGCTTCAGAACAGGTAGAATAAGTGTTGCTCTCATTATTTTAGCAATCGCAACAGCATTACATATCTGCAAAAACAACAGATATCTGAAATTCGAATTGTTTTCTTTTGAGAGAAGTAACCAAAACTCAATTACATTTAGAAAGCCAATGGACAAGCTCAAGAAACTGGCATGATCTGCTAATGGAGAACCATACTCTGTATTTAGAAACAGAGGTTTCATCTCAAACCAGCTTTAGCAGGTCATGGAAAACACACATTATCAAAAGAATTAACAAGGTTATATTGAAGGGTTATTGTAGTTATGCTTGAGCAATGAGCAGCAACCACGCTAACAGGAAAAGAAGCAAACATAGGCTTGTATATTGCAAGTAGCACTCACACACAACTAGGTGAGCAAGGCTGAGGGACAGAAGTGCATACATACAGCTATGCGTTGCTGGTTTAGTCCTCCCTCGGCATGGATAAAAATATACCCAGAGGTTTCATTCACTGATGGGACATCTGCATGATATAGAAATTTACGGTATCATCACTTAGCAGGTCCCATTCATGAATGAAAACAGATGTTAGATGTGCTGTTTCATAAATCTATCATCTAACATGAAACTACACATAACAATTGGGCAGGTTCCTGAGACATACGAAATTCAGTTTTTGCACTAGATCAATAAAGACTAGCTCTGGGAGATCGAAATTTGCACAATGGAGGTTACTGACCTCAAAGTGATTGGGGTAATGTATAAAGTAGGGATACAATATATGCTATATTGCTGTCTTTAACAAACGTGAAAGGTAGACTCGCCTGAGGGCTCATTGCTGCATCGCTCTGCACAGGGCTTCCAGGACATCGTGGCAGCACGTGGATTTTCCCATAGAGATGGGGGTTCCTTCGTCTGCACCCAAAGAAGAAATTCTTCAGACCAAATGTTTATGAAGCGAACACGGGTCCCAAAACCCTTGGAGCAACGAAGCACACTTCACCTCAGGGCAGTGGAGCGTGATCCCCTCCTTGTGGCACAAGAACGGAGTGTTCTAGGACGACAACAACAACATCAACAGAATGTCAGTGGTCAGTCGGAATCCTGACAAAATTGAATGGCATTGGAAAGATACGGGAGGGGCCAGGAGCTCACGAGGCGGGACCAGAACAAGGGCGCGCAGAAAATCACAGCGGCGAGAAGGAGCGCGAGGAGAGCAAGCAGGATCCTGTAGGAGGACGAGGCGGCGGAGGACCTGGGGTCCTCGAGTGCGAGGAGGGAGCGGAACGGGGACGTCAGCAGGTGGACACGCTTGTGGTGGTGATGCGAGAGGAGAGGGGACGAGCGGTGGGCGTCCTTGCCGTCGTCGTCCCCGCCGCCGCCGCCGCGGCTGCCGCGGGTGGAGGGGGACAGGAGGAAGGGGGACGACGCCGCGGAGGTGTCGGAATCGCGCTTGGCGGGGGAGTTGGACGAGCGCACCGCCATCGAGTGCCGCAGCTCCGCCATGGCCGCCGCCTCCACCACCACCGGCCCCGCCGCCCCGGTCGCGGGCGCGGCGCGCGGGAGTGGGGTGGGAGTGTGCACTTGCTTCCTGTTGGCTGACGAGCCTGTTCGCACTGTCACTCTCGCCGCTCGCGACTGTGATCAACCGTAGCAGACCAGAGCCGGCGGCAGGCTGTCAGTGAGTGAGCAGCGTGGCATGAGTCATGACGGCGGAGATGGGCTGGGGAGGGGGGATGCGGCCCGATCCGCTGCAGTTACGTACGTAGAAAGTAGCTGTATATGAGCCGTTGACACGTGGGGTCGGTCGTGACTTGCTTTATACGTCAACAGCAAAACTATTTAAATTTTGACCAACAATATTAAATTATTTTAAATTAAAAAGGAATATTATGATAGTTAAAGTCATGATAAATCTAGTATTACCTTCGCTCTAGAATATTTGTCGTCTGTTAGTGTATTTTTAACTAAACTGCGACAAATATAAAAGAACGGAGAAAGTAACATTTTACTTTTATGTTGTAAAATCTTATGAAACATCCGGTAATAACCGGACAAAAATTGATAGTGATTGACTCAAGACAAACCCAAAATGATTAATTTATGTGGACGGACTAGTGTTTGGTTTGTCGTTCTATCTGTAATGATAGTAAAATAAAAAGATTGTTTGATTCTTGGCAAACTTTGCCACAACTTGCCTAATATCCTGTTTAGATGTAGATATTAGAGCACATAATTGAGAATTGAAACCAGCTTTCATAAATTCTGTTGTTTGGTTTCACATGGAATAGATATTTGGAATCAGCGACCCAATTCTTTGGAATTAGACTACAACTAGAAATTCCCTCTCCTAATTCAAAGTGTCACCTCTATGTATTGCGTGGAATTAAATAGCACAATTCAAAACTTTAATTGAGTGACATCGAAACAATATGATTGAAATTACATCTTATTTCAATATCATGACTGATTTGGTATTAAACCTAATTTAATTTCTTGCCCTCCAGACATTCAAACAGAGCATAAGATTAGTCGACCAAATTGAAAACTATTCTTAGACATAAAAAGTTAGATAAATTATGATAATTAGGCAGCGGACCAAACTTGTCATAGATTATCTGCTGGATAAGAGCATGTTTTCTCTGAATTTATATTTTTTAACGTGTTCGGCTTACTATTGTAAACGCTCTAACACCCTCTATTGAGTATGGCATGTTTTTAGAGTTTGTTTTAGGACATGGAATATAATGATTAGGAGCACATGAAATCAAAAAGAGACGAAGATTTCAACCAAGTCATCAAAGCTTGTAACCGATTCAATATGAATTTTATTTTACGATATTAAGGTATGATTGAAACATTAAAGTCCTTCGTCAGTTCCTTGTTACTTTCTATTGCTACAACATGTCCGATATGCTTCATGACATAGGATCAACACTACACAATCAATTTTGTTACTTTTTCTCATCTGTTAGGACTTGGTGCGGAGGATAGAGGATTTCTATGTCACTATCTTCAAGTCGAGCAACCAGCTGGTTGTTCCAAAGAACCAACCAGACACCTAATCGTGATTAGGGAAACAATTAGGACGTGTAGTCAACCTCTGGTCGTCTCCTACTCGCCTTATATAATTTCTGGACATATGTATATGTATATGTATATAACATAATATATGTATATACAAACAATACTGCAATAGCCAATATGATAGGCACTATTTAAGTCTAAACTGAAATATTGAAAGTACAAGCAATAATGTAGTACCTGCTAGTCTACTACCTAGAGCATATCAACATCCGATCAAAAAGCAACATCAGCTTCCCCTCCAATAGATTCAGATCCATCTTGCTCCATATCTTGAGTTGCTTTTGGTGGCGGTTGTTGTTTTGCATCTGCTGTGGCAGGACCATCTTCTTGAGCATCACTGTCATCTTATTCAATACCTTGAGTTGTTGCATTTCTTGAACGCTTCCTTGTCCTAACATATGTCCGTTGAGGCTGAGAAGACGAACCAGCACTTGCAACAACTATTCTTGACGAAATCCTGCCTTGGAGAGCTTGAGTTGTTCCTAATGCCTCATCCACAACATGTCATATGTGTTACCACCGTTAGCTTCATTATTTTCTTCAACCCATTCATTTTCCCACATAAACTCTTCAAGCATCAATGGGTTGCTTATTTTTCCCTTGGATCCCAGTTCTCTTATTGTTGGAAACATATTTTCTATCTTCCTATTGTAACTGACATAGACCAATTTATTAAGCCTCTAGTGTTCTAGTCGGATACACTTTTTGTATAGACCTAAAAATGCATAATTGCATATACAACAAATTAAGCAAGCTATAATGATCAATCAACAAGTAAACCACCATAAATAGAATACTACTTACTGCTACAAAATCTAACCAATTTCTCTCATAAACAGAAGCTCACAACAGTCCCGACTTAACCCACATGGTATTTATATGCCTCTTCATGTTCTTATTGTACCTTGTGAGGATATTTCTATGGACTTTGTTTTGGGCTTGCCTGGAACAAAGAGGGGGAGTGATAACGTTTTTGTGGTTGTCGATCATTTCTCCACGATGGCACATTTTATACCATGTCACAAAACTGATAATGCTTCGCATGTTGTTGATTTGTTCTTCACCGAGATTGTGCGGTTGCATGGTGTCCTAAATACTATTATTCTGATAGGGATGCTAAGTTTTTAAGCCATCTTTGGAGAACCTTGTGGTTTAAACTAGGAACATAGTTGTTATTTTCTACTACTTATCATCCCCAAACTGATGGACAAACAGAGGTTGTTAATCAAACTTTATCTACTATGTTACAGGCTGTTTTGAAAGATAATTTGAGGTTGTGGGAGGAATGTTTGCCACATATTGAGTTTGTTTATAATAGATCCATTCATTCCACAACCAAGCTTAGTTCATTTATGGTAGTATATGGTTTTAATCCTCATGCTCCAATTGATTTGCTACCTTTACCAACTCCTGAAATAGTGAACTTGGATGTTACACAACACTCTAAATCCATTCTTAAGATGCATGAAACAACTAAGTTGCAAATTGAAAAGATAAATGAAAAATATCGTATTGCTGCTAGTAAAGGTAGGAAGGAAATAAAATTAGAACTAGGTGATTTGGTGTGGGTTCATTTGAGAAAGGATAGGTTTCCTAATTTGAGAAAATTTAAACTCATGCCACGTGTTGTTGGGCCTTATAAAGTTCTTGCAAAAAATAATGATAATGTATACACAATTGAGTTGCCTCCAGATTTTGGGGTTAGTCCCACCTTTAACATTTTAGATTTGAAGCCATACATGGGTGAGAAAGATTAGATCGAGTCGAGGACGACTCCAATTCAAGAAGGGGAGGATGATGGGGACACACTTCTATTCATACAATCGCGTGCACGATATCTAAATATCCAGCTACATTCTACCCTAATCAATTGTGTTTCAGAACTTACGTTTGGGGCCATGGTGAAAGGGAAATGTGCCCTTGGGCCATTTCTATAATGTTTTGGTGATTAAGTGTCCAACACAAAGTGAGTGAAATATTATGTGCCAAACAAGCAAAAGATGCAAATCATGTAACAAGGTACGTTTCTAGACTTAGTACATTGTGTTGAGTACTAACATATGTTGTCTGAGTGCTAGAAACAGAAAAAAGAAAAGAACCAAAAGACTTGGCTTGGTGCAGCCAAATCTCTGCTCAGTCTGGCACACGGACTGTCTGGTGGTGCACCGGACAGTGTCCGGTGCGCCAGGCCATCCTCCGATGAACTGGCCGCTCTCGGGAAAATTTTGCGACGTACGGCTATAATTCACCAGACTGTCCGGTGGTGCACTGGACTATCCAGTGAGCCAACGGCCGCCAGCGCAACGGTCGGCCGCGCAATCCGCGGGCGACGTGTGGCCCGCTCCAACGGTCGGCAGGGGGCACCAGACTGTCCAGTGTGCACCGGACAGTGTCCAGTGCGCCAACTGCCACGACTCTGCAATGGTCGTCTGCCCCAGAATAGAAAGGAGATCGCGCACCGGACATGAACAATGGTTGTCCGGTGGTGCACCGGACTGTCCGATGCGCCACCCGACAGAAGGCAACTTTGGCCTTCCTTATTGGCCTCCAACAGCTCCTAGCTGCCTTGGGGGCTATAAAAGGGACCCCTAGGCGCATGGAGGAGTAATCCAAGCATTCACTAAACATTCTAAGACTCCCACACTCCATCTCCGCGCACTTGATCGATCGTGTTAGTGATTTGAGCTCCGTTCTAGTTGTGAACTCTTTGTGCTTCATCTTGAGCTCAAGTCTTGGCTTGTGTGCGTGTGTGTTGCTCCCAACCTTACTCTTGTGTGTTCATTGTGATCTTTGTTGTAAGGGCGAGAGACTCCAACTTGTGGAGATTCCTCACAAACGGGAAAAAGAGAAAAGTAAGAAAAGTCGTGGTATTCAAGTTGATCATTGGATCACTTGAAAGGGGTTGAGTGCAACCCTCGTCCATTGGGACGCCACAACGTGGAAGTAGGCAAGTGTTACTTGGCCGAACCACGGGATAAAATCGTGTGTCTCTTGTGATTGTTTTCTCTTTGATTGTCTGTGTTCACAAGAGCTTGTTTCAAGCCACTTAACCGTTCTAACCTTCATAACCAAAGTTTTGTGGCTATTAGTGTTGAATTTTACAGGATCACCTATTCACCCCCCCCCTCTAGGTGCTCTCGATTGGTATCGGAGACGTTCTCTTCACGTAAGGGACTAATCGCCCGAAGAGATGGATCCTAAGGGAAAGGGGATGATGGTCAACGACAAGGAGAAGGAGTCCCTCTTCAACGAGCCAAGGGACGACAAGCCCACTGACTCAGGATCGAGTCACAAGAAGAGGGACGGGAAGAAGAAGAGGCGGATCAAGAAGATCATTTACTACGACAGTGATGCCTCCTTTTCTTCACCAAGAGACGACGACGACGATGACTCGTCTAAAAAGAAACCGGTTAATCAAAACTATTCTTTTGATTACTCTCGTATTTCGTTCAATTCCAATGCTCATTTGCTCTCAATTCCTCTTGGTAAACCTCCACACTTTGATGGAGAAGACTACTTGTCGGGGACCATAATTAGGGGTACCCTTAAGACTCCTAATTCTCAGCTGGTAACCCCCATCAGCACAAAGCTGCAAAGGCCTGATGGGTGCGACTAAGTCAAGGATCGGTCCATTCGAGGGACCCGATCACGCCTCGCCCGAGCCCAGCCTCGGGCCAGGGCAGCCGACCCCGGAGGATCTACGTCTCGCCCGAGGCCCCCTCTAGCAACGGACATACTTTCGGCTCGCCCGAGGCCCAGCCTTCACCAAGAAGCAACCTTGGCCAAACCGCCATGCCAACCGACCAAATCGCAGGGGCATTTAATGCAAAGGTGGCCTGACACCTTTATCCTGACGCGCGCCCTCCAGTCGACAGAGCCGAAGTGACCGTAGTCACTTCGCCGCTCCACTGACCGGTCTGACAAGAGGACAGCACCGCCTGCTCCGCTCCGACTGCTGTGCCACTCGACAGAGTGAGGCTGACAAGCAGCCAGGCCCGGCCTCAGGCGCCATAGGAAACTCCGCTTCGCCCGACCCCAGGGCTCGGACTCGGGCTCAGTCCCTGAAGACGACGAACTCCGCTTTGCCCGACCCCAAGGCTCGGACTCGGGCTCAGCCCCTGAAGACGACGAACTCCGCTTCGCCCGACCCCAGGGCTCGGACTCGGGCTCAGCCCCGGAAGACGACGAACTCCGCTTCGCCCGACCCCAGGGCTCGGACTCGGGGTCAGCCCCGGAAGACGACGAACTCCGCTTCGCCCGACCCCAGGGCTCGGACTCCGGCTCAGCCCCGGAAGACGACGAACTCCGCTTCGCCCGACCCCAGGGCTCGGACTCAGCCCTGGCCTCAGCCGACGGTCTCCGCCTCGCCCGACCCAGGGGCTCGGACTCGACCTCGGCCTCGGAAGACAGACTCAACCTCGACCACGGAGGAGCCTCCACATCGCCCAACCCAGGGCACGGACCGACCACGTCAACAAGAGGCGCCATCATTACCCTACCCCAAGCTGACTCAGGCTACGGGGAACAAGACCGACGTCCCATCTGGCTCGCTCCGCTAGACAAGTAATGATGGTGCCCCGCACGCTCTATGACGACGGTGGCTCTCAGCCCCCTTACGGAAGCAAGAGGACGTCAGCAAGGACTCGACAGCCCCGACAGCTGTCCTTCCGCCAGGCTCCAGCGCTCCTCCGACGGCCACGACACCACACGAACCGGGTGCCAAAACCTCTCCGGCTGCCACGATGGCATGTACTTAGGGCGCTAGCTCTCCTCCGCTAGACACGTTAGCACACTGCTACACCCCCCACTGTACACTTGGATCATCTCCTTGCGCCTATAAAAGGAAGGACCAGGGCCCTCTTACAGAGGGTTGGCCGCGCGGGGAAGGACGGGACAGGCGCTCGCGTGAGGCCGCTCGCTCCCTCCCGCGTGGACGCTTGTAACCCCCTACTGCAAGCGCACCCGACCTGGGCGCGGGACAAACACGAAGGCCACGGGATTTCCACCTCTCACGCACGTCTCCCTCCGGATGCCTCCCCCCTTCGCGCTCCATCTCGCACCGACCCATCTGGGCTGGGGCACGCGACGACAATTCACTCGTCGGTCTAGGGACCCCCCGGTCTCGAAACGCCGACAGTTGGCGCGCTAGGTATGGGCCTGCTGCGTGTTGACGAACAACTTCCCGTCAAGCTCCAGATGGGCAGTCTCCAGCAACCTTTCCAGCTCGGGACGGTGCTCCGTTTCGGGAGTCTTGAGTTCATATCCCTCGACGGCAGCTACGACATGATACTCCTTCCCCCGCCGTGCGACAGCGACAATGGCGGCCGACAGCCCGCCCGCCGGCGACGGAATCGAGGACGTCTTCCCCGCGTGGTGGAAGAACAACATTCGAGCTCGCCCCGTCCCCTCCCCCGCCGACGGAGGAGGAGGCGGGGCAACCAAGGCCAAGCAGGAGGCGGCACCTCGTCGGCTATCGAGCGGGTCGACGGCGCCGGCGCCCCAACTGGGGGCACGTCGGGCATCGACCTCGCGTCTGAGACGAAGACGAGCGCCCTCTCCCCGCAACACGCCAATCCCAAGCAAACGGACGACGCCAGCACGCTCGTGAAGGACTTGCTAGGCGTCACCCTCATACCTAAGACGACGGTGCAGTCAGTCCCTGACGTGACTTCGTCACCGCCCGTCGACCAAGAGGTACCCACCGATTCCCATCTCACGCCTCTTGGATTCAGCCTCGACCCGCCAAGCGGCTTCGCTTTGGTGGGCGCTCTCGTAGAGGCGAGTCCAAACCCTCTGGGGTATCGTATGCGGTCACCCTGGGACCGGCTGACGGACGTCTCGACCTACGGGCCCTCGGGGTCCGAGGAAGATGACGAGCCCGACTTCTGTCGGGATTTCTCCGGACTTGGTAACCCCAGTGCCATGCGGGACTTTATGACCGCGTGTGACTACTGCCTTTCCGACTGTTCCGACGGTAGCCGCAGCCTCGACAACGAGGGCTGCGGCCCAAGTCGTGAATGTTTCCACGTCGATCTAGGGGGTCCTTCCGAAGGCAACCATCTTGGTATGCCGGAGAACGGTGATCTCCCTAGGCTTGTGCCTCGCGTTGACATCCTACGGGAGCTAGCTGTGGTCCCCGTTCCAGCGGGGGGTCATGACCCACAGCTCGAGCAAATCCGCGGGGTGCAGGCCAGGCTCGACGAGGGAGCAGGAACACTTGAGCCGATCTGTCGGGACATCGGACAGGAATGGGCGGGCCAACCTCCGGCCAGAGAAATGCGTCATCTACCCCAGGGTATCCAGCACCGCATCACCGACGATGTCAGGGTGAGGCCGCCACCCACTTCCAGTGGAGTCGGCCAGAACCTGGCTGCAGCGGCAATGCTTCTCCGCGTGATGCCGGAGCCATCAACCACCGAGGGGCAGCGAATTCAGGGAGAGCTCAAGAATCTCCTGGAGGACGCCGTGGTCCGACGGGCCGAAAGCTCCGTGTTGGGGACTTGTTCTCAAATGCTATGAATTAAGAACAAGGCAACATAAAATGTTAAATGTTAACGCCCTTCGCCCATGAAACAATATTCCCATGAGGATAATGAACCATGGACGAAGGTTGATGAGAATATAATTACGAAGGTTAAGTCTTCGTAATTAAATTCTAATAGATGATATAAGATAACATAAAATAAAGGGTATGAAAAGATAAATGGATCATAAACGAATTAAATTGTATTTATTTAATATATTGAATTATTGAATACAATTGTACCTCTGCCTTGGCAAAGATTGGTTCCCGAAAGATGCGATTACAATTGCTAGAATCCCTGAACAGTAAAGGAATACTGTTCACTATTTATAGGCACAGGACACAGCCTGTGAGGAATTACAATCATGCCCCTCATAAAAGTTTACAACATTGACCCAGACCTTTATGGACTAAAAGGTCATTCTATCCTTAAGTCGGTTTGTAATACCGAAGCTTCATGAAGAGGAACCTTCGGCCATCTCACACAAGCAGCTTCAGCCGAAAGCCGCTTCTTCCTAGAAGACCTTCGGCGACGAAGCATAGACCCAACAGTAGCCCCTTTCGCGGTGCTAGATCGTTTTTCGTAACGAGCTTGATCCGTGAAAAAAGTCTCTTAAGCTTCGGGGAGCCGAAGGTCCAAAAAACACCTTCCCTGAGCTCGTTGTCGAGAAACGATTCAGTTTCCCGGCGCGTAGCGGTCCCACCTTGCAGAGTTACTGTTTGGTCTCTGCGGTCCACCTTGCAGCGAGTGCGAGCGGGTGCCCGCCTGGTGTAAAAATCCTGGCGCTTCGCCTTCTTACCTGCAGTACTATATAAACAGACGAGTAGGTGTGAAGTTACCACAGCATTCATTGCTATTTGCACTGTTTTGCTGCCAAAATTTTTAACCATCGCCGAAGCTTAACTCTCGGAATCGAACGAAGCTCCAGTTTGAAGCCTGCTTCGTCAGAAGAAAAAACTTGGGAAGAAAAAAGTATTAAATTTTTACAAATTCAGAATTAAATGGCCAGAGTGCGTTCTACCGCTAGGGTTGAGCGTGAGGGGGGCGAAGCTGAAGGTTCGGAGACTGTTCCCATCTCCGAAGCGATGCAGAGGTCCGGACTGGTAACTTCGGAAAAGATCCCCAGTGATGATGCAGAACAGGCAGAACAAGCAATTGCCGAAGCAGAAGAAGAAGATATTGAGGATACTGATCCCGAAGACGATTATCGAATTGCCATGCCAAGCAAGCCCAGCCACTTGGACTTCGGAAAGTCTACTGTTTCGAAGGCTGATCTCTCCAAAATGGTAAAGTCGGGCTTTTTCAATGAGAATCAGAAGAAGCTATTACGCTTCGGGGGAGAAGAGACTACCCCAAAACCAGAGAAGGGTGAAATTGTCATTTTCAAGAGCTTTCTAAAGGCTGGATTAAGATTCCCCCTACACGGGATTATTGCAGAGGTACTGAAGAGGTTTGGTATCTACTTTCATCAGCTGACTCCTAACGCTATTGTTAGGCTTAGCGTTTATATCTGGGCCCTCCGAAGCCAAGCGGTGGAGCCGTTTGCGGACAGCTTTTGTCGAGTTCACGAACTGCACTATCAGACGAAGGCTAGAAAAGATGGATTGCATGACAATTTTGGTTGCTATAATTTTGCTTACCGAAAAACCACAAAGTTTCCTGTAATAAGCTACCGAAGCAAATGGGCAGCAGGCTGGAAGTCGGAGTGGTTCTATGTCAAGGTTGATGACGACAAGGAGAAGCTTGTGCAAAGTCCACTTGAACTAATCTTCGGAGAAACCCGCCCCCATTGCAACATGACACCGGAAGGTCCAACTCAAAAAGCAATGAATGAATTCAGAATTATTGCAGAGCATATCAGTACAAGAGACCTGGTTCAGGAGTTTTTGGCTTTCAAGGTTTTTCCTAGTTTAAAAGAATGGGAAATGCCGAAGCTAAAGGGGGAAAAGAAAGAAGGTGAACTTGTGCGTTTACCTTACTATTTCAAGTTTAAGAAATACTTTAAAACACCTTGCCAAGAGTGGCTGGATACAATTGAAGTAATGTGTAATGAAATACTTGGCAACTACTCCAAAAAAGAAGATCAATTGATGACTGCGGCCTTCGGCACCCGTCCGAAGCGAAGACTGAATCGAGTGCTGGACGCCTTGGGTTTTGAATACCCTGACTATGAAAATCTGAACAAAGGTGCCGGAGGCCAGAAAAGGAAAAGGATAACTGAAGCCTTAAATGAAGATGAAAAAGAACCACCAAAGAAGAAAATTCCGAAGAAGAGGAAAGCGTCTTCTCCGAAGCGAAAAATATCTGACGAAGAAGAAACCCCCACATCACCCTCTGCCACTGATGTGGAGGCAATTTTGAAGGTAATGACTGAATCCCTGCCTGCGAAGCTAAGTCCATTGGGGCCTCAACTGACAAAGTTTTTTCAGAAGGAAAAGGAGCCCGAAAAAATGAAGAAAACGACTAAAGTAAAGAGACAGAGGATCATCGGTGTGACAGAGGTAATTGACAAGACACCGCCAAGAGCTTCAGCTCAGAAGACACCAGCGGCTGAGGAAGGGACAGATATTGAAATCACACCTTCGGAGGTCGCGGCTGCCGAAGCTGCCTCAGCTGAAGATTTGAACCTGGAGAGCACAATTGAACACATTGACAAAATACTACTAGACATGGCTGCAGAAGAAGCTACCACCGCCGCCGAAGAGACCGCGGCCGCAGCGTCGGGGAAAGGGAAGGAAATTGCTGATGAAGCTTCAGAAAACGAAGCCTTCATGTTCCAAAATTTAGTTGGAGAAAAATTGTCAGAACCCGAAATAGAAGAGCTTAAAGAGTATGCCAAATCTTGCGGGTACAAGCCAGGAGCACTCCTCTTCGGAGGTATTGATGATGAGAAATTAGATTGTATCCGAAACCAAACTGGAGCCAAAGTTATCGGTACTCTGTCAAAGAGTATCGGTTTTCCGAAGCTAGAAACGGACATTAGCCGCTACCGACGACAACATATCGTTGGTAGTTTATTTTATTCCAATTTCAAGGTGAATTACTTTTCCCTTAACTTTTATTGTTTTTAATAATAAAAAACATGTCTAACAAAGGTTGTTTTCGTGCAGAGTATGCTGTTAAGCAAAGCCTTGAAAATGCAGCAAGATTTTGAAGACAAGAAACACGAAGTTATAATTGAAAATTTAGAAAGCAAAATAAAGGAGCAATCAGATGCTGTCGAGAAAAAGAACTTTGAGCTCCAGGCAACCGAAGGTTTATTGGCGGAAGCCGAAGCAAAAATAACAGAACTGAACACGAAGCTTCTCCACCAATCTGAGCAGTTTGAACAAGAAAAGCAAGAACTTAATACAAAACTTGAAGCCGAAGCTCAACAAAATTCAGATTTGAAAAAACTATTAGCGGGCCTTCAAGAAAAATGTTTGAAATTTAGCAACAGATGCATTCAACGATTAAGAAAATTTTTTCACTCAGTTGGAGCCAGCAGTGAGAAATTCACCCCCTCAGCTGAAGATTTATCGAAGACCTTCGAACATATTGAGGGTGAAATTGACGAGCTCGACGAAGTTATAGCTGGGCACGGTGACTTCTGTGCCTGGGTAGCTTCTCGGGGCACTGCTGCAGCCTTCCTAAAAGCTGGCTGCGATCACGGAAAGATTGTCAATAGGCCCAATTTTACTTTATCACCATCAATCCTAGATGACATTCCTGATCTCGCCCGAAGTATTTCCAATAGATTTGTGAAAATGATATGGACAAAAGGCGGGCGAGAAAAGGCTGGAGACGAAGCTCGGAGTCATCTTGAACCAGTAAGAAATCATACCTTGTGCTTACCTCTTCCTTCAAGCTCAATTTTGACTTACAACAACTTAATTCATGTAGAATGACGAAGCCGAAGCCGATGATTGAAAAGAATGACGCCGAAGCTAAGATCCCCCGAAGATTAAGTAGGAGTAGACTGTAGACAGACTTAGGAAACTTTTGAGATAACTTTTGTAAATGTAACTAAACTTGTCTTTAATGAGTTCTGTTCATACCTTGTATCATGCTCTTACCCTTCCATTAATGTATGTGAAGTGCTTTGTTGTGGACGAAACTATCTTTTTTGAGCCGAAGGCGAAAAAACACCTTCCCTTCTTTTCGTACACAGCGAAGCATAGAAAACAACATTTCCCTTTCTTCCGAAGCTCTCCTTTTTGTACGCGAAGAAGCTCTTCTCTTATGCCGAAGCAATTACTTATGCCATGATGATGATTATCCTACATATGCCTGGATGAATGTTTATGAATGCAAATGCTATGATGTAATGTGATGTGCGAATGAATGTCCAAACACATATCCGAAGCTATACTCTCAGCCATTATTTTCTTAGAAACAATCACACATCAGCTTTGCATTCCCTTAGGAACGACTTTGGAGCTTCTTCGCCTTTTACTTTCGGCGTAATCAGCGTTGACTTTTCGCTGTAAGCTCTGCATTCCCTTAGGAACGACTTTGGAGCTTCTTCGCCTTTTACTTTTGGCGGAATCAGCGTTGACTTTTCGCTGTAAGCTCTGCATTCCCTTAGGAATGACTTTGGAGCTTCTTCGCCTTTTACTTTTGGCGGAATCAGCGTTGACTTTTCGCTGTAAGCTCTGCATTCCCTTAGGAACGACTTTGGAGCTTGTTCGCTTTTTACTTTTCGGCACTCGATGGTGCGTTCTCAGCTTTTACATTTACATTCTTTGGGGGATTTTGCTCTTATAGAACTAAAAAGGTAATTACATATGATGGCCCCATTAAAAACCTTTCTCCCCCTTTAGAAAGGAAAAGGGTGCCATGAAAAAGAAAAAACATAAAAAAGTTACATCAAGTTACACATAATATCGCCGAAGCTCATCCGCATTCCAAGATCTAGGAATGTCGTTGCCGTCCATATCCTTCAATCTGTATGAACCGGGTCTTGACGAAGATGCTACTAAGAAAGGTCCCTCCCATTTCAACTGCAACTTGCCCACTGTGTCTGGGTTGGCCACTCTCCGAAGTACCAAATGTCCTGGCTCAATATTCTTTAGCCGAACCTTTCTATCTCGCCATTTGATTGTTTCGGCTTGATATTTATTGATATTCTCCACAGCTTGAAGCCTAATCCCTTCTAAAGCATCTTTTTCCACAGAATAAGCATCTTCAGAACCTGATTCTGCCGAAGCTACTACTCTTATTGATCCAGTTTTAGCTTCCTCCGGAGTTATTGCTTCGTCACCGAATAATAACTTGAATGGAGTAAAGCCTGTAGACCTTGATGTTGTTGTGTTGTGGCTCCACACCACTTTGGTTAACTGATCTGGCCACTTTCCCCTGGGTTGATTGAAGATTAACTTCATTATTCCTGTCATTATAATGCCATTGGCTCTTTCAACGAGCCCATTTGACTCCGGATGCCTGACTGATGCAAAATGGATCTTCGTACCAATTTGATCACAGAAATCCCTAAAAGCTTCGGAGTCGAACTGTGTTCCATTATCCACAGTGATGGCCTTTGGTATCCCGAAACGACAAACAATATTCTGCCAGAAAAACTTTTGAATGGTGGCCGAAGTTATTGTGGCTAAAGGCTTTGCCTCAATCCATTTGGAAAAATATTCCACAGCCACTACAACATATCTTAAGTTCCCTTGGGCCGGTGGCAATGGACCCAACAAGTCAAGGCCCCACCTTTGCAATGGCCAAATGGGTTGTATGAGCTGCGTTAAGGACGAAGGTTGTTTTTGATCTCTTGCACATTTCTGACAACCTTCGCACTTTTGAACTAATTCCGCTGCATCCGAAGCTGCCTTCGGCCAATAAAACCCTTGACGGAAAACTTTTCCAAGTAACGGCCTAGATCCAATGTGAGATCCACACAGGCCTGCATGTATTTCTTTCATCAACTCTATGCCTTCGGTTCTAGATAAACACTTGAGCAACGGAGCACAAACTCCATGCTTGTACAACTCCCCTTCTATCATGACATATGGACGAGCTCTTGCCTCTATCCTCCTGTTATAAGTTTCGTCATCTGAAAGGAATTTACCCTGAAGGTAAGAGATGATTTCAGTTCTCCAATCTTCGCTATAAACAGGAGATATATTGAGGACTGCTCTTTCAAGGAGTTCCACTGAAGGTGCCTTTATTGTTTCGAAGAACACATCCGAAGGCAAAGGCAACCCCTGTGCTGCTGACTTAGCTAGCAAATCAGCATGTTCATTTTGTCCTCGAGGGATACTTTTGACAGAAAATCCTTCGAAGGAAGCTTCAACTCTTCGAACCATGTCTAGATATTTTTCAAGCTTCGGATCTTTAGCCTTGCAACTCTTGTCGATATGACGCGAAACAACCTGGGAATCAGTTTTAAGAATGGCCCTTCTGATTCCCATTGCTTTTAGCTTCCGAAGACCCAAAAGCAGGGCTTCGTACTCGGTAATATTGTTTGTACAACTGAAATCGAGTCTTGCCGCATAACAAGTTTTAACTTTGGATGGCGAGACCAACACAGCAGCTGCTCCTGCCCCGAAGGTTCCCCAAGACCCATCGCAAAACACTGTCCATACTTCGGCATCTTTATTTGTGTCTTCATCCTGAGCCCCTGGCGTCCAGTCAGCAATGAAGTCTGCTAACGCCTGGGACTGGATCGAAGATCTATGCACATAATCAATGCAAAATTCATTGAGCTCTGCAGCCCATTTTCCAATCCGCCCAGTAGCTTCTCTATTTCTCATAATATCCTTCAACGGCTGCGAAGAAGGAACAACAATATTGTATGCTTGAAAGTAGTGCCGAAGCTTCCTGGATGCCATCAAAACAGCATATAATACCATCTCTAATTCTGTGTAGTTTTTCTTTGATATACTAAGAACTTCAGATACAAAATACACTGGGACCTGCTTCTTGACTTGGCCATCAAGCTTCTCCTGAACAAGTGCTGCACTTACCGCTGAGTGCGAAGCTGTCACATATAATAACAAAGGAGCCCCTGGCGTTGGTGGAGTTAATGTTGTTAAATCTATCAGATATTGCTTCAGTTCCTCGAAGGATTTTTGTTGGCTTGGTCCCCATTGAAAGACTTCGGCTGATTTCAGCACTTCGAAGAATGGTAAATTTCTTTCTGCTGATCTGGATATAAATCTATTAAGAGATGCCAACCTCCCTGTTAATCTTTGGGCCCCCTTTTTTGTAGTTGGTGGCTCCATTCGAAGTATAGCTTCAATTTTACTTGGATTAGCTTCAATTCCCTTTGTTGATACCAAGCATCCAAGAAAATTTCCCTTCTTCACTCCGAAGACACATTTTTCTGGGTTCAATTTTAAACCAGCTTGTCTGAAACTGGCGAAGGTCTCCTGCAAATCAGCAATATGATTTTCCTATTTCGTGCTTTTTACAATGATGTCATCAACATAAGTTAGCACATTTCTGCCTATCTGAGAGTGGAGAACCTTCGCAGTCATTCTGCTGAAACTTCCTCCAGCGTTTTTAGCCCCTCAGGCATCCGAAGATAGCAATATGTGCCACTTGGGGTTATGAAGCTAGTCTTCGGCTCATCTTCCTTCTTCATCCAGATTTGGTGGTAGCCTGAGTAACAGTCTAGCAGACTCATGAGCTCTGAAGAAGCTGCTGCATCAACTAAAGAGTCTATCCTTGGCAATGGGAATTCGTCCTTCGGACAAGCCTTGTTAAGATCTGTAAAATCGATACACATTCGCCACTTGCCATTGGCCTTTTTTACCATAACAGTGTTAGCTAGCCATTCAGGGTACTTTACTTCTCTGATAACTCCTGCACTGAGGAGTCTTTTGACTTCATTACGAGCACCTTCGGCCTTATCATCAGACATTTTCCGAAGCCTCTGCTTTCTGGGTCTGAAGGATGGGTCAACATTGAGCGAGTGTTCAATAACATCCCTATTTACTCCGCAGAGATCATTGGCTGACCATGCAAAAACATCTTTATTGTTGAACAAAAACCTTATCAAGGTTTTCTCCTGTTCTTCGGATAATTGAGAGCCCAACAGCACCTTCTGCTCTGCTATGTCCTCACATAAGAGCATGGGCTTCGGCTGATCTGCTGAAGCTGCTTTCTCCCTTCTGAATTTGTACTGTTCACAAGCTTCAGCTCCATCTATGTTATGGATTGCTTTTGAGTCAGTCCAGTTTCCTTCGGCCCTTCTGGCAGCTTCCTGACTTCCATGAATAGCGATGGGTCCTTGATCCGAAGGTATCTTCATGCAAAGATAAGCAGGATGAAGAATTGCTTCGAAAGCATTGAGGGTGCCACGACCAATAATTGCATTGTAAGGGTATTCCATGTCAACAATGTCAAATATAACTTGCTCAGTTCTAGTGTTGTTGATGAACCCGAAGGTCACTGACATGGTGATCTTGCCCAGCGCTACAATCTGTCTTCCTCCGAAGCCACAGAGAGGATGTGTAGCATCATGAATCTTATCTTCTGGCTCTTGCATTTGTCTGAAGGCCTTAGCAAATATGATATCAGCTGCACTGCCTGTATCAACCAAGACGTTGTGGACCAGAAACCCTTTGATAACGCAAGAAATAACCATAGCATCGTTATGAGGAAAATCCTTGAGCTGAAGATCCTCCTGGGAGAAGGTGATTGGGATGTGGGACCACCTTGACTTGATAAAAGGCCCTTGCACTCCAACATGTTGTACTCTTCTCTGTGCCTCTTTCTTCTGCTTTTTATTGGCTGGTTCTGAGCACGAACCACCTGTAATCGGGAGCACCAGCTTCGGGTCCGAAGCAGCTCCAGCTTGATCGTTGAACGAAGCCATCAGCTCAAAAAAGTGGAAGTGAGTTCACCGGAGGTGGGCGCCAATGTTGGGGACTTGTTCTCAAATGCTATGAATTAAGAACAAGGCAACATAAAATGTTAAATGTTAACGCCCTTCGCCCATGAAACAATATTCCCATAAGGATAATGAACCATGGACGAAGGTTGATGAGAATATAATTACGAAGGTTAAGTCTTCGTAATTAAATTCTAATAGATGATATAAGATAACATAAAATAAAGGGTATGAAAAGATAAATGGATCATAAACGAATTAAATTGTATTTATTTAATATATTTAATTATTGAATACAATTGTACCTCTGCCTTGGCAAAGATTGGTTCCCGAAAGATGCGATTACAATTGCTAGAATCCCTGAACAGTAAAGGAATACTGTTCACTATTTATAGGCACAGGACACAGCCTGTGAGGAATTACAATCATGCCCCTCAAAAGTTTACAACATTGACCCAGACCTTTATGGACTAAAAGGTCATTCTATCCTTAAGTCGGTTTGTAATACCGAAGCTTCATGAAGAGGAACCTTCGGCCATCTCACACAAGCAGCTTCAGCCGAAAGCCGCTTCTTCCTAGAAGACCTTCGGCGACGAAGCATAGACCCAACACTCCGCCTCCCGAAGGCAGGGGTACCCCTCGGAACATCGCGCCGCGACTTCCCGATTCATGCGGGAAGCCTCGGTCCACACCGGGCGCACGCACAACACAGCGCCTGCGGCCCCGGGTCGCCTCGGCAACGAGCATCATCACCGCAACCGTGGGGCCCACCTCGACGAGAGGGTGCGCCGAGGCTACCACCTCAGGCGTGGGGGACGCTACGACAGCGGGGAGGATCGGAGTCCCTCGCCCGAGCCACCCGGTCCGCAGGCTTTCAGCCGCGCCATACGACGGGCGCCGTTCCCGACCCGGTTCCGAACCCCGACTACTATCACAAAGTACTCGGGGGAGACGAAACCGGAACTGTGGCTCGCGGACTACCGGCTGGCCTGCCAACTAGGTGGAACGGACGATGACAACCTCATCATCTGCAACCTCCCCCTGTTTCTCTCCGACACCGCTCGCGCCTGGTTGGAGCACCTGCCTCCGGGGAAGATCTCCAACTGGGACGACCTGGTCCAAGCCTTCGCCGGCAATTTCCAGGGCACGTACGTGTGCCCTGGGAACTCCTAGGATCTCCGGAGCTGCCGACAGCAGCCGGGAGAGTCTCTCCGGGACTACATCCGGCGATTCTCGAAGCAGCGCACCGAGCTGCCCAACATCACCGATTCAGATGTCATTGGCGCGTTCCTCGCCGGCGCCATCTGTCGCGACCTGATGAGCAAGCTGGGTCGCAAGACCCCCACCAGGGCGAGCGAGCTGATGGACATCGCCACCAAGTTCGCCTCTGGCCAGGAGGCGGTTGAGGCTATCTTCCGGAAGGACAAGCAGCCCCAGGGCCGCCCACCGGAAGATGCCCCCGAGGCGTCAACTCAGCGTGGCGCCAAGAAGAAAGGCAAGAAGAAGTCGCAAGCGAAACACGACGCCGCCGATGCGGACCTTGTCGCCGTCGCCGAGTACAAGAACCCTCGGAAACCCCCCGGAGGTGCCAACCTCTTCGACAAGATGCTCAAGGAGCCGTGCCCCTATCATCAGGGGCCCGTCAAGCACACCCTTGAGGAGTGCGCCATGCTTCGGCGCCACTTTCACAAGGCCGGGCCGCCCGCGGAGGGTGGCAGGGCTCGCGACGACGATAAGAAGGAAGATCACCAGGCAGGAGAGTTCCCCGAGGTTCGCGACTGCTTTATGATCTACGGTGGGCAAGCGGCGAACGCCTCGGCTCGGCACCGCAAGCAAGAGCGTCGGGAGGTCTATTCGGTAAAGGTGGCGGCGCCAGTCTACCTAGACTGGTCCGACAAGCCCATCACCTTCGACCAAGCCGACCACCCCGACCGTGCCGAGCCCGGGGAAATACCCGCTCGTTGTCGACCCCGTCATCGGCGACGTCAGGCTCACCAAGGTCCTCATGGACGGAGGCAGCAGCCTCAACATCATCTACGCCGAGACCCTCGGGCTCCTGCGTGTTGATCTGTCCTCGGTCCGGGCAGGCGCTGCGCCTTTCCACGGGATCATCCCCGGGAAGCGCGTCCAGCCCCTCGGACAACTCGATCTCCCCGTCTGCTTTGGGACACCCTCCAACTTCCGAAGGGAGACCCTCACGTTTGAAGTGGTCGGTTCCGAGGAACCTACCACACAGTATTGGGGAGGCCATGCTACGCGAAGTTCATGGCCGTCCCCAACTACACCTACCTCAAGCTCAAGATGTCGGGCCCCAATGGGGTCATCACCGTCGGCCCCACGTACCGACACGCGTTCGAATGCGACGTGGAGTGCATGGAGTACGCTGAGGCCCTCGCCGAATCCGAGGCCCTCATCGCCGACCTGGAGAGCCTCTCTAAGGAGGTGCCAGACGTGAAGCGCCATGCCGACAACTTCGAGCTAGCGGAGACGGTTAAATCCGTCCCCCTCGACCCCAGCAGCGACGCCTCCAAGCAGATCCGGATCGGCTCCGAGCTCGATCCCAAATAGGAAGCAGTGCTCGTCGACTTTCTCCGCGCAAACGCCGACGTTTTCGCGTGGAGTCCCTCGGACACGCCCGACATACCGAGGGATGTCACCGAGCACTCGCTGGATATCCAAGCTGGAGCCCGACCCGTGAAGCAGCCTCTGCGCCGATTCGACGAAGAAAAGCGCAGAGCCATAGGCGAGGAGATCCACAAGCTAATGGCGGCATGGTTCATCAAAGAGGTATTCCATCCCGAATGGCTTGCCAACCCTATGCTTGTGAGAAAGAAAGGAGGGAAATGGCAGATGTGTGTAGACTACACTGGTCTAAACAAAGCATGTCCGAAGGTTCCCTACCCTCTGCCTCGCATCGACCAAATCATGGATTCCACTGCTGGGTGCGAAACCCTGTCTTTCCTCGATGCCTACTCAGGGTATCACCAAATCAGGATGAAAGAGTCCGACCAGCTCGCGACTTCTTTCATCACACCCTTCGGCATGTACTGCTATGTCACCATGCCGTTCGGCTTGAGGAATGCGGGTGTGACGTATCAACGGTGCATGAACCATGTGTTCGGCAAACACATTGGCCGGACGGTCGAGGCCTACGTCGATGACATCGTAGTCAAGACAAGGAAAGCCTCCGACCTCCTTTCCGACCTTGAAGTGACATTCCGATGTCTCAAGGCGAAAGGCGTGAAGCTCAATCCCGAAAAGTGTGTCTTCGGGGTTCCCCAAGGCATGCTCTTGGGGTTCATCGTCTCCGAGCGAGGCATCGAAGCCAACCCGGAGAAGACCGCGGCCATCACCAGCATGGGGCCCATCAAGGACTTGAAAGGCGTACAGAGAGTCATGGGATGCCTTGCGGCTCTGAGCTGCTTCATCTCGCGCCTCGGCGAAAGAGGCCTGCCTCTGTACCGCCTCTTAAGGAAGGCCGAGTGCTTCACTTGGACCCCTGAGGCTGAGGAAGCCCTCGGGAACCTGAAGGCGCTCCTTACAAACGCACCCATCTTGGTGCCCCCCGCTGCCGGAGAAGCCCTCTTGATCTACGTCGCTGCGACCACTCAGGTGGTTAGCGCCGCGATTGTGGTTGAGAGACGAGAAGAGGGGCATGCATTGCCCGTCCAGAGGCCAGTCTACTTCATCAGCGAGGTACTGTCCGAGACCAAGATTCGCTACCCACAAGTTCAGAAGCTGCTATACGCGGTGATCCTGACGCGGCGGAAGTTGCGACACTACTTCGAGTCTCATCCGGTAACTGTGGTGTCATCCTTCCCCCTGGGGGAGATCATCCAGTGCCGAGAGGCCTCGGGTAGAATTGCAAAGTGGGCGGTAGAAATCATGGGCGAAACGATCTCGTTCGCCCCTCGGAAGGCCATCAAGTCCCAGGTCTTGGCAAACTTCGTGGCTGAATGGGTCGACACCCAGCTCCCCATGGCTCCGATACAACCGGAACTCTGGACCGTGTTCTTCGATGGGTCGCTGATGAAGACGGGAGCAGGCGCAGGCCTGCTCTTCATCTCGCCCCTCGGAAAGCACCTACGCTACGTGCTATGCCTCCATTTCCCGGCGTCCAACAATGTGGCTGAGTACGAGGCTCTGGTCAACGGGTTGCGCATCGCCATCGAGCTAGGGGTCCGACGCCTCGACGCTCGCGGTGACTCGCAACTCGTCATCGATCAAGTCATGAAGAACTCCCACTGCCGCGACCCGAAGATGGAAGCCTACTGCGATGAGGTTCGGCGCCTGGAAGACAAGTTCTATGGGCTCGAGCTCAACCACATCGCCCGACACTACAACGAGACTGCGGACGAGCTGGCTAAAATAGCTTCGAGGCGAACAACGGTTCCCCCGGACGTCTTCTCCCGAGACCTGCATCAACCCTCCGTCAAGACCGGCGACACGCCCGAGCCCGAGAAGGCCTCGGTCGAGCCTGAGTCACCCTCGGCTCAGCCCGAGGTACCCTCGGCTCAGTCCGAGGCACCCTCGGTTCGGCTCGAGGCACCCTCGGCCCAACCCGAGGCATCCTCGGCTCAGCCCGAGGCACCCTCAGCTCAGCCCGAGGTACCCTCGGCCCTCGAGAGTGAGGCACTGCGCATCGAGGAGGAGCGAAGCGGGGTCACGCCTAATCGAAACTGGCAGACCCCGCACCTGCAATATCTCCACCGAGGAGAGCTACCCCTCGACCGAGCCGAAGCTCGACGGTTAGCGTGGCGCGCCAAGTCGTTTGTCTTGCTGGGGGACGGGAAGGAACTCTACCACCGCAGCCCCTCAGGCATCCTCCAGCGATGCATTTCCATCGTCGAAGGCCAGAAGCTCCTACAAGAGATACACTCGGGGGGCTTGCGGCCATCACGCAGCACCTCGAGCCCTTGTTGAAAACGCCTTCCGACAAGGTTTCTACTGGCCGACGGTGGTGGCCGACGCCACTAGAATTGTCCGCACCTGCGAAGGGTGTCAGTTCTACGCAAGGCAGACCCACCTGCCCGCTCAGGCCCTACAGACGATACCCATCACCTGGCCTTTTGCTGTGTGGGGTCTGGACCTCGTCGGCCCCTTGCAGAAGGCACCCGAGGGCTACACGCACCTGTTGGTCTCCATCGACAAATTCTCCAAGTGGATCGAGGTCTGACCCCTAAACAGCATCAGGTCCGAACAGGCGGTGGCGTTCTTCACCAACATCATCCATCGCTTTGGGGTCCCGAACTCCATCATCACCGACAACGGCACCCAGTTCACCGGTAGAAAGTTCCTGGACTTCTGCGAGGATCACCACATCCGGGTGGACTGGGCCGCCGTGGCTCACCCCATGACGAATGGGCAAGTAGAGCGTGCCAACGGCATGATTCTACAAGGACTCAAGCCTCAGATCTACAACGACCTCAACAAGTTCGGCAAGCGATGGATGAAGGAACTCCCCTCGGTGGTCTGGAGTCTGAGGACAATGCCGAGCCGAGCCACGGGCTTCACGCCGTTCTTTCTAGTCTATGGGGCCGAGGCCATCTTGCCCATAGACTTAGAATACGGTTCCCCGAGGACGAGGGCCTACGCCGACCAAAGCAATCAAGCTAGTCGAGAAGACTCATTGGACCAGCTGGAAGAGGTCTTGGGACATGGCCTTACTACACTCGGTGTGGTACCAGCAGTCCCTGCGACGCTACCACGCCCGAGGGGTTCGGTCCCGAGACCTCCAGGTGGGCGACCTGGTGCTTCGGCTGCGACAAGACGCCCGAGGGCGGCACAAGCTCAAGCCTCCCTGGGAAGGGCCGTTCGTCATCGCCAAAGTTCTGAAGCCTGAAACGTACAAGCTGGCCAACAGTTGAGGCGAGGTCTACAGCAATGCTTGAAACATCCAACAGCTACGTCGCTTCTACCCTTAAGATGCTTTCAAGTTGTTCGTATGCCTCGTTTCCCACGCAAAGTTTAGTCATCAAGGAAGGGTCAGCCTTGCCTCGGCAAAGCCCGACCCTCCCTCGGGGGCTAAAAGGGGGAACCCCCTCTGCGTCGAAATTTTCCTCGAAAAAAGATCTTTTCTGCCAGAATGTCTTTCGTGCTTTTCGACTACTTCGAAAGTGGATCCTGAAAACGACGGAGTACACGTAAGCAGCCAAGGCCGACCGAGCCGAGGGACTCCTATGCCTCCGGGATACGGATACCTCACTCATCACCTTCTGCGATAAGTAACTCGCGTTCGGATAAGTGATTCCGCGGACCGAACAAGTCTTCACGCTCGAAAGCTCCTCTGCCGAAGCGATTCTTCGGGCCTTCTCGACTGCGTCGGTGACAGAACCCTACGGACGGGTAAGAGTGCGCGTAAGCGGCAAGGCCGACCGAGCTGAGGGATTCCTACGCCTCCGGGATACGGATACCTCACTCATCGCCTTCCGTGAAAAGCAACTCTCGCTCGCACAAACAATTCTGTTACCGACAAAAAAGTCCAGATACTCGAAACAAGGGGAAAAGAAATGCAGCTTTACAACACGACGATGGTGTGTTTGGGCCTCGGCGGCCGCAGAAAACACACGCTGCAAGATAATCCGATCCTACAGGCTCGGATCTTGACAGTTGAAGGGAGCAGCAGCACCCTCGGCGTCAACTACACCTTCGGCGAGGTCCGACCTAGCCTCGGACGGCGACGTAGTCGGAGGATCTCCACTCTGAAGGACGACATCATCACCACGCCCGGGCCATCGCCGCCAGGGTCTTCTCCAGGAATCCGGCTCGAGCAGATGGCTCGGCCAGTCACCCCGAGGCCTCGGCCAGCTGTCCCCCGAAGACATCAGCCCGGCCCGAGGCCTCGACAACTCAATTCCGGCGTCGGTCCCGCCAGTGGACGACCCGGCCAGGCTCTGGCCGACCAAGTCTTCTTTTCGAGCCAACTCTGCCTCTGTCCGTGCTGACGCCGCTACCCCTGGTTTCGGCTCATCGTAGAGCGGCCGAGGGGTTCCTTTAACTAAGCAAGAGAAGCCTCGGACAGCTAGGTTGACCAAGCCGAGGGACTCCTACGCCTCCGGGATACAGATACCTCACTCGTCACCTTTGCACGGGGCGACTCACGCTTGGTGAAGCGGTTCAGATAACCAACAAGCGAGTCTCAGTGCTCGAAAATGAGGAAACAACACGGCTCCGCGCCAAAAATACATACATGTTCAGGCCCCGACAGCCACAATGAACAAAGAGACCGGCATTCAAGGTGCCATTACAAACGGAACCCCGGTTCCACCTCCGCAGGTACAAACAACCCCACACGATTGGGGGGCCTGCGGAGCAACAGAAGACCGACGAACGGCTCGCCGTCGCTCGCTCCAGCAGCGGCGACGACGACGACTTCTGCTCCGGGGGGCCGAACAGCAGCAGCGATGACCTCAGGGCGAATGCTGCTGCCATGAGGCCCTCGCCCATGCCCTCACTCGAGAGGCAAGGACGGGCAGAAGGCCGTAGAGTTGGAGGTCAGTCCGTGGGCGGCACCGGCTATCTCATCGGCGGAAGAACCTCTTCCAGCTGCCGTGGCAGAAGGCGGCGCCGAGAGCGGCTCCGAAGCCACTCAGGTCAGAGAGCCAGGCACGCGGCAGCTGCCAGCGCCACGAACTGCGAACGCCCTTCCCCCCGATCACTGAGGGAAGGAGCGGGCCGCCGCCCGCGCAGGGGCCGACCCCAACTCGACACACTCCCCTCCCCAGCACTGATGATGAAAATCCTTGGAGCTGAGGGAGGGGCAGAGGCCGCAGCCCGGCTCGCTTTCCCCCGCCATCGAACTGGAGGTCACCGTCTTGGGTGACCGCCGGCGAGGGGGTGCAGCCGGGCTGCATGATGAAAATCCTTGAAGCCGAACGATGGCTGAAAGGTACCAACTTCCACGAAGCTGTGTTCCTCCAACGATAAGGCGGAAGGATTGCGGGTGTCCCCCATCTGGGGGCTCGGAAGGTGAAAAGACACGGTGCATAAGGGAGCGCGAAGACATGGTCGCCTTTCAAGGGGATCACCCCCCTTTTTAAAGGCGACTCTCCCTACTTGTGTCCCCAGCCGTCGTGGGCTGAGTCTTCTCCAACACGCTCCAAGGTCCTCCCCCTACGGCGCGGGGGCTGGGTCCCACGCGTCATGCAAACTGGCCCAGGGCAGAAGAAGCTAAACCGCCGCGCGCGGTGCATGCAACCGCCCAGCGGTTACAAGCGTCCCTCCACTTTTGCCCAGACCAACGGGTGAAAGGGCGGACAGCCGTGCAGGCGGCATGTGACCGCGCCAAGTGGGCGCGCCCCTCCGACTTCCAACGCACCCAGCATGGAGGCCCAGGCCCACGCGTCATGCAACCGACGCGCCGGTTGCTACGTGCGAGCAACTGCACCGCCACTCGCACCACTACCACGCCTCCTCGACTGCGGAACCAGTACCGCGACTCGAGGCAACCCTGCGTACGACCCAGCAGTGCCAGCCAGGCACGACGGTCAATACGGCCAAAAATGGGCCGGCAGTAATGGCGGTGGCAGGCGGGCAGGAGCAGCGGTCACGTCGTCAGCCAAGCTTACGTCCCATCCAGGGGCAGCGAGAGAACCCTCTCTCACGGCGTGGAGACGGCTCGCCCGTGTTCCGTTCCTCGAACGGCTCGCGCACGCGCAACGGCCGCCTCGCGAACCACTCACCCCGTCGCATTAACTCCGCGGCGGGACAGGCGGCGCCTCTGGCAGGGGAAGCGAGCGACGCTTCGCCTTCGCCATAATGACCGCGTCGAAAAAGGTACGCCACGTCATTCGATTTCGTATCCTTTTCCTTTTCCTCTTTCTCTCTCTTACAACAGGGACCGGGAAAGGGGGATACCCCGAAAAGGATCCTTCTCCATGAAGGAAACAGGCCCCAAGCCTCACTACTGATCAGAGGTTCAAAGGCTGGCCCCTCGGAGGGGTTCAACAGCCGCCTCAGAACGCTTGGGTTCTGCGCCCACTACTGGTCAGAGGTTCGAAGGCCGGCCCCTCGGAAGGGTTCCAGGGGTTCGCAGGTTGGCCCTCGGAGGGTTCACAGCCGCCTCAGACACAGAGCGAGGGATGACCCTGGTACGTTCGATACATAACCAAGGCTCGGGCTACGCTCCCGAGGTACCCTAGGACATTTCCGAGACCGGCGGGAACGATCTTGTAATGGAATCCCATCAGAGGGAGGCATCGAGCCCTCGGACCCCGTCGAAAGGGGACCGGGTCCGGCAGATCACCCGTAGGTACTTTTGGGCGCGCCTCCGGTCCTCTAGCCGACCCCTAACAAATGGGGCACGGGCGTTCACTCGGATTACCCACCAGCAGCTCACCGGAGACACCATGTTCGGCGCCCTCCGAGGGCAACATGGCGCTTTCCCCCCTCCTCCTTGCGGAAAGGCGACGCAGGGGCGTATGTAAAAAAGTCGAGTCTGTCCCTGACCGTCCTCTCACCCTGTGTAGAGGCTCGGGGGCTGCTCTCGCAAACCTGGCTCCAGCCAAACCGTTGACAGCGTCAACATACCAGCCCAAGAACTTGGGACCCGACCGTGCACCCGGGCTACAGCCAGCTCGCATGAGGGAACGACCAGACCAGCCAAAGCATTGCGCAAGGCATTAAGACCTCAGAGGAGTCAAACCACTCCTCCGAGGCCTCGGGGGCTACACCCGGCGGGTGCGCTCGCGCGCACCCACCGAAACAAAACGCAACCGAGAAAGGCTGGTCCCCTTGCAAAAAAGTGCGGCAAAAGCCTCCAAGCGAGTATTAACACTCCCTTCGAGGCTCGAGGGCTACTGTCGAGGACCATAATTAGGGGTACCCTCAAGACTCCTAATTCTCAGCTGGTAACCCCCATCAGCACAAAGCTGCAAAGGTCTGATGGGTGCGACTAAGTCAAGGATCGGTCCATTCGAGGGACCCGATCACGCCTCGCCCGAGCCCAGCCTCGGGCAAGGGCAGCCGACCCCGGAGGATCTACGTCTCGCCCGAGGCCCCCTCGAGCAACGTACATACTTTCGGCTCGCCCGAGGCCCAGCCTTCACCAAGAAGCAACCTTGGCCAAACCGCCACGCCAACCGACCAAATCGCAGGGGAATTTAATGCAAAGGTGGCCTGACACCTTTATCCTGACGCGCGCCCTCCAGTTGACAGAGCCGAAGTGACCGTAGTCACTTCGCCGCTCCACTGACCGGTCTGACAAGAGGACAGCGCCGCCTGCGCCGCTCCGACTGCTGTGCCACTCGACAGAGTGAGGCTGACAAGCAGCCAGGCCCGGCCTCAGGCGCCATAGGAAACTCCGCTTCGCCCGACCCCAGGGCTCGGACTCGGGCTCAGCCCCTGAGGACGACAAACTCCGCTTCGCCCGACCCCAGGGCTCGGACTCGGGCTCAGCCCCTGAAGACGACGAACTCCGCTTCGCCGGACCCCAGGGCTCGGACTCGGGCTCAGCCCCGGAAGACGACGAACTCTGCTTCGCCCGACCCCAGGGCTCGGACTCGGGCTCAGCCCCGGAAGACGATGAACTCCGCTTCGCCCGACCCCAGGGCTCGGACTCGGGCTCAGCCCCAGAAGACGACGAACTCCGCTTCGCCCGACCCCAGGGCTCAGACTCAGGCTCAGCCCCGGAAGACGATGAACTCCGCTTCGCCCGACCCCAGGGCTCGAACTCAGCCCTGGCCTCAGCCGACGGTCTCCGCCTCGCCCGACCCAGGGGCTCGGACTCGACCTCGGCCTCGGAAGACAGACTCAACCTCGACCACGGAGGAGCCTCCACATCGCCCAACCCAGGGCACGGACCGACCACGTCAACAGGAGGCGCCATCATTACCCTACCCCAAGCTGACTCAGGCTATGGGGAACAAGACCGACGTCCCATCTGGCTCGCTCCGCCAGACAAGTAATGATGGCGCCCCGCACGCTCTATGACGACGGCGGCTCTCAGCCCCCTTACGGAAGCAAGAGGACGTCAGCAAGGACTCGACAGCCCCGACAGCTGTCCTTCCGCCAGGCTCCAGCGCTCCTCCGACGGCCACGACACCACACGAACCGGGTGCCAAAACCTCTCCGGCTGCCACGATGGCATGTACTTAGGGCGCTAACTCTCCTCCGCTAGACACGTTAGCACACTGCTACACCCCCACTGTACACCTGGATCCTCTCCTTGCGCCTATAAAAGGAAGGACCAGAGCCCTCTTACAGAGGGTTGGCCGCGCGGGGAAGGACGGGACAGGCGCTCGCGTGAGGCCGCTTACTCCCTCCCGCGTGGACGCTTGTAACCCCCTACTGCAAGCGCACCCGACCTGGGCGCGGGACAAACACGAAGGCCGCGGGATTTCCACCTCTCACGCCCGTCTCCCTCCGGCTGCCTCCCCCCTTCGCGCTCCGTCTCGCGCCGACCCATCTGGGCTGGGACACGCGGCGACAATTCACTCGTCGGTCCAGGGACCCCCCGGTCTCGAAACGCCGACACTACTCTTTTTGGAGTCACAAAATGCGTAGTCACTTATTTTCTCTCCATCCTAGTATTTGGGAGATAGTTGAAAATGGAATGCATTTCGATAGTACGGATAACCCGATGTTTATTAATGAACAAATTCATAAGAATGCACAAGCTACCACTGTTTTGCTAGCATCTTTGTGCAGGGATGAATACAACAAGGTGAGCGGCTTGGACAACGCCAAGCAGATTTGGGATACCCTCAAGATATCACACGTGGGAAACGACGCCACCATGATCACCAAGATGGAGTTGGTGGAAGGCGAACTGGGAAGATTCGCAATGATCAGGGGAGAGGAGCCAACACAAACATACAACAGGCTCAAGACCCTGGTCAACAAAATCAGGAGCTATGGAAGCACAAGATGGACGGACCACGACGTCGTTCGACTAATGCTAAGGTCATTTACCGTAATTGACCCCCATCTTGTCAACCTTATTCGTGAGAATCCCAGGTACACCAAGATGACGCCCGAGGAGATTCTTGGGAAGTTTGTGAGCGGGCGCATGATGGTGAAGGAGGCCCGATATGTGGACGATGCTCTAAACGGTCCACTCCCCGTCCACGAGCCTCAAACTGTTGCTCTCAAGGCAACGAGCAGCAGGGAGACGCTACCAAGTAAGGTGGCACAAGTGGAGGCCGCTGGCCTCAACGAAGATGAGATGATGCTTATCATCAAGTGTTTCAAGACCGCACTAAAAGGACGCAAGGAGTACCCCAACAAGAATAAGACAAGGGGGAAGCGCTCCTGCTTCAAATGCGGTAAGACATGTCATTTTATTGCTCAATGTCCTGATAATGAAAATGACCATGGGGAAGAAAGACATGGGAAGAAGGAGAAAAAGAAAAGCTATAGGAAGGCAAAAGGCGGGGCTCATCTTGGCAAAGAATGGGACTCAGACTGCTCTTCATCCAACTCCGACGATGAAGGACTGGCATCCTCAGCCTTCAACAAGTCTTCGCTCTTCCCCAACGAACGCCACACTTGCCTCATGGCAAAGGAGAAAAAGGTAAGCATTCGAGAAACCCCTAAGTATATTGTTGGGGGTATGCTTCGTAGCCGAAGATCCTAAAGAAAGAGAACACCTTCGAAAGATCCACTCAGGAGCAAGTGCCGAAGCTATTACCTATAGAGCTTTGGCACAATGACAGATCTCAAGACGAAGGGCCGAACCGACTTAAAGATGGATTGACTTAAAGACCCATGATGTTTTGTGTCATTATTGTAGTCGATTGTAAAGGACATAAATGTAATTTTACACAGGTTGCACCCTGTGCCTATAAATAGGTGAACAGTACCCCGGCACTGTTCACATATTCTTGTAATCGCTGGCACATTACGCTGGAATTATTGCTTTCTGCCAAGACGAAGGTATAAATGTACCTAAATATTATGTTTTAATATTTAGGTTCATAAAATAAAATATATAAATAATGTTATCTATTTTTAGTATATCTTTCCATAATGTTTCATGTTTTATATCCTATTTCATATTCTTTTATAAGTCTGATCACGAAGGTGTGACCTTCGTGATATTTTTGCTCATGGCCTTCGTCCGAAGCTCATTAAATCCTTGGGGAGATAATGCTTCAGCGGACGAAGGGCATTGATATTTAACATTTTATGTTGCCTTGTTCTTAAATCATAGCATTTGAGAACAAATCCCCAACATTGGCGCCCACCTCCGGTGAACTCACTTACACTTTTTTGAGCTGATGGCTTCGTTCAACAACAAAGCTGGAGCTGCTTCGGCTCCGAAGCTGGTACTCCCGATAACAGGTGGTTCATGCTCAGAGCTAGCTAACAAGAAGCAGAAGAAGGAGGCACAGAGAAGGATACAACATGTCGGGGTGCAAGGACCCTTCATCAAGTCAAGATGGTCCCACATCCCAATTACCTTCTCTCAAGAGGACCTTCAGCTCAAGGATTACCCTCACAATGATGCTATGGTTATTTCTTGTGTTATCAAAGGATTTCTGGTCCACAATGTTCTGGTTGACACATGCAGTGCAGCGGATATTGTATTTGCTAAGGCCTTCAGACAGATGCAAGAGCCTGAAGATAAAATCCATGATGCTACACATCCCCTTTGTGGCTTCGGAGGAAGGCAGATTGTAGCGCTCGGCAAGATCACGATGCCAGTGACCTTCAGATTTATCAATAATACAAGGACTGAACAAGTTGTGTTTGATATCGTTGACATGGAATACCCTTACAACGCAATCATTGGTCGTGGGACACTCAATGCTTTTGAAGCAATTCTTCATCCAGCATATCTCTGCATAAAGATACCTTTGGATCAAGGACCTATTGCTATTCATGGAAGTCAAGAAGCTGCCAGAAAGGCCGAAGGAAACTGGACAGATTCAAAAGCAATCCATAATATAGATGGAGCTGAAGCTTGTGAGCAATACAAGTACAGAAGGGAGAAGGCTGCTTCGGCTGATCAGCCAAAGCCCATGCTTTTATGTGAAGATATAGCAGAGCAGAAGGTGTTGCTGGGGTCTCAATTGTCTGAGGAGCAGGAGAAAACCTTGACAAGGTTTCTGTTCAACAATAAAGATGTCTTCGCATGGTCGGCCAATGATCTCTGTGGTGTGAACAGGGATGTCATTGAGCACTCGCTCAATGTTGATCCATCCTTCAGACCCAGGAAGCAGAGACTTCGGAAGATGTCTGATAACAAAGCCAAAGGTGCTCAAAACGAAGTAAAAAGACTTCTTAGTGCTGGAGTCATTAGAGAAGTAAAGTACCCAGAATGGTTAGCCAACACTGTTATGGTGAAGAAGGCCAATGGTAAATGGAGAATGTGCATTGACTTTACTGATCTCAATAAGGCTTGTCCGAAGGATGAATTTCCATTATCAAGAATAGATTCTCTAGTAGACGCAGCAGCTTCGTTAGAGCTCATGAGTCTACTAGATTGTTATTCAGGCTACCATCAAATCTGGATGAAGAAAGAAGATGAGCCAAAAACCAGCTTCATAACCCCCAGTGGTACATATTGTTATCTTCTGATGCCTGAAGGGCTCAAGAACGCTGGAGGAAGCTTCAGCAGAATGACAGCGAAGGTCCTTCATTCTCAGATAGGCAGAAACGTGCTAACATATGTTGATGATATCATAGTAAAAAGAACGAAGCAAGAAAATCACATTGCTGATCTGCAGGAGACATTCGCTAATTTTAGGCAAGCTGGTCTGAAGCTGAATCCAGAAAAATGTGTCTTCGGAGTAAAGAAGGGGAAATTCCTTGGTTGTTTGGTTTCAACAAAAGGGATCGAAGCTAATCCAAATAAAATCGAAGCTATCCTTCGGACGGAGCCACCAAGCACAAAGAAAGGGGCTCAACGGCTAACAGGAAGACTGGCATCTTTGAATCGATTTATATCCAGATCAGCAGAAAGAAATTTACCATTCTTTGAAGTGCTGAAGTCAGCCGAAGCTTTTCAATGGGGATCAGCTCAGCAAAAAGCCTTCGAAGAGCTGAAGCAGTATCTGATAGATTTAACAACCCTAACTCCACCAGCGCCAGGGGCTCCTCTGCTGCTGTATGTGGCAGCCTCACACTCTGCAGTAAGTGCGGCGCTTGTCCAGGAGAAGCTTGAAGGACAATTGAAAAAGCAGGCTCCAGTATACTTCGTCTCTGAAGTTCTCAGTTTATCAAAGAAAAACTATACAGAATTGGAGAAGGTGATGTATGTAGTCTTAATGGCCTCCAGGAAGCTTCGACATTATTTTCAAGCATACCATATAATTGTTCCTTCATCACATCCTTTGAAGGATATTATGAGAAACAGAGAAGCTACTGGAAGGATTGGAAAGTGGGCTGCGGAACTCAACGAGTTCAGCATTGATTATGTGCATAGATCTTCGATTCAGTCCCAGGCGTTAGCAGACTTCATCGCTGACTGGACGCCAGGGGCTCAGGAGGAAGAAGCAAGTAAAGATGTCGAAGCTTAGACAGTGTTTTGCGATGGTTCCTGAGGAACCTTCGGGGCAGGTGCAGCTGCCGTTTTAATTGCACCTTCCAGAGTCAGAACATGTTATGCAGTGAAACTTGATTTCAGCTGCACAAATAATATTGCTGAATACGAAGCTTTGCTTTTGGGGCTTCGGAAGTTGAAGGCAATGGGATAAGAAGGACGGTTCTCAAAACTGATTCCCAAGTTATTTCTGGTCATGTTGACAAGAGTTGCAAAGCAAGAGATCCAAAGCTTGAGAAATATTTGGATACAGTTCAAAGGCTTGAAGCTTCCTTCGAAGGGTTTTCTGTCAAGAATATTCCACGAGGAGAAAATGAGCACGCTGATCTGCTAGCCAAGTCAGCGGCACAGAGGCTGCCTTTACCTTCGGAAGTATTCTTTGAAACAATAAAAGCACCTTCGGTCGACCTTCTTGAAAGAGCAGTGCTCAATATATCTCCTGTTTATAGCGAGGATTGGAGAACTGAGATCATGTCTTTTCTCCAAGGCAATTTCCTTTCAGATGACGAAGCTTATAATAAGAGAATAGCGGCAAGAGCCCGTCCATATGTAATAATAGAAGGGGAGTTATACAAGCATGGAGTCTGTTCTCCATTACTCAAATGTTTATCCAGAGCTGAAGGTATAGAGCTGATGAAAGAAATACATGCAGGGTTGTGTGGATCTCACATCGGATCTAGGCCCTTGCTGGGTAAAGTTTTTTGTCAAGGATTTTATTGGCCGAAGGCAGCTTCGGATGCAGCAGAATTAGTCCAAAAATGCGAAGGTTGTCAAAAATGTGCAAGAGATCAGAGACAACCTTCGTCTTTAACTCAATTAATACAGCCCACTTGGCCATTGCAAAGGTGGGGCCTTGATTTGTTAGGCCCACTTCCACCAGCACAAGGGAATTTAAAATATGATGTGGTGGCAGTAGAATATTTTTCTAAGTGGATTGAGGCGAAGCCCTTAGCCACAATAACTTCGGTCACTGTTCAAAAAAATTTCTGGCAAAATATTGTGTGTCGCTTCGGAGTGCCGAAAGCTATCACCGTGGACAACGGAACACAGTTTGATGCCGAAGTTTTCAAAGAGTTTTGTGAACAAATTGGCACGAAGATCCATTTTGCATCGGTTCGGCATCCAGAGTCAAATGGACTTGTTGAAAGAGCTAATGGAATTATAATGACAGGAATAATGAAGTTAATCTTTAACCAGCCCAGGGGGGAAGTGGCCAGACGAATTAATCAAAGTGGTGTGGAGCCACAACACAACAATGTCAAGGTCAACAGGTTTTACACCATTCAAATTGCTGTTTGGTGACGAAGTGATAACCCCAGAAGAAGCTAAAGCGGGATCAATAAGAACATTAGCTTCGGCAGAGGATGAAGCTGATTATTCTATGGCAAAAGATGTTATAGAAGGGATCAAGCTTCAGGCTGTGGAGAATATCAATAAATATCAAGCCGAAACAATAAAATGGCGTGACAGAAAAGTTCAGTTAAAAAATATTAAGCCAGGACACTTGGTACTTCGGAGAGTTGCCAACCCAGATACAGTAGGCAAGCTACAGTTGAAGTGGGAAGGACCTTTTCTGGTAGTATCTTCGTCAAGACCCGGTTCCTACAGGTTGAAGGATATGGACGGCAACGACATTCCTAGATCTTGGAATGCGGATGAGCTTCGGCGGTATTATGTGTAGATTGATGTAATCTTTTTATTTTTTTCCTATGGCACCCTTTTCCTTTCCAAAGGGGGAGAAAGGTTTTTAATGGGGCATAGCATGTAATTTCTCTTTTTCTTATATCAGCTCTATAAGAGCAATATCCCCTAAAGATGTAAATGTAAAAACCGAGCGCGCACCATCGAGTGCAAAAAGAGGAAAAGGAAAAACAACGAGAAGCTCGAAAGACGTCCCTAAGGGGATGAAGAGCACGACGAAGCTACAAAAAAGTCGTTCTTAAGGGAGTGCAGCGTAAGTTTTCTGCTCAAAAGTCGTTCCTAAGGGAATGCAAAGCTTACAGCGAAAAGTCAACGCTGATTCCGCCGAAGTATAAGGCGAAACGCGAAAAGTCAACGCGATATCGCCGAAAGTAAAAGGCGAAGAAGTTCAAAAGACGTTCCTAAGGGAATGCAGAACTTACAGCGAAAAGTCAGTGCTGATACACCGAAAAATAAGCGGTGAAGCCGAAAAATAAATGGCAAAGATTTGTTATTCCTAAGGGAATAAGAGTTTTGATTGTGGTTTCGTATGTGTCTTTGAACATTCATTTGCACGATACATTACATCATACATTTGCATTCATAAACATTCACTTAGACATACATAGGGTCATCATCATCATAACATACACACTTGCTTCAGCTATAAAAGAGAAGGCTTCGGAAAAAAGAAAAAGAGGCAATTTTATGCTTCGCTGTGTACGCAAAGAAGGGAAGGTGTTTTTCGCTTTCGGCTCAAAAATATTGATTTCGTCCACACCAAAGCACTTTATACATAGACGGAAAGGTAAGACTATATTACAAGGTATGTGTAAAGTCCACGAAGTGAAATTTAAATACATCATACTTTATACAAGTTATTACAGAAGTTTTTTGAGCTATTTCTACAGACTACTCGAGTTTCGTCAGCATTCATAGAGCTTTGTCTTCTTACTCCGTAGCTTCGGCTTCGCCATCCTGTATGTAAGTATTATAAGATAAATTCAAAACTCAAAGGAAAAGGTAAGCATAAGGTATGATTTTGTTACCGGTTTGAGGTGGCTTCGAGCTTCGTCACCAGCCTTGCTTCGTCCACCCTTTGTCCATACTAATTTTATAAATCTATTCGCAATACTTCGGGCAAGGTTGGGAATATTATCTAAGTCTGCTGGTGACAAGCTGAAGTTGGGTCTATTGATAATCTTTCCGTGTTCACAGCCAGACTTCAGAAAGGCAACAGTTGTGCCCCGAGAAGCTACCAGGGCACAGAAGTCACCATGCCCAGCTATAACTTCGTCAAGATCATTAATTTCACCTTCAATGTGCTCGAAGGCACCAGGCAGGTCTTCAGCCGAAGGAGTAAACTTCTCAGTGCTGGATCCAACAAAATAGAACACCTGCTTCAGCCGCTGAATGCATCGATTGCTGAACTCTAGACATTTATTCTGAAGGCTTGTCAAAGATTCTTTCAGCTCTGAACTTTTTTGGACTTCAGCCTCAAGTTCTGCATCAAGCTTCAGCTTCTCTTGTTCGAAGCTTTCTGATTGAGAGAGAAGCTTCGAATTTAATTCTGTTATTTTAGCTTCAGCATCCGCTAATAAGCCTTCGGTTGTTTGAAGCTCAAAGTCTTTCTTTTCGATAGCAGCTGATTGCTCTTTTATCTTGTTCTCTAAGTTCTCAATTATAACTTCGTGCTTTTTATCCTCTAAGTCCTGCTGCATTTTTAAAGCCTTGCTCAACAGCATACTCTGCGGACAAATAACCTTCGTTAGAAAACATTTATATTATTGCAAATAATAAAAGTTAGACAAAAGTTGTTTACCTTAAAATTGGAATAAAACAAACTACCGACAATGTGTTGTCATCGGTAGCGGCTGATATCTGCTTCGAGCTTCGGGAAACCGATACTCTTTGATAGAGTACTGATAACCTTCGCGTTGGTCTGATCTCGTATGCAGCCCAATCTTTCATCATCAATACCACCAAAGAGAAGCGCTCCCGGCCGATACCCGCAAGATATAGCATATTCTTTTAATTCTTCTTTTTCAGTTTTTGTCAGCTCTTGGCCAACTAAGTTTTGAAAGTTAAAGGCTTCATCTTCCGAAGTACCTTCGGTCATTTCTTCTTTCTCGGGTTTTGCGGTCGTAGTCTCTTCGGTGGCTGCGGTAGCCTCTTCTGCGGCAGCTTCTTCCGCGACCATGTTTAGTAGTATTTTATCTATATCAGCAGCCATGCTTTCTAAATTAATATCTTCGGATTTGACATCTTCGGCTCTGGCCTCTTCTGCGGTAGCCTCCGAAGGTACAGCTTCAATAGCCGGCACCTTCGGAGCTGAAGCTCCTGGTGGTGTTGCTTCAATGACTTCTGTCACAGTAACGATTCTTTGCCTTTTTGGCCTAGGTGCCTTCGCTTTTGCGGGCTCCTTTTCCTTATGAAAAAGCTTTGTCAGATGTAGTCCCAGCGGACTTAGTTTGACAGGCAAAGTTTCAGTCATTACCTTTAAGATTTCCTCTATTTCGGTAGCAGAGGATGTCGCAGAAGTCCTTTCTTTTTCATCAATTGATTTTTGCTTCGGAGTCAAAGCCTTTCTTTTCTTTGGAGCAACTGTTTTTGCCTTAGACTCTTGTTTTTTCTTCTTCGGTTGATCTTCATCGTCCTTATTCAGAGCACTAGCTACTCTCTTCCTTTTTTGGCCTTCGACACCCTTGTCCAGCCGCTCGTAATCAGGGTATTCAAAACCTATAGCATCCATCACTCGGTTTAGCCTTCGTTTCGGACGGGTGCCGAAGGCCACAGTCATTAATTGGTCTTCTTTTTTAGAATAATTTCCAAGTATTTCGTTGCACATTACTTCAATTGTATCTAGCCATTCTTGGCAAGGCACTTTGAAATGTCTCTTGAATTTGTAATGATAGGGCAACCGGATAAGTTCACCTTCCTTCTTTTTTCCTTCAAGCTTCGGCATGGCCCACTCTTTCATAGTTGGAAACACTTTGAAAGCCAAAAATTCCTGCACTAAGTCCCTAGTGCAAAAGTGCTTTGCGATAACCCTAAATTCAGCCAGCGCAATTTGGGTTGGACCGTCTGGTGTCATATTGCACGGGGGTCTGGTCTCTCTGAAGACCAACTCTAACGGACTCTGAACCAGCTTCTCCTTATCATCGTCAACTTTGACGTAGAACCATTCAGATTTCCATCCAGCTAGCCACTTGCTTCGGTAACTGATCACTGGAAATTTTGTAGTCTTGCGGTAGGCAAAATTGTAGCAGCCGAAGTTTTCATGCAACCCATCTCCTCTAGCCTTGGTTTGGTAATGCAGCTCATGCACTCGGCAGAAACCTTCGGCAAATGGTTCCACCCCTTGGTTTCGAAGAGCCCAAATGTAAACGCTAAGCCTAACGATAGCGTTAGGAGTTAGCTGATGAAAGTAGATCCCAAACTTCTTCAACACATCAGCAATCATCTTATTCAAAGGGAATCTCAAACCAGCTTTGAAGAAACTTTTAAAAACTACTACTTCATCTTTTCCTGGCTTTGGAGTAGTTTCCTCCCCACCAAAGCGAACCAACTCTTTCTTTTCTTCATTAAAATAGCCCAATTTCAACATCTTAGGTAGATCACCTTCAGAGATGGTGGATTTTCTGAAATCCAGGTGGCTGGGTTTGCTCGGCACCGTGCTGCTATAGTCATCTTCAGACTCGGTCTCCTCAACATCAGCTCACTCTGCTTCAGCGGCAGGGACGTCCTCCGATGTTACCAGCCCAGACCGCTTCATTGCTTCGGAAATCGGAACAGTCTCAGTAGCTTCGGTCTCTTCTCCCTCACGATCAACCCTAGCAGTAGAGCGAACTCTGGCCATTTGATTATGACTTTCTTGAAATTTTTGTTGCTGACTTTTTTGGTTGTCCCGAAGCTCTTCCTCTTGTGACAAAGCAGAATCAAAAGCGAAGTTTCGTCTGAGCACAATGATTAAGCTTCGGCTATGACTAAAATTTTGGCAGCAAAACAGTGCAATAGCAATGAATGTTGTGGTAACTTCACACCTACCCGTCTGTTTATATAGTGCCCCAGGTGGGAAGGTGAATCGCTAAGGTCTCCCGCACCGAACAAACAGTCACCCGCACTCGCTGAACGGTGGGCCACAGGGTCCGAGAAGGTGAATCGCTGGGGCGCGCGTAACTGCTGCAAGATGGGCCACCGCGCGTGCGCCGATTATTTTAATCGTTTCTCGCCAACGAGCTCAGGGAAGGTGTTTTTCGGATCTTCGGCGTCCCGAAGCCTAGAAGATTTTTTCACGGACCAAGCTCGTTACGAAAAACGATCTAGCACCGCGAAGGGGCTACTGTTGGGGGTATGCTTCGTAGCCGAAGATCCTAAAGAAAGAGAACACCTTCGGAAGATCCTCTCAGGAGCAAGCGCCGAAGCTATTACCTATAGAGCTTTGGCACAATGACAGATCTCAAGACGAAGGGCCGAACCGACTTAAAGATGGATTGACTTAAAGACCCATGATGTTTTGTGTCATTATTGTAGTCGATTGTAAAGGACATAAATGTAATTTTACACAGGTTGCACCATGTGCCTATAAATAGGTGAACAGTACCCCGATACTGTTCACACATTCTTGTAATCGCTGGCACATTACGCTGGAATTATTGCTTTCTGCCAAGACGAAGGTATAAATGTACCTAAATATTATGTTTTAATATTTAGGTTCATAAAATAAAATATATAAATAATGTTATCTATTTTTAGTATATCTTTCCATAATGTTTCATGTTTTATATCCTATTTCATATTCTTTTATAAGTCTGATCACGAAGGTGTGACCTTCGTGATATTTTTGCTCATGGCCTTCGTCCGAAGCTCATTAAATCCTTGGGGAGATAATGCTTCAGCGAACGAAGGGCATTGATATTTAACATTTTATGTTGCCTTGTTCTTAATTCATAACATTTGAGAACAAGTCCTCAACATATACTACTTCAAGCGATGATGATTCTAGTGATGATGAAGTAGATTATATCGATTTATTTAAGGGTTTAGATAGAACAAAAGTAGATAAAATTAATGAGTTAATTGATGCTCTAAATGAAAAGGATAGATTGCTAGAGAAGCAAGAGGACATTTTATATGAAGAACATGACAAATTTGTTAGTGTACAAAAGTCTCTTGCTTTAGAAACTAAAAGAAATGAAATGTTATCCTCTGAATTGTCTGTGTGCCATGAATCAATCTCTAGTTTAAAGATTTTGAATAATGATTTAAATGCTAAGCTAGAGGTAGCCAATAAATCTAGTTCATGTGTAGAACATGTTGCCATTTGTAATAGGTGTAAGGATTTTGATGTTGATGCTTGCGTTGAACACCTTACTTCTATAACCAAATTAAATGATGAGGTGGCAAGTCTTAATACTCAGCTTAAGACTTGCAAAATTGATTTTGATAAGCTAAAATTTGCTAGGGATGCCTACACCATTGGTAGACACCCCTCAATTAAGGATGGACTTGGTTTTCAAAAGGAAGCCAAGAACTTAACAAGCCAAAAGGCTCCCATTCTCGCCAAGGAGAAAGGGAAGGCCCCTATGGCTAGTAGCGTTCAAAAGAATCTTGCTTTCATGCATAATAGGAAAATTGCTAGTCATAATAGGAGATATGATCATGATGCTTGTGAGTCACATGCTATGTTTGCTTGAAGTTCTAATTTTAATGGTAGGCCTAGGAGAAATTTTGTGTCTCATGCTCCTAGGAAAATGTGTAATAAACCTACTACTGTCTTTCATGCTTGCAACACTACGTTTGTACTTCCATGTAAAAATGAAAAAGTGGTTGCTAGAAAATTGGGATCCAAATGCAAAGGAGACAAGGCTTGCATTTGGGTACCAAAAGCTATTGTGACTAACCTTATAGGACCCAACAAGAGTTGGGTACCTAAAACCCAAGCCTAATTTGCCTTGCAGGTTTATGCATCCGGGGGCTCAAGCTGGATTATCGACAGCGGATGCACAAACCACATGACGGGGGAGAAGAAGATGTTCACCTCTTACGTCAAGAACAAGGATTCCTAGGATACAATCATATTTAGACATGGGAATCAAGGCAAGGTCAAAGGTTTGGGAAAAATAGCCATCACAAGCGAGCACTCTATTTCCAATGTATTTTTAGTAGAGTCGCTAGGCTATAATCTCCTGTCTGTAAGTCAATTGTGCCACATGGGCTACAATTGTTTGTTTACAAATGTTGATGTATCTGTCTTTAGAAGGAGTGATGGTTCATTAGCGTTTAAGGGTGTACTAGATGGCAAACTCTTCTTAGTTGATTTTTCGAAAGAGGAGGCTGATCTAGATGCATGCTTAATCACTAAGACTAGTATGGGCTAGTTATGGCATCGCCGTCTAGCACATGTTGGGATGAAGAACTTTCACAAACTTATAAAGGGAGAGCATGTGTTAGGACTAACCAATGTATGTTTCGAAAAAGATAGACCTTGTACAGCTTGTCAGGCAGGGAAACAGGTGGGAAGCACTCATCACAGCAAGAATGTGATGACAACATCAAGACCGCTGGAGCTTCTTCACATGGACCTCTTCGGACCCGTCGCCTACCTTAGCATCGGAGGAAGTAAGTATGGTCTAGTGATTGTTGATGATTTTTCCCGCTTCACTTGGGTGTTCTTTTTGCAGGATAAATCAGAAACCCAAGGGACCCTAAAGCGCTTTCTAAGGAGGGCTCAAAACGAGTTTGAGCTCAAGGTGAAAAAGATAAGAAGCGGCAACGGGTCCGAATTCAAGAATCTGCAAGTGGAGGAGTACCTTGAGGAAGAAGGCATCAAGCACGAGTTCTCCGCTCCCTACACACCACAGCAAAACAGTGTGGTAGAGAGGAAGAACAAGACGCTTATCGACATGGCGAGGACGATGCTTGGAGAATTCAAGACGCCCGAACGGTTTTGGTCGGAAGCTGTGAACACAGCTTGCCACGCCATAAACCGGCTTTACCTACATCGCCTCCTCAAGAAGACCTCCTACGAACTACTTACCGGTAACAAACCCAATGTTTCCTACTTTCGTGTATTTGGGAGCAAATGCTATATTTTGGTGAAGAAAGGTAGACATTCAAAATTTGCTCCCAAGGCAGTAGAAGGGTTTTTACTAGGGTATGACTCAAATACAAGGGCGTATAGAGTCTTCAACAAATCATCGGGTTTGGTTGAAGTCTCTACGACGTTGTATTTGATGAGACTAATGGCTCTCCAAGAGAGCAAGTTGATCTTGATGATGTAGATGAAGATGATGTTCCAACGGCCGCAATACGCACCATGGCGATTGGAGATGTGCGACCAAAGGAACAACAAGAGCAAGATCAACCTTCTTCCTCAATGATGATGCATCCCCCAACTCAAGATGATGAACAGGTTCCTCAAGAAGAGGCGCGTGATCAAGGGGGAGTACAAGAAAAACCAGCTATGGAGGAAGAAGCACCACGAGTCCCTCCAACTCAAGTCCGAGCAATGATCCAACGACATCACCCCGTCGATCAGATACTGGGTGACATAAGCAAGGGAGTAACAACTAGCTCAAGATTAGCTAACTTTTGTGAGCATTACTCGTTTGTCTCCTCTATTGAGCCTTTCAGGGTAGAAGAGGCCTTGCAGGATCCGGACTGGGTGTTGGCCATGCAGGAAGAGCTCAACAACTTCAAGAGGAACGAAGTTTGGAGCCTGGTGCCACGTCCCAAGCAAAATGTTGTGGGAACCAAGTGGGTGTTCCGCAAGAAGCAAGACGAGCACGGGGTGGTGACACGAAACAAGGCTCGACTTGTGGCAAAAGGTTATGCCTAAGTCACAGGTTTGGATTTCGAGGAGACTTTTGCTCCTGTGGCTAGGCTAGAGTCTATTCGAATATTATTAGCCTATACCGCTCACCACTCTTTCAGGTTGTTTCAAATGGATGTGAAGAGCGCTTTCCTCAACGGGCCAATCAAGGAGGAGGTGTACGTGGAACAACCCCCTAGCTTTGAGGATGACAGGTATCCCGACTACATTTTTAAGCTCTCTAAGGTGCTCTATGGACTTAAGCAAGCCCCAAGAGCATGGTATGAATGCCTTAAAGATTTCTTAATTGCTAATGCTTTCAAGGTTGGGAAAGCCGATCCCACTCTTTTAACTAAGACTTGTGACGGTGACCTCTTTGTGTGCCAAATTTATGTTGATGACATAATATTTGGTTCTACTAATCAAAAGTCTTGTGAGGAGTTTAGCAGGGTGATGACACAAAAATTGAGATGTCAAGCGGTTTGGGATGAAGGACGCCAAGCCCGCAAAGACACCAATGGGAACCGACGGACATGTCGACCTCAACAAAGGAGATAAGTCTGTTGATCAAAAGGCATACCGGTCTATGATAGGGTCATTACTTTATTTATGTGCTAGTAGACCAGATATTATGCTTAGCATATGCATGTGTGCTAGATTTCAATCCGACCCAAGGGAATGTCACCTTGTGGCTGTTAAGCGGATTCTTAGATATTTAGTTGCTACACCTTGCTTCGGGATATGGTATCCAAAGGGGTCTACCTTTTACTTGATTGGATATTCAGACTCCGATTATGCCGGGTGCAAGGTTGATAGGAAGAGCACATCGGGGACGTGCCAATTTCTAGGAAGGTCCCTGGTGTCGTGGAGCTCAAAGAAACAAACATCTGTTGCCCTATCCACCGCTGAGGCCGAGTATGTTGCCGCAGTACAATGTTGCGCGCAACTACTTTGGATGAGGCAAACCCTCCGGGACTTTGGCTACAATCTGAGCAAAGTTCTACCCCTATGTGACAATGAGAGTGCAATCCGCATGGCGGATAATCCTGTTGAACACAGCCGCACTAAGCACATAGACATTCGGCATCACTTTCTAAGAGACCACCAACAAAAGGGAGATATCGAGGTTTTCCATATTAGCACCGAGAACCAGCTAGCGATATCTTTACCAAGCCATTATATGAGAAGACCTTTTGCAGGTTGCGTAGTGAGCTAAATGTCTTAGATTCACGTAACTTGGATTGATCTATAACATACATGTGTTTTATGCTTTTGATCATGTTACTTATGCATTTATGAAATTTGTTGATTATTTATGGTTCTCAAATTGTGCAAGGGATCCTCGGACCTCTCAAGTCCATGTGTGAATGATGCACATATTTAGGGGGAGAAGTGCTACAACTTGACCCTTTGAGACTAACCTTTGTGTTTGAGTATATTTAATGAAGTCTCAAAGGTGAATTGAAAGGGAAAGGTGAACTTGGACCATGCAAAGACTTCCACTGCACTTCGGTATTAGTGTACTCACCTCCAAGTTCATTCTTATGATCTTATTGCCTTTTTGCTCTTAATTGACATTTTGGTGAGGCAATGGGGTTAAAGGGCCAAAAATGATCCCATTTTGGTGCTTAATGCCAAAGGGGGATAAATTAAGGCCAAAGCAAATGGATCAGCTACCACTTGAGAATTTTGAAAATAGTAGAGTTAGAATTTTTGGTTTGCTAAAATACTCTTATTGCAAAATTTGGTCTCTTGTGGGGAGAATTTATAATTATGGGAAAAGGGGGTGTTTTTGGATCTTGTACAATTTCACTTTTGGAATATCTCTCTTTATGCCCAAACAAGTAAGTTTGACTTAGAGATAGGAAAATGAATTTGATTTGCAAAAACAAACCAAGTGGTGACAAAGGATGATCCAAATATGCCAAATTAGAGTCAAATACAATTTGGTCTTCAATTTGAATCAATGTTGCATGTTTTGCATTGCTTTTTGATGTGTTGGCATAAATCACCAAAAAGGGGGAGATTGAAAGGGAAATGTGCCCTTGGGCCATTTCTATAATGTTTTGGTGATTAAGTGTCCAACACAAAGTGAGTGAAATATTATGTGCCAAACAAGCAAAAGATGCAAATCATGTAACAAGGTACGTTTCTAGACTTAGTACATTGTGTTGAGTACTAACATATGTTGTCTAAGTGCTAGAAACAGAGAAAAGAAAAGAACCAAAAGACTTGGCTCGGTGCAGCCAAATCTCTGCTCAGTCTGGCACACCGAACTGTCCGGTGGTGCACCGGACAGTGTCCGGTGCGCCAGGCCATCCTCCGGTGAACTGGCCGCTCTCGGGAAAAATTGGCGACGTATGGCTATAATTTACCGGACTGTCCGGTGGTGCACCGGACTATCCGGTGAGCCAACAGCCGCCAGCGCAATGGTCGGCTGCGCAATCCGCGGGCGACGCGTGGCCCGCTCCAACGGTCGGCAGGGTGCACCGGACTGTCCGGTGTGCACCGGACACTGTCTGGTGCGCCAACTGCCACGACTCTGCAACGGTCGTCTGCGCCAGAATAGGAAGGAGATCGCGCACCGGACATGAACAGTGGCTGTCCGGTGGTGCACCGGACTGTCCGGTGCGCCACTCGACAGAAGGCAACTTTAGCCTTCCTTGTTAGCCTCCAACGGCTCCTAGCTGCCTTGGGGCTATAAAAGGGACCCCTAGGCGCATGGAGGAGTAATCCAAGCATTCACTAAACATTCTAAGACTCCCACACTCCGTCTCCGCGCACTTGATCGATCGTGTTAGTGATTTGAGCTCCGTTTTAGTTGTGAACTCTTTGCGCTTCATCTTGAGCTCAAGTCTTAGCTTGTGTGCGTGTGTGTTCTGCGGATTTGTGTGTGTTGCTCCCAACCTTACTCTTGTGTGTTCATTGTGATCTTTGTTGTAAGGGCGAGAGCCTCCAACTTGTGGAGATTCCTCGCAAACGGGAAAAAGAGAAAAGCAAGAAAAGTCGTGGTATTCAAGTTGATCATTGGATCACTTGAAAGGGGTTGAGTGCAACCCTCGTCCATTGGGACACCACAACGTGGAAGTAGGCAAATGTTACTTGGCCGAACCACGGGATAAAATCGTGTGTCTCTTGTGATTGTTTTCTCTTTGATTGTCTGTGTTCACAAGAGCTCGTTTCAAGCCACTTAACCGTTCTAACCTTCATAACCAAAGTTTTGTGGCTATTATTGTTGAATTTTACAGGATCACTTATTTACCCCCCCCCCCCTCTAAGTGCTCTCACATGGATGTTTTGATGATTAAGAACTTTGGAGAGGATCAATAAGGACTTGGGAAAGGCCAAGGGGCTGAGGAGGAGGAGCAAGGGCGTCCACAACAGGAAGGACATCAAGTTCGACTCAGCTGCGATTCCATCTCGGGTTCCATGACTAGCCTGCACTAAAATGGACGTCCAAGACGTATCCAGACTCCGATGGTGGTGGACAAGATATGGATGGAAAGATAACGAGATTATCTAACCAACCTATTTGGTCTCACCTTAAAATTCATCCGGAGCCAACGGGAATCGTCAAAACAATTCTGTTTAAGTGGTGCGAAACTGTTCTATTGGGGCGTTGGCCTATGTATCGCGTCGAAGCTCGTTAGGGGTGAGATCAGGGTTCACGCACGCTCTAATACCCTATATATTCAGCAGCCGCCATCACATTAGGGTGGGTTTTGCTTAGATTATTCTGTCATTGAACAATTTCGTCGTCATCGGCTTGTGAGACCCCATCTCATAATCAACACGGTTTGGTTGCGTTCTTCCTATTCTTGATGGTGTTCTTGATTGCACTTGCAGGGATAAGCGTTCGTGGTGAGGTCACTCGTATGTCACGAATGATAACCAACGGAGCAGTGGTGTAGTGATTGCGAGGAGTCATTCTTTTGGAGCCTTGGATAATCAACGTCGAGATCTCCATCAATCAAGTTATCGTACCTCACGAAAGATCAGGTATCGTCCTCTATCAGAAGGAGTCTTCGCTACCGTTAAGAAGAAAGCAGATGTCGCCGATCAGACATGGCTCCTGTTTGTTTCAGCTTTTTACAGCTTCTGGCCACCAAAAGCTGCTGCGGACTGCAAAACGCTCAGCTTTTCAGCCAGCTTCTATAAAATTCGTTTAAATAAAAACCATTCAAAATTAATATAAACACATAATCGGTTGAGTCATTGCAATAGTAGGAATCCGTCACTTTTAGTTTCTGAGCCCTATGAACACCTTTTATCTTACTTTACACGTAATCCTAATAATACTCAGATTCTCTATACATCCGGATTCTCTCTGTACTCAAATTTTTATAAAAGTTGATCAGAAAAGTGGTGGAAGATGGCACCAAGTGGAAAACTGCCACCTCTACTAATGAATCGTTCCGAACGTAGCCCGCTAAATCAAACCCCATCGGACCTTCCCCACAATGACCTCGTTCTCGTTGAGTCTCCGGTGGCTGCCGACTGAATCTAACGGTTGTGATGGACAAAGGAAAATCGAGATATTGTACAAATATAGTTTAAACAATAAATTAGGAAAAAAATCTCTACTATACTTGAAGCACCAGTTTCAACGATCGTCCCGCGTCATCTTTTGATCTAATAATGGAAAAAGGGCGGGAGACACTGAATGAAGCTGTCTAACCAATAGAACATCATGCTCAGATGTTTTTAATATTGAATATAAATTGTATATATGTATATAAGTTTTTTGTAAAATAAAAATATATAATTGTGTCGGGCCAGCACTACGGGCCGAGGCTACAACCCAAGCACGATACGACGTTCTTGACTCTTGCAAGCATTAGATTGTTTTTGAGACCACATTGGCGCAATGGACTCCATGGTGTTTGAGGTTGTTGAATTGGATGGAGCAATAATGAGTCACACTAACAGTAAAATGAAAGGTTATTTGTTGGTTTTAAACGTTAGTAATTGCTACGAAGTAGCGTATTTACATGGAGCACATCTAGTTTTTATTGATGTTTGAGTTTAGCAACCACTCCATATTTTGATCTATCTTTTTTATAAGTTTGAGTTCATGTTACTTATTTTAGAAACTTGAGCTCACAAATTTTCTCTTATTTGGTCTCTGTATGGTGGAATTATGTCATTCTATAATCTCTGTTCGTTCAATCAGTCGTTGTGAACTCTCTTCTAATCGCTCACTTCATTGACCGTGTTGTACCAAGACATATTGGATAGAGCAAATAATAACATTAGTTAGCCAAATCAAAAAAAATATTATACGGAGAGCGGAGACAATCAATAAAAAATATTGAGATTTTTTGGTGGATAGTTTACGTGGATATTGTTGTAAGTCGTCGCAACGCACGGACAAAAGGACTACTAAATATATAGACATACGAGGATATGATAAATAGATACGTATAGAAAAGTGTTTTTTTAAAAGAGACTAATAAGGATACACAGGAAACGAGATATAATTTAGTGCTTTTTAAAAAGAGATTGCAAAAGTAATACAAACAATAGAGAATATTGTTAGACGTTTTATTGAAGGAAAACGGGCGAGAGACTAGACAAACCATAGAAGCCGCCACTCACGCCTGGAAGCATCTGGAGGCGTGGCACGGCAGCCGTCGCCCGCCACACCAGCAGCGAACTGCTTCCCGGTGCCCGCGGCGGCGAAGCACAGGAGAGAGGCGGCGAGTGAAACCGATGACGCCGCCGATGGATCCGCCCGACGTCGAGATGGAGATGGAGCCCGCGCCCCAGCCTCCGGCTCCGACAGCGGTCGGGGAGGGGTGGAGCATGCTGTCGCGCGCCCGCGGGCTGCTCGAGGAGGGCAAACCGTCCCTCGCTCTGCAGGCGGTGAGAACCCTCCCCCCTCTCCCCTTCTCCGTTCGGTCTCCATTTCCCGCGCTGTCAATCTCGCGTTTGTCTCCACCGTCGCCCGGGGTCCGGCGATGAAATGGGGAATCCGTGGATTTAGTTTCTTTCGTCACGTAGACGTATTGAAACCTAATCGATCGCGTGGTTGGACGATCGCGGATTCGCGGTGAGCTTCCCGTAGTTCGATCTCACTTTGGCCCGTCCGCCTTGAGGTTTGGCGCGGAGAGGCCAAATGGAGGTTTAGGTGTAATCCGTTCTAGGTCTTAGAGTTTGGGCTTGGTTAGGTATGATTCGTTCTAAAGATGATGCTACGGGTAGCTGTTTAGGTGCCTGGCTACTTTTGCAGCTATCCCTTTCGAATCTGTTGTCTACCTGTTTCTTGGGCAAGCGAAAGGAGAAGGGATGAAAGGAAATCGTGGCTTTATGCACACACATCTTAACTACTGCCTTTCTCCTTTGTCTGGAACTCTTGTAACTTATCCTTGCCAAAATGTGTGTTTCCAGGCACAGACATATGTAGTTGCTGAGTAATGAAAAGCTGTTGGGTTGTAGTTGGTAGACCCAAGAAACACGAACTCGACTCGTCCAAGGTGGAAGTTGAACAGGACACAGAAGACAGAACACAAGAACACTCGTCGTTTTCGTTGGACGGACTGAATAGCCAGCGGCACCGCCTTTTGGGTGTTTTCTTTTATCCTATCGCCGAGACAGTTGCATCGCCCAGAGCCCGATCCTTCTGCCATATCCGCGTCTTCCGCCATGACTCAGCATGAAACACGCGGAAGCCGCTGGAGTGGAGAACCGGGCAAACGCGCCCACGCACGCTCGATGTGCGCGGTGACCGCGCTCCGACGTGGCTCATGACATGCCCTGGCTTGCGCCCATTTATTTGCAAGAATTCGAACTCTTATCTACTGCCAAACTCCATGGTCAGTTGGTCACGAAGCTGAAGTATCCAACAGTAGTTGCCGAGTAATGCAAAGCTGCCGTGTTGATCATTGGCAACTCATCTATCGTATCCCCTCGCTATACTGTTGATTTATGTGTTCTTGCTAATTAGACCGTGGCACTGTGCAGTTGCGTCTAGCTCTGTTGGCATTGCATGCATTGCATGCATTGCTGATTCGTGACATGTGGCGAGTTTCCAATACAGTACAAGCCCTTTCTGTTAGAGTTTTATCCATTTTTTGTTTTTTTTTTCCAATTCTGAACATGAATGATCTGGAAAATTGAATGACTACCATCCGGAAAATTCATGGATGCAGTGTGTTATCTGAGCATTGATGGCATCCGAAGTAAGGGCCTGCAACTTAATTTCAAGAAGCCGAGTCAAATCGAGCTTTAAGAGTAGGTCTTACTTCCCTCATGTGGTGAACCTTACTAGTTAGCAAATTATGTTCCTGTTGATTGAACACTAAGAGCTCATCAGAGACATTATTTGGATAAAATGCTTAACACAACTGAATCTGATCTCAACGACAGCTTAGGTACACCTTAACATGCTGTGTGATCTTATGTTTGTGTAAAACTGGTGGTGTCCTATCCCATATGTGCAGGACTGCAGGGCACATTTGATAATGATGTTCTTCTATTCCATATCAACCATTTTGGATTGACCTGTTAAAAATGACTATCAAAACCTTTTATAGGTGAGTAAGGGTGAAAGTAGAAGGCATGGTTGGGGAAAGTTGAAGAAAGCCACAGCCCACAATTAGACCCTGTTTGAGAGCTCATTTTTAAACCCACAGTTTTCCAATACCACAGTCTAATAATTGGCATGAGTGCATGACACAACCATGGTTTTTTTACAGCAGTCAATCGAACACCTTTTTGGTGCCATGGTTTTTTATGTTGTCATCAAGCTTCATTCAAAAGATGTTGACTGGCGATCATATAAGTCAAATAAGTCACAACAATTCACATGGACTAAAAAGAAACAAGTGCGTGACAGTTTACATGAAAAAAGCACTTGACAGAGGGGTGCACCAAAGTTTTTCATACTCCAAAAATACCGTGGTATTGCCAAAACCAAGGTTTTTATATAGTGTGGTTTTAAATGGTCTACCCAGCACCTTTTGGCCTCTAAAACCATGGTACTCTTAAATAGCACAGTATTGTCTTGGGACTAGGAAAATACAGTATCTTCAAACAGGGCCTCAGTGTTTGGTTTGCTTATAAAATTATTTGAGTCTACACTATTTTACATAGGAATACAGGGCAATATAGGCTTAACGAATCTTACTATATATGTATTAGTGTGCGATGCAAAACATACTCTATCTGAGTTCTCGAGTAGCAATCCTCAGGTTCTGCGTTTGAATTCCTGTGGGAGTGAATTTTAGCCTGGGTTAAAAAAATCCCTTTGTCGTTCTAAGATCAGGCCCTGGTTAGGGTTGTTCTCACATGGGCTATAGTTCCGTTGTGTATGGGTGGGGAAGGGTACGGGGGTTTCTCGACCTGCATTAGAAGGTCGCAAAATGCCTGGAGGCTGCCTTAAGCCCCCCCCCCCACCCCACCCTCCACCCCCACCCCACACACACGTGTTGGAATTTCCATATCTTGTTTGGATTAGAAATGTATAGCATATTCCTGATGCATTACATGGATTGAATGAAATGCACATGTTTTCTGTGGATCAGAGTAGTAGGCTAATTACTTAACTGCAACACCACACTATGTCATTAGCGATTCGCCGATTCCTGCCTGTACCCCGAGCTATGTACCTATGTTAGTGGGACTGATTTTTTCAGACCAACATCTACCCAATATGAGGTTATGTCTTACCTGTTGCATGTGAGATCCTATGATTGTGGTGATGTGCGAGTCATAATAACATTGTAGGATTTGTTGGTAATGTGACGAGTTAAGTATTCTGGTCTATTCAAATGCATAATTTTCATTTTGATTCCTGCTGGAAGACTTCTGTTTCAATTTTCTTCGTATCCCAACAATCCAGATTGATACTGCTGCTTTCCGTGACGATGGTTACGTGATGAGTCTTGGTAACTAAATTAACCTTTCGAACTTTACTTGCTATCTTGAGACTCATTTATCTGATTTCATGTCCATTTCATCTGTATCTGTTATATTGATTATCATCTTATGAAACTATGCAGGTTCTCTTGGCCATAAGATCTCAAGGCGGTGAACAAGCTCTCATGCAGACATTGAACCGTGCACGTGAACTCTATGCACAGAGATTGCAGGCCAGTCCTAGTGTTGATGAGCTTGCCTCTTTGCTTGCCCAATGTGCCATAGCAGAGGCTCAGTCATCAAATACTAACCCTCCACAAGGGCCTGGGTCAGACCCTGTCAATATGCTGAATTCTGATGAGGCCTGCATTCTTGCTGAGAGTGGAAGGAAGCAGATCATCCTGGACGCATTTGCTGATGGGAGCAGCTTCATTTGCTTGAAATGTGGGGGGCTCTTTAGCACATCTCGCAAGGATGAGCACTTAGCCTACTGGTGCGGGACTGCATGATCCTGGTTACGTCTTGCTGTGGTATATCCATGGTCACACCTAGCAATGAACCGATGATCATGATACCCGTGAGATTTTGTATAAACTTTGTTCTGTTCCAATCCGATTACTGCTTCTTTACTGCGGGGATGCCAGAGGCACGTCTGTTAAGTCGTAGTAAATACATTTGCCGATGACAAACTTTATGAACGAAAGTTTCCATCTCTATCCGCTTGTTGTACTTGTGCTTTCGGCTGATGGAATGTGTTGAGATGTTTGGCATGGTCATCAAATTCTAATAGTTGAATGTGACGAAGCAATGTTCTTGTGGTTAGCTCTGATCTGATCACGCAAATACTGAAGCTGGGTAGAAAGTTTGGAGGAACTGATGATATGCCCCTTCGCTTTCGGTTTTATTGAGTTGAAAACTGGATTTAGCAGTGATATTCATGAGAAAAATCTGCAAAGAAGATAGAGCACTGCCATCACTACCTGCTACCATAAAAAGGTTGGTTTTCACATTCCTCTCTCTGTTTATCAACTGATCTTCTGTTTGGATGACCAACCCATGCTTTTATGATATTGTTACTAGCGTCGCCACTGTTGTGTCTTCAAATTACTTGCTGTCACTGTAAATGTGAAATGGTTCTGGTCCTTTTGGACTCCACAAGGAATGGGCAGGCAGGCGATGCGTGTTTCATGCCCGGTTTTTGCCTAGGCTTCACTTGAAGGCAACGGAGAGAGAAGCTGAGAGCCACCTCCTATCTGCAGAACTTTAGCTCCTGCCACGCCTGTGCCTTACATTCTAAGTGTTTGCAATTGCTGGTAGCCTCTTACGATCAGTCAATGAATTCCAGACTTCATCTGTTGCTCGGTGTTGTTTGTCACCAAACCTGATTTGCTTGCTCCCTTTGGTGGCTGCTTTTGTTTCATATACGTCTGGTCTGGTGGTGGCCAGAAAGCTGCTGGCTGCCCTTCCAAAACCTGGTGTCATCTTCCGTTGCTTTTCGATGATGCTCTCCGATCATCACTCACCTTGCAGGTTGGTGCTACTGTGCAACGCCAAAGAAACCATGGGTCCTTGCTCTGCCTGAAAAAAAGTGTCATGACTTGGTTGTCCGGGGAATATTCACATTCAACCCATTCCAATTTTTATAGGACTGTTTGGTTAACAAATTTCAACTTTGAAGCATCTTCATTTAGGAAAGGAAAAATTATAAATTACTCTCCTCACCTATAGACGATGTTTATATAACCCTTAAATTATTTTTTCGTTCAATTTATCTCTGTACGTTTGAGTTGGTTCAATCTATTGCTTTACAATATTTGTCTTTTTTTATTTCTTTATGTACAAATTAAGTTTTCGGTTTAAATTATTAGTCTAGAAAATTATATTATGTTTTTTTTCCAAAATTATTTGGATAGATTAAAGCTCAAATAATATAATAGATTTAATGGTATACAACTAAATATGAAATAATACTAAAAAATTAACATATTTTTTAAAATTATGTCTCAGTCATCTTAGAAAATATGAACTCGAAATTTAACTTTTATCTGAAAAAACAAAAAATAAATTTTAAGATTTTTCTTTTTTTTTTTCTCCATGTAAAAGTTGAATTTCAAGTTTATATTTTAAAATCATAACTTATATTGAATTTTTTTTACGAATTTATTATTTTATATTTAGTTTTATACCGTTAAAGTTATTATATTATTTAATCTTTAATCTATCAAAATAATTTTAAAAATGATAATATATTTTTGTAGTCTAAGTTAGGGCATTAACTACTGACGAACAAATTTTGAACAAAAAAATTAGTTTGTACATAAAGAAATAAAAAAAGATTAATGCTCTTAAGAGGTAGATTGAATTAACTTAAATGTACATATGGGTAAATTGAACGAAAAAATAGTTTAGAGATTTATATGAACAAAGTGAGGGGAGTAATTTAGACTTTTTCTAGAATTGAGAAAAAATAGCGCATTCGAAACGAATTTTTTGGTGTGCTCCTATTTCCATTTTCTTAAAACGGATTAAAAGAGGAAGTGTTATAGTTAAGCCGTGAGGAAGATTTGGTGTCAAAATCAAAGAGTGCCATCAAAACCTACCCAAATTTGAGCCACTCTGAAGCAAACCCTCAAGTAATTTTTAACCTGGACTGCTTTCCTGCCAAACATGACAACTACTAATCCAACATGAGCTTATTTAACTTTGCTTAATTCGGCCTTGGCATGCTGTCAGTCCCTCCCAACCTCCATTCCTTCCTCCTTTGCCAATGCAGCTCTGATCTCTCCTACCTGAGAATGTCAGTGTGAGTGGCCATTCCATCTGCACAACATCCTCCTCCACGCACGCAAAACATACAAAAAGGCAGAAGCGGAGGAGATGAAGGCAATGGCCGGGCCAAAGCTGCTCGTCGTCCACGCGTCGTCGAACAAGGCCCTGAACGGGATGGCGCCCACGTCGCCGGCGTCGCCCGGCTGGTCGCGGTGCCTGTGGCTGGTGGTGTTCCTGGCCTTGTTCACCTGCGTGTCCCTCCTGACCGTGCTCTCCACGGCGCGCGCCTCGGCCGGGGCGCCGGCGTGCCAGGCGGCGTCGCTCACGGCCAGCGCTGCCGGCGCCACGGAGGCCGGCCTGCCGCGGCACGTGTTCGACGCGCTGGTGCAGTACGCGGCGGCGGCAGGGAACTTGTCGTCGAGCATGCCGGAGCCGGACGTGCGCGCGATCGCGTCGGTGCTCCGGCGGCGCGCGCCGTGCAACCTGCTGGTGTTCGGGCTGGGCGCGGAGACGCCGCTGTGGCGCGCGCTCAACCACGGCGGGCGCACGGTGTTCCTGGACGAGAACCCGTACTACGTGGCCCACCTGGAGGGTAAGCACCCGGGGCTGGAGGCCTACGACGTGGCCTACGCCACGGCGGTGCGCGAGCTCCCCGACCTCCTCGACGCCGCCCGTGCCGCGCGCGCCGCTGAGTGCCGCCCCGTCCAGAACCTGCTCTTCTCCGAGTGCCGCCTCGCCATCAACGACCTCCCCAACCAGCTCTACGACGTCGCCTGGGACGTCATCCTCGTCGACGGCCCGCGCGGGTACGTGCCAATGCACATGCACCGTTGCATGCCGGTTGTTGGATTAGTTAAGGAAGGAAGCCAATCCATTAACTAGTTATAACTACCTGACGATTTTGTCATGTCGTAAAGGTTCATGGAGGGGTCGCCGGGGAGGATGTCGGCGATCTACTCGGCTGCGGTGATGGCGCGGACCAAGGGCGCGGAGACGGAGGTGATGGTGCACGACTACGAGCGGGAGGTGGAGCGCGCGTGCGGCCGGGAGTTCCTGTGTGACGAGAACCGGGTCACGGCGACCAGCACGCCGTCGCTCGGCCACTTCCTCGTTCGCGGCGGCGCCGCCGCCAACCGGGAAGCCTTCTGCGGGCCGCCCGCCGGCGCCGCCCAGAAATCGAAACCGAGCTAAGCGAGTCGTAGTCGTTACTTCTCCTTCCCGGGCAATGTTGGCGATCTCTCTTTGACAGGGGAAAGTAATGAACTCGCGGAATTGACTCAAGGAAGCATAGGTCAGTGGTTCCTCGTATTCTTTTCGAACAAATCCTGTATTCCTGTGGGTGGTGGTGGTCCAATGATTTCTCCCTTCAAACATACTGTAATGCCTGACGTGCCAACACATTCGACACGTTTAAGAGAAATTTTGCATTTACAACCTTTACATATGCAACTATTTGATACCACGGATCGCATAGTACACCGTCCGCAGCAAACGTGGTCAATTGCACAAATGGCAAAAATTATTAGAGGCAATTGTGATTATACCCTTCTCCGGTATTGTAGTTATGATTTTACCCCTCTTTTTCAACTTTGTGATTTTACCCCTATGTTCTGAAAACGAAGTCGTCGTTTACCCCTCCTCTTAACACCGTTAGTAAAAATTAGAATTAGTGATTAAAAATGAAAAACAAGGGATAAAATTAAAACCGCAAGTAAGAGAAGGGTATAATCACAATTAAATTTTAGAATTAATTATAATTATACCCTTCTCTTATCATGCAACTATAATTTTACCTCTCGTTTTTTTATTTTTTAATCACTAATTCTGATTTTTCACCAACAGTGTTAGTGTTTAGAGGGAGGGTAAACAGTGGCTTCGATTTCAAAACAAAGGGATAAAATAAAATCATAAAGTTGAAAAATAAGGAATAAAATCATAATTGCAATACCAAATAAGGGTATAATTACAATTGTCTCAAATTATTATTATTGTTACTCAGCGGCAACAAGTTTTTTTAATAGAAAAACAGTTATATTTAATTGACATTAGAAAACTATGCTTCCACCAATAAAGCTGTCATTGTATGATATTTTCTTCCTTTTAAGTTAGTTTGGAAACTTAAATCTTCTTCTGAGTTTTCAGAGATTGATTGAGAAATTAGCTTATTTTCCTCTTAATTTTCGGGAATGCCAAAAGGGACTTAAATTTCCAAACTAGTATTTAAAAAAACTCGAACATGGAGATTTTCTGTCATGATGTCCAATCATGTGATTAATATGAAAACCCCACCCCTTTTTGGTGCATTATTTTCCTTAAAAATAGATAAATATTGTGTTACTTTTACTTTAGACCTTAAAAACACCATTCAAATAGCCACACAAAATATGATTTCTTTTGCATGCTGTAACATCCTATCGTAAAGTGTTCCATTGAATTGAATTCAAATAGGTGAATAAAATTTACAACCACAGGTAAAAAAAAGAAGTTTTCTGGGAAACAAAACTACGTGTACTTTCTACATTGTCTTTATAGAAAGAATTATTTTTAAGGTACAAGTTAACTGAGCACGATGCAATCTGTCATCTAGAAAAGATGGACATTATCTATTTGCATTTTAACATGTTTCAGTCGGTCAAAGTACGTAAGCTCAGCCTGCCACACACCCGGATCCATCAAGAGAAACCAAGGCAATCGGCATTTAAAATTAAGTACAAAAACACAAGCATTATAAGCAGTGTACCATGTTCCTCTTAGCGACCACTATACTGTACATAAGGGTACACTGAAGAGTTCAGGCTCCACATAAATACTCCAGCGGTAACAGCTAGCTAACAGGTAATGGTGCCACACAAGTCTACAATCCGGCAGAGACCAATCCATGCAATGTGATGATTCCACACACGACGTTGTTCTCGTTGACAACAGGCAAGAACTGCACGGGTGAAGGTGGTGCCTCCATCTTCTCCATGGCTTCAACTGCCATTGCCTCCGCAGTGATTGTCCTTGGGTTCCTGTTAGACAATGCAGGGAAGTTAGATAAGACTAGCATCTGGCTTAGACTAGGAACAAGTTCCACTGATGCAATGAAAGATGTGTGACACCACAGATATATGGAACTGAGCATTATCTACACAAAACAATGGATATTGAACACTGAAGGCATTTATTTTCGTTGGAGGTCACGATGAACATGAGAATATGCACCCTGGTGTATCGACTTGAAAGATCAGAAAAGCAGGAGAGGTTCTGAATCCAGTTCAATAACGAGACATAATTTTTCTTTCTTTGATAGTGTATCTTACACCAAAGCTTGTACACGCAAACAAATTTCATATGAGAAATGAACAGAACAGAGCAATGAAAACCAACTCTTGAGAAAACAAAACGGACATGGTAAGAAAACTGCTTATTCTCGGTCAAAACTGTTTGTCAGTATTGTATATTGAAGTTATTGCTGCTGACAAAACAAATGTTTATTCTCAATAAAACACAATGTAGCTATATACATATACCGTTCTGCAAAAAAACAATGAACCCTGGAGCTTATAATGCATAATAAACATTTAGCATATCATATTGAATTTCATTTATTAGCATGATGTATCGAGGATATAGGCAACTCGGCTATTTGAGGGATAGAGAGAGAGACTTGTGTTTTTCATAGTACAGCTACTACTGCAATCTGTAAAGGTTAATACACATGAACTTATGGTTTATGAAACAACAATACTTCAGAACTAGGATGAAAACAAAAGATGAAAAGGACAAAAAAAAAGTACTGCTTCTACTTTGCCATTTCCAAATTCCAGATGCACTGAAAAAAATATCAGTATCCTACAAGTACCACTGTGCTTATGAGAGAAGGAATTCATACATGCTAGGTAATTTATAGCAAGTTAATGTTGACAAACCTGTTGCACATCTCTCCAACTGTGAGACTGAAGATAGCTGGCCCGCTTGCCTTCAGTGTCCGCCGGAGATCACCATCAGTGAAGGTCCCAATCAAATGATGCTCTTCATCAACCACAAGCAGACAACCACAACCTTTACTGGTGAGCTCGGTGAGTTGGTCCATTATCATATCTCCCTCCTTGCACAGAGGAAGCTCATTCTGTTTCTTCATAACATCCTTAACCTGCAGGGTGTTTGTGTAAGAACAAAAAGTCTAAAAGACACACCTCACCTATAGAAACAAGAAAATAACACACAGGCTGATGCTGGATCAATAACAACACCCACAGAAATCAGATAACTGGGAAGACAAGATCTGAACTTGTTTCAGTTTTCAGTAACTACTTTGCACGAGAACAAGGATCCCATTCAAATATATCATGTCATGAACAGCTGGCCTTACACATCACCCAGAGCTACATAGCTTGTTAATAACTACCACAATTAGACAATCGATAATGCACACAAATGAGTAGGTGCTTTTTTGTTTTGTTTTTCTTGGCATGTGTATATAAAAAGGACCATTGCAGATAACAATAAACAAAAAAAAATGTTGGATGGATAGTGACAAAATTATCCAATCCTAAAGCGCATTTCACCAGGGCTATTTATTGGACCACTCCCAGTGACGACACGCAAACAGTAAATGAATCCTAGTAGTAACAAGCATCTGGCATCCTATGTCTCCCACTGGGTGGCAGCACAAGATATTGCACATGCCGATTTAACAAGAGCCCCGCAGAAATCAGATGGTTGAAGAGACAAGATCTACTCTTGTTTTAGAAGTCAGTAAATACATTGCAGATGAACAGAAACAACGCGTTCATTCAAATATGACAAGTTATGCACACCCAACTTATCATCCTCTGCTATGGCATCTGAAGACAGTGGCCACGATTAAACAAAAAATGCACACAAATGATGAGGCACTTTGTTGTATTTTTCTTCTTTGCTTTGGTAGCTTGTTGTATTCTTCTTGTAGCGATGAAAAGACTGCGAAAACGACAAGTAATAAGATCCCCTCCATATGAAAAAGACCACGATACGTAGTCACAAATTGAAACAAAATGTCGGTTGGATAGCAACAACACTATCGAATCGTATTGAGCATTTAACCAGAGCCAATTCTGAACCGACCCCCCTGCCACCGACATGCATCGGTGAAGGAATCCTAGCAGTGATAAAGCATCTGGTTCTCTCTGGGATCCGATCCGATGTCCCACACTGTGTGTCGGCACAAGGTAATTGAACGTTTCTAAAAAAAGTAACTGTAATAATGCCGGCAACCTGTTTATGTTAGGGTTAGAGGTGGTTGATTTGATTACCTTGAAGATGAGGGTCTTGCCGATCTTGCCAGCGGGATGGTTGGAAGCGTACTGGTCCCTGGAGAGTCGCCTTGCCTCCATGATGGCGGCGATGACGGTGTCCCCAAACACCATCTGGATGGCGGTGGAGGTGACGGGCGCGAGGCCAAAGGGGCACACCTCCCCCTGCAGCGGCAGGTGGACGTTGAGGTCGCAGGCCGCGGCGAGCGGGCAGTCATCCCCCGAGGCCGCGGAGGTGAGCGAGACGAGGTAGGCGCCCTTGGCGCGCGCGCAGGGCGCGAGCGCGAGCAGCTCGTCGGAGGCCCCGGACTTGGAGAGGATCACGAGGACGTCCCCGGGGAAGAGCGCGCCGATGTCGCCGTGGAGCGCGTCGACGGGGGCGAGGAAGCCGGCCCGCGCGAGGCCCAGCGACGCCAGCGTCTGCGCGGTCTTGCGCGCCACGATGCCCGACTTGCCGACGCCCGTGAAGAAGACGGCGCCCGGCGCGTCGAGCAGCGCCTGCGCGAACGCCGCCGCCTGCGCCATGTCGAGGCGGTCGAAGAAGTGGTCCAGGTGCCGGCGCTGCGCGGAGAAGAGCGGCGCCAGGTCCGACGCCACCACCGTGGCGCGCCCCCGCGGCCGCGGGGCGAATTCCGCCGAGGCCGGCGCCGGGAGCGAGCCCATGGGCGGCGAGGGCGTGGCTCGCGCGGGGCGTTCGAGGAATTGCCGCGTCGAGAGGGCGGGGCAGCGGATCTGGGGAGACGCGGGTACGCAGCCGAACGGTAGAAGGGAAGGAGCACGAGGCGTAGAGAATGTGACGCAGCCAACGGTGCGGATCAGACAATAGTCTACCAACTTGCATTGGACGATTGGTTGGCGCTCCGAGTCGTCTGTGCGCGGTGCATGCATCGGTCTGCAGTTCCAAGCCCCGCGGAGGTGAAGCTCCTCGTGTGGTGACCATAGAGGTAGGCCTCGGCAAAAAGAACCGGAACCGAGGAACCGAACCGAAATAACCGAGAACCGGAACCGAACTAACCGAACCGAAGGAACTGTTATGAATTTCGGTTCTGGTTTTTTGAGAACCGAAATAAATGAGATATTTTCGGTTCTGCACTCCAAAGAACCGAAAGAACCGAAAGAACCGAAAAACCCAAAAGTATTAGATTCAATTTGTTACATGTGTTTGTAACTTCGGATGTTGTGTTATCGACTTATGTTGAACCTCTAATCATCCATGTATTATCTATGAAATTATAGTTATTGTGCACTTGTCGTTGTTTGTGGGGAGATGTTGCTGAAATTTCTCACAAAAGTTGTCGTTAATCATAATTTTAGAGTGGCTGTTACAGTTCAGTTAGAACCGAGGAACCGAACCGAAGAACCGAGAACCGAACTAGTCGGTTCTGATTTCTTTATCTTGCTATTTCGGTTCTAGTTTTTGAAGAACCGAATTTCTACGAGAACCGAGGAACCGAACCGAACCGAACCGAAGAACCGAATGCCCAGGCCTACATAGAGGGACGCACTTGCCGCTGGAGCTGGACCATGACAAAGCGGCCAAACCAGGAGAGGAAACTGCCGGCCGGGCCAGCCGCCAGCCAGCATGGGACTGGAAAGTATAGATGGCCAAATGGGCCGTGTCTAATGGGCCGGCCCGAAGCACGACCCGTTTAATAGTGCCGGGCCCGGCCCGGTACAAGAACCGTGTCGTGCTTGGGCCGCTGTCTCGGCCCGGCCCGGCACGATTATATATTTTTTATTTTATAAAACATAGTATATATATATATTTACATTTTATATTAGCTATTTACAACAAACGCACTTGAGTTATATTGGTTAGTGTCCTTCGGTTAAGTGTTTCAACCTCGTAGAGTGAGGTCGCGGGTTCAAAACCTCACAAAAATATAGTTTTTTTTGCTATTTCCTTGAATTAATGGGAGAACGTGACCAGTTAAACGGGCCGGCCCGGCACGACCACCAGGCCGTCGTGCCGTGTCTGGGCCGCGGCTGCGGCACGCGGGCCGGTCGGGCACGGCCCGATTAACCGTCGGGTCTGACGGGCCCGTGCCGTGTCGGGCCGGGCCGCCCGTTTGGGCATCTCTACTGGAAAGTGGGCTGGTTACTTTCTGCAGTCTACACCTGCCATGCCTCTGCATGGGACATGGGAGTGGGAGAAAAATTCCTACGGGCTTCTGCCCTGCCCTGCCCTGCCGTGCCGGGCGCGCGTGACGCTGCACTGCCGCGTACGTTACGTGCACCATGGGCCAACAATTGCATGTGCCGCGCTTTACGCGTGGAAAACAGGAACACCTTGTGCGCGTGGCTCGGCCTAGTGCTGGGAATTGAGTCAGAACAGGCCAGTCCGGCTCAAGCTCGGCGTGCTTCATGTCAAACAGGTTTAGACCAAAAAATACTAAAAGACTTTTGGGTCGTGCAGTGCCATCCTGAACTATAAAAATAGTAGCCTAGTCTGACCTCTAAACGGGTAATGCTTTGAACTCCTATTTTTGAGTTGTGCTCGTGCTGGCCCAAAAAATCCGACCTATATTTTCAACACTAGCTCTCGCGCTTGGCTCCAGCCTCCAGGAGCTTTTTGGAACCGTGGTATTACCAAGACTGGGCTTCTGAAATAGGTATCCTGAACAGCGCAATTGGAATTTTGGTATTATAATCCGTTGAACTTCGGATTTTTGGTATCTGAGTCAGATTTAGCCGGCGCTCAACTCGTTGTTACGGCAGTCCGTTTCTTAGAACGGATCCACGACCGACCGCTCTCCCTCTCTCAATCCTCTCCCTCCCGGCGCTCGTCGAGCTCGTCTGCGCTGCTCCTCCCTGGTGCTCGAGCGCTCCTGGTGCTCTCCCCGACGGTCTTGCTCTCTCTGCCCGGCGCTCTCCCTCTAGGCATGTCAATGGAATCTCCTGTAATTCTTCGGAGCACGAAGACATTACTCGACCGATTGGAGAAACACCTTGTCATTTCTCATTCAGTAGCATCTTCATCAGTAGAAAATGTTGATCATATACTGAAACGCCTTGGTTCTCCCCCAAGGAGGAGGACTCCTCCTAGCAGAGAAGGAAGTGAGGGATTCGTTGCATGACCTGGCTCCAAAAGAATGGAAGGAGAAAATTCTTGAGAACATTGACCTTGAAATTCTGTCTCAGGTACTTGGGTCAGGTTCCCAGGATGCACAATACTTGGGGCAGATTTTGGAGTATTCTCTGGATATGGTTCGCAAGCTCTCTGCTGCTGCAAAGGAGGATGAGATGAAGAAAAACCATGATAAATTATTGAGTGAATTGTCTACGAATTCTGAAGTTAACGACGATGGCATCAACTCATTTGTCATTGTTGTTACCAAGGGCCTTCGTTTCATCCTGGAAGAAATAAAGGTATATTTCTTGTTAAATGTTAATGCATTAGTTATTCCTATACTTTCTTATCAGAGTTAATGTTCCTAGAATTGATTTCACTTGGGGTTTCTGACACAATCCTTTGTAAAACAGGAACTGAAAGCAGAAGTGAGTAAAGCACGTATCCAGATGATGCAACAGATCATAAAAGAGTCGGCTGGGGTTGAGTACCTGCAGAAGGCTTTTGCTGATCGCTATGGACCTCCTGAGTGTTGCATTTTTTATGGGCTTGGCCCATTTATTGAATAAACTCTATGATGTGTAATGGTGGAGAATACCAATAGTACCACATTGGAAGTCCAAGAGTCTTTTGCCTTGACTTATATGGTGGGATTTATTCCACTTAACTTGAGAAGTCAAGAAATGGACAAAGGCGTGCCACACGCGCGCGCGCGCCGCCGCCGCCGACCGGGCCGGGCGTGGCGAGGCGAGGCGAGGCAGGCGAGCGGGCGTGGTCAGCCAGCCGAGTGACCCTTCTCCTTCAGCTGCCGACTCATGGCGTGACTCGGCGAGAGCTAGCCGACTCATGGCATAACTCGGCTAGAGCTGGCCGACTCTTGGCGTGACTCGGCGACCTTTCTCCTTCAGCTTCCCTCTGCGAGAGGTTAAATAGAGGAGCACCCCTGTCACTCGGTACACGCGAGAACACTTTCAGAATCACAGTCCAGCCGCCGAGTGAGGGTATTTCCATCTTGTGACTCTGCGCGTACAGAGAAGCGAGAGGGCCGGTATCATCAGAGCGCATCGGAGGGTATGATCGTTTTATTTACTTACTGTTTTGTGTTCTGGATATTATATATGTTTCATATATTCATCTATGTTGTTTCATATTTAGGAATGATTTTATCTTATCTGTTCTGTCTTATTGTAATATGATAGATCTGTCTGTTTTAATTTTACAGTCATGCTGTTTATGTTTCTATCTGTTTATTTTCAATCGTTCAGTCAGTTTACATGTTTATCGTATTTATATGATTTATATAATTCATATGCTTTATGTTCTCATGATCCATATTGTTATGGATATATTTGATGTCATGATTAATTATCTTTTATATGTCATCATCATAATATTAATTTATGGAATTAAAATGATACGGAAAATGCTTATAAGTCTAACAATCCAAAAACCTAATGTTAGGCATTTTTCTATGAGAGGTTTTGTTGCTGTGTTAAAGCCTGATCCTTTTGATGGTAAAAACTTCTTGATATGGAAAGCTAAGATGGAATTGTGGCTAACTGCAATGTCTTGTTTTCATGCCGCTGAGGGCAAGCCTGCCAACTTACCTCCTGAGGATGAGGCTAAGTTTAAGGCTGAAGACAACTTCTTTCGAGGTGCAGTGATTAGCGCACTTGACACAAAATTCCAGAAAAGCTATATCATCCTTCCCTCGGGGAAAGAGCTGTGGGATGCTCTTGTTGGAAAGTTTGGAGTTACTGACGCTGGTAGCGAGCTGTATCTCATGGAGCAGCTGTATGACTACAAGATGGTTGAGAACCGATCTGTAGTGGAACAGGCTCATGAGTTTCAGGCACTAGCTAAGGAACTCGAACTTTTTCCTTGTCCTTTGCCTGATAAGTTTGTGGCTGGCGGTATAATCGCCAAGTTGCCACCTTCTTGGAAGGACTTTGCTACCTCTCTCAAACATAAGAGACAAGAGTTCAATGTGGAAGAGCTCATTGGTACTCTTGATGTTGAGGAAAGAGCTAGAACAAAAGACAATGGAAAAGGTGTGGAGACCTCTACTGCTAATGTGGTGTGAAAGGGAATTAGGCTTACACCTAGTCCCTAATTAATTTTGGTGGTTGAATTACCCAACACAAACAATTGGACTAACGAGTTTGCTCTAGTGTATAAGTTATACAGGTGCTAAAGGTTCACACTTAGTCAATAAATAGACCAAAAGTTGGGTTCAATAAAAGAGCAAAGGGCCAACCGAAGGCACCTCTGGTCTGGCGCACCGGACTGTCCGGTGTGCCACCGAACAGTGTCCGGTGCACCACCGGACATGTCCGGTGCATCAGAGGACTCCAACGCAAACTCGCCACCTTCGGGAATTTCCAGAGGCACTCGCGCTATAATTCACCGGACTGTCCGGTGTACACCGGACAGTGTCCGGTGCGCCAAGGAGGAGCAGCCTCAGGAACTCGCTGTCGGTGTTTTGGGTCCGACCGCACACCCGGGGTTGCCCCTCAAGGTGTTTTTAGGAGTAGGACGGTGTCAACGACTGTAGCAAAATGGTTCGTGCCGGTCGCACGAGGGACAATGGACAAGATTTGCAGGTTCGGGCCGCTTAGAAGTGCGTAACACCCTACGTCCTGGTGAGTATATGAGCGTGGTTACAAGAGGGTTCTCTGGATAGAGGGCGCAGAGAGTTTATGTGGGTGGCTAAGCAGAACAGGGTCGATCCTTCTGAAGGGGTGCCCCCTAGGCCTTATATACTCGGCTGTGGGGCAGTACACGTGATATGATAACAACAAGTAGCTAAAAGATAGTGAACCTCTTGAGTTTATCCCTACGTAACCCTCGCCGACTTATCCTCGCATGGCTCTGTCGCATGGGGGCTTCAGCGCGGGAAAGTCGGGTCTCTGTTGCGATTCATTCGTTCGACGTTGTGGGCCGTCTGGGTTTGCACTAATCAGTCTCACGTCTTCTTTTCTTCGTTGGTTGTCTTTCCCTAGGCCCACGAAAGAAAGAATGACCTTACGAATTATTGGGCCCTTGGGCCTTTCGTGAGGCCTTTTACTTCTTTAGTGGACCCAGGGGATATCTATCCCCCACAAGCCCCCGATCTTTGGGTTGATTTAGAGGTAATCAACTCAAAGATCCAAGGTCCAAAAAATGACTTTCTGCTGTCTTCTCTGGCTCTGATCACTCGTTCGACTAAAGTTTGGTTTTGTGCTTGTGCCTTAGAGGTCGGCATTTTGGATTGTAGGACTCTGGACTTCATTGGGTGCACCGGAGGTGCACCCAATGGGTGTAGCCCCCGACCTTTGAGTAGATTTTAGAAGATAATCTACTCGAAGGTCTTCTTCCAAAGGTTATCTCCATTCGCGCTCCTGCATCTCGGTTGAGGATTGGTCTTTTCAATCTTGCTCTACGCCTTAGAAGTCGGCGCTATATCGGTTTAGGATAATACTCCATGGGGTGCACCGGAGGTGCACCCAATGGGTGTAGCCCCCGACCTTCAAATGGATTTTTTAAAGATAATCCATTCGAAGGTCTTCCTTTCGCTTGTGGAAACTGGCATGAAGCTATTTTGCATTATGCTTTGGAGGTCAGCATTATGTCATCAATATTTTGCTGCAGAGGTCAGCGTATATTTTGTCTTTAGCAGCCGAGTTTGCAATCCATCCATATCTTGCTAGGTAGTGCAATTTATTTGCTTCTGCGATTGATTGGACGTTTGACGGACGTTCTCTGTCTAGTCTTCACGTCGCTTCTGTCGGCCATATCTTGTACTTTGCTGGCTATATTTGGCTTTCCTCTGATCCTTACTGATATCTCATTTTTGTCTTGAGGTATTCACTGCATGCCCTGCACGGATGTGACCGTTTTGAAAAATATACTGATAATTCCTGGGCGTCCCCCCCTAATGGGTGTGGGCAAGGGACGACTTGGTACGCTGAGTGTTTTAGCCGGTTGCCTCTGAGTAGTAATGCGATGGGACGGCTAGTGTAATCATATCCTTTGCGCTGTTGACTGGAGTCCCAATGGGTGTAGTGTTGCATGAAACGGCGTCCGCCGTCTGACGTGTCTTCAGATGGGTGGAAGTGCTTATTGAATGCCTTGCGACTGTTCAGTGACCGCAGTTAGAAGTGAGCGGTTGCCTTTCCCTTCTATAAATAACACCTTTGCTTCTCTGGTTTTTTCACATCTCTTCGCTTCTCTTTACCGCCTTCTTCTTCCTCCCTTCTGTCTGCTTCCACCATGGGCAAGAACAACAAGCGCAAGCGTGAGCCGACTCCTCCATCGGAGGAGTTTGGTGACTCGGAATACTTAGAGGAGGAGTTCTCCTCTGAGTCCAAGGGGTCTCCGGCTCCCATCCCCCTGCGTGAGTCGTCTGATGACTCAGACGACTCCCAGGGGCTTGCGGCGGAGGTCTGGACGTACATCCGGGCCGTCGAGCGCTCCGGGCTCGAGGGCTCGGATGAGTCTGAGTTCTCCTCGGACGAGGAGGACTCGGACGGCGGCGAGGGCGAAGATGACGACGACGACGGCGACGACGACAACGGAGGCGACGGCGACGGCGATGGCGGCAACGGCGACGGAGGCAGCGGTGGCAAGGGCGGCACCAAGGGCAGCAGCAGCGTGGGCAGCACCGGAGGCGGCGGCGGCAAGGGCAGCAGCGGCAGGGCCAGTGGCTAAACGCCACTGGTCTTTAAATTTTAGTATAGTTAGAATAATGTAGTAGTAATGTAGGGTAGTATAGTGTAGTTTAGTAGTAGTAGTAATGTAGAGTAGTATAGTGTAGGGAAGCACCAACTCCTGAGGAGTTGGTTTGTAAACTTTTTAACTTCCCTTTAATCAAGAACTGTCGTTGATCCCCCCTTTTCGATGACTTGTCGTTGCTTTTCCTGAATGTTGAACTGATTCTTTTGATATAGTAGAAACAACGCCGAGCGATGTGAAGGTTGACATCAGCGTTTGAGAAGTAACACCAAGCAATCGAACACAAGGCCAGCGTTTTAGAGGCAATGCCGAATGATAGAAGGTCGGCATCGGCATTTTAGAAGTAATGCCGAGCGACAGAATACGGGGTCGGCGTTTTAGAAACAACGCCGAGTGATTGAAGGTCGGCGTCGGCATTTTTAGAAGTAATGCCGAGCGATTGAACACGTGGTCGGCGTGTTAGAGGACACGCCGAGTGATTGAAGGTCGGCGTCGGCATTTTAGAAGTAATGCCGAGCGATTGAACACGTGGTCGGCGTGTTGGAGGACACGCCGAGTGATTGAAGGTCGGCGTCGGCATTTTAGAGGCAACGCCGAGCGATTGAACACGTGGTCGGCGTTTTAGAGGCAACGCCGAGTGATTGAAGGTCGGCGTCGGCATTTTAGAAGTAATGCCGAGCGATTGAACACGTGGTCGGCGTTTTAGAGGCAACGCCGAGTGATAGCCAGCTTCACAAGTTACTTTTGAGGAAAATAACCGAGTGATGAGGTGGCACGTCGGCTTTCTTAGAAATAACTGTCGGATATCCACGTGGCATGCTGGGATTTCGGAAATGACCGCCGGGTGATGACTGGGCACTTTTTGAAAGGGTATCTGGCTCAAGAATATCCCTTAAGAGTCGCGATTTTAGCCGCCTTTGCTTTCCGTGCCCTAGTTCTCGCATTTCCGCATCTGAATCTTCTCTGCCACTCGCCTCCTACTCTGTTTCGCCAGTGAGAAGCAAGATGGCGCCCAAGAGAAAAACTGCGAACTCGTCTGCTGCAGTGATCCCCGCAATCGACCCCAACAGCCAGTTACCCTTCGCAGGTAACCACATGTCTGTAATTTCTGAAGCTGAGCTTCTCCGCCTTGTCTCCATCGGGGTTCTTCCTCCGCGGGAACTCTGTTCTTGGCGGGTTTGCCACGGGACTACTGTCCCAACCGAAGATACCCACGAGTCAGTAGTTTACACTCCTTTCCTTCTTCGCGGCCTCGGCCTTCCCATATCTCCTTTTTTTCGTGGCCTCCTTGATTTTTATCACATCAACCTGACTCATTTGAACCCTAATTCCATTCTCCAAATCTCTATTTTCGTTCACCTTTGCGAAGCTTATCTCGGCGTGCTGCCGCATTTTGGTTTATGGAAGTATCTGTATCACTGCCGTCCTGGGATGGCCGGGGGGCAACATCAGTTGGTCGGAGGTGCCAGTTTGGAGATGCGCCGTGGGCGGAAGACCGAGTATCTCGAGATACCCCTCAAAGACAGCATTAAAGGTTGGCGTCTGGAGTGGTTTATAATTGATAATTATGGAAATTCTCTCCCTTCCCGTTCAGGAAGACAGCCAGACGTTCGTACTCCGAGTTGGACTGAGTCTCCCACGGATCAAGAAGTGGCCGAGGCAGGCGTGTTGCTTACTGAAGTCGGATTACTGAAAGAGAGAAGGCTGACTGCCGAAGCTGTGGTCACAGATTTTGTTTTCAAAAACATTCAGCCGCTGAAAGACAGGGCCTATCCGGCATATCTTTATCGAGGGCTGGCCGACTCAACCCGAGTTACCAATAGGAGAATTCCTTCTGTTGATTTGGTAAGCCGACTCGAGATGATCCTCAGGGGTAAAGTTTCAAACGTTGGTGCTCCAGTGGCATACTCGGCTTGGAACCTACCTTCTCCCAAAGCTTTCACCCTTTTTGTGTCCAATCCGCCCGTGACTGATAGCAATTTGGGTCTTAGAGTGCGACCCTCTGCTGAAGAGGTCCGTTCTTTAGTTGCTTCGCTCGGGGAGATACCTGATGATGAACGGCAGATTTATTTTGAAGTGCCCCTGAACCCTAGTGATGCAGACATAAATGACATGCTTGATCTGCTAGCTGAGGATTCATCTGATGCTGCTCCTGATGGTACATTGGCAGTGGTGCCCCTTCCATAGGTTGATGCGACCTTGGATGTCCCAAAACCTGTCAGTACTCGCCTGAGGCGCCCTAGCCGAACCAGTCAGCCCGAGCCTTCTGCTGATGAGCAGAAGAAGAAGAGAAGACGCCTCCGGCGAGTATCCAGCTTTGACGAGGATGCCAGTACCTTAGCTCCTACTGCTGAAGAAATGACTGCAACTGGCCTTGCTGACATTGATCCCAATGGGTGTGCTCCGCCTGCTGCTGACCCCGCTGAGGATGCTGTTCGTGCTGTTACTGTGGAAGATGAGGAGGAAGAAAATGACACTCCATTAACTCGGAAAAACAGTCGGCAGTTCGTTGCTAGCGGTGGAAGTAGTGGAGTCCCTTCTCCTGCTTTGTCTGCCCTTATTGGTCTGCAAGAGCTGTCTATGGCCAATTTTGATCAAGCTCTAGAGGATATGGTCCCAGAAGAGTTGCTATCAGAGCCTGTGGATGTTGATGCAACAGAAACTTGTGCTGCCGTGCCAGATGCTGGGCTGAGGTCATCCCGTGCCTCGTCAACCTTAGAGCATGATCTCGAGGGTCGGGATGCTGACTTGGACCGTCCTGATCCCATGGAAGTAGCTGAAGGCCCGTCAACCTTAGAGGTGGTCACGGCAGAGAGCTTGGATCCCTTGAATAGTGCTGACACGTGCCCAGCCCCCGAGGATGTCGACGGGGAGGACTCAGCTCGGGTGAGGAGTGTAGGCCACTGCCCAGCCCCCGAGGGTGTTGCCGGGGATGATCCGGCTCAAGTGGGCAGTGCCAAATTTGACCCAGCCCCCGAGGGTGTCCGAGCGAGGTCTCCTTCCTGCACTTCCATGGATGTTCACGCAGGTTCACCTCCACACTCTGGCGGTATGGTGGTGGCCCAAACTCCGGATCAGGGGGTCGCTTTAGAGGGCAGCATCCCCACTGGTCTGGCGTTAGGCTCTGTTGAATGTACTGAGCTCGTTCCTGCTGGTCTGCTGCAAGCTGCTTCGGGTGGTGGTCTGGCACCTGGTCATCAGCTGATTTCTCCTGACTTGGGGATCCCTTCGCTCTTTTCCAACCTCCAGGTGCTGTGCTGTGCTTTAGTTTGATCTTTATGTTGCATGAATTGTTGCCATTATGTTCATCCGCTCTTCTTATCAGGCTTTGGTGGATGGAATGGTCGGCCAACTGAAGTCGCAGGGTGCTTCCATCCCGGAGGTGGCTTCATCTCTTGAGCGTTGGAATCCAGTGTTGCTTCGGGGTCGTGTATCCGAGTTGGAGGCAACTAATGCTGGTTAGTGTCTTTTCTTCTTTTTCTTTGTTCTTGCTCGTGGATTGTTTTACCTTCTGACCTCATTTCGTTTGAATACCTCTTGATAGGGATGACTCGGCGGATTACAGTTCTTGAAGAAAAACATTCCCAAGATCAAGCTGAGATGGCTCGACGGTGCGCTGACTTCGAGGAGAAGTATTCTCAGAGCCAGATTGAATTGAGTCAGGTCTCCGCGGCTTTGGATGATGCTAACGCTCTGAGTTCTTCTCTTCATGCTCAGCTTGACTCTGAGAAGGTAGCTTACGAACCCGTGCTTCGCCTTATCATGCTCTTAGATTCTGAATGAGTTGATTTTTGCTTGTAGGAAGAAAAACGCATCCTTGCTGCTTCTCGCGACAACCTGGACAGATTGTACCGAGATTCCAGCAACTCGCTGACCATCTTGGAGAGGAGCCATCGTTTTACGATGGAGGAGCTGGACAATCAGCGCCGTCAGCTGCAAGAATCCTCGGACGAAGTGACCCGCCTTACACAGTTGCTATCAGCAAAGGATGCCACCATCAAGGGACTCCGAGCTTCTAAGAAATCCATTGCTCAGGAGTTAGAAGCTGCTCAGCAGGCTGTTAAAGTTGCCGAAGAAGCTGCTGTCACTTTCAAAGCTCAGCGTGATAAAGCCCTGGATAAAGCTATTCGGGCGGGACGAATCTTGATGAGAAGACCCGGCGTGGTTGTCCCTGAAGATATAAGAGCCGATGTGAATGCTGCCCCTGATTCCTCAAATCGCCCTTCTTCGTCAGTCGTTCCTGAGAAAGACATTGGAAAATAAAGAAACAGTTCGCGTGCTCTGAGCGCGCAGTTAGCATGATCAAGTACTTGTTAGAGGTTATCGGCTTATCATTCGAATGACATCATCACTTTCTTATTGTATCCGAATTGCGAATTTGTGGTAACGCTGCATGATGATTATGAAGTTTGTTTGTGGGATATGGAAATCATCCCCTGAACTGCATAAGCGCGAGTATGCTATACCGGCTTAAGCCGTCAATGACTTTAGCCGGTAACTCCGTTAGTAGGGTATAGTGGTCACCCTAGGTTAAGTAAGCGTGAGCATGTTGCACCGCCTTAAGTCGTTGCCGACTTAAGTCGATTGCTCCATTTGTAGGGCATAGTGGTCACCCCGAGTTAAGTAAGCGTGAGCATGTTGCACCGCCTTAAGTCGTTGCCGACTTAAGTCGATTGCTCCGTTTGTAGGGCATAGTGGTCACCCCGAGTTAAGTAAGCGTGAGCATGTTGCACCGCCTTAAGTCGTTGCCGACTTAAGTCGATTGCTCCGTTTGTAGGGCATAATGGTCACCCCGAGTTAAGTAAGCGTGAGCATATTGCACCGCCTTAAGTCGTTGCCGACTTAAGTCGATTGCTCCGTTTGTAGGGCATAGTGGTCACCCCGAGTTAAGTAAGAATGCAAATCAATCGTAAATGAGCCAAGTATCTTTGAAATCTCTCTTTATTGATGACGTATTTCCATTATACAGAATACATGGTCGCCCCGGCTGTTTTGAGATACAGCTAGGGGTAAAATTTTCGGAGGTGCTCTATGTTCCAGGAGTTCCCCACACTCGCCAGCCTCGGGAAATGCCAACGGCTAGTCCGCTATAATTCACCGGACATGTCCGGTGTGCACCGGACTGTCCGGTGCAACTCCGTAGCAACGGCTAACTCGCGCCAACGGCTACCTGCAGAGCATTAAATGCGCGCGCAGCGCGCGCAGAAGTCAGGCGTGCCCATACTGGCACACCGGACAGTAAACAGTACATGTCCGGTGTGCACCGGACACCCAGGCGGGCCCACAAGTCAGAAGCTCCAACGGTCAGAATCCAACGGCAGTGATGACGTGGCGGGGGCACCGGACATGTCCGGTGTGCACCGGACTGTCCGGTGCGCCATCGAACAGACAGCCTCCCAACGGTCACTTTTGGTGGTTGGGGCTATAAATACCCAACCACCCCACCATTCATTGCATCCAAGTTTTTCACTTCTCAACCACTTACAAGAGCTCTAGCATTCAATTCTAGACACACCAAAGAGATCAAATCCTCTCCAAATTCCACAAAACACCATAGTGACTAGAGAGAGTGATTTGCTTGTGTTCTTTCGAGCTCTTGCGCTTGGATTGCTTTCTTCTTTCTTGATTCTTCCATTGCGATCAAATTCACTTGTAATTGAGGCAAGAGACACCAAACTTGTGGTGGTCCTTGTGGGAACCTTGTGTTCCAAGTGATTGAGAAGAGAAAGCTCACTCGATCCGTGGGATCGTTTGAGAGAGGGAAGGGTTGAAAGAGACCCGGCCTTTGTGGCCTCCTCAACGGGGAGTAGGTTTGCAAGAACCGAACCTCGGTAAAACAAATCCGCGTGTCACACTCTTCATTTGCTTGCGATTTGTTTTGCACCCTCTCTCGCGGACTCGTTTCTTTATTACTAACGCTAATCCGGCTTGTAGTTGTGTTTATGTTTGTAAATTTCAGTTTCGCCCTATTCACCCCCCCTCTAGGCGACTATCAATTGGTATCAGAGCCCGGTGCTTCATTAGAGCCTAACCGCTCGAAGTGATGTCGGGAGATCACGCCAAGAAGGAGATGGAGACCGGCGAAAAGCCCACTACAAGCCATGGGAGCACTTCATCGGAAGAGTCCCGCACCAAAAGGAGGGAGAAGAAGAAGAGCTCCTCCAACAAAGGGAAGGAGAAGAAATCTTCTTCTCACCACAAAGAGAAGAAGGAAAAATCTTCTTCCCACAAGCCGCATCGGAGTGGGGACAAGCAAAAGAAGATGAGGAAAGTGGTCTACTACGAGACCGACACTTCATCAACATCAACCTCCGACTCCGATGCGCCCTCCGTAACTTCTAGACGCCAAGAGCGTAAGAAGTTTAGTAAGATCCTCCTACACTATCCTCGCATTTCTAAACATGCACCTCTACTTTCCGTTCCATTAGGCAAACCACCAACTTTTGATGGTGAAGATTATGCTAGGTGGAGTGATTTAATGCGATTTCATCTAACCTCACTCCACAAAAGTATATGGGATGTTGTTGAGTTTGGTGCACAGGTACCATCGGTAGGGGATAAAGACTATGATGAGGATGAGGTAGCCCAAATCGAGCACTTCAACTCTCAAGCGACAACAATACTCCTCGCCTCACTAAGTAGAGAGGAGTATAACAAAGTACAAGGGTTGAAGAATGCCAAGGAGGTTTGGGATGTGCTCAAAACCGCGCACGAAGGAGATGAGCTTACAAAGATCACCAAGCGGGAAACGATCGAGGGGGAGCTCGGTCGGTTCCGGCTTCTCAAAGGGGAGGAGCCACAACACATGTACAACCGGCTCAAGACCTTGGTGAACCAAGAGCGCAACCTCGGGAGCGTAAAGTGGGATGACCATGAAGTAGTTAAGGTTATTCTAAGATCTCTTATTTTCCTTAACCCTACTCAAGTTCAATTAATTCGTGATAATCCTAGATATACTAAAATGACCCCCGAGGAAGTAATCGGGCATTTTGTAAGTTTTGAGTGCATGATCGAAGGCTCGAGGAAGATCAACGAGCTTGATGATCCATCTACATCCGAAGCTAAACCCGTCGCATTCAAGGCGACGGAAGAAAAGAAGGAGTCTACCTCAAGTCGTCAACCAATAGACGCCTCCAAACTTGACAATGAGGAAATGGCGCTCGTCATCAAGAGCTTCCGCCAAATCCTCAAGCAAAGGAGAGGGAAAGACTACAAGTCCTGCTCCAAGAAGGTTTGCTACAAATGTGGTAAGCCCGGTCACTTTATTGCTAAATGTCCATTATCAAGTGACAATGACAGGGGCGACGACAAGAAGGGGAGAAGAAAGGAGAAGAAGAGGTACTACAAGAAGAAGGGCGGCGATGCCCATGTTTGTCGAGAGTGGAACTCCGACGAAAGCTCTAGCGACTCCTCCGACGACGAGGACGCCGCCAACATCGCCATCACCAAGGGACTCCTCTTCCCCAACGTCGGCCACAAGTGCCTCATGGCAAAGGACGGCAAAAAGAAGGTTATATCTAAATCCTCCACTAGATATGAATCCTCTAGTGATGATAATGCTAGTGATGAGGAAGATAATTTGCGCTCTCTTTTTGCCAACCTCAACATGCAACAAAAAGAAAAACTTAATGAATTGATTAGTGCCATTCATGAAAAGGATGATCTCTTGGACACTCAAGAGGACTTTCTTATTAAAGAAAATAAGAAGCATGTTAAGGTCAAAAATGCTTACGCTCTAGAAGTAGAAAAATGTGAAAAACTTTCTAGTGAGCTAAGCTCTTGCCATGAAACAATAGACAACCTTAGAAATGAAAATGCTAATTTGTTAGCTAAGGTTGATTCTCATATTTGTAGCGTTTCAACTTCAAATCCTAGAGATGATAATGTTGATTTACTTGCTAGGATTGATGAGTTGAATGTTTCCCTTGCTAGCCTTAGAATTGAAAATGAAAAATTGCTTGCTAAGGCTAAAGATTTTGATGTTTGCAATGCTACTATTTCCGACCTTAGAACTAAGAATGACATGTTACATGCTAAGGTTGTAGAATTAAAATCTTGCAAACCCTCTACATCTATCGTTGAGCATGTATCTATTTGCACTAGATGTAGAGATGTTGATATTAATGCTATTCATGATCACATGTCTTTAATTAAACAACAAAATGATCATATAGCAAAATTAGATGCTAGAATTGCCAAGCATAACTTAGAAAATGAAAAATTTAAATTTGCTAGAAGTATGCTCTATAGTGGGAGACGCCCTGGCATCAAGGATGGCATTGGCTTCCAAAGGGGAGACAATGTCAAACTTAGTGCCCCTCCTAAAAGATTGTCAAACTTTGTTAAGGGCAAGGCTCCCATGCCTCAGGATAACGAGGGTTACATTTTATACCCTGTCGGTTATCCCGAGGACAAAATTAGGAGAATTCATTCTAGGAAGTCTCACTCTGGCCCTAACCATGCTTTTATATATAAGGGTGAGGCATCTAGCTCTAGGCAACCAACCCGTGCTAAGTTGCCTAAATGGAAAACTCCTAGTGCATCAAATGAACATAGCATTTCATTTAAGACTTTTGATGCATCTTATGTTTTGACTAACAAATCCGGCAAAGTAGTTGCCAAGTTTGTTGGGGGCAAACACAAGGGCTCCAAGACTTGTGTTTGGGTACCCAAAGTTCTTGTTTCTAATGCCAAAGGACCCAAAACCGTTTGGGTACCTAAAGTCAAGAACTAAAATTGTTTTGTAGGTTTATGCATCCGAAGGCTCAAGTTGGATCATCGACAGCGGGTGCACAAACCACATGACAGGGGAGAAGAAAATGTTCTCCTCCTATGAGAAAAACCAAGATCCCCAACGAGCTATCACATTCGGGGATGGAAATCAAGGTTTGGTCAAAGGTCTTGGTAAAATTGCTATATCTCCTGACCATTCTATTTCCAATGTTTTTCTTGTTGACTCATTAGATTACAATTTGCTTTCTGTATCTCAATTATGCAAAATGGGCTACAACTGTCTTTTCACTGATGTAGGTGTCACTGTCTTTAGAAGAAGTGATGATTCAATAGCATTTAAGGGAGTGTTAGAGGGTCAGCTATACTTGGTAGATTTTAGTAGAGCTGAACTCGACACTTGCTTAATTGCTAAGACCAACATGGGCTGGCTCTGGCATCGCCGACTAGCACATGTTGGGATGAAGAATCTTCACAAGCTTCTAAAGGGAGAACACATTTTAGGACTAACAAATGTTCATTTTGAGAAAGACAGGGTTTGTAGCGCATGCCAGGCAGGAAAGCAAGTTGGCACTCATCATCCACACAAGAACATCATGACGACTGACAGGCCACTGGAGCTCCTACACATGGACCTATTCGGCCTGATTGCTTACATAAGCATCGGCGGGAGTAAGTATTGTCTAGTTATTGTGGATGATTATTCTCGCTTCACTTGGGTATTCTTTTTGCAGGAAAAATCTCAAACCCAAGAGACCTTAAAGGGATTCTTGAGACGGGCTCAAAATGAGTTCGCCTTAAGGATCAAGAAAATAAGAAGCGACAACGGGACGGAGTTCAAGAACTCTCAAATTGAAAGCTTCCTTGAGGAGGAGGGCATCAAGCATGAGTTCTCTTCTCCCTACACGCCACAACAAAATGGTGTAGTGGAGAGGAAGAATAGAACTCTATTGGACATGGCAAGGACCATGCTTGATGAGTACAAGACTTCGGATCGGTTTTGGGCCGAGGCGGTCAACACCGCTTGCTACGCCATCAACCGGTTATATCTACACCGAATCCTCAAGAAGACATCCTATGAACTCCTAACCGGTAAAAAGCCCAACATTTCATATTTTAGAGTCTTTGGTAGCAAATGCTTTATTCTTGTTAAAAGAGGTAGAAAATCTAAATTTGCTCCTAAGACTGTAGAAGGCTTTTTACTTGGCTATGACTCAAACACAAGGGCATATAGGGTCTTTAACAAGTCCACTGGACTAGTTGAAGTCTCATGTGACGTTGTGTTTGATGAAACTAATGGCTCTCAAGTAGAGCAAGTTGATCTTGATGAGATAGGTGACGAAGAGGCTCCGTGCATCGCCCTAAGGAACATGTCCATTGGAGAGGTGTGTCCTAAGGAATCCGAAGAGCCTCCAAATGCACAAGATCAACCATCCTCCTCCATACAAGCATCTCCACCAACTCAAAATGAGGATGAGGCTCAAGTTGATGAAGAAGAAGATCAATCAAATGAGCCACCTCAAGATGATAACATAGATCAAGGGGGAGATGCAAATGATCAAGAAAAGGAGGATGAGCAAGAACCAAGGCCGCCACACCCAAGAGTCCACCAAGCAATCCAACGAGATCACCCCGTCGACACCATCCTCGGCGACATTCATAAGGGGGTAACCACTAGATCTCGTGTTGCACATTTTTGTGAACATTACTCGTTTGTTTCCTCTATTGAGACACACAAGGTAGAGGAAGCACTTCAAGATTCGGATTGGGTGGTGGCGATGCAAGAGGAGCTCAACAATTTCACTAGGAATGAGGTATGGCATTTAGTTCCACGTCCTAATCAAAATGTTGTAGGAACCAAATGGGTCTTCCGCAACAAGCAAGACGAGCATGGTGTGGTGACAAGGAACAAAGCTCGACTTGTGGCCAAGGGATACTCCCAAGTCGAAGGTTTGGATTTCGGTGAAACCTATGCACCCGTAGCTAGGCTTGAGTCAATTCGCATATTACTAGCCTATGCTACTTACCATGGCTTTAAGCTTTATCAAATGGACGTGAAAAGTGCCTTCCTCAATGGACCAATCAAGGAAGAGGTCTATGTTGAGCAACCTCCCGGCTTTGAAGACAGTGAGTATCCTAATCATGTCTATAAGCTCTCTAAGGCGCTTTATGGGCTCAAGCAAGCCCCAAGAGCATGGTATGAATGCCTTAGAGATTTCCTTATTGCTAATGGCTTCAAAGTTGGAAAAGCCGATCCTACTCTATTCACTAAAACACTTGAGAATGATTTGTTTGTATGCCAAATTTATGTTGATGATATTATATTTGGGTCTACTAACGAATCTACATGTGAAGAGTTTAGTAGGATCATGACACAGAAGTTCGAGATGTCTATGATGGGGGAGTTGAAGTACTTTCTAGGATTTCAAGTGAAGCAACTCCAAGAGGGCACCTTCCTAAGCCAAACCAAGTACACTCAAGATATTCTAAGCAAGTTTGGAATGAAGGATGCCAAACCCATCAAGACACCCATGGGAACTAATGGGCATCTCGACCTCGACACGGGAGGTAAGTCCGTGGATCAAAAGGTATACCGGTCGATGATAGGATCTTTACTCTATTTATGTGCATCTCGACCGGATATTATGCTTTCCGTATGCATGTGTGCAAGATTCCAAGCCGACCCTAAGGAAGCTCACCTTACGGCCGTGAAACGAATCTTGAGATATTTGGCTTATACTCCTAAGTTTGGGCTTTGGTATCCTAGGGGATCCACTTTTGATTTGATTGGTTATTCGGATGCCGATTGGGCGGGGTGCAAAATCAATAGGAAGAGCACATCGGGGACTTGCCAGTTCTTGGGAAGATCCTTGGTGTCTTGGGCTTCAAAGAAACAAAATTCGGTCGCTCTTTCCACCGCCGAAGCCGAGTACATTGCCGCAGGTCATTGTTGCGCGCAATTGCTTTGGATGAGGCAAACCCTGCGGGACTACGGTTACAAATTAACTAAAGTCCCTTTGCTATGTGATAATGAGAGTGCAATCAAGATGGCGGATAATCCCGTCGAGCATAGCCGCACTAAACACATAGCCATTCGGTATCATTTTCTTAGGGATCACCAACAAAAGGGAGATATCGAGATTTCATACATTAATACTAAAGATCAATTAGCCGATATCTTTACCAAGCCTCTTGATGAACAAACTTTTAACAAACTTAGGCATGAGCTAAATATTCTTGATTCTAGAAACTTCTTTTGTTGATTTGCACACATAGCTCATTTTGTATACCTTTGATCATGTCTCTTTCATACGCTATGACTAATGTGTCTTCAAGTCTATTTCAAACCAAGTCATAGGTATATTGAAAGGGAATTGGAGTCTTCGGCGAAGACAAAGGCTTCCACTCCGTAACTCATCCTTCGTCGTCGCTCCAAGAAATTCTCCATTCTTGGGGGAGAAAAGCTGAGCATCAAAGAAAAGGACCTTGTCTTTGGGGGAGAGAGTAAGAGCCCAAAGCAAAAGGACCGGACTTCGTCTTTGGTATAATCTTAACTCATTTATTTATGACCAAAGGGGAAGATAGCACTTCGAGGGCTCTAATGATTCCGTTTTGGCGATTCATGCCAAAGGGGGAGAAAGTAAGAGCCCAAAGCAAAAGGACCGCACCACCACCAATTTCAAAAACTTCGTGTTTTCAAAGAATTTTATCATTTGGTATCCTATTGTGTTCAAAATGGGGAGAAAGTAGTATTTCAATATGTTATATCAAAACCCTCTTGAACACTAAGAGGTGTATCTCATTTAGGGGGAGTTTTGTCTAGTCAAAGGAAAAGCATTTGAAACAGGGGGAGAAATTTTCAAATCTTGAAAATGCTTTGTAAAATCTTATTCATTTACCTTTGACTATTTGCAAAAGAACTTTGAAAAGAATTTACAAAAGAATTTGCAAAAACAAAACATGTGGTGCAAGCGTGGTCCAAAATGTTATATAAGAAAGAAACAATCCATGCATATCTTATAAGTATTTATATGGCTCAATTCAAAGCAACCTTTACACTTACATTATGCAAACTAGTTCAATTATGTACTTCTATATTTGCTTTGGTTTGTGTTGGCATCAATCACCAAAAAGGGGGAGATTGAAAGGGAATTAGGCTTACACCTAGTCCCTAATTAATTTTGGTGGTTGAATTACCCAACACAAACAATTGGACTAACGAGTTTGCTCTAGTGTATAAGTTATACAGGTGCTAAAGGTTCACACTTAGTCAATAAATAGACCAAAAGTTGGGTTCAATAAAAGAGCAAAGGGCCAACCGAAGGCACCTCTGGTCTGGCGCACCGGACTGTCCGGTGTGCCACCGGACAGTGTCCGGTGCACCACCGGACATGTCCGGTGCATCAGAGGACTCCAACGCAAACTCGCCACCTTCGGGAATTTCCAGAGGCACTCGCGCTATAATTCACCGGACTGTCCGGTGTACACCGGACAGTGTCCGGTGCGCCAAGGAGGAGCAGCCTCAGGAACTCGCCAGCCTCGGGAAATGCCAACGGCTAGTCCGCTATAATTCACCGGACATGTCCGGTGTGCACCGGACTGTCCGGTGCAACTCCGTAGCAACGGCTAACTCGCGCCAACGGCTACCTGCAGAGCATTAAATGCGCGCGCAGCGCGCGCAGAAGTCAGGCGTGCCCATACTGGCACACCGGACAGTAAACAGTAAATGTCCGGTGTGCACCGGACACCCAGGCGGGCCCACAAGTCAGAAGCTCCAACGGTCAGAATCCAACGGCAGTGATGACGTGGCGGGGGCACCGGACATGTCCGGTGTGCACCGGACTGTCCGGTGCGCCATCGAACAGACAGCCTCCCAACGACCACTTTTGGTGGTTGGGGCTATAAATACCCAACCACCCCACCATTCATTGCATCCAAGTTTTTCACTTCTCAACCACTTACAAGAGCTCTAGCATTCAATTCTAGACACACCAAAGAGATCAAATCCTCTCCAAATTCCACAAAACACCATAGTGACTAGAGAGAGTGATTTGCTTGTGTTCTTTCGAGCTCTTGCGCTTGGATTGCTTTCTTCTTTCTTGATTCTTCCATTGCGATCAAATTCACTTGTAATTGAGGCAAGAGACACCAAACTTGTGGTGGTCCTTGTGGGAACCTTGTGTTCCAAGTGATTGAGAAGAGAAAGCTCACTCGATCCGTGGGATCGTTTGAGAGAGGGAAGGGTTGAAAGAGACCCGGCCTTTGTGGCCTCCTCAACGGGGAGTAGGTTTGCAAGAACCGAACCTCGGTAAAACAAATCCGCGTGTCACACTCTTCATTTGCTTGCGATTTGTTTTGCACCCTCTCTCGCGGACTCGTTTCTTTATTACTAACGCTAACCCGGCTTGTAGTTGTGTTTATGTTTGTAAATTTCAGTTTCGCCCTATTCACCCCCCCTCTAGGCGACTATCATGGTGCAGAAGAGAAACTTCCGCAAGTTTAACAAGAAGAAAAACCAGAACAAACCAGAGAACGCGAATAAACCTGTTCAAACAGCACAGTTTAAAAAGAAGAACAACAATAACAAGGGAAAGGGAGGATGCTTTGTCTGTGGCAGTGATCAACATTGGGCAAGAGAGTGTCCTGATCGCAAGTTCACTCAAGACAAGAAATCAGCTAATGTTGTAACCACTGAAACTGAAGGAGGAACATCTGGGTATGGTAATTCTTTACCATTTGTTCTCTCAATTTGTAATTCACCTGAGTGGTGGATGGACAGTGGTGCAAATATTCATGTGTGTGCTGATGCCTCTATGTTCTCCTCCTATCAGGTCGGGAGGTCTGGCGCCTTGTTGATGGGAAATGGGTCACGTGCTCATGTTCTTGGTGTTGGTACGGTCATTCTGAAGTTTACTTCGGGAAACACGGTGCCATTGAAGAGCGTGCAGCATGTGCCCTCTATCAAGAAGAATCTCGTTAGCGCTTCTATGCTATGTCGAGATGGATACAAAGTTGTTCTTGAGTCTAATAAATGTGTTGTGTCGAAACATGGTACTTTTGTTGGTAAAGGATATGACTGCGGAGGCTTGTTCCGCTTATCACTGCATGATGTGTGTAATAAACTGGTGAATTCTGTTCATTTTTCTGATGAGTCAGATTTATGGCATTCACGTTTTTGTCATGCAAGTTTTGGCTGTCTTATGCGGTTAGCAAATATAAATTTAATTCCTAAATTTAACTTGGTCAAAAAGTCTAAGTGCCATGTGTGTGTTGAATCAAAACAACCCCGCAAGCCTCATAAGGCTGCTGAGGCGAGGAGTTTGGCACCTCTAGAACTTGTTCATTCTGATCTGTGCGAGATGAATGGAATTTTGACCAAAGGTGGTAAAATATACTTTCTCACTTTTATAGATGACTCCACTAGATTTTGTTATGTGTATCTCTTAAAAACAAAAGATGAAGCGTTCAATTATTTTAAGGCCTATAAAGCTGAAGTTGAGAACCAACTTGAGAGGAAAATAAAACGTTTAAGGTCCGACCGAGGTGGAGAATATTTCTCTAATGTGTTCGATGAGTTCTGCGTGGAACATGGTATTATTCATGAGAGGACACCGCCATTCTCACCACAATCCAATGGGATTGCTGAAAGGAAAAACCGCACTCTAACAGATTTGGTGAATGCCATGTTGAGTACAGCGGGATTATCCAAGGCATGGTGGGGTGATGCGATTTTGACAGCATGTCATGTCCTGAATAGAGTTCCAACAAAGAACAAAGAGATCACTCCATTTGAGGAATGGGAAAAGAGAAGATTAAATCTCTCATATTTGCGCACTTGGGGTTGCTTGGCTAAAGTGAATGTGCCAATCAACAAAAAGCGTAAACTTGGGCCTAAAACTGTTGATTGTGTATTCCTTGGGTACTCTTTTCACAGCACTGGGTATAGGTTCTTAATTATAAAATCTGATGTGCCTGATATGTATGTTGATACTATCATGGAATCAAGAGACGCAACATTTTTTGAGAATGAGTTTCCTATGAAGAATACACCTAGTGATATAAGTCATGAGACTATAATTTCCCATGAGCACGAACTGTCGATTCCTATAGATCATGCTGAGGATTCTCACGTGCACATCCCTGAGGAGGATGACACTATAGTCACTCGAAAGAGCAAGAGACAGAGGGTTGCAAAATCCTTTGGTAATGACTTTATAGTGTACCTTGCGGAAGACACACCAACTACCATTAGTGAGGCATATTCCTCTCCTGATGCTGACTTATGGAAGGAAGCAGTAAGGAGTGAGATGGAATCTATTATGTCTAATGGAACTTGGGAGGTCGTTGACCGTCCTTATGGTTGTCAACCTATAGGTTGCAAATGGATCTTCAAGAAAAAGCTTAGGCCTGATGGTACAATTGAGAGGTACAAGGCAAGGCTTGTGGCCAAAGGATATACCCAAAAGGAGGGTGAAGATTTCTTTGATACCTACTCACCAGTGGCTCGATTGACTACAATTCGCACATTAATAGCCGTGGCAGCCTCTTATGGTCTTATCATTCATCAGATGGATGTTAAGACATCTTTCCTAAATGGAGAGTTGGATGAGGAGATCTATATGGATCAGCCAGAAGGGTTTATTGTGGATGGTCAAGAGAACAAGGTGTGCAGGTTGATAAAATCATTGTATGGCCTAAAACAAGCACCTAAGCAATGGCATGAAAAGTTTGATAATACTCTTACAGCAGCTGGTTTTGTTGTAAATGAATCTGACACGTGTGTATACTATCGGTATGGTGGGGGTGAGTCTGTTATGTTGTGCCTTTATGTTGATGACATTTTGATCTTTGGATCAAATCTCAATGTGATTGAGGAAGTTAAAAATCTTCTATCGAGCAATTTCGAAATGAAAGATTTGGGAGAGGCTGATGTCATTCTAAACATCAAGCTTGTTAGAGAAGCTGATGGTGGGGTAACTTTGTTACAATCCCATTATGTGGAAAAGGTATTGAGTCGCTTTGGTTTTAGTGACTGTGATCCTGCTCCAACACCTTATGACCCCAGTGTGCTATTAAGAAAGAATCGGAGAATAGCAAGGGATCAATTGACATACTCCCAGATCATTGGCTCGCTCATGTACCTTGCAAGTGCAACAAGGCCAGACATCTCTTATGCTGTGAGTAAGCTAAGTCGGTTTGTGTCGAAACCAGGAGATGATCACTGGCGTGCTCTTGAGAGAGTGTTGCGGTATTTGAAAGGTACTATGACATACGGTATTCATTATACTGGAAACCCAAAAGTGCTGGAAGGCTATTGTGATGCCAACTGGATTTCTGATGCTGATGAGCTTTATGCCACAAGCGGATATGTGTTTCTGTTTGGAGGTGGCACTGTTTCCTGGAAGTCTTGCAAGCAGACTATCTTAACGAAGTCTACAATGGAAGCAGAACTCGCAGCATTAGACACTGCTGGGGCTGAGGCCGAGTGGATTCGTGATTTCCTATTGGACTTACCGGTAGTTGAAAAACCGATACCGGCTATTTCCATGAACTGTGACAACCAAACGGTGATTACAAAGGTTAACAGTTCTAGGAATAACATGAAGTCTACAAGGCATGTTAAGAGGAGATTGAAATCTGTCAGAAAGTTGAAAAACTCCGGAGTTATAACTGTGGATTATGTCCACACATCAAATAATCTGGCAGATCAATTCACTAAGGGTCTATCACGCAATGTGATAGAAAGTGCATCGAGGGAAATGGGTATGAGACCCATGTGAGATCTACTCTAGTGGTAACCTGCTCTATGTGATCGGAGATCCCGTGAAGTAGAGTGGAGAAACAAGCTAGGAGTAGATTGTGAGGAAAGATCCCTTCTTTAACTCATTTCTGATGCACATCTTTCCTATCTGTAAGGCAGGATGGTTTTTACCTTAATGTATTCCAAGAGTCTTATAAAGGTGAGATGTTGTCCTACAGAACATCTTCTGAGGAATACACCTATATGAGTCAGACTGCTAGTCACAGTCTATGGGACTTGGGTAATCCCTAAATACTCATGAAAGGCACTAAAGTGTGACTTATATGCTTCTAAACAGCGGGAATACCCTTTTGCAGCCTAGTATCAGCAAAGGATTTGAGTGAATCTTATTTCGCACAAAACTGTCAATTCAAGGCATAGTCCATTGTTCAGTTGTGAATGAGTGAAACTCTTATTCTAGATGGATGTTCAACTTAACAGTCTCCATCGAAACACTGGTATATCAAAGGATTGTGATTCTGATACTTCATCATTACAAACCCTAGAGTTTGGTGGGGATTGTTGGATTTTTTGTGGGCTTGGCCCATTTATTGAATAAACTCTATGGTGTGTAATGGTGGAGAATACCAATAGTACCACATTGGAAGTCCAAGGGTCTTTTGCCTTGACTTATATGGTGGGATTTATTCCACTTAACTTGAGAAGTCAAGAAATGGACAAGGGCGTGCCACACGCGCGCGCGCGCCGCCGCCGCCGCCGGCCGGGCCGGGCCGGGCGTGGCGTGGCGTGGCGTGGCGTGGCGTGGCGAGGCGAGGCAGGCAGGCAGGCAGGCGAGCGGGCGTGGTGTGGTGTGGTAATTTTTAGCACTCACTAACCGCGTACGTCAGCCGAGTGACCCTGTCTCTTTGTCAGCCAGCCGAGTGACCCTTCTCCTTCAGCTGCCGACTCATGGCGTGACTCGGCGAGAGCTGGCCGACTCATGGCATAACTCGGCTAGAGCTGGCCGACTCTTGGCGTGACTCGGCGACCTTTCTCCTTCAGCTTCCCTCTGCGAGAGGTTAAATAGAGGAGCACCCCTGTCACTCGGTACACGCGAGAACACTTTCAGAATCACAGTCCAGCCGCCGAGTGAGGGTATTTCCATCTCGTGACTCTGCGCGCACAGAGAAGCGAGAGGGCAGGTGCCTCCGAAGCCGGTGCCGTTCGAGACCTTGCACGGGGGATCGGCAATTAGGTTTTTGGGGAGCGTCTACGCGACTGCCCAAAACATCTCCAACATGACAAAAGAAGCTGGCCAAGGATCTGGATCATCAGAGCGCATCGGAGGGTATGATCGTTTTATTTACTTACTGTTTTGTGTTCTGGATATTATATATGTTTCATATATTCATCTATGCTGTTTCATATTTAGGAATGATTTTATCTTATCTGTTCTGTCTTATTGTAATATGATAGATCTGTCTGTTTTAATTTTACAGTCATGCTGTTTGTGTTTCTATCTGTTTATTTTCAATCGTTCAGTCAGTTTACATGTTTATCGTATTTATATGATTTATATAATTCATATGCTTTATGTTCTCATGATCCATATTGTTATGGATATATTTGATGTCATGATTAATTATCTTTTATATGTCATCATCATAATATTAATTTATGGAATTAAAAGGATACGGAAAATGCCTATAAGTCTAACACTGAGATGGCACCAACTTCTCTTCCCCTGACTCTGCAATGGATTTTGACATCGAAGAACTTTGCGGAAGAAGAATGGAGTGAACATTCAGACTGTCTTTCAGTAATGCCAGCAGCAGGGCAGGCTCCTGCTCTTGTTTCGGTACTCCGATCTGGTCATGGAGCTCCAGTAGGGCAACCATCTCCTTCTGCAGGAGACACCTCTGGTCAACCAGAGTGCAAGGGTGAGAAGCTTGACAAGCTAATAAGGATTGGCCTGTTGCAACTCATTAGTAGTGTGGAGGGCTTGCAATTGCAGTCAACTCCTGAAAGTTTTCAGGTTAATCTGCTGAGGCTGAGGGCCATGCAGAGCCAATTCCAATAGGTGATCGTGATCGCCACAAGGTAAATTATTTGATCCTTTGGCCTCGGTTGTTAGAAAGGTTGGATTCTTTGATGTGTCATATTGATACATCCAAACTGTATTATTTGTGCAGCATGCTCGTCCTGCGCCAAGTTCTGATGAGCGAGAACTCGAGGGCCACTCCTCTGGAACTGGAAAATGTCATCTCAGAACTCGTCAAGGCTCTCGCGGACATACTGTACAGCTCACCTGATTCCGGCACGGAAGAGATTGTGCAGGCGATGGTCAATGCATCAGCCTCAGTTGGCTCACCATCAGAGAGAAGGTTCAGGCCAGGATGCAGATGATCACCCGGTAGAGGCGCGCTGTCCAAGGAGGAGCGCTCTCCGAGGAGCGCATGGAGGGAGAGAGCCGGGCAGAGAAGACCGTCGGGGAGGGAGCTCGTCGGGAGGAGCCAGGGAGGAGCAGCGCAGACGAGCGCCAGGGAAGACCGTCGGGGAGCACCAGGAGGAGCAGCGCAGATGAGCTCGACTAGCGCCGGGAGGGAGAGGATAGAGAGAGGGAGAGGAGGGCAAGGCGCGGTGCAGACAGTCGGTCGTGGATCCGTTCTAAGAAACGGACTGTCGTAACAACGAGTTGAGCGCCGGCTAAATCGGACTCAGATACCAAAAATCCAAAGTTCAACGGATTATAATAATAAAATTCCAATTACACTGTTCGGGATACCTATTTTCAGAAGCCCAGTCTTGGTGATACCACGGTTTCAAAAAACTCAGCCTCCCGCGGCTTTTCCACGCGCTCCACCCACGCGATCAGTCCAGCTCTAAACGGCGATCGGTTTGACTAGTCGGTATGCGGGAGTGTTCAGTTCACTCGATACTGGTCACGTTGAAATTTGGATCCGATAGACCAATACCGATTGATCAGTCGGTTACATGTACCCGACTTCGGCATCAACTTACCAATCAATTTTAGCAATGTGACGGTCCACATGTATCACATCAGTTAGTCATTGCGTGTATTTGCTTTTAAAACGTTTGAAGTTAAAAATAAGACAAAAAATTCAAAAAAAATATAGAATCCAATCTATAAATAAATGAGCATTTTGGGTTTATTCCCACCTCTTACTCTTTATTTTACTCACCTTCCTTGGCATTCTAGTCTTTCACTCTCTATTTCAATATGGATCCTAAGTGGATTCAGAACTTTCAAATCTCCACCAACTTGCTCAATCTTCACAACTTCTCGATCGTACAATTTAAATACACTATGTCTATATTTGTATTTAAACTATATGGTTCGTGACAAGGCCCAACCCGTATTGGGGCCAACCAGCAACCCAGTCTAGAGGGATTCCAAAGGCAAGTGCGTGGCTGTGGGCCAGAAGCAGTCCACGCCATTGCCCGCTCTAGTTACAGGCATGTGGACTAGGGTTAACGGTACCGTTTTTGACCGAATTTCGCCCTGCGACGAAACGGGGAAAACCAAATTTCGCATATTCCGACCGGTTTAAATTTTCAAATTTGACTAACCGAATCTCGCACTTTCCTATCGGATTTCGCTAATTTTTGACAATTTTTTATAGAATATGTTTGTATTTTATTCAAATCATGTTGTACAACGAATAACAATATATTTACAAATATTTTGATGCACAAAAACACATAAAACATACATGTGCAAATAGCAAACCGTAATTTGAGTGCAACACCGCAACCTGGTCACGTCGATCTACTCGATTTAACTAACAAAACTATATATACAAGTTGTTTGCCTCGCTTTAATCCGAAACGGCTTCTACTATTTCTATGGTGTTTTGTCTATATATACTACGGTTCCAGCAGTCTGAACAATTGACTTTAATCCGAAGCGAACAACTAGATAACCTAGCTTGATCTACTCGTTATGTAACTAACACTAAGCTCCCTAACAAACACATATGGAGTACAGTGAATAATTGATTCTACAACTATTTAACCATATAAGTACCGAGATCAGCTGTTGGACGGTCGAGAAATGATGCACCCCGAGTGAATCTCGTCCGCTTTGGGAGCGGTTTCTACACTGCCGCCGTCTAGACACGAGAAAAAAGAGTGGAGCGAAGAGTGAATGAGCTCAGGTAACTACACAGCAGTGTGAAGCCCAGGTATCCTATTTTTGAACGTTTAATTTTTGAACTTTAAATATTTTTTAGCTGTTAGGACCATCTAGTTTTTTTATTGGTTTTATTCCCATTTTTATGTTTTTTTTGAAATTCAATAAAATTAAACGAAAATTTCGAAATTTTATCATGGTTTTTGTTACCGCCGGTGAATCTCGCTCGAGATTGCAATCCGTGTGTGGACTGTGGAACCAATTGGGCAAGCGGGGCTAGGCAAAGGGCGGAATTCGCCGCGGCATGTGTCGAGTAGAGAGAAACGTGGATGGGGAACTCCAGCGCCCCGTCCCAGGCTCCCAGCTATATACAGCACGTGCCAGACACAAAAGGTGCGTGTGTGTGTGCGCGCGCGCAGCACGTGGCAGCCGGACTCCAGGCATAACGTGAGTAACATTTGCTGCAGACCCTTGCTTTGTCTCCTAGCGAGTACAATTGTTGTATGTACAAGTGCTAGCTACGTCGAGTTGTTGGTTGACGAGTCAAGAACTGAAATGAGCTTTCCTTCCCTTGCCTTACATTACAATCAGAACTCAGAAGAAGAAGAAGACTGACTCAGGCCTTGGAGGATACCACTAATAAGATGGTGTAACCTTCGTTACGTTTACCCTGTCTGGATCTAGCTGCTCTGAGGAGTGCTGCCATGAGCCCCAGCAAGGTCAGATCAGATGCTTCCACATGCCTTTGGGCTGAAGATGACGATACTCTGCCAATCCTGATTCCTGAATGAGAAGCAATGGTTGTCACAGTCACGGCACGGAGCTGGCAATAAAAAGAACCAAAGGCGTCTCTTGATTCCATCATCTTGAGAATTACAGCAAGACAAGAGGCCGTGGTCACATACATGGTGCTGTTACAGATACACTACACAGCAGGAAGCAGGAAGGTTTGCGAGAACAGAACGAACAGGTTCCCTCCACGGATTACATGATCAGTTATTCACACTATCACAAATAAGTATTACCGAATCTTGGCAGTGGTAAAAGAGAGAGAGTGGGACTAAAGAAGCGGTGGAGAGAAAAAATTTAAGCTATCAATTTCTATGGAGACATAGCACGATAGCAGCAGTTTTGCTGAGTGCTCGCTTCGCGTTCGCGGCTACAGGTGCAGCAGCGTGTCGCAGCGCCAGTCCATCTCGTCGGCCGCGGGGTCCGGCACGTTCAGGTCGAACGGAAGCGGGGAGCACCGCGGCGGCGCGGCGGTCTCGTCGCCACAGCCCGGGCCCGACGCGCCGTCCTCGCAGAGCGCCGACGAGGAGGAGCCGCAGTAGCTGCGGCAGTCCTCCTCGGCGGCCGGGGCGCGGAGGATCCCGACGGGCGCGCCGCCGCCGCTGCCGCCGCTCCAGGACTCGACGGTGCTGCTGTGGCTAGACGTCGCGGCGGGGGCGGCTGGCGGCGCCACCGTGGCTGAGATGGAGGCGGAGGGGAAGTTGGTCCTGGCGGCGGCGCCGCGGATGGTCCTGGCGGCCGCGTCGTAGGCGTGGGCCGCGGCCTCGGCCGACTCGAAGGTGCCGAGCCAGATCGGGGTCTTCCTGGCCGGGTCCCGGATCTCGGCCGCGTACCGCCCCGACGGGCGCCGCCTCACCCCGCGGTACTTCACCTCCGGCCCAGCGTCCCCCGGCGTCATCGGGACCGGGACCGGCGGCGGCCTTGCCCGCCGCATCCCGCTCCTCCTCCTCTTCCTCCCTCCCTCTCTGCCCTGCCTTGTCCTCCTCCTCGGCGACTCCGCGTTTGGCTTGGCCCGGCCCCGCCCCGCCCCGCCCCGAGTGGCCTTTCTTTTCCTTTCCTCCCGCAGTCCCGCCCGCGGCTGCTCCTGTTTGGTCGGCACGGCCCCGCGGAGGCTGAAGCACCGGGGCCCGCCACGACCCGGGCGCCGCGTCGGTCTGTTGAGTCTTGATTTCCCCGACCGCGTCACCACGTCCACGTCCCAGGGTCGGTCGGTCGGTCGGCCGGCTGCCTCTGCCTGCCGCGGCCTCCTCCTGTCCTATCGTATTCGTCGCCACCGCATCTAGGGATGTAATCGGATCGGATACGGACGGATATTACTAATATTATATTTGTTTTCATTTTTTTATTCGGATTCGAATTCGAATATCTTCGGATACGAATACGAATACGGATTGTCTCGGTTACGGATACAGATTGTCACATATCGAATACGGAACGAATCGGATGCGAATATCTTCGGTTACGAATATTTTCTTCGGATATAAAGACACATCATTCATTCATATATAGCATCCAGATTCAAATGTCACAACCGATCAGGCTAATAGACAGATAAAGCTAAGTAAATAGGCAAGCAGTCATGAGCGTGAGCCATCAGCATTGCTAAATGCTAAGTACTATACTGCGTACATGTCACAATAGAACTAGCTACCAGCTACCAGCTAGCAGCCAAAATGTCGTAGCAGCTACCAGCTAGTGCCAAAATGTCACAATAGTACATGCCTCTCCAAACTAGAACTACATTGTCATTACTACATTAAGGATTAAGTGTAGCAGCTACCAGCTAGCGCCAAAATGTCGAAAACCAAGATTTAAGCATCATCTTAGGCTTCAGAGCACTGAAACTTGTGAAACAGACTCCCATGAACAGCTGCAGAAAAATCATAACTCCATATCGCTGCCCTCATCCTCACTATCCTCACCATTTCCTTCATTGTCAACTTGGTTCTGTCCCTACAGATAGTGCATATTAAATTGAAACATAGTATGTCAATTGTCAACAACAGCAAGTAATTGAAATAAATACTAACCTCTTCAATTGTCGAGCTATATTCATTTTCATCTGCCATGAACTCCTCAACAATTGACGGTACCTTATCATTGCGATCTAAAAGTGATAAGATAAAATATTTAGCAGCAAGCAAAACAGGAACAACAAGTATGTATTGTCAGTTTTACCTTTGTTAGATGCAAGATTCCAGTCTTTGGTACAAACTAATGCCTCCACAGTCTCAGGCTCTAAACGGCTGCGATATTTACTCACAACACGCCCACTCGAACTGAAAGCACATTCTGAGGCCACGGTAGAGACTTGAACAGCCAATACATCACGAGCAAGACGCGAGAGAACAGGATATGTAACTTGGTTGGCCTTCCACCATGATAATATGTCAAATTGTAGACCTTTACCAGTAGGATCAACCCACCGAATTGGTTTATCTTTCATGTACACATCCAATTCATTTATTTCACCTTTGGCTGCATCATTATCTTCATATATAAACTCGTCAATGTCAGTATTTATACAAATTGAGTTAGATGTACTTGCAGCAAGATCAGTTTGAGTAATAGAAACATCACGTGTACTGGTCAAATATGATTGGAATAATTGGTTCACAACATCCATAAAGCGAGTGAGTTCTGCGACAGCACTGTCCTTATAAATCTTCAACATGAAATATTCTACCAACTTTTTCTTGTATCTAGGATCAAGCAAGCAAGCCACTGCAAGAGCTATGTTGGCTGCACGACCGCTGTGGCTTGTGGGCTGTGGCTGACGCCTGACGGGTTGTGGCCTTGTGGGCTGTAGTTAGCCATGAGCGTGACCATACATGTGGGCTGTTGGCATGTTGCCTTGCTGTCTTGGCCATGTGGGCTGTGGCCGTGGGCTGGGTTTGGCTGGGCGTAGGCTGTGATCTGTCGGATATTTGTTCGGATAAATTTCGGATACATCCGATTAAAGTCGCGGATATTCGATATCCGACGGATATCAATCATATTATATTCGGATCCGACATCCGATCAGACTATCCGTATTCGTATCCGTTATCCGAAAAAAAATCCGAATATCCGAAAATTTTATCCGAACCAGTGTTCACCATCTTCGAATCCGGATCCGGACGGATATTTTCCGAACCATATTACATCCCTAACCGCATCGCATTCGCATCGGCCCTGCGCCGCGCGTGTGGTGATCAGGTGATGTGCTCGCCTCTCTCAGCCCCGAGCGTGTCGTGCTGGTAGCCGCGGTGCCACCAGCGCGGGGCCGGCGTATTCGCGCCACTGTGCTGCTTGCTTGTGCCTGTGGTCTGTGGGGACAGATTCGGCAACACGCGAGCCTTGGAGCCATCCAGTTGCTCATGGCAATTGTCGGCCATCCCCGCCACCAAGTGCCTACGCCAGTAGCTATGGATCTAGTGATTTGTGGCACAACAGATCTTTGCGTCGGCATACTGATATAAGAGCATTTTAAACAAGATGACTCAATACACTGCCCTAAAATTTAAAATACTATATTGTTTGAAGTGTTTAGACTAAAAACAAATTGTGCTCCCGGTTAGACCTTAAATCATATATTTAGAAAGTAAATTAGATTACTAGGCAAGAAAATATTGAGAATAATACAGAAAACAAGGACATGACACTAGTATAGATGTAGTATATTTAGGTCACTTAATGATTTGCTCTAGAATTTTTTGACAAAAATTATAAAATAGAGCACTGTTGAAACTGTTTTTTATACATTAAGTCCTATATTTCAAAATAAGATACTGTTTAAGGCTTTATTGACACCACCAGATGCCCAATCTACATAATATATTTACTAATAGTTATCCGCGCGGCATATAAGGTACATCAAATTATGATCTTTTACGAGGTACTACCCCATTTATAAATATATGACCCTATTGAATTTTTTTTTTGAAAAACTTTGACTACTTGACTTATTCAAAAATATTTATTCAACAATGTAAAATTTTACTTCAAGTACAAACTATCTTAAGTGATAAAACAAATCATAAAAAATGACAACTCATTATTTCTTTGAATAAGGTAAGTGGTCAAAGTTTTTGAAAAAAATTCAATGATGTCATATATTTATGAACGGAGGGAGTACAAATGAATCGTATCTGACGGAATGATTGAATCATATGATTATATATGGTAAAAAGAAGCCAATAAGGTTTCTGTTCTAGGCAATCAGGCAAACTTGGGTTGCTTTCCAAAATTTCACACAAACCCTAAAAACAATAATAATAGCAACTGAGTAGCTCATGAGTCAAACAATGGTCGGGTACTTTTTGTGATGACATGCAACAGAGCACTCAAACTAGCAAAAAACCAAGCACAACACTAAAAGCCACTCCAACCAATATAAAATAAGAGCACACACGCAAATCACTTAACTTAGAAAAGTTCTCGGGTGTTGGCGCCAATCTAGTACCAAACACTAGAATGAACCACCTAGCGATGTTCTCTGTGGGACCACGAACGGTCCATGCCCCTAGGCCGTATGGTCCGTGACCTCGCTGCAGGAGCGTCCTCTTTCATGCGTGCTTCCGGACAGTCTGCACCTGGGGCCCGGATGGTCCACGATGACGTAGGGTCTTCTTCTCCACAGAAACTTAAATCTCGCCTTTCGGGAGGACCCCATCGAGGAGGAGAGATCCAATTGTTGTCTTGGGGTCGACAAGCCACCCAAGACGCCTCTATATGACGTCGAGCCGAAGAAAGGTGAAGAAATAGATCGAGAAAGACTAATACTAGGGCTAAACCAAGGCTAGATTGCTCCTACTCCTAATGAATGGAAAGAACAATGCAAATAAGGTAAATTTGATAAATAGATTTGATTGGATCGATTGTGTGGGAGTCAATAGGCCGTACCCCTTCGTTTATATAAGGAGGAAGGTCTGGACTTATTACAAGTCAGCTCCAAAAAAATCCACATATTTTGCTAACAAATCCCGCAAGAAATTAGGAACCCTAACTGATTCTGTTCACGTGCGGACTGCCCGCACCGCTACCGCGGACCGTCTGGTGGCACAAACAGTGCTCAATGTATGCCCCCTTGCCTTTAGGTGGAGCTTGTGAGAGCACCTAGAGGGGGGGGGGTGAATAGGTGATCCTGTATACTTCAAAACTTAAGCCACAAAACTTTGATTAAGCGTTAGCACAGTTTATACCAAGTGGCTAAAGAGAAGATCTTGTACAATATGATAATCACAAAGAGTTCAACACAGAGAAGACACAGTGATTTATCCCGTGGTTCGGCCAAGTACAAAACTTGCCTACTCCACGTTGTGGCGTCCCAACGGACGAGAGTTGCACTCAACTCCTCTCAAGTGATCCAATGATCAACTTGAATACCACAGTGTTATGCTTTTCCTTTCAATTTCCCGTTTGCGAGGAATCTCCACAACTTGGAGTCTCTCGCCCTTACACTTGAGATTCACAAAGAAATACGGAGTAAGGGAGGGAAGCAACACACACAAATCCACAGCAAAATGCGCACACACACGGCCAAGAAACGAGCTCAAGAGACTATCTCAAAGTTCACACTAGAACGAGCTCGAATCAATGAGAATGACAAACGAATGCGCAAAGACTGAGTGTGGATGATCAAGAATGCTCTAAGGTTGCTTGGTGTGCTCCTCCATGCGCCTAGGGGTCCCTTTTATAGCCCCAAGGCAGCTAGGAGCCGTTGAGAGCAAATCAGGAAGGCTGATCTTGCCTTCTGTCGTCGGGCGCACCGGACACTGTCCGGTGCCCGATTTATTTCCTTAAACAGCGCAGCCGACCGTTGCCGACTGTTGCAGATCTGGCGCACCGGACAGTCCGGTGCACACCGGACAGTCCGGTGCCACTTTCCGACCGTTGGCCAGACCACGTGTCGCGCGCAGATTCCGCGGCCGACCGTTGGCTCGGCCGACCGTTGGCTCACCGGACAGTCCGGTGCACACCGGACAGTCCGGTGAATTTTAGCCGTACGCCGTCGGCAAATTCCCGAGAGCGGCGTCTTCAGGTCGAGGCAGCCTGGCGCACCGGACACTGTCCGGTGCACCACCGGACAGTCCGGTGCCCCAGACCGAAACAGCCTGTTGGCTGTACACAGCCAACATTCTCCTTTTCTTCTTCTCTCTGTTTCTAACACTTAGACAAATATGTTAGTACACAAAACCAATGTACTAAGGCTTAGAAACATACCTTTACTTGTGATTTGCACTTTCTTCATCCATGGGCATATATTCACATTTAAGCACATGTGTTGATACTTAATCACCAAAATACTTAGAAATGGCCCAAGGGCACATTTCCCTTTCAATCTCCCCCTTTTTGGTGGTTTATGCCAACACAACATAAAGCAACTAGAACAAGTGCAAAATCACTTCAAATAAAACACAAATCTATTTTGATTCATTTTTGGCATATATGGATCATCCTTTGCCACCACTTGGTTTGTTTTTGCAAATCAAACTCAAATCTCTATCTTTAAGTCAAACACACATGTTGAAGCATAAAGAGAGTCATTCCAAAAGAGATTGATCAAAGATTTCAAAAACTCCCCCTATTTCCCATAATCACCACTTCTCCCCACAAGAAACCAACTTTTGACAGGAGACACAATAAAAGAGTTTTGACAAAACAAAAGGCTCTACTCTACTATTTTCAAAATCTCTCAAGTGGTAGCTGATCCATTTATTGCTTTGGTCTTTATTTTCTCCCCCTTTGGCATCAAGCACCAAAACGGGATCAATCTTGGCCCTTTAACCCCATTGCCTTACCAAAATCTTCAATTAAGAGTACAAAGGCAATAAGATCATAGAGATGAACTTGGAATAAGTTACCCTCTCATCGGAGTGCAGTGGAAGTCTGGCATGGTCCAAGTTCACCTTTCCCTTTCAATCCACCTTCGAGACTAAATCAAGCAAACTCAAGCAAATGGTTAGTCTCAAAGGGTCAAGTTGTAACACATCTCCCCCTAAACATGTGCAACACTTTGCAACGGACTTGTGAGGTCCAGGGAGTGTTTGTACAACTTGAGCACCACAATAAGCAACAAAATGCAGAATGAACCTGATCAAGGGCATAAACACATGTATGCTACAATTCAATCCAGGTTCCGCGAATCTAAGACATTTAGCTCACTACGCAACCTGCAAAAGGTCTTCTCATCTAGAGGCTTAGTGAAGATATCGGCTAGCTGGTTCTCGGTGCTAACATGAAACACTTCGATATCTCCCTTTTGCTGGTGGTCTCTCAAAAAGTGATGCCGGATGTCTATGTGCTTTGTGCGGCTGTGCTCAACAGGATTCTCCGCCATGCGGATAGCACTCTCATTGTCACATAGGAGTGGGACTTTGCTCAGATTGTAGCCAAAGTCCCGGAGGGTTTGCCTCATCCAAAGCAGTTGCGCGCAACACTGACCTGCGGCAACGTACTCGGCCTCAGCGGTGGATAGGGCAACGGAGGTTTGTTTCTTAGAGTTCCATGACACCAGGGACCTTCCTAAGAATTGGCACGTCCCCGATGTACTCTTCCTATCGACCTTACATCCAGCATAGTCGGAGTCTGAGTATCCAACTAAGTCAAAGGTAGACCCCTTTGGATACCAGAGCCCGAAGCAGGGCGTAGCAACCAAATATCTAAGAATTCGCTTTACCGCCACTAAGTGACACTCCTTAGGATCGGATTGAAATCTAGCACACATGCATACGCTAAGCATAATATCCGGTCTACTAGCACATAAGTAAAGCAAAGAACCTATCATTGACCGGTATGCTTTTTGATCAACGGACTTACCTCCTTTGTTGAGGTCGGTGTGTCCGTCGGTTCCCATCGGAGTCTTTGCGGGCTTGGCGTCCTTCATCCCAAACCGCTTTAGCAGATCTTGCGTGTACTTCGTTTGGGAGATGAAGGTGCCGTCCTTGAGTTGCTTCACTTGGAACCCAAGGAAGTAGTTCAACTCGCCCATCATCGACATCTCGAATTTCTGCGTCATCACCCTGCTAAACTCTTCACAAGACTTTTGGTTAGTAGAACCAAATATTATGTCATCGACATAAATTTGGCACACAAACAAATCACCATCACATGTCTTAGTAAAAAGAGTTGGATCGGCTTTCCCAACCTTGAAAGCATTAGCAATTAAGAAGTCTCTAAGGCATTCATACCATGCTCTTGGGGCTTGCTTAAGTCCATAGAGCGCCTTAGAGAGCTTACACACGTGGTCGGGGTACCGTTCATCCTCGAAGCCAGGGGGTTGCTCCACGTACACCTCCTCCTTGATTGGCCCGTTGAGGAAAGCGCTCTTCACATCCATTTGGTACAACCTGAAAGAATGGTGAGCGGCATATGCTAGCAAGATTCGAATTGACTCTAGCCTAGCCACAGGAGCAAAAGTCTCCTCGAAATCCAAACCTGCGACTTGGGCATAACCTTTTGCCACAAGTCGAGCCTTGTTTCTCGTCACCACCCCGTGCTCGTCCTGTTTGTTGCGGAACACCCACTTGGTTCCCACAACATTTTGCTTCGGACGAGGCACCAGCGTCCAAACTTCATTTCTCTTGAAGTTGTTGAGCTCCTCCTGCATGGCCAACACCCAGTCCGGATCTAGCAAGGCCTCCTCTACCCTGAAAGGCTCAATAGAAGAGACAAAGGAGTAATGCTCACAAAAATTAACTAATCGAGAACGAGTAGTTACTCCCTTGCTAATGTCACCCAGAATTTGGTCGACGGGATGATCCCTTTGAATCATCGCTCGAACTTGGGTTGGAGGTGCCGGTTGCGCATCTTCCTCTATCACATGATCATCTTGTGCTCCCCCTTGATCACATGCCTCCTGTTGATGAACCTGTTCATCGTCTTGAGTTGGCGGTAGCACCATAGTTGAGGAAGATGGTTGAACTCGTTCATCTTGTTCCTGTGGCCGCACTTCTCCAATCGCCATGGTTCGTATAGCGGCCGTCGGAACATCTTCTTCATCTACATCATCACAATCAACAACTTGCTCTCTTGGAGAGCCATTAGTCTCATCAAATACAACGTCGCTAGAGACTTCAACCAAACCCGATGATTTGTTGAAGACTCTATACGCCTTTGTATTTGAGTCATAACCTAATAGAAACCCTTCTACAGCTTTGGGAGCAAACTTAGAATTTCTACCTTTCTTCACTAGAATGTAGCACTTGCTCCCAAATACACGAAAGTAAGATACATTGGGTTTGTTACCGGTTAGTAGCTCATACGACGTCTTCTTGAGGAGGCGATGAAGGTAGACCCTGTTGATGGCGTGGCAAGCCGTGTTCACGGCTTCCGACCAAAAACGCTCGGGGGTCTTGAACTCTCCAAGCATAGTCCTCGCCATGTCGATTAGCGTCCTGTTCTTCCTCTCTACCACACCATTTTGCTGTGGTGTATAGGGAGCGGAGAACTCGTGCTTGATCCCTTCCTCCTCAAGGAACTCCTCCACTTGAAGGTTCTTGAACTCGGACCCGTTGTCGCTCCTTATCTTCTTCACCTTGAGCTCAAACTCATTTTGAGCTCTCCTGAGGAAGCGCTTGAGGGTCCCTTGGGTTTCAGACTTATCCTGCAAAAAGAACACCCAAGTGAAGCGGGAAAAGTCATCAACAATAACTAGACCATACTTACTCCCTCCTATGCTCAGATAGGCGACGGGTCCGAAGAGGTCCATATGCAGCAGCTCCAGAGGTCTTGAAGTGGTCATCACATTCTTGCTGTGATGTGCTCCTCCCACTTGCTTACCTGCTTGACAAGCTGCACAAGGTCTATCTTTTTCGAATTGCACGTTAGTCAAACCTATCACGTGTTCTCCCTTTAGAAGCTTGTGAAGGTTCTTCATTCCCACATGTGCTAAGCGGCGATGCCACAGCCAGCCCATGCTAGTCTTAGCTATTAAGCATGCATCTAGACCGGCCTCTTCTTTTGCAAAATCAACTAAGTAAAGTTTGCCGTCTAATACACCCTTAAAAGCTAGTGAACCATCACTTCTTCTAAAGACAGACACATCTATATTTGTAAATAGACAGTTGTACCCCATGTTGCACAACTGACTAACAGATAGCAAATTATAACCTAGAGACTCTACTAAAAACACATTAGAGATAGAGTGCTCATTAGAAATTGCAATTTTACCTAACTCTTTTACCTTGCCTTGATTCCCATCACCGAATATGATTGAATCTTGGGAATCCTTATTCTTGACGTAGGAGGTGAACATCTTCTTCTCCCCCGTCATATGGTTTGTGCATCCGCTATCAATAATCCAGCTTGAACCCCCGGATGCATAAACCTGCAAGGCAAATTTAGGCTTGGGACTTAGGTACCCAACTCATGTTGGGTCCTACAAGGTTAGCACAAATATTCTTAGGGACCCAAATGCAAGTTTTATCTCCCTTGCATCTTGCCCCTAACTTCCTAGCAACAATTTTCTTATCCTTTCTACAAATAGCAAAGGAAGCATTTAGAGCACAATAAATTTCGGAATGTTCATTCACTACTTTCCTAGGAGCATTATGAACTGCATTTCTCCTAGGCATTTGGTGAACAACATTTCTTCTAAACACATTTCTACCATGCATAACATGAGAACTAGAAGCAGTCATAGCATAAGAGTCATAAGCATGTGAATCAAAAACATCATTACTTCTAAAAGTATTTCTAGAGTATCTCCTATCATAGTACATGAAAGCATGATTCTTCTTAACACTATTAGCCATAGGAGCCTTCCCTTTCTCCTTGGTGGAGATAGGAGTCTTATGGCTTGTTGAGTTCTTGGCTTCCCTCTTGAAGCCAAGCCCATCCTTAATTGAGGGGTGTCTACCAATAGTGTAGGCATCCCTTGCAAATTTTAGTTTTTCAAATTCACTCTTGCTAGTCTTAAGTTGGGCATTAAGACTAGCTAATTCATCATTCAATTTTGAAATGGAAACTAAGTGTTCACTACAAGCATTAATATCAACATCCTTACACCTAGTGCAAATTTCAACATGTTCAACACAAGAGTTGGATTTTTGTGCTTCTACTAGTTTAGTATTTAAGTCATCATTAATGCTCTTCAATTTAGAAATTGAATCATGGCATGTAGACAGTTCACAAGCAAGCATTTCATTTCTCTTAATTTCTAATGCAAGGGATTTTTGAGCCTCTACAAACTTATCATGTTCTTCGTACAAGAGATCCTCTTGCTTTTCTAGTAGCCTATTCTTATCATTTAAAGCATCAATCAATTCATTAATTTTGTCAATCTTAGATCTATCTAATCCTTTAAATAAGCATGAATAGTCTATTTCATCATCACTAGACTCATCCTCACTAGAAGAAGCATAAGTAGAGTTTCGAGTACTTACTTTCTTCTCCTTAGCCATGAGGCACGTGTGATGCTCGTTGGGGAAGAGGGATGACTTGTTGAAGGCGGTGGCGGCGAGTCCTTCGTTGTCGGAGTCGGACGAGGAGCAATCCGAATCCCACTCCTTTCCAATATGAGCCTCGCCCTTTGCCTTCTTGTAATTCTTCTTCTTTTCCCATTTTCCACTCTTCTTTTCCTGGTCACTATCATTATCGGGACAATTAGCGATAAAGTGACCAATCTTACCACACTTGAAGCATGAGCGCTTCCCCTTCGTCTTGGTCTTGTTGGGATGCTCCTTGCGACCCCTTAACGCCGTCTTGAAGCGCTTAATGATGAGAGCCATTTCTTCATCATTAAGCCCGGCCGCCTCAATTTGTGCCACCTTGCTTGGTAGTGCCTCCTTGCTTCTCGATGCCTTGAGACCAATGGGTTGAGGCTCGTGGATTGGACCGTTCAACGCGTCATCGACGTACCTCGCCTCCTTGATCATCATCCGCCCGCTTACAAATTTTCCAAGAATTTCTTCGGGCGACATTTTGGTGTACCTAGGATTCTCACGAATATTATTCACCAAATGAGGATCAAGAACGGTAAAGGACCTTAGCATTAGGCGAACGACGTCGTGGTCCGTCCATCGCGTGCTTCCATAGCTCCTTATCTTGTTGACAAGGGTTTTGAGCCGGTTGTATGTTTGGGTTGGCTCCTCCCCCCTTATCATAGCAAATCTTCCAAGTTCGCCCTCCACCAACTCCATCTTGGTGAGCATGGTGACGTCGTTGCCCTCGTGAGAGATCTTAAGGGTGTCCCATATCTGCTTGGCATTGTCCAAGCCGCTCACCTTATTGTATTCTTCCCTGCACAAAGATGCTAAAAGAACAGTAGTAGCTTGTGCATTTCTATGGATTTGTTCATTTATAAGCATAGGACTATCCGAGCTATCAAATTTCATTCCATTCTCTACAATCTCCCATATGCTTGGATGAAGAGAGAATAAGTGACTACGCATTTTGTGACTCCAAAATCCGTAGTCCTCCCCATCAAAGTGTGGAGGTTTGCCGAGAGGAATGGAAAGCAAATGCGAATTCGAACTATGTGGAATACGAGAATAATCAAATGAAAAGTTCGAATTGACCGTCTTCCTGTAGTCGTTGTCGTCGTCCTTTTGGGAAGAAGAGGATTCGTCGCTGTCGTAGTAGACGATCTCCTTGATGCGCCTTGTCTTCTTCTTCTTCCCATCTTTACGTTTGTGGCCCGAGCCAGAGTCGTTGGATTTATCATCTTTTGGCTCGTTGACGAAGGACTCCTTTTCCTTGTCGTTGATCACGATTCCCTTCCCCTTAGGATCCATCTCTTCGGGCTGTTAGTCCCTTTCTTGAAGAGAACGGCTCCGATACCAATTGAGAGCACCTAGAGGGGGGGGGGGGGGGTGAATAGGTGATCCTGTATACTTCAAAACTTAAGCCACAAAACTTTGATTAAGCGTTAGCACAGTTTATACCAAGTGGCTAAAGAGAAGATCTTGTACAATATGATAATCACAAAGAGTTCAACACAGAGAAGACACAGTGATTTATCCCGTGGTTCGGCCAAGTACAAAACTTGCCTACTCCACGTTGTGGCGTCCCAACGGACGAGAGTTGCACTCAACTCCTCTCAAGTGATCCAATGATCAACTTGAATACCACAGTGTTATGCTTTTCCTTTCAATTTCCCGTTTGCGAGGAATCTCCACAACTTGGAGTCTCTCGCCCTTACACTTGAGATTCACAAAGAAATACGGAGTAAGGGAGGGAAGCAACACACACAAATCCACAGCAAAATGCGCACACACACGGCCAAGAAACGAGCTCAAGAGACTATCTCAAAGTTCACACTAGAACGAGCTCGAATCAATGAGAATGACAAACGAATGCGCAAAGACTGAGTGTGGATGATCAAGAATGCTCTAAGGTTGCTTGGTGTGCTCCTCCATGCGCCTAGGGGTCCCTTTTATAGCCCCAAGGCAGCTAGGAGCCGTTGAGAGCAAATCAGGAAGGCTGATCTTGCCTTCTGTCGTCGGGCGCACCGGACAGTCCGGTGCACACCGGACACTGTCCGGTGCCCGATTTATTTCCTTAAACAGCGCAGCCGACCGTTGCCGACTGTTGCAGATCTGGCGCACCGGACAGTCCGGTGCACACCGGACAGTCCGGTGCCACTTTCCGACCGTTGGCCAGACCACGTGTCGCGCGCAGATTCCGCGGCCGACCGTTGGCTCGGCCGACCGTTGGCTCACCGGACAGTCCGGTGCACACCGGACAGTCCGGTGAATTTTAGCCGTACGCCGTCGGCAAATTCCCGAGAGCGGCGTCTTCAGGTCGAGGCAGCCTGGCGCACCGGACACTGACCGGTGCACCACCGGATAGTCCGGTGCCCCAGACCGAAACAGCCTGTTGGCTGTACACAGCCAACATTCTCCTTTTCTTCTTCTCTCTGTTTCTAACACTTAGACAAATATGTTAGTACACAAAACCAATGTACTAAGGCTTAGAAACATACCTTTACTTGTGATTTGCACTTTGTTCATCCATGGGCATATATTCACATTTAAGCACATGTGTTGACACTTAATCACCAAAATACTTAGAAATGGCCCAAGGGCACATTTCCCTTTCAGCTTGTCGAACCAAAAGCATCTATACTATCAACACCATTCGATAAATAATAGATCTCATAAGTCATTTTGTTTTCAAAGCAAGAATTAAGCCTGATGAAAGTTACCAGCTTTTTCAATCTAACAGAGTAATCATTTAATAGAGTTCTAATGCATAAAAGCCATTTAGGATTGCATCTTTCTCGGTCATAACTACTTGATCAATGGGCCAATAAGAATAATCTACCACCGAGGCCGAGAATGTTGCTGTCACAAGCTGTTGCTCGCAGTTGCTTTGGATGATGGCCACTTTACGAGATTTTGGTTTGGATTTTCATCTTGTGCCCTAGCTTTTTCATAGCACGAGTGCCATAAGTGTAGCCAAAAATCCTGTGCTGCATTCGAAAACCAAGCACATCGATGTTCACTTTCACTTTCTTCAAGATCATTATGAGAAAGGGGACATCGATTTGTGCCATGTTTATACCCACATGTAGCTTGTTGAAATTTTGACGAAACCCCTCGACCAATCCATATTTGCTCATTTGCGAGGGAAATTGGGTGTTTGCTTCCCTTTTTGACTAAGTACTCCCTTTTGGTTTTTCTTTCTATCTCCTGCTTTTCATATAGACTTTAGTTTTTGTTTCTTGATTTTTGTATCATATCTGCATTTGCATCTCATATAGCATTTTGAGCTTCATCTGTATAACGGCTAGAATGTGACTATGCTCCTAGTAGTATGTTCTTTGTGTACATGATGATGCTATGACATGATTAGGCTCCTTTTGCTCATATTGATACATTATTGTTGAGCTAAGCCTATTTTCATAATATGATCATTACTTGCTCAATCAAAAAATTGTTCACGATTGAGATTGACACCTAGCATGTGTAGGATGTGTTGAGATCCTTTTTGCTGTCACTAGTATGCTAGGTGGCTATGTCTCATGCCTTGAATCATTCCTTATCTCGATTAATTAATTCTATGCTAAAATCTAAATCAAGATAAGTGAAATTTAGAAATATCAAGATGGGTTTGCATTCGTCACCACATCACTATATCGAGACTGCTTCTCGTCGCACTTTTGGATGAACTTGAGCAGTGTGTGGATGATAAAAACCAGTGTTTTTAGCTTCTAATTGCTTTCTACATAGGTTACACCCAGTTGAAGAGTTAGACAATGATAGTGCTTACAACCTCTCAAACTCACACGCTTTTCAATGAAATTTGTGATCCACTGCAAAGTCCGATAAACTTGAATTTTTTCATTTGTGTCGGCGTTTCGAGACCGGGGGGTCCCTGGGCCGACGAGTGAATGTCGCCGCGTGCCCCAGCCCAGATGGGTCGAGCACGAGGGCGAGCGGGAAGGGGGGAGAGCGAGGCGGCCGGAGACCGGCGTGAGAGAGGTGGGAATCCCGCGGCCTTCGTGTTCGTCCCGCGCCCAGGTCGGGTGCGCTTGTAGTAGGGGGTTACAAGCGTCCACGCGGGAGAGGGAGCGAGCGGCCCCAAGCGAGCGCCTGTCTCGTCCTCGTCCCCGCGCGGCCAACCCTCTCTAAGAGGGCCCTGGTCCTTCCTTTTATAGGCGTAAGGAGAGGATCTAGGTGTACAATGGGGGTGTAGCAGAGTGCTACGTGTCTAGCGGAGGAGAGCTAGCGCCCTAAGTACATGCCGTCGTGGCAGCCGGAGAGATTTTGGCACCCAGCTGGTGTGATGTCGTGGCCGTCGGAGGAGCGATGGAGCCTGGCGGAGGGACAGCTGTCGGAGCGGTTGAATCCTTGCTGACGTCCTCTTGCTTCCGTAAGGGGGCTGAGAGCCACCGTCGTCACAGAGTATGCAGGGCGCCATCATTGCCTATCTGGCGGGGCGAGCCAGATGGGACGCCGGTCTTGTTCCCTGCAGCCCGAGTCAGCTCGAGGTAGGGTGATGATGGCGCCTCCTGTTGACGTGGCTGGTCTGCGCCCTAGGTTGGGCGATGTGGAAGCTCCTCCAAAGCCGAGGTCGAGTCTGTCTTCCGTGGCCGAGGTCGGGTCCGAGCCCCAGGTTCGGGCGAGGCGGAGATCGCCGGCTGGTGCCGGGGCGGAGTCCGAGCCCTGGGGTCGGGCGAAGCGGAGTTCGTCGTCTTCTGGGGCCGAGCCCAAGTCCGAGCCCTGGGTCGGGTGAGGCGGAGATCGTCGTCTTCTGGGGCCGAGCCCAAGTCCGAGCCCTGGGTCGGGCGAGGCGGAGATCGTCGTCTTCCGGGACTTAGCCCGAGTCCGAGCCCTGGGTCGGGCGGAGTTCGCCGTCTTCCGGGACTTAGCCCGAGTCCGAGCCCTGGGTCGGGCGGAGTTCGCCGTCTTCCGGGACTTAGCCCGAGTCCGAGCCCTGGGTCGGGCGGAGTTCGCCGTCTTCCGGGACTTAGCCCGAGTCCGAGCCCTGGGTCGGGCGGAGTTCGCCGTCTTCCGGGACTTAGCCCGAGTCCGAGCCCTGGGTCGGGCGGAGTTCGCCGTCTTCCGGGACTTAGCTCAAGTCCGAGCCCTGGGTCGAGCGGAGCGGAGCTTCCTATGGTGCCTTCGGCAGGGCCTCACTGTCTGTCAGTCTCACTCTGTCAAGTGGCACCGCAGTCGAAGTGGCGCAGGCGGCGCTGTCCTTCTGTCAGGCCGGTCAGTGGAGCGGCGAAGTGACGGCGGTCACTTCGGCTCTACCGGCTAGGGGGCGTGCGTCAGGATAAAGGTGTCAGGCCACTTTTGCATTAAATGCTCCTGCGATTTGGTCGGTTGGTGCGGCGATTCGGTCAGGGTTGCTTCTTGGCGAAGGCAGGGCCTCGGGCGAGCCGGAAACATGTTCGCCGCTGAAAAGGGGCCTCGGGCGAGACGGAAATCCTCCGGGGTGGGCTGCCCTTGTCCGAGGCTAGGCTCGGGTGAGGCGTGATCGAGTCCCTTGAATGGACTGATTCCTGACCTAATCGCACCCATCAGGCCTTTGCAGCTTTGTGCTGATGGGGGTTACCAGCTGAGAATTAGGAGCCTTGAGGGTACCCCTAATTATGGTCCCCGACAGTAGCCCCCGAGCCTCGAAGGGAGTGTTTGCACTCGCTTGGAGGCTTTCGTCGCACTTTTTTGCAAGGGGACCAGCCTCTCTCGGTTGCGCTTTGTTCCGGTGGGTGCGCGCGAGCGCACCCGCCGGGTGTAGCCCCCGAGGCCTCGGAGGAGTGGTTTCACTCCTTCGAGGTCTTACTGCCTCACGTAGTGCTTTGGCTGGTCTGGTCGTTCCCTCATGCGAGCTGGCCGTAGCCCAGGTGTACGGTCGGGTCCCAAGTTCTCGGGCTGGTATGTTGACGCTGTCAACGGTTCGGCCGGAGCCGGGTTTGCGAGAGCAGCCCCCGAGCCTCTGCACAGAGCGAGAGGGCGGTCAGGGGTAGACTCGGCTTTTTTACATACGCCCCTGCGTCGCGTTTCCGCAAGGAGGAGGGGGGGGGGGAAGCGCCATGTTGCCCTCGATGGGCGCCGAACATGGTGTCTCCGATGAGCTGCAAGCGGGTAATCCGAGTGGACGTTCGTGCCCCGTTCGTTAGGGGTCGGCTAGGGGCCCAGAGGCACGCCCAAAAATACCTGCGGGTGATCTGCCAGACCCGGTCCCCTGGTGACGGGGTCCGAGGGCTCGATGCCTCCCTCTGATGGGATTCTGTTACAAGATCGTTCCCGCTGGTCTCGGAAATGTCCTAGGGTACCTCGGGAGCGCAGCCCGAGCCTTGGTTATGTATCGAACGTACCCATGGTCATCCCTCGCTCGGCGTCTGAGGCGGCTGTGAACCCTTCGGGGGCCAGCCTTCGAACCCCTGATCAGTAATGGGCGCGGAGCCCGAGTAGCCTGAGGCGGCCGTGGAACCCTTTCGAGGGGCCGGCCTTCGAACCTCTAACCAGTAGTGGGTGTAGGGCCCACGCGATCTGAGGCGGCTGTCGAACCCTTCCGGGGGGCCAGCCTTCGAACCTCTGATCAGTAGGGGGGCTCGGAGCCTGGTTCCTTCTCGGGGAAGGATCCTTTTCGGGGTATCCCCCTTTCCCAGTCCCTGTTGCAAGAGAGAGAAAGAGGAAAAAAAGGAAAAGGATACAAAATCGATCGACGCGGCGTACCTTTTTTGACGCGGTCGTCATGGCAAAGGCGAAGCGTCGCCCGCTTCTTCTGCCAGAGGCTCCACGTGTCCCGCCGCGGAGTTGATGCGACGGGGCGAGTAGTTCGCAGGGTAGCCGTTGCGCGTGCGTGAGCCGTTCGAGGAACGGGTCACGGGCGCGTTGTCTTCATGCCGTGAGAGAGGGTTCTCTCGCTGCCCCCGGATGGGACGTAAGCTTGGCTGACGACGTGACCGCGGCACCTGCCCGCCTGCCACCGCCATTACTGCCGGCCCGTCTCCGGCCGTATTGACCGTCGCGCCAGGCTGGAGCCGCTGGGTCGTGCGCCGGGTGGCCTCGAGTCGCGTTATTGGTTCCGCAGTCGAGGAGGCGTGGTAGTGGCGCAAGTGGCGGTGCAGTTGCATGCACGAAGCATTCGGCGCGCCGGTTGCATGACGCGTGGGCCTGGGCCCCCATGTCGGGCGTGTTGGGAGTCGGAGAAGTGCGCCCACTTGGCGCGGTTGCATGCCGCCTGCATGGCTGCCCGCCCTTTCGCTCGCTGGTCTGGGCAAAAGTGGAGGGTCGCTTGTAACCGCTGGGCGGTTGTACGCACCGCGCACGGCGGTTTGGCTTCTTCTGCTTTGAGCCGGCTTGCATGACGCGTGGGACCCAGCCCCCGCGCCGTAGAGGAGGACCTTGGAGTGTGTTGGAGAAGACTCAGCCCATGACGGCTGGGGATGCAAGTAGGGAGAACCGCCTTTAAAAGGAGGGTGACGTCCTTGGAAGGTGACCATGTCTTCGCGCTCCCTTATGCATCGTGTCTTTCCACCTTCCAAGCCCCCGGATGGGGGAGATCCGCCGTCTTTCCGCCTCGTCGTTGGAGGGACACAACTCCGTGGGAGTTGGTACCTTTCAGCCATCGTTCGGCTTCAAGGATTTTCATCATGCAGCCCGACTGCACCCCTCCACCGGCGGTCACCCAAGATGGTGACCTCCTGTTTGATGGTGGGGGAAAGCGAGCCGGGCTGCGGCCTCTGCCCCTCCCTCAGCCTCAAGGATTTTCATCACTTGTGCTGGGGAGGGGAGTGTGCCGAGTTGGGGTCGGCCCCTGCGTGGGCGGTGGCCCGCTCCTTCCCTCAGTGATCGAGGGGAAGGGCGGGAGTCGTCCGTGGCGCTGACAGCTGCACCGTGCCCGGCTCTCTGAGCCGAGCGGCTTCGGAGCCGCTCCAGGTGCCGCCTGCTGCCACAGCAGCTGGAAGAGGTTCCGCCGCCGACGAGTTTGCCGGCGCCACCTGCGGACCGACCTCCAACTCTACGACCTTCTGCCCGTCCTTGCCTCTCGAGTTTGGGCACGGACGGGGGCCTCCTGACAGCAGCGTCCGCCCTGAGGTCATCGCTGCTGCTGTTCGGACCCCCGGGGCAGAAGTCGTCGTCGTCGTCGCCGCTGGGGCGGGCGACGACAAGCCGTTCATCGGTCTTCTGTTGCTCCGCAGGCCTCTCCTCCGTCGAGTGGGGTTGTTCGTACGTGCGGAGGCGGAACCAGAGTTCCGTTTGTAATGGCACCTTGGATGCCAGTGTCTTGTTCATTGCGGCTTTCGGGGCCTGAACATGTATGTAACTTTGGCACGGAGCCATGTTTTTTCCTCCTTCTCGAGCACTAAGACTCGCCTGCTGGTTGTCTGAACCACTTCACCAAGCGTGAGTCGCCCCGTGCAAAGGTGACGAGTGAGGTATCCGTATCCCGGAGGCGTAGGAGTCCCTCGGCTCGGTCAGCCTTGTTGCCCGAGGCTTCTCTTGCTCAGTTAAAGGAACCCCTCGGCCGCTCTTCGGTGAGCCGAGGCCAGGGGTAGCGGTGTCAGCGCGAACAGAGGCAGAGTTGGCTTGGTGAGAAGACCTGGTCGGTCGGAGCCTGGTCGGGCCGTCCGTTAGCGGGACCGATGCCGAGATTGACCTGCCGAGGCCTCGGGTCGGGCTGACGTCCTCGGGGGACAGCTGGCCGAGGCCTCGGGGGGTGGCCATCCGAGCCGCCTGCCCGAGCCGGATTCTCGGAGAAGACCCTGGCAGCGATTGCCTGGGCGTGACGACGACGTCGTCCTTCGGGGTGGAGGACCTCGGATCGCGTCGCCGTCTGAGGCTAGGTCGAACCTCGTCGAAGGTGTCGTCGATGCCGAGGGTGTTGCCGCCCCTTTCCAGCGTCAAGCCCTGAGCCTGTAGGATCGTATTGTCTTGTAGTGTGGGTTTCCTGCGGCCGCCGAGGTCAAAACACACCCTCGCCGTGTTGTGAAGCTGCGTCTCTTTTCCTCTTATTTCGAGTATCTGGACTTTTTTGTCGGTAACAGAATTGTTTTGTGCGAGCGAGAGTTGCTTCTCACGGAAGGTGATGAGTGAGGTATCCGTATCCCGGAGGCGTAGGAGTCCCTCGGCTCGGTCGGCCTTGCCGCTTACGCGCACTCTTACCCGTCCATGGGGTTCTGTTCCCGATGCAGTCGAGAAGGCTCGAAGAATCACTTCGGCAGAAGAGCTTCCGAACGTGAAGACTTGTTCGGTCCGCGGAATCGCTTATCCGAACGTGAGTTACTTATCGCAGAAGGTGATGAGTGAGGTATCCATATCCCGGAGGCGTAGGAGTCCCTCGGCTCGGTCAGCCCTGGCTGCTTACGTGTACTCCATCGTTTTCAGGATCCACTTTCGAAGTAGTCAAACAGCCCGAAAGACCTTCTGGCAGAAAAGATCTTTTTTTCGAGGAAAATTTCGACGCAGAGGGGGTTCCCCCCTTTGCCGGGGCGAGGCCGACCCTTCCTTGATGACTAAACTTTGCTAGGGTGCGAGGTATATGAACAACTTGAAAACATCTTAAGGGTAGAAGCGACGTAGCTGTTGGATGTTCCAAGCGTTGCCGTAGACCTCGCCTTGACTGTTGGCCAGCTTGTACGTTCCAGGCTTCAGAACTTTGGCGATGACGAAGGGCCCCTCCCATGGGGGCGTGAGCTTGTGCCGCCCTCGGGCGTCTTGTCGTAGCCGAAGCACCAGGTCGCCCACCTGGAGGTCTCGGGACCGGACCCCTCGGGCGTGGTAGCGTCGCAGGGACTGCTGGTACCGCGCCGAGTGTAGTAAGGCCTTGTCCCGAGCCTCCTCCAGCTGGTCCAGCGAGTCTTCTCGGCTAGCTTGGTTGCTTTGGTCGATGTAGGCCCTCGTCCTCGGGGAGCCGTATTCCAGGTCTGTGGGCAAGACGGCCTCGGCCCCGTAGACTAGGAAGAACGGCATGAAGCCCGTGGCTCGGCTTGGTGTTGTCCTCAGACTCCAGACCACCGAGGGGAGTTCCTTCATCCATCGCTTGCCGAACTTGTTGAGGTCGTTGTAGATCCGAGGCTTGAGCCCTTGTAGAATCATGCCGTTGGCACGCTCTACTTGCCCATTTGACATGGGATGAGCCACGGCGGCCCAGTCCACCCGGATGTGGTGATCCTCGCAGAAGTCCAAGAACTTTCTGCCGGTGAACTGGGTGCCGTTGTCGGTGATGATGGAGTTCGGGACCCCGAAGCGATGGATGATGTTGGTGAAGAACGCCACCGCCTGCTCGGACCTGATGATGTTCAGAGGTCGGACCTCGATCCACTTGGAGAATTTGTCGATGGCGACCAGCAGGTGCGTGTAGCCCCCGGGTGCCTTCTGCAAGGGGCCGACGAGGTCCAGACCCCACACAACAAAAGGCCAGGTGATGGGTATCGTCTGCAGAGCCTGAGCGGGCAGGTGGGTCTGCCTTGCGTAGAACTGGCACCCTTCGCAGGTGCGGACCATTCTAGTGGCGTCGGCCACCGCCGTCGGCCAGTAGAAGCCTTGCCGGAAAGCATTTTCGACAAGGGTTCGAGGCGCTGCGTGATGGCCGCAAGCCCCCTAGTGTATCTCTCGCAGGAGTTCCTGACCTTCGGCGATGGAGATGCATCGCTGGAGGATGCCTGAGGGGCTGCGGTGGTAGAGCTCCTTCTCATCTCCCAGCAAGACGAACGACTTGGCGCGCCGCGCCACCCGCCGAGCTTCGGCTCGGTCGGAGGGTAGCTCTCCTCGGTGGAGATATTGCAGGTACGGGGTCTGCCAGTTTTGATCAGGCGTGACCCCACTTCGCTCCCCCCCGACGTGCAGCGTCTCGCCCTCGGGGGCCGAGGGTACCTCGGGCTGAACCGAGGATGCCTCGGACCGAGCCAAGGGTGCCTCGGGATGATCCGAGGGTGCCTCGGGCTGAGCCGAGGTTGCCTCGGGCTGGGCCGAGGGTGCCTCGGGCTCGGGCGTGTCGTCGATCTTGATGGAGGGTTGATGCAGATCCCGGGAGAAGACGTCCAGGGGAACCGTCGTTCGCCCCGAGGCTATTTTAGCCAGCTCGTCCGCAGTCTCGTTGTAGCGCCGAGCGATGTGGTTGAGCTCGAGTCCGTAGAACTTGTCTTCCAGGCGCCGAACTTCATCGCAGTAGGCCTCCATCTTCGGGTCGCGGCAGTGGGAGTTCTTCATGACTTGGTCGATGACGAGCTGCGAGTCACCGCGAGCGTCGAGGCGCCGGACCCCTAGCTCGATGGCGATCCGCAACCCGTTGACCAGAGCCTCATACTCAGCCACATTGTTGGACGCCGGGAAATGGAGGCGTAGCACATAGCGTAGGTGTTTCCTGAGGGGCGAGACGAAGAGCAGGCCTGCGCCGGCCCCTGTCTTCATCAACGACCCGTCGAAAAACATGGTCCAGAGCTTCGGTTGGATCGGATCCGTCGGTAATTGGGTGTCGACCCATTCGGCCACGAAGTCCACCAAAACCTGGGACTTGATGGCCTTTCGAGGGGCGAACGAGATTGTCTCGCCCATGATTTCCACTGCCCACTTTGCAATCCTACCCGAGGCCTCTCGGCACTAGATGATCTCCCCAAGGGGAAGGATGACACCACAGTTACTGGATGAGACTCGAAGTAGTGCCGCAACTTCCGCCGTGTCAGGATCACTGCATACAGCAACTTCTGAACTTGTGGGTAGCGGATCTTGGTTTCGGACAGTACCTCGCTGACGAAGTAAACTGGCCTCTGAACGGGCAATGCATGCCCCTCTTCTTGCCTCTCGACCACAATCGCGGCGCTAACCACCTGAGTGGTCGCGGCGACGTAGACCAAGAGGGCTTCTCCGGCAGCTGGAGGCACCAAGATAGGCGCCTTTGTGAGGAGCGCCTTCAGGTTCCCGAGAGCTTCCTCGGCCTCAGGGGTCTAAGTGAAGTACTCGGCCTTCCTTAAGAGGCGGTACAGTGGTAGACCTCTTTCGCTGAGGCATGAGATGAAGCGGCTCAGAGCCGCGAGACATCCCATAACCCTCTGTATGCCTTTCAAGTCCTTGATGGGCCCCATGCTGGTGATGGCCGCGATCTTCTCCGAGTTGGCTTCGATGCCCCGCTCGGAGACGATGAACCCCAAGAGCATGCCTCGGGGCACCCCGAAGACACACTTCTCGGGATTGAGCTTGACGCCTTTCGCCTTGAGACATCGGAATGTCACTCCAAGGTCGGAAAGGAGGTCGGAAGCTTTCCTTGTCTTGACTATGATGTCATCGACGTAGGCCTCGACCGTGCGGCCAATGTGTTCGCCGAACACATGGTTCATGCACCGCTGGTACGTCGCGCCCGCATTCCTCAAGCCGAACGACATGGTGACATAGCAGTACATGCCGAAGGGTGTGATGAAAGAAGTCGCGAGCTGGTCGGACTCTTTCATCCTGATTTGATGATACCCTGAGTAGGCATCGAGGAAAGACAGGGTTTCACACCCAGCAGTGGAATCCACGATTTGATCGATGCGAGGCAGAGGGTAGGGAACCTTCGGACATGCTTTGTTGAGACTTGTGTAGTCTACACACATCCGCCATTTCCCCCCTTTCTTTCTCACAAGCACAGGGTTGGCAAGCCATTCGGGATGGAATACCTCTTTGATGAACCCTGCCGCCATTAGCTTGTGGATCTCCTCGCCTATCACTCTGCGCTTCTCCTCGTCGAATCGGCGCAGAGGCTGCTTGACGGGTCGGGCTCCGGCTCGAATATCCAGCGAGTGCTCGGCGACATCCCTCGGTATGCCGGGCACGTCCGAGGGACTCCACGCGAAGACGTCGGCGTTCACACGGAGAAAGTCGACGAGCACTGCTTCCTATTTGGGATCGAGTCTGGAGCCGATCCGGATCTGCTTGGAGGCGTCGCCATTGGGGTCGAGGGGGACGGCCTTAACCGTCTCCACTGGCTCGAAGTTGCCGGCGTGACGTTTCACGTCTGGCACCTCCTTAGAGAGGCTTTCCAGGTCGGCGATGAGGGCCTCGGACTCGGCGAGGGCCTCGGCGTACTCCACGCACTCCACATCGCATTCGAACGCGTGTTTGTACGTGGGGCCGACGGTGATGACCCCGTTGGGGCCCGACATCTTGAGCTTCAGGTAGGTGTAGTTGGGGACGTCCATGAACTTCGCGTAGCATGGTCTTCCCAGTACCGCGTGGTAGGTCCCTCGGAACCCGACCACCTCGAACGTCAGGGTCTCCCTTCGGAAGTTGGAGGGTGTTCCGAAGCAGACGGGAAGGTCGAGTTGTCCGAGGGGCTGGACGCGCTTCCAGGGAATGATCCCATGGAAGGGCGCAGCGCCTGCTCGGACGGAGGACAGACTGACACGCAGGAGCCCGAGGGTCTCGGCGTAGATGATGTTGAGGCTGCTGCCTCCGTCCATGAGGACCGTGGTGAGCCTGACGTCGCCGATGACGGGGTCGACGACGAGCGGGTATTTCCCCGGGCTCGGCACGTGGTCGGGGTGGTCGGCTTGGTCGAAGGTGATGGGCTTGTCGGACCAGTCTAGGTAGACTGGCGCCGCCACCTTCACCGCGCAAACCTCCCGACGCTATTGCTTGCGGTGCCGAGCCGAGGCATTCGCCGCTTGCCCACCGTAGATCATGAAGCAGTCGCGGACCTCGGGGAACTCTCCTGCTTGGTGATCTTCCTTCTTGTCGTCGTCGCGGGCCCTGCCACCCTTCGCGGGTGGCCCGACCCTGTGGAAGTGGCGCCGAAGCATGACACACTCCTCAAGGGTGTGCTTGACGGGGCACGGCTACTTGAGCATTTGTCGAAGAGGTTGGCACCTCCGGGGGATTTCCGAGGGTTCTTGTACTCGGCGGCGGCGTCGCGTTTCGCTTGCGACTTCTTCTTGCCTTTCTTCTTGGCGCCGCGCTGAGTCGACGCCTCGGGAGCATCTTCTGGTGGGCGGCCCTGGGGCTGCTTGTCCTTCCGGAAGATAGCCTCGACCGCTTCCTGGCCGGAGGCGAACTTGGTGGCGATGTCCATTAGCTCGCTCGCCCTGGAGGGGGTCTTGCGACCCAACTTGCCCACCAGGTCGCGGCAGGTGGTGCCGGCGAGGAACGCGCCGATGACATCTGAGTCGGTGATGTTGGGCAGCTCGGTGCGCTGCTTCGAGAACTGCCGGATGTAGTCCCGGAGAGACTCTCCCGGCTGCTGCCGGCAGCTTCGGAGGTCCCAGGAATTCCCGGGGTGCACGTACGTGCCCTAGAAATTGCCGGCGAAAGCTTGGACCAGGTTGTCCCAGTTGGAGATCTGCCCCGGAGGCAGGTGCTCCAACCAGGCGCGAGCGGTGTCGGAGAGGAACAGGGGGAGGTTGCGGATGATGAGGTTTTCATCGTCCGTTCCACCCAGTTGGCAGGCCAGACGGTAGTCCGCGAGCCACAGTTCCGGTCTCATCTCCCCCGAGTACTTTGTGATAGTAGTCGGGGGTCGGAACCGGGTCGGGAACGGTGCCCGTCGGATGGCCCAGCTGAAGGCCTGCGGACCGGGTGGTTCGGGCGAGGGACTCCGATCCTCCCCGCTGTCGTAGCGTCCCCCACGCCTGGGGTGGTAGCCTCGGCGCACCCTCTCGTCGAGGTGGGCCCGACGGTCGCGACGATGGTGCTCGTTGCCGAGGTGGCCCGGGGCCGCAGGCGCGGTGTTGCGCGTGCGCCCGGTGTAGACCGAGGCTTCCCACATGAATCGGGAAGTCGCGACATGAGGTTTCGAGGGGTACCCCTGCCTTCGGGAGGCAGTGCTCTCGGCCCGTCGGACCGCGGCGCCTTCCAGGAGATTCTTGAGCTCCCCCTGGATTCGCCGACCCTCGGTGGTTGATGGCTCCGGCATCGCGCGGAGAAGCATCGCTGCTGCAGCCAGGTTCTGGCCGACCCCACTAGATGCGGGTGGCGGCCTGAATCTGACGTCGTCTGCGACGCGGTGCTAGAAACCCTGGGGCAGATGACGTATTTCTCCGGCCGGGGTTGGCCCGCCCATGCCTGCCCGACGTCCCGGTGGATCGGCTCAAGCGCCCCTGCTCCCTCGTCGAGCCTGGCCTGCGCCCCGCGGATTTGCTCAAGCTGTGGGTCATGGCCCCCCGCCTGAACGGGGACCACAGCTAGCTCCCATGGGATGTCGACGCGGGGCACCGGCTTAGGGAGATCACCATCCTCCGGCATGCCGAGATGATTGCCTTCGGAGGGACCCCCTAGATCGACGTGGAAACATTCGCGGCTTGGGCCGTAGTCCTCGTCGCCAAGGCTGCGGCTACCGTCGGAACAGTCGAAGAGGCAGTAGTCACATGCGGTCATGAAGTCCCGCATGGCACTGGGGTTGCCAAGTCCAGAGAAATCCCAACGGATGCTGGGCTCGTCGTCTTCCTCGGACCCAGAGGGCCCGTAGGTCGAGACGTCCGTCAGCCGGTCCCAAGGCGACCGCATGCGAAACCCCAGAGGGTTTGGACTCGCCTCTACGAGAGCGCCCGCCAAAGCGAGGTCGCTAGGCGGGTTGAGGCTGAATCCAAATGACGTGGGATGGGAATCGGTCGGTACCTCTTGGTCGACGAGCGGCGATGAAGTCACGTCGGGGACTGACTGCACCGTCGTCTCAGGTACGAGGGTGACCTCCAGCAAGCTTTTCGCGAGCGTGCCGGCGTCGTCCGCTTGCTCAGGATTGGCATGTCGCGGGGAGTCGGCGCTCGTCTTCGTCTCAAGCACGAAGTCGATACCCGGTGCGCCCCCCGTTGGGGTGCCGGCGCTGTCGACTCGCTCGATAGCCGACGAGGCGCTGCCTCCTGCTTGGCCTTGGCTGCCCTGCCTTCCCCTCCGTCGGCGGGGAAGAGGGCGGGATGAGCTCGAAGGTTGTTCTTCCACCACGCGGGGAAGACGTCGTCGATTCCGCCGCCGGCGGGCGGGCTGTCGGCCGCCATTGTCGTTGTCGCGCGGCGGTGGAAGGAGTATCATGTCGTAGCTGCCGTCGAGGGACATGAACTCAAGACTCCCGAAACGGAGCACCATCCCGGGTTGGAGAGGTTGCTGGAGACTGCCCATCTGGAGCTTGACGGGAAGCTGTTCGTCAACACGCAGCAGGCCCCTACCTGGCACGCCAACTGTCGGCGTTTCGGGACCGGGGGGGGGGTCCCTGGGCCGACGAGTGAATGTCGCCGCGTGCCCCAGCCCAGATGGGTCGAGCGCGAGGGCGAGCGCGAAGGGGGGAGAGCGAGGCGGCCGGAGACCGGCGTGAGAGAGGTGGGAATCCCGCGGCCTTCGTGTTCGTCCCGCGCCCAGGTCGGGTGCGCTTGCAGTAGGGGGTTACAAGCGTCCACGTGGGAGAGGGAGCGAGCGACCCCAAGCGAGCGCCTGTCTCGTCCTCGTCCCCGCGCGGCCAACCCTCTCTAAGAGGGCCCTGGTCCTTCCTTTTATAGGCGTAAGGAGAGGATCCAGGTGTACAATGGGGGTGTAGCAGAGTGCTACGTGTCTAGCAGAGGAGAGCTAGCACCCTAAGTACATGCCGTCGTGGCAGCCGGAGAGATTTTGGCACCCAGCTGGTGTGATGTCGTGGCCGTCGGAGGAGCGATGGAGCCTGGCGGAGGGACAGCTGTCGGAGCGGTTGAATCCTTGCTGACGTCCTCTTGCTTCCGTAAGGGGGCTGAGAGCCGCCGTCGTCACAGAGTATGCAGGGCGCCATCATTGCCTATCTGGTGGGGCGAGCCAGATGGGACGCCGGTCTTGTTCCCTGCGGCCCGAGTCAGCTCGGGGTAGGGTGATGATGGCGCCTCCTGTTGACGTGGCTGGTCTGCGCCCTAGGTTGGGCGATGTGGAAGCTCCTCCGAAGCCGAGGTCGAGTCTGTCTTCCGTGGCCGAGGTCGGGTCCGAGCCCCAGGTTCGGGCGAGGCGGAGATCGCCGGCTGGTGCCGGGGCGGAGTCCGAGCCCTGGGGTCGGGCGAAGCGGAGTTCGTCATCTTCTGGGGCCGAGCCCAAGTCCGAGCCCTGGGTCGGGCGAGGCGGAGATCGTCGTCTTCTGGGGCCGAGCCTAAGTCCGAGCCCTGGGTCGGGCGAGCCGTCTTCCGGGACTTAGCCCGAGTCCGAGCCCTGGGTCGGGCGGAGTTCGCCGTCTTCTGGGACTTAGCCCGAGTCCGAGCCCTGGGTCGGGCGGAGTTCGCCGTCTTCCGGGACTTAGCCCAAGTCCGAGCCCTGGGTCGGGCGGAGTTCGCCGTCTTCCGGGACTTAGCCCGAGTCCGAGCCCTGGGTCGGGCGGAGTTCGCCGTCTTCCGGGACTTAGCTCGAGTCCGAGCCCTGGGTCGGGCGGAGCGGAGCTTCCTATGGTGTCTTCGGCAGGGCCTGACTGTCTGTCAGTCTCACTCTGTCAAGTGGCACCGCAGTCGGAGTGGCGCAGGCGGCGCTGTCCTTCTGTCAGGCCGGTCAGTGGAGCGGCGAAGTGACGACGGTCACTTCGGCTCTGCCGGCTAGGGGGCGTGCGTCAGGATAAAGGTGTCAGGCCACCTTTGCATTAAATGCTCCTGCGATTTGGTCGGTTGGTGCGGCGATTCGGTCAGGGTTGCTTCTTGGCGAAGGCAGGGCCTCGGGCGAGCCAAAAACATGTTCGCCGCTGAAGGGGGGCCTCGGGCGAGACGGAAATCCTCCGGGGTCGGCTGCCCTTGTCCGAGGCTAGGCTCGGGTGAGGCGTGATCGAGTCCCTTGAATGGACTGATCCCTGACCTAATCGCACCCATCAGGCCTTTGCAGCTTTGTGCTGATGGGGGTTACCAGCTGAGAATTAGGAGCCTTGAGGGTACCCCTAATTATGGTCCCCGACAATTTGATACTAGTTTCAAATATGATTCTTGCATGATGAGCGACAACGATTTGGGGGGAGTTCACCTTGTTTACCTTTGACTAGCACTTGGTTGATTTCTTGCTTACATATGCCTAGTGCTATTTTTAGTGGTGAACTTCTCTTTTGACTGCTTAAAACTAAATCAAATGGTCACACTTCATATATCTTGTGCATATGATCAGTTTGAGTGTATGCTAGCATATGCATTTATTACTGCACACATCACAGAACATCACTTAGAGCATTTTTACACTCTAACTGGTATACTCCTGAGGCTCCTGCATTCTCTTCATTTTCTACACTCTCTTTTTCATCTCTGCATTTTTACACTCTCTTGTCGAGGAGGAGTTTCTGTTTCTATCCTTGTTTATGGCTTGATGAGTCCATTTGTCAACAAGGGGAAGAAATTCTGGATTGATGGGGGTCTAGATTGTTGAGGGAAAAATTCTGTTTTTTAACGATTCTGGATTTTGGAGCTCTTATCTTTGGGAGAGAGACTTTAAGGGTGCGTTTGCTTGCAATGACAAGACGAGATGAGATGGGACGATCCCTCAAATTAGGTTGTTTGGTTCTGGGTCAAGGGTTGGGACAGGACTATCCCAGTGTTGTCCCCAGTTGTCCCTCAAAATTGGAGAGACGAGAGAGGACGCCAGGGGACATCCCTGTCCTTACTGTCCCGCAACCAAACGCACCCTAAGATTCTTGTGCTCTTATCAAGCAGAGTCACTTTCAGAGTTTGGGGAGGAATTGAAAGGGGGAGAAATTTTGAGATTTTGCTAGTTGTGTTGAGCCATTTGCCTCTTTCCGGAAGAACTAGCTTTGATTTCAACACTCCTGCTGATTTTGTGCTCTGATTTGATTTTGACCTCTGGCTAGTGGTGTCGAGCCCTTCTTTTGCCCCTTCTTTAGGACTAGCATCTCTTGCTTGGTTATTGTTGGGGGGTCTTCTTTTTCGCCGAAGGTCCTCAAGGCGAAGATATCATTGGTAAAGTGATGTTAAAGATCTTCCCCACCAAAGGTCCTCGAGACGAAGATATTATTTGAGAGCGATAATGATGAATGCCGAAGCTATGGCCGAAGGACGACAACTTCGACTTAAGGTGGCGACGAAGGACATGCATGATGCCGTGTCGAAGAGGAAAAGACTAGTTAATCCTTGATGATTTATGTTACGATTATGTGTACATGTCAAGGTCATAAATGTATTTTTACTCGGGCTACGTCCCGTGCCTATAAATAGGTGAACAGTACCCCCCGTACTGTTCATACTGAATTGTACTTGCTCTCGTATCAGCACCTTCGATCAAGTCGAAGGTATCAATGTAATATAAATCTTGTAAAATTCATGAATGTACATGTTATAAATTGGATACATGAATAAGTGAATGAATTATATATCATGTCGCTTTTATGATTTATCATTATGGTAAATTATGAAGGTATGCCCTTCATGACATTCATCTGAAGATCATTATATCCGAAAGGAAATAATGTTTCGAAGGTCGAAGGTCCTTATTCCTTAACAATTGTGTTGCCTTGTTCTTGATTCACAACATTTGAGAACAAGTGACCAACATTGGCGCCCACCTCCGGTGAACTCACTTCCATGACCACGACAATGGCTTCACAAGGTGATCAAGTTAAAACACCTTCGACTACAAAGCTGGTGCTCCAATCACAGGTGACTCAAGTTCTGAACCAGCCAACTAGAATCAGAAGAAGGAAGCATAAAGAAGGGTATAACATGTTGGAGTACAGTGACCCTTCATCAAATCCAAATGGTATCATGTATCAATCACATTCTCTCAGGAAGACCTTCAGCTCAAGGATTACCCCCATAATGATACCATGGTTATATCATGTGTTATCAAAGGGTTTCTGGTTCACAATGTCCTCGTAGACACGGGGAGTGCAACAGACATCATCTTCGCAAAAGCCTTCAGGCAGATGCAAGAGCAGGATGACCAAATGCATGATGCAACACACCCCTTTTGTGGCTTCGGAGGAAGGCAGATAATGGCACTTGGGAAAATAACAATGCTAATCACCTTCGGTTATATTCACAACACAAGAACAGAATAAGTTGTATTTGACATTGTCGACATGGACTAGCCTTACAATGCAATCATTGGACGAGGGACATTGAATGCCTTCGAAGCAATACTCCATCCAGCAAATCTGTGCATGAAGATACCATTAGACCAAGGTCCTATTGCTGTGCATAGAAGTCAAGAGGCTGCTAGAAGGGCTGAAGGGAATTGGACAGGTTCAAAGGCCATTCATAACATAGATGAACCCGAAGCTCATCAGCAACATAAGCATATAAGAGACAAAGCTGATTCAACAGATCAACCAAAGTCTATGCTTCTGTGCGAAGACATAGCTGAACAGAAGGTGTTGTTTGGGTCTCAATTGTCTGATGAACAAGAGGAAGCTCTGCTTAAATTTTTGTTCAACAACAAGGATGTTTTTGCTTGGTCAGCCAATGGAAAGTGGAGAATGTGTATTGATTTTATAGATCTCAACAAGGCGTGCCCGAAGGATGAATTTCCCTTACCAAGAATAGATTCTCTTGTAGATGCGGCAACCACTTCCGAGCTCATGAGTTTACTGGATTGCTATTTAGATTATCATCAAATTTGGATGAAGAAGGAGGATGAACCTAAAACAAGCTTCATAACTCCTAGTGGAACTTACTGCTACCTTCAGATGCCCGAGGGGCTCAAGAATGCTGGAGGAAGCTTCAACAGAACGACTTCCAAAGTACTCAGTTCTCAGATTGACAGGAATGTTCTGACATATGTTGATGACATTATAGTCAAAAGCATGAAGCAAGAAATCATATTGCTGATCTGCAAGAAACATTTGCCAACTTCAGAAAGGCTGGCCTTAAACTAAATCCAAAGAAATGTGTCTTCAGGGTGAAGAAGGGAAAATTTCTTAGGTGCTTAGTATCAACAAAAGGGATTGAAGCAAATCCAAGCAAAATAGAAGTTATACTCTGAATGGAGCCACCAAGAACAAGAAAAGGTGCTCAGAGGCTAACAAAAAGGCTGGCCTCTTTGAACAGATTCATATCAAGATCAGCAGAAAGGATTTTACCATTCTTCGAAGTGCTAAAATCAGCCGAAGTCTTCCAATGGGGACCAGTTCAGCAAAAGGCCTTCGAAGATCTGAAACAATATCTGATATGGCTAACAACATTAACTCCACCTTCGTCAGGAGTCCCATTGCTACTGTATGTGGCTGCTTCCCACGTCGTGGTCAATGCAGCGCTGGTACAAGAGAGACAAGATAATCAAGTAAATAAGCAAGTCCTAGTATACTTCGTGTTCAAAGTGCTAAGTCCATAAAAAAGAAATTACACAGAGCTAGAGAAGGTACTATATGCTGTACTCATGGCCTCCAGGAAGCTTCGACATTATTTCTAGTCACACCACATTATAGTACCTTTATCACAACCTCTCAAGGATATCATAAGAAATAGAGAAGCTACAAGAATAGTTGGAAAATGGGCTACAGAATTGAATGAATTCACTATCGATTTTGTCCATAGATCCTTGATCCAATCCCAAGCATTAGCAAATTTCATTGCTGATTGGATGCTAGGGGCTCATGAAGAAGGATGCACAACAGGCACTAAAGCTTGGACAGTGTTCTGTGATGGATTGTGGGGCACCTTCGGTGCAGGTGCAGCTGCCATTCTAATCTCACCATCAAAAATCAAAACTTGCTATGCGGCCAGATTGGAGTTCAACTACACAAATAATATTGCAGAGTACGAAGCCCTTCTTTTAGGGCTTTGAAAGCTTAAGGCAGTGGGAATAAGAAGGGCAATTCTCAAATCTGACTCACAAGTCATCACAGGGCACGTTGGTAAAAGCAGCAAAGCAAGAGATTCGAAGCTTGAAAAGTATCTCGACACAGTCCAAAGAATGGAAGCCTCTTCGAAGGGTTTTCAGTAAAAAACATTCCAAGAGGAGAAAACAAACAGGCAGATTTACTAGCTAAATCAGCGGCGCAGGGGCTCCCACTCCCTTCAGAAGTGTTTTCGAAACTCTCAAAGCACCTTCAGTCGAGTTCATGGAGCGAGCAGTGCTTACAATTTCACCTATGCACAACGAAGATTGGAGAACTGAGATTGTATCTTTCCTCCAAGGCAATTATCCTTTGGATGACGAAGCTTACATAAAAAGGATGCAAGCCAGAACAAGACCATATATGATCGTAGAAGGGGAACTGTTCAAACAAGGAGTTTGTTCTCCACTGTTAAAATGTCTGTCTAGAGCCAAAGGTCAAGAGCTAATGAAAGAGATACACGCAGGGATATGCGGAGCTCATATCAGATCTAGACCTCTCCTTGGAAACATTTTTAGACAATGATTTTACTGGCCGAAGGCAGCTTCGGACTCAACGGACTTAGTTCAAAAGTGTGAAAACTGCTAGAAGTGTGCTAGAGATCAAAAGCAACCTTCATCTCTACCTCAGCTGATTCAGCCCACTTGGCCACTACAAAGGTGGGGATTAGACTTACTAGGCCAACTTCCACCAGCGCAAGGGAACTTGAGGTATGTTGTGGTAGCAGTGGAGTACTTTTCAAAGTGGATCGAAGCTAAACCTCTAGCTACGATCACTTCGATCATAATCCAGAAGTTCTTCTGGCAGAGCATCGTTTGTTGGTTTGGTGTGATGAAGGCTATCACAGTTGATAATGGAACTCAATTTGATGCTGAAACATTTAAACTTTTTGTGACCAAATTGGCACAAAAATACACTTTGCATCTGTGAGACATCCAGAATCTAATGGATTAGTAGAGCGAGCTAACAACATCATCATCACAGGAATAATGAAATAAATCTTCAATTTGCCAAAAGTAAAGTGGCCAGAGGAATTAGTGAAAGTGGTATGGAGTCATAACACTGTTGTCTCAAGATCAACAGGGTTTACTCCGTTCAAGCTTTTATTCGGGGATGAAGTAATAACACAGGAAGAAGCAAGAACAGGATCAATAAGGACTCTAGCTTCGGCAGAGGACGAAGATGCTTGCAAAATAACAAAAGACACTATAGAAGGGGTCAGACTTTAGGAATTAGACCACATCAATAAATATCAAGCTGAGACGGTCAAGTGGCGAGACAGAAAAGTAAGACTAAAGAATATCAAGCTAGTACATTTAGTGCTCCGAAGAATAGCCAACCCAGACACAGTGGGGAAGCTATAACTTAAGTGGGAAGGTCCCTTCTTGGTTGTGTCTTCTTCAAGACCCGAATCATACAGGTTGAAGGACATGGATGGGAATGACGTCCCAAGATCTTGGAATGCAGATGAGCTTTGAAGATATTACGTGTAAACTATGTAACTTTCCTTCTTTCTCCTATGGCACCCTTTTCCTTTCAAGAGGGGAGAAATGTTTTTAATGGGGCCACAAGTTGTAATTTTCATTTTTTCTTACGAAGCCTTGTGCAATACAAGGGCCAGCTTCCCCCACATGTAAAATGTAAAAAATATGAGATTACACCTAAAAGTCGCCTAGAGGGGGGGGGGGGGGTGGATAGGCGGAATCTGAAAATTATAAACTTAAGCACACACTACAAGCCGGGATTAGCGTTAGAACGAATATCAAGTCCGAGAGAGAAGGGAAAAACAAATCAATCAAGAAATAAAGCGGATGAACACGGTGATTTGTTTTACCGAGGTTCGGTTCTAAAGAACCTAGTCCCCGTTGAGGTGGTCACAAAGACTGGGTCTCTTTGAACCCTTTCCCTCTCTCAAACGGTCACTTAGACCGAGTGAGCTTTCTCCTTAATCAATCGGGTCACTTAGACCCTACAAGGACCACCACACACTTGGTGTCTCTTGCCTTGATTACAAGTCACTTTGAGAACAAGAATGAGGAAGAAGAAAGTGATCCAAGAAACAAGAGCACAAAGAACACAAACAAAACACTCTCTCTAGTCACTAGGTGTTTGGAGTGAATTTGGGACTTGGAGATGCTTTGATTCTTTTGAATTGTGTCTAGGAGTGAATGCACTAGCTCTTGTATTGAATGTGAAGTCCTGGAAACTTGGATGCTTGGAGTGGTGGTGGTTGGGGGGTATTTATAGCCCTCAACCACCACATAGCCGTTGGGGATGGCTGCTGTCGATGGGTGTCCGGTGCGCCAGCCACGTCACCCAACCGTTAGGGCTCAGGAGCTTCTGACCGTTGGAGGCTTTGTCTTCTAGTGGCACCAGATAGTCCGGTGCCGCACCGGACAGGCACTGTTCACTGTCATGTGCGCCTCTGATGACTGCTCTGACTTATGCGTGCACTGTTCGCGCACTGTAGCTCTGAGTCCACGCTTTTGTAGTCGACCGTTGCGCCGAAGAGCCGTTGCTCCGTTGGTGCGCCGGACAGTCCGGTGGCACACCGGATAGTCCAGTGAATTATAGCGGAGCGCGCCCTGAGAAACCCGAGAGTGGGGAGTTGGACGCTGTACAGTCCTGGTGCACCGGACACAGTTCGGTGCGCCAGACCAGGGCACTCTTGGTTTCTTTTGCTCCTTTATTTTAGAACCCTTTCTTCAATCATTTATTGGTTTGTTTGGAACCTTTATGCACATGTAGAATATATAATCTAGAGCAAACTAGTTAGTCCAATACTTGTGTTGGGCATTCAACCACCAAAATTATTTATAGGAAAAGGTTAAACCCTATTGCCTGTGGCGGAACCGCCCGAATTATTCCAACTTAAGTGTCTAAGTCCCGCCTTAGAGGCTAGACCACACTTAAATAGGAATAAAACGTCAGTCCCTTGGATCTAGTCCGACAAGGCCACTAACAGGATCAAGTACCACGTACTCACTCGAAGGTAAGGCACAGAGCAAATACAATAAAGCATAAACCATACATTAAGGAGTACTTAAACTTATTACAACACTATCAAAGTTTATCAAAAGTAGTGGTCATTGTTCGGAATGCAGCGAAATATAACTAACGGTAAATAAACGGAGGGATAGGGAAGCCTGGCCCATCACTCCTCATGCTCCTTCCCTGCAGAGGTAGGGTCCCACTCGACTGTCCAACTCGGTGGCAAGATGGACGACCAAGTCACTCCAGCAACCATATCCTCCAGAGATCCTATAAAAATTATGCCACAAGCAAGGCTGAGTATACTAATACTCAGCTAGACTTACCCGGTGTGAGGAGTCTACTCCTCTACCTCTAGACATGCAGCTGTTTCGCTGAGGGGTTTGGTTTGCCAAAAGCACTAGCTGAGTCTAAAATCAAGTTTAGCTTTTCAAGTTTTAGTGTGACTCTCTTAAGACTAAATGTGTACCTATCTAATCATACATGGTATCAAGCATTTAGCAATCAACATCTTTTGCCAAATCAACACATTTCCACTTGTTACTCAATGTAGCAGCATGGATCAAGCAGTCTCATTAGCTGTGAGAAGCAGACGATTCGAATTGAGTTTTTATCCTTGCAAGGTAAACCTAAACACACGACGTGGCGAGGCACTCCGTCCCCACACACATCAACCGTCCCCATCGATTCCCTGTCAACAGAACAGGGCTCATCGCCTTGGCGTACAATGCCTCACTGACTCCGACTGTCGTCGTGCAGTGACCGCACTTGTACCCACCATAACCGGAACGGGAGACCACGTCTCAGGTCGCGTGCAGTGACCGCACTTGTACCCACCATAATGATATGGCATGTTGTAAATACTAAGTATAGTAAATCAGTACCAAAAATAGTGGTATACTAGGGTTTCCTTGGTTGGCCTTAAGGGTTTCATCCCCTTATTTTATGGTCCTGAATGAACTTAACATTTTAGTTATCCTTTGGATGTTTGCTTTGGGCCCTTGGAGGATTAAATTTGCACACCACTAATTTTCCCCGTAATTATCTTTTTACTTTTTATTGTGTTCCTTATTGAGTGTTTTTGAACTACCATGTCAATTTAGAATTTTCTAAAAATGTTACAAAAATTACAGTGGGTAAACATTTACCTCTGTGGTTTATTCAAAAAAATTTTTGAGGTTGAAATTAATTAACAAAAGTAAGGGTAAAAGGGTACTCTACACTATAGCTCTGCTTTAGGTGAGGGGCGTAGTTGGTGTTGATGCGGGTAGTTTGGAGAGTGCGAACCATCTACAAGAGAAGTTTCAACTCAGTTGAATTTCAAAGAGGTAAGACTGATAAAAGAATTTATAAGAATAAAATTAGCAAGTTTTGAACAAACTAGGATTTCCATTTCTAACTAGTCTAACGACCTAGGGTCAGCATAGCTTTGATACCACTTCTGTCACACCCGGTTCCAGGGGTAGAACCGAGCGCATACCATATATGTGCCAGGATCCATTTCCACACATATGTTGACGTCACAAGTGTAATATATCAAAAGACAATGCAATAAAGGCGTAAAGAGAGAGTATAATACTTTATTACATCATCTGAAACATTGTATCTTTAACAAGTATCACATCAAAGTAAAGCGAAATTTAAATATCAGGGGCAATCTCCCACAGGAAGATGACCGGCGTATCGTTAGACTTAGAATTCCTCGTCGATAAAATCTCCATCAAAGTCTCCAGCATCACCCTCTGATCAAAATATTAGCAAGGGTGAGCTCACTTATGGTCGGGGCTCAGCAAGTGGGGAAAAAATTAATGCAGGTATAACAAGGTGAGGCTAAGGTTGAGCAGTAAGCATTTTAATTGGTCAATATTTTATTAATAACACCTGTCTTACTAATAAGTGTGAATCCCAAATATCCCATTAAACAAAGGAATATGAATATAACAAAAACACTTAAGTGAAACCACTTAAGCAAATTATTGGTAGATCATCAGATCTCAATTTAATTCCATCTTCAAGTTCAATTATCATGTGAGGAGTCCAGGTCGCTCATAACCGGGAGCACGACTGATATATCAGTTTTACACTCTGCAGAGGTGGTACAACTTTACCCACAAGCCATGTATCCCATCTAGCCCGGGTTGATCGGACCCTTAAACACTGCCGAGGTGAATGGCTAGGGATCCATTATGAGGCTTTCACAAAATACACTTAATACGAAGCAACCCGCTAAGGTTTCTAAAGACGATGGTGGTGCCCCCCTGGGTGAGGTACCTTAGCCAAGAATACGACCCCATGTTAACGTGGGATGCCAGCACCTACCGCTCCCGCTCTTGCCCATATTTCAGGTAAGGTTGCTAGGCACTAAATGATAGTCGCCTAGAGGGGGGTGAATAGGGCGAAACTGAAATTCTCAAAATAATCACAACTACAAGCCGAGTTAGCGTTAGAAATAATAAAGAGTCCGAGAGAGAGGGTGCAAAACAAATCGCAAGCGAATGAAGAGTGTGACACGCGGATTTGTTTTACCGAGGTTCGGTTCTCGCAAACCTACTCCTCGTTGAGGAGGCCACAAAGGCCGGGTCTCTTTCAACCCTTACCCTCTCTCAAACGGTCCCTCAGACCGAGTGAGCTTTCTCTTCTCAATCACTTGGAACACAAAGTTCCTACAAGGACCACCACAAGATTGGTGTCTCTTGCCTCAATTACAAGTGAGTTTGATCGCAATAAGGAATCAAGAAAGAAGAAAGCAATCCAAGCGCAAGAGCTCGAAAGAACACAAGCATATCTCTCTCACTAGTCACTAAAGCTTTGTGTGGAATTTGGGAGAGGATTTGATCTCTTGAGTGTGTCTAGAATTGAATGCCTAGCTCTTGTAAGTGGTTGGAAGTGTGAAAACTTGGATGCAATGAATGGTGGGTGGTTGGGGGTATTTATAGCCCCAACCACCAAACTAGCCGTTTGGTGGGGCTGACTGTCGTATGGTGCACCGGACAGTCCGGTGTACACCGGACAGTCCGGTGAATTATAGCGGAGCGCCTCTGGATTTTCCCGAAGGTGACGAGTTTGAGTTGGAGTCCTCTGGTGCACCGGACACTGTCCGGTGGCACACCGGACAGTCCGGTGCGCCAGACCAGAGGTGCCTTCGGTTGTCCTTTTGCTCTTTTGTCGAACCCAATACTTGGTCTTTTTATTGGCTAAGTGTGAACCTTTGGCACCTGTATAACTTATACACTAGAGCAAACTAGTTAGTCCAATTATTTGTGTTGGCCAATTCAACCACCAAAATTATTTAGGAACTAGGTGTAAGCCTAATTCCCTTTCAATCTCCCCCTTTTTGGTGATTGATGCCAACACAAACCAAAGCAAATATGGAAGTACATAATTGAACTAGCTTGCATAATGTAAGTGCAAAGGTTGCTTGGAATTGAGCCAATATAACTACTCATAAGATATGCATGGATTGTTTCTTTGTTTTTAACATTTTGGACCGCGCTTGCACCACATGTTTTGTTTTTGCAAATTCTTTTGTAAATCTTTTCAAAGTCCTTTTGCAAATAGTCAAAGGTAAATGAATAAGATTTCGAGAAGCATTTTCAAGATTTGAAATTCTCCCCCTGTTTCAAATGCTTTTCCTTTGACTTAAACAAAACTCCCCCTAAATGAAATCCTCCTCTTAGTGTTCAAGAGGGTTTTGAGATATCAATTTTGAAATACTACTTTCTCCCTCTTTTGAACACAATAGGGTACCAATTTGAAATTTCCAATTTTTTTTTTAAATTAGGTGGTGGTGCGGTCCTTTTGCTTTGGGCTCTTACTCTCTCCCCCTTTGGCATGAATCGCCAAAAACGGAATCATTAGAGCCCTTAGAATTACTCTCTCCCCCTTTGGTCATAAATAAATGAGTGAAGATTATACCAAGACGGAGTCCTTTTCCCCCCCAAAGATGGAGAGTTGCTCGGAGTGACGGCGAAGGATGAGTTACGGAGTGGAAGCCTTTGTCTTCGCCGAAGACTCTAATTTCCTTTCAATACACCTATGACTTGGTTTGAAATGTACTTGAAAACACATTAGTCATAGCATATGAAAGAGACATGATCAAAGGTATATAAATTAGCTATGTGTGCAAATTAGCAAAAGAAGTTCCCAGAGTCAAGAATATTTAACTCATGCCTAAGTTTGTTAAAAGTTTGTTCATCAAGCGGCTTGGTAAAGATATTGGCTAATTGATCTTTAGTATTAATGTATGAAATCTCGATATCTTCCTTTTGTTGGTGATCCCTTAAAAAGTGATACCGAATGGCTATGTGTTTAGTGCGGCTATGTTCGACGGGATTATCCGCCATTTTGATTGCACTCTCATTATCACATAGAAGAGGAACTTTGGTTAATTTGTAACCGTAGTCCCTAAGGGTTTGCCTCATCCAAAGTAGTTGCGCGCAACAATGTCCTGCGACAATGTACTCGGCTTCGGCGATAGAAAGAGCAACGGAATTTTGCTTCTTTGAAGCCCAAGACACCAAGGATCTTCCCAAGAACTGGCAAGTCCCCGATGTGCTCTTTCTATTGATTTTACACCCCGCCCAATCGGCATCCGAATAACCAATCAAATCAAAAGTAGATCCCCTAGGATACCAAAGCCCAAACTTAGGAGTATAAACCAAATATCTCAAGATTCGTTTTACGGCCGTAAGGTGAGCTTCCTTAGGGTCGGCTTGGAATCTTGCACACATGCATATGGAAAGCATAATATCTGGTCGAGATGCACATAAATATAGCAAAGAACCTATCATCGACCGGTATACCTTTTGATCGACGGATTTACCTCCTTCGTCGAGGTCGAGATGCCCATTGGTTCCCATGGGTGTCTTGATGGGTTTGGCATCCTTCATTCCAAACTTGATTAGAATATCTTGAGTATACTTCGTTTGGCTTAGGAAGGTGCCCTCTTGGAGTTGCTTCACTTGAAATCCTAAGAAATACTTCAACTCCCCCATCATCGACATCTCAACCTTTGTGTCATAATCCTACGAAATTCTTCACATGTAGATTCGTTAGTAGATCCAAATATAATATCATCAACATAAATTTGGCATACAAACAATTCATTGTCAAGAGTTTTAGTGAGTAAAGTAGGATCAGCCTTGCCGACTTTGAAGCCATTAGCAATAAGGAAATCTCTAAGGCATTCATACCATGCTCTTGGGGCTTTCTTGAGCCCATAAAGCGCCTTAGAGAGTTTATAAACATGGTTAGGGTACTCACTATCTTCAAAGCTAGGAGGTTGCTCAACATAGACCTCTTCCTTGATTGGTCCATTGAGGAAGACGCTTTTCACGTCCATTTGATAGAGCTTGAAGCCATGGTAAGTAGCATAGGCCAATAATATACGAATTGACTCAAGCCTAGCTACGGGTGCATAGGTTTCACCAAAATCCAAACCTTCGACTTGGGAGTATCCCTTGGCCACAAGTCGGGCTTTGTTCCTTGTCACCACACCATGCTCATCTTGCTTGTTGCGGAAGACCCATTTGGTTCCTACAACATTTTGATTAGGACATGGAACTAAATGCCATACCTCATTCCTAGTGAAGTTGTTGAGCTCTTCTTGCATCGCCACCACCCAATCCGAATCTTGAAGTGCTTCCTCTACCCTGTGTGGCTCAATAGAGGAAACAAAAGAGTAATGCTCACAGAAATGTGCAACACGAGATCTAGTGGTTACCCCCTTATGAATGTCCCCGAGGATGGTGTCGACGGGGTGATCTCGTTGGATTGCTTGGTGGACTCTTGGGTGTGGCGGTCTTTGTTCTTCATCCTCCTTGTCTTGATCATTTGCATCTCCCCCTTGATCATTGCCGTCATCTTGAGGTGGCTCATTTGCTTGATCTTTTACTTCATCATCTTGAGCTTCATCCTCATTTTGAGTTGGTGGAGATGCTTGCGTGGAGGAGGATGGTTGATCTTGTGCATTTGGAGACTCTTTGGATTCCTTAGGACACACATCCCCAATGGACATGTTTCTTAGCGCGATGCACGGAGCCTCTTCAATACCTATCTCATCAAGATCAACTTGCTCTACTTGAGAGCCGTTAGTTTCATCAAACACAACGTCACAAGAAACTTCAACTAGTCCCGAGGACTTGTTAAAGACTCGATATGCCCTTGTGTTTGAATCATATCCTAGTAAAAAGCCTTCTACAGTCTTAGGAGCAAATTTAGATTTTCTACCTCTTTTAACAAGTATAAAGCATTTGCTACCAAAGACTCTAAAATATGAAATATTGGGCTTTTTACCGGTTAGGAGTTCATAGGATGTCTTCTTGAGGATTCGGTGTAGATACAACCGGTTGATGGCGTAGCAGGCGATGTTGACCGCCTCGGCCCAAAACCGATCCGATGTCTTGTATTCATCAAACATGGTTCTTGCCATGTCCAATAGAGTTCTATTCTTCCTCTCCACTACACCATTTTGTTGTGGCGTGTAGGGAGAAGAGAACTCATGCTTGATGCCCTCCTCCTCAAGGAAGCCTTCAATTTGAGAGTTCTTGAACTCCGTCCCGTTGTCGCTTCTAATTTTCTTGATCCTTAAGCCGAACTCATTTTGAGCCCATCTCAAGAATCCTTTTAAGGTCTCTTGGGTTTGAGATTTTTCCTGCAAAAAGAATACCCAAGTGAAGCGAGACTAATCATCCACTATTACAAGACAATACTTACTCCCGCCGATGCTTATGTAAGCAATCAGGCCGAATAGATCCATGTGGAGTAGCTCAAGCGGCCTGTCGGTCGTCATGATGTTCTTGTGTGGATGATGGGCACCAACTTGCTTTCCTGCTTGGCATGCGCTACAAACCCTGTCTTTCTCAAAATGAACATTGGTTAGTCCTAAAATGTGCTCTCCCTTTAGAAGCTTATGAAGATTCTTCATCCCAACATGGGCTAGTCGGCGGTGCCAGAGCCAACCCATGTTAGTCTTAGCAATTAAGCTTGTGTCGAGTTCAGCTCTATCAAAATCTACTAAGTATAGCTGACCCTCTAACACACCCTTAAATGCTATTGAATCATCACTTCTAAAGACAGTGACACCTGCATCAGTAAAGAGACAGTTGTAGCCCATTTTGCATAATTGAGATACAGAAAGCAAATTGTAATTTAATGAATCTACGAGAAAAACATTGGAAATAGAATGGTCAGGAGATATAGCAATTTTACCCAATCCTTTGACCAAACCTTGGTTTCCATCCCCGAATGTGATAGCTCTTTGGGGATCTTGGTTTTTCTCATAGGAGGAGAACATTTTCTTCTCCCCTGTCAAATGGTTTGTGCACCCGCTGTCGATGATCCAACTTGAGCCCCCGGATGCATAAACCTACAAAACATGTTTAGTTCTTGACTTTAGGTACCCAAATGGTTTTGGGTCCTTTGGCATTAGACACAAGAACTTTGGGTACCCAAACACAAGTCTTTGACCCTTTGTGCTTGCCCCCAACATACTTGGCAACTACTTTGCCGGATTTGTTAGTTAAAACATATGATGCATCAAAAGTTTTGAATGAAATGTCATGATCTTTTGATGCATTAGGAGTTCTCTTCTTAGGCAACTTAGCACGGGTTGGTTGCATAGAACTAGATGTCTCACCCTTATATATAAAAGCATGGTTTGGGTCAAAGTGAGACTTCCTAGAGTGAATTCTCCTAATCTTGCTCTCGGGATAACCGGCAGGGTACAAAATGTAACCCTCGTTATCCTGAGGCATAGAAGCCTTGCCCTTAACAAAATTAGACAATCTTTTAGGAGGGGCATTAAGTTTGACATTGTCTCCCCTTTGGAAACCAATGCCATCCATGATGCCAGGGCGTCTCCCATTATAAAGCATACTACGAGCAAATTTAAAATTTTCATTCTCTAAGTTATGCTCGGCAATTTTAGCATCTAATTTTGCTATATGATCATTTTGTTGTTTAATTAAAGACATGTGATCATGAATAGCATTAACATCAACATCTCTACATCTAGTACAAATAGATACATGCTCAACGATAGATGTAGAGGGTTTGCAAGATTTTAATTCTACAACCTTAGCATGTAATATATCATTCTCACTTCTAAGGTTAGAAATAGTAATATTGCAAACATCAATCTTTAGCCTTAGCAAGCAATTTTTCATTTTCAATCCTAAGGCTAGAAATAGAAACATTTAACTCATCAATCCTAGCAAGTAAATCAACATTATCATCTCTAGGATTGGAAGTTGAAACATTACAAACATGAGAATCAACCTTAGCTAACAAATTAGCATTTTCATTTCTAAGGTTGTCAATAGTTTCATGGCAAGAGCTTAGCTCACTAGAAAGTTTTTCACATTTTTCTACTTCTAGAGCATAAGCATTTTTGACCTTAACATGCTTCTTATTTTCTTTAATAAGGAAGTCCTCTTGGGTGTCCAAGAGATCATCCTTCTCATGAATAGCACTAACCAATTCATTAAGTTTCTCTTTTTGTTGCATGTTGAGGTTGGCAAAAAGAATGCGTAAGTTATCTTCCTCATCACTAGCATTTTCATCACTAGAAGACTCATATCTAGTGGAGGATTTAGATTTAACCTTCTTCTTTTTGCCGTCCTTTGCCATGAGGCACTTGTGGCCGATGTTGGGGAAGAGAAGGCCCTTGGTGACGGCGATGTTGACGGCGTCCTCGTCGTCGGAGGAGTCGCTAGAGCTTTCGTCGGAGTCCCACTCCCGACAAACATGGGCATCGCCGCCCTTCTTCTTGTAGTATCTCTTCTTCTCCTTTCTTCTCCCCTTCTTGTCATCGCCCCTGTCACTGTCACTAGATATTGGACATTTTGCAATAAAATGACCGGACTTACCACATTTGTAGCACACTTTCTTGGAGCGGGGTTTATAGTCCTTCCCCCTCCTTTGTTTGAGGATTTGACGGAAGCTCTTGATGATGAGCGCCATCTCCTCGTTGTCGAGCTTGGAAGCGTCGATGGGTTGTCTACTCGATGTAGACTCCTCCTTCTTCTCCTCCGTCGCCTTGAATGCGACCGGTTGTTCTTCGGGTGTGGAGGAGGTGCCTTGCTCGATGATTTTCTTTGAGCCTTTAATAATTAGCTCAAAGCTCATAAATTTTCCTATAACTTCCTCGGGAGACATTAGCTTATATCTTGGATCACCTCGAATTAATTGAACTTGTGTAGGATTGAGAAATACGAGGGATCTAAGAATAACCTTGACCATCTCATGGTCATCCCATTTTTCGCTCCCGAGGTTGCGCACTTGGTTTACCAAGGTCTTCAAGCGGTTGTACATAGCTTGTGGATCCTCCCCTTGGTGAAGCATGAAGCGACCGAGCTCCCCCTCGATCGTTTCCCGCTTGGTGATCTTTGTCACCTCGTCTCCTTCGTGCGCGGTCTTGAGTACGTCCCAAATTTCCTTCGCACTTTTTAACCCTTGCACCTTATTATACTCCTCTCGACTTAGAGAGGCGAGGAGTATAGTAGTGGCTTGGGAGTTAAAGTGGTGAATTTGGGCCACCTCGTCCGAGTCGTAGTCTTCATCCCCTACAGATGGGACCTGTACACCAAACTCAACAACATTCCATATGCTTGTGTGGAGTGAGGTTAGATGATGCCTCATTTTGTCACTCCATATATTATAATCTTCACCGTCAAAAACCGGTGGTTTGCCTAATGAAACGGAGAGCAAAGGAGTACGTTTTGAAATATGGGGATAGCGTAGAGGAATCTTACTATACTTCTTGCGCTCTTGGCGCTTAGAAGTAACGGACGGTGCATCGGAGTCGGAGGTCGATGGTGATGAAGAGTCGGTCTCGTAGTAGACCACTTTCCTCATCCTCTTGTGTTTGTCGCCTCTCCGATCCGACTTGTGGGAAGAGGATTTCTCCTTCCCCTTCCCTTTGTTGGAGGAGTTTTTCTTCTCCTTCCTCTTGTTGCGGGACTCTTCCGATGAAGTTGACCCGTGGCTTGTAGCGGGCTTGTCGCCGGTCTCCATCTCCCTCTTGGCGAGTTCTCCCGACATCACTTCGAGCGGTTAGGCTCTAATGAAGCACCAGACTCCGATACCAATTGATAGTCGCCTAGAGGGGGGGGGTGAATAGGGCGAAACTGAAATTCTCAAAATAATCACAACTACAAGCCGGGTTAGCGTTAGAAATAATAAAGAGTCCGAGAGAGAGGGTGCAAAACAAATCGCAAGCGAATGAAGAGTGTGACACGCGGATTTGTTTTACCGAGGTTCAGTTCTCGCAAACCTACTCCCCGTTGAGGAGGCCACAAAGGCCGGGTCTCTTTCAACCCTTACCCTCTCTCAAACGGTCCCTCGGACCGAGTGAGCTTTCTCTTCTCAATCACTTGGAACACAAAGTTCCTACAAGGACCACCACAAGATTGGTGTCTCTTGCCTCAATTACAAGTGAGTTTGATCACAATAAGGAATCAAGAAAGAAGAAAGCAATCCAAGCGCAAGAGCTCGAAAGAACACAAGCAAATCTCTCTCACTAGTCACAAAGCTTTGTGTGGAATTTGGGAGAGGATTTGATCTCTTGAGTGTGTCTAGAATTGAATGCCTAGCTCTTGTAAGTGGTTGGAAGTGTGAAAACTTGGATGCAATGAATGGTGGGTGGTTGGGGGTATTTATAGCCCCAACCACCAAACTAGCCATTTGGTGGGGCTGACTGTCGTATGGTGCACCGGACAGTCCGGTGCACACCGGACATGTCCGGTGCTCCAGCCACGTCACCAAAGCCGTTGAGTTCCGACCTTTGGAGCTCTGTCTTCTGGGCCCGCCTGGATGTCCGGTGGCGCACCAGACATGTACTGTAGAGTGTCCGGTGCGCCAGTATGGGCGTGCCTGACTTCTGCGCGTGCTGGCGCGCATTCAATGCGCTGCAGGTAGCCGTTGGCGCCGAAATATCCGTTGTTCCGTTGTCACACCGGACAGTCCGGTGTACACCGGACATGTCCGGTGAATTATAGTGGACTAGCCGTTGCGAATTCCCGAAGCTGGCGAGTTCCTGAGGCGCCGTTCCTAGTAGCACCGGACACTGTCCGGTGAATTATAGCGGAGCGCCTCTGGATTTTCCCGAAGGTGACGAGTTTGAGTTGGAGTCCTCTGGTGCACCGGACAGTCCGGTGCGCCAGACCAGAGGTGCCTTCGGTTGTCCTTTTGCTCTTTTGTCGAACCCAATACTTGGTCTTTTTATTGGCTAAGTGTGAACCTTTGGCACCTGTATAAATTATACACTAGAGCAAACTAGTTAGTCCAATTATTTGTGTTGGCCAATTCAACCACCAAAATTATTTAGGAACTAGGTGTAAGCCTAATTCCCTTTCACTAAACATATAAAGCTAATTACCAAAGCCAGAGCCATGATAGCACTCGTAGTTGCACTGTTATCCTGGGTGGTCACTCAATGTTCCAATTAATTTGAAATAAAGTTATCTTAACCATCGGGTTAATGTCATAATTGCCAATTAAATTCTTGGAACATTAATACCAATTAATGAGTGACATTAAAATCGTTAAGTTGAGCGGTAGCACAAATTTTGCACAGCTTAATAATTTTCCCAGGTTAAACAAGGAATACATGTAGTAAATCTAGGAAATTCTTAATTAGGTAAACCCATCAAATTATGCAATATATCAAAAAGTAAACATTATTATATGCAATGAGTGGGTACAAACAGAATATGTAGAGGGAGAATCCACTTGCCTTGCTCAAGCGAGTCCTGTGGTTCATCTTCGAACGAGTTGGGTTCGTCTACCCCACAATCGGCTTCTATTATAGTCGCACATCGCACATACAAAAATAAATTATACACCCATAAATAAACATGCACCATTACATAAACATACACCATTACACAATTAAACACACATCGCACTTATCACATCTTAAATACGTCCTAATCGCGTAAATACTTATTAATTCCATTATAGTTATTATTGTGAATCCTAATGGTGAATTTATGAGTGGGTGCAATAAATACAGTTTAACTAGTATTAATATATTTTAACATCATCAATGAAAATAAATAATACTTATTGTCTTTTAATACTAATAAATAAATTAATACCTTTTATTATTTCTAACTCAAATTATTTAGTATAGCAAAAATGAATTTAACATTCTAAAAATCCTTATAAACTACTAATTGAACATTTTCCAACACAAGCGAGGTTATTTTGATAAAAACTAGTACTCTAACAATTTTAGTGCTAAATTTGCGAGCATGTTTATTTGACTAGCAAAAATCTATTTTCCATCCTACTAATGATATTTTCTCCTTTCTTTTAAAAAGAAAATGTTAATAAAATAGTTAACTAAATCATCTAGAATTCCTATATTATTCATATGACATGAGTTCTATACCATTTTCTAAATCCATTAAAATGTACCTATAACTATAATTCTCCAAATAGTTTCTAAAGTTCCTTGTGACCAAATTCAACTACAAAAATCCCTATCTATTGTTTTATCACCAACGTGTGACTATTAAATCTACGTCATATTTTCCTAATCCAAAAATCAACGCATCGATTAACATGAATTATCACGGTACTAATAATCGCATGAATCTACCAAACAATTCCATAACACACATACACATAAATTGCGAATCACACGTGTTCATATTACAACAAACAAAATATACAACTCATGAATCGAATCAAAAAGTACTTATATAAAATACACAAAATAATTCGGGTTGTCATCAACCTTGGGTTCGCGCATGCAACAGGGAGAGTTCGACGGGGTTCGGCCGGGTGGAGAAAAGCAGGGGCTCGACTACGGACGGCGAGTGCGTGGCTCCGACGACGAACTGCGGGCTCCGGTGAACTCCGGCGACGAACGGAAATTCTGGCTAGGAACGGCAACTCCGGCGACGAGTAGTACACTAGCGATGGCGAGCGAGGAGAGCTAGAGTGCGGGGCGAGTTCGGGTAGGGGAAAATGAGAGAGAGCTCTGCTGCCTTTTATAGAGAGCAGGTGGAAGAGAAAGAGTCTGCCAGGGAGAGGAAGAGGGCGTCGTCGGTCTTCAAGTACCGTCTATGCGTCGGTTACCCAAGTGAGGAATAATGGGAGGAGGAAGAAACGGATGCTGTGAAGTTCCATTATCGCGAACAAGAAATGGATGCGCGGGGTGCACGGCGTCGGGTCGGGGTCACGGTCAAGCTTGGAGCGCTCGGCGCAGAGTCAGCGCGCTAAGACCGAGGCTCGGGCTGGATGCTCAGTGTCGCGGGGTCGGGGTCGCGCGGGGAGCGCGGGCGTCGCGGTCGGCCGGCGTGTGCAGGGACTTCGGGCGCTCGGCGCGGTGCTCGCGCGCGCGAGGCAGGAGCGCTTGGACGTTGCGCGCGTGGGAGGCCGGTCGGCCTGGTGCGGCGGCTCGACTCCTAGCGTGCAGGGCGCGCGGCCTGGCGCGGGTAGCGCTGCAGAGAGAGAGCGGTGAGAGAAGAGAGGAGAGGGAGAGAGAGAAGAGAGTTAGGGAGGCGACGGCAGTTGGCTTCTGCTGGCTGGCATGCGCGCGCGGGGCTGGGTGTTAGGGTTTGGGGTAATGGGCCCCTAGTGGGCCGATTTAGATTTGGTTTAGGTTTTTTTTCTTTTTTTTCTAATTCTGAAATGCATTTTTAAAGAGCTCGAAAAATCATAAAAATTCACCAAAAATATTTATAAATAAAATACTTGTTTTTAGACTAATAATTACTATATTACTTAATTATTATATTATTTACTAGATTTTTCTTTAAAAAGGAATTGATAATAAACATCCGATAATCAATCAAGCGCATGCAAAGAAAACTGATCAAAATACAAATAAATAATTAAACACTTAAAAAAATATTATCCTAATTAACATTATAACTAAATTCATTATTTTTAATTGATGGCTTTTATGGTGTTACAAAGTCCTTCTAGATTTGTTTTCATAACTTACTCTACTCCTATTTACTAGGTTTCTCTTATATTTAGTTTCAAAGGGCAGGTGGGGGTGGTGCTTCAGTTTACGTACCGATCCCTTTAGGCAGAAAGTCGGGGAAGCGAGAACGTAGAAAATCCTCAGTTTCCCACGTAGCCTCTTCTTCTGAATGGTTGCTCAACTGAACCTTATACATTTGGATTGACCTTGCTCGAGTTGATCTTTATTTTTGGTCCAATACCTTGATGAGGTGCTCTTGATAAGACAAGTCTGGTTCTATCTCCAATTCTGGTTCAGGTAGCACTTCCGTGGGTAAGCGGACACACTTCCGTAGCTGAGATACGTGGCATACATCATGAATTGCTGACATATGAGGTGGCAACTTCAATTGGTATGCTACAGGTCCACAAGTCTCTTTGACTTCATAGGGCCCAATATAGCGAGGATCTAACTTGCCCTTGATTCCAAACCTCTGAACACCTTTGGTGGGTGACACCTTAAGATATACATGATCTTCCACTTTGAATTGTAGAGGCTTCCTCCCCTTATCATGATAGCTCTTCTGTCTGGCCTGAGCAGCTTCCAAGTTCTTCTTAATGACTCTGACTTTCTCCTCGGCTTCAAGCACTAAGTCAGGTCCAAAAATTTCTCTTTCTCCGGCTTGTGACCAGTTTAGCGGCGTTCTACACCTTCTCCCATACAAGGCCTCGAAAGGTGCCATCTTTAGGCTGGACTGGTAGCTGTTGTTATAAGAGAACTCCGCCAACGAAAGGCACTTATCCCAATTCTTCCCATAGTGCAACACACATGCCCTCAACATGTCTTCCAAAATCTGATTTACCCTTTCTGTCTGACCATCTGTCTGAGGATGGTATGCTAAGCTTCTTATCACATGAGTTCCAAGTGACTCTTGCAGTTGCTCCCAGAAATGTGCTACGAACGGTGCCCCTCTGTCTGACACGATAGTCCTTGGTATTCCCTGCAAACGCACTATCTGGTCAATATAGATTTCTGCATACTTTTCTGCCCTGTGGGTGGTATGTACTGGCAAGAAATGAGCTGTTTTAGTTAGCCTGTCCACAATGACCCAAATAGAATCATGGTGTCAGGATGTGTTGGGTTAACCCACAATAAAATCCATGCTGAGGTCCTCCCATTTCCAAGATGGTATGGGAAGGGGCTGTAAGGTACCCGCTACCTTCAAATGACTAGCCTTGATTCTTTGGCAAGTGTCGCATTCAGATACATACTTAGCAATTTCCCTCTTCATTCTGGTCCACCAATACAAGGATCTGAGATCATGATACATCTTGTTACTGCCGGGGTGCATGGAAAATTTGGAAAGATGAGCTTCATCCAATATTTTCTTCCTGAGTTCGGGATTCTTAGGAACAACCAATCGGTCTTCAAACCATAGAACTCCCTTGCTGTCCTAACGAAAACATTTGTACTTATCCACCTTTTGTTCGAGCATATCCTTAATGACTTGAACACCCTTGTCACCAATTTGTGCCAGGACTATTTGCTCATGTAGAGTGGGCTCCACTGAGATGTAACTCAAGGTACCTGAGGAAACAACTTCCAGGTTCAGCTTGCACAACTCGTCACACAGAGTGGCAACCTTGGAGTCCATAGTTACATAGTTGCACTGGGCCTTTCGACTTAAGGCATCTGCCACAACATTGGCTTTGCCAGGATGGTAATGCAGTTCCAAATCATAGTCCTTGATCAATTCCAACCATCTTCTCTGCCTCATGTTAAGATCAGCCTGGGTGAAAATATACTTGAGACTCTTGTGGTCAGTATAGATATTACAATGAGCTCCCATCAAGTAATGTCTCCATATCTTCAGAGCATGAACTATGGCTGCTAATTCCAGATCATGTGTGGGGTAGTTCTGCTCATGAGGCCTGAGTGGTCGGGATGCATATGCAATAACTCTGTTGTCTTGCATCAATACACATCCCAATCCAGTGCCTGAAGCATCGCAATAAACATTGAAAGATTTGGTGTTGTCAGGCTGTGCTAGCACGGGTGCTGTTGTAAGATGCTGCCTCAATGTATGAAAGGCATCTTCACATTTCTGACTCCATTCATACTGTTGGGGGCCTGCTTCATCGCCGATGGTCCCATAAGAAGAAACACCTTTGGAAGACTGGCACAAAGCCAAAGCTATCAATCAAAGGGCTTCGGAGTACATTTCCAAATGCACCGACTTAAAGATGAAATGACTAATCAGCCCGTGATAACTTGTATTATGATTGTAAATCTTTGTAAAGGACATGAGTGTAATTTCTCACAGGCTGCATCCTGTGCTTATAAGTAGATGAACAGTATCCCCGTACTGTTCACGCTGACTTGTATCTATTTTTGCGTCACGCTTGTGCTTTTTTGCCTTCTGACAAGCCGAAGGTACCTTTGTAATTTAATATTGTTCCTGCTTTTACATGATGATATAATGAATAATAATGAGTTAATAATTTTATATGACAGTTTATGTTGTTTCATATGTCATATGCTCCTTCTTTTATTTAACGTATATTGCGATTATGAAGGTATGTCCTTCATAACCTTCGTATGAAGATCATTATATCCTAAGGGAAATAATGCTTTGAAGGACGAAGGGTATTAACATTTAACATCTTGTGTTGCCTTGTTCTTAATTCATAGTATTTGAGAACAAGTCCCCAACATTGGCGCCCACCTTCGGTGAACTCACTTCCACTGATTGAGCTGATGGCTTCGTTCAACAATGAAGCTGAAGTAGCTTCGGCTACGAAGATGGTGCTCCCGATAACAGACGGTTCATGTTCAGAACCGGCCAACAAGAGGCAGAAGAAGGAGGCTCAGAGAAGGGTGCAACATGTTGGGGTGCAGGGACCCTTCATCAAGTCAAAATGGTCCCACATCCCAATCACCTTCTCCCAGGAGGACCTTCAGCTTAAGGATTACCCTCACAATGATGCTATGGTTATATCTTGTGTCATCAAGGGATTTCTGGTCCACAATGTTCTGGTTGATACAGGCAGTGCAACAGATATCATATTTGCTAAGGCCTTCAGACAGATGCAAGAGCCAGAGGACAAGATTCATGATGCTACACACCCTCTTTGTGGCTTCGGAGGAAGGCAGATCGTAGCACTTGGCAAGATCACAATGCCAGTGACCTTCGGATTTGTCCACAACACAAGGACTGAACATGTTGTGTTTGATATTGTTGACATGGAATACCCCTACAATGCAATTATTGGATGTGGGACACTTAATGCTTTCGAAGCAATTCTTCATCCAGCATACCTATGCATGAAGATACCTTCAGAACAAGGGCCTATTGCAATTCATGGAAGTCAGGAAGCTGCCAGAAAGGCTGAGGGAAATTGGACAGATTCAAAAGCCATCCACAATATAGATGGAGTCGAAGCCTGTGAGCAGTACAAGTACATAAGAGAGAAGGCTGCTTCGGCTGATCAGCCAAAGCCCATGCTTCTGGGTGAAGACATAGCATAGCAGAAGGTACTGCTGGGGTCTCAATTATCTGAAGAGCAGGAAAAAACTTTGATAAGATTTTTATTCAACAACAAAGATGTTTTTGCATGGTCGGCCAATGATCTCTATGGTGTCAACAGGGATGTCATTGAACATTCACTCAATGTCGATCCATCCTTCAGGCCCAGAAAGCAAAGGCTTCGGAAAATGTCTGATGATAAAGCCGAGGGTGCTCGGAATGAAGTAAAAAGACTTCTCAGTGCTGGTGTCATCAGAGAAGTAAAATATCCAGAGTGGCTAGCCAATACTGTTATGGTGAAGAAGGCTAATGACAAATGGAGAATGTGTATTGATTTCACAGATCTCAACAAGGCATGTCCGAAGGACGAATTTCCATTACCAAGGATAGACTCTCTTGTGGATGCAGCAGCTTCTTTAGAACTTATGAGTCTTCTGGATTTCTACTTAGGATATCATCAAATATGGATGAAGAAGGAGGATGAGCGAAGACTAGCTTCATAACTCTCAGTGGAACCTATTGCTATCTTTGGATGCCTGAGGGGCTCAAAAATGCTGGAGGCAGTTTCAGCAGGATGACGACCAAGGTCCTTCATTCCCAGATAGGCAGAAATGTACTAACATATGTTGATGATATCATAGTAAAAAGCACGAAGCAAGAAAATCACATCACTGATCTGCAAGAAACATTTGCTAATTTCAGACAAACTGGCCTAAAATTAAATCTTGAAAAGTGTGTCTTTGGAGTGAAGAAGGGTAAGTTCCTTGGCTGTCTGGTTTCAACGAAGGGGATCAAAGCTAATCCAAACAAGATCGAAGCCATCCTTCGAATGGAACCGCCGAGCACAAAGAAGGGGCCCAACGGCTGGCAGGAAGGGTGGCTTCATTGAATAGATTTATATCTAGATCAGCAGAAAGAAACTTGCCATTCTTTGAAATACTAAAGTCAGCCGAAGTCTTTCAATCGGGCCCGGCTCAACAGAAAGCCTTCGAAGAGCTGAAGCAATACTTAATTGATATAACAACATTAACTCCACCTACGCCAGGGGCTCCGTTACTGTTGTATGTGGCAGCTTCGCACTCTGCAGTGAGTGTGGCGCTTGTGCAGGAGAAATTGGAAGGACAAATCAAAAAGCAAGCCCCAGTATACTTTGTCTCCGAAGTTCTAAGCTTATCAAAGAAAAATTATACAGAGTTGGAGAAGGTGTTGTATGCTGTCTTAATGGCCTCCAGGAAGCTTCGACATTATTTTCAAGCATTCCATATAATTGTTCCTTCATCACAGCCTCTAAAGGATATCATGAGGAACAGAGAAGCTACTGGAAGAATTGGAAAGTGGGCTGCGGAACTCAACGAATTCAGCATTGATTATGTGCATAGATCCTCAATTCAGTCCCAAGCGTTAGCAGACTTCATCGCTGATTGGACGCCAGGGGCTCAGGAAGAAGAAGCAAATAAAGATGCCGAAGCTTGGACAGTGTTCTGTGACGGTTCCTGGGGAACCTTCGGGGCAGGTGCGACTGCCGTCTTAGTTGCACCTTCCAAAGTCAGAACATGCTATGCAATAAAGCTTGACTTCAGCTGCACAAATAATATTGCTGAATACGAAGCTTTGCTTTTGGGGCTTCGGAAGTTAAAAGCAATGGGGATAAGAAGGGTGGTCCTTAAAACCGATTCCCAAGTTATTTCTGGTCATGTTGACAAGAGTTGCAGGGCAAGAGACCCGAAGCTTGAGAAATACCTGGACATAGTTCGAAGGCTTGAAGCCTCTTTCGAAGGGTTTTATGTCAAGAATATTCCACGAGGAGAAAACGAGCACGCTGATCTGCTAGCCAAGTCAGCGGCACATGGGCTGCCTCTACCTTCAGAAGTATTCTTTGAGACAATAAGAGCACCTTCGGTGGAACTTCTCGAAAGAGCAGTGCTCAATATATCTCCTGTTCATAGTGAAGATTGGAGGACTGAGATTATATCTTTTCTCCAAGGTAACTGCCTTTCAGATGATGAAGCTTATAATAAAAGAATGGAGGCAAGAACAAGACCATATGTAATAATAGAAGGGGAGTTATACAAACACGGAGTCTGCTCTCCACTTCTCAAGTGTCTATCTAGAACCGAAGGTATAGAGCTGATGAAGGAAATACACGCAGGCTTGTGTGGATCTCATATTGGATCTAGACCTTTGTTGGGGAAGGTCTTCAGACAAGGATTTTATTGGCTGAAGGCAGCTTCGGATGCAACGGATCTGGTTCAAAAGTGTGAAAATTGTCAAAAATGTGCAAGAGACCAGAAACAACCTTCGTCACTAACCCAATTAATACAACCAACTTGGCCATTGCAAAGATGGGGCCTGGATTTATTAGGTCCACTTCCACCAGCACAAGGCAATTGAAGATATGTTGTGGTGGCTGTGGAGTATTTTTCTAAGTGGATTGAAGCAAAGTCTTTGGCCACAATAACTTCGGTCACAGTCCAGAAATTCTTTTAGCAAAACATTGTTTGTCGTTTCGGCGTACCAAAGGCTATAACTGTGGACAACGGAACACAGTTTGGTGCCGAAGCTTTCAAGGAATTATGTGATCAAATCGGCACGAAGATTCATTTTGCGTCAGTCAGACATCCAGAGTCAAATGGACTTGTCGAAAGAGCAAATGGTATTATAATGACTTGAATAATGAAGTTAATTATTAATCAGCCTAGAGGAAAGTGGCCAGAAGAGTTGATTAAAGTGGTGTGGAGCCACAATACGACTGTATCAAGATCAACGGGTTTCACGCCATTCAAGTTGCTATTTGGCGACGAAGCTATAACTCCAGAAGAAGCTAAGACAGGGTCAATAAGAACAACAGCTTCGGCAGAAGACGAAGCTGATTATCATGTGGCAAAAGACACTATAGAAGGGGTCAGACTTCAGGCTATGGAAAATATTAATAAATATCAAGCTGAAACAATAAAATGACGTGACAGAAAAGTTCGACTAAAAAATATCAAGCCAGGACATTTGGTGCTTTGGAGAGTGGCTAATCCGGACACAGTAGGCAAACTACAGCTGAAGTGGGAAGGACCTTTTTTGGTAGTATCTTCGTCAAGGCCCGGTTCTTACAGATTAAAGGATATGGATGGCAATGACATTCCTAGATCTTGGAACGCGGATGAGCTTCAACGGTATTATGTATAGATTGATGTAATCTTTTTCATTTTTCTATGGCACCCTTTTCCTTTCCAAAGGGGGAGAAAGGTTTTTAATGGGGCCATAGTTTGTAATTTTTTCTTTTCTTATTCAGCTCCATGAGAGCAATATCCCCCAAATATGTAAATGTAAAATCTGAGCATGCACCATCGAGTGCAGAGAAAAAAAAACAGGGAGAAGCTCGAAAGTCGTCCCTAAGGGGATGCAGAGCATGACGAAGCTACAAAAAGCCATTCCTAAGGGAGCGCAGCGTAAGTTTTCTGCTCAAAAGTCGTTCCTAAGGGAATGCAGAGCCAAATACCGCCGAAATATAAGGCGAAGCGCGAAAAGTCAACGTGAATACCGCCGAAATAGAAGGTGAAGAAGTTCAAAAGACGTTCCTAAGGGGATGCAGAACTTACACCGAAAAATAAGCGGTGCAGCCAAAAAATAAACGACAAAGAGATTTCAGTCATTCCTAAGGGAATGAAGTTTGTGGATGAAGCTTTGAATGTGTGTGTTGGGCATTCATTTGCACGATACATTACATCATACATTGCATTCATAAACATTCATTTAGACATACATAGGATCATCATCACATCATACAGATACAGACAGTTGCTTCGGCTCTAAGCATATAGCTTCAAGAAGAAGATTCATGCTTTGTTGTGTACGAAAAGAAGGGAAGGTGTTTTTCGCCTTCGGCTCAAAAATACAGGTTTTGACCACATCAAAGCATTTCATACATCGATGGAAAGGTAAAAATATATTACAAGGTATGGACGAATTTACATAGTAGAATCTGATTCTTAAATTACAATATTCTTTACAAGGGTTAATACAAAAGTTTTCTTAGAATTTTTCCACAGCTAGATATTCCAGCTTCATCACCATCTGTTGAGCTTCGGGTTGCCTGCTAAGCTTCGGCTCTGTGTTCTTTAGCTTCATCATCCTGTACATATCGAAGCATTATAAGGAAAATTCAAGTTTCAAGGAAAAGGTAAGCACAAGGTATGATTTTATTAACGACTTAAGATGACTTTGAGCTTCGTCACCAGCTAGGCTTCGCCCACCCTTCGTCCATATTTGCTTTATGAATCTGTTTCCTATGCTTCGAGCTAGGCTAGGGATATCAATCAGATCTGCTGGTGATAAGCTGAAGTTTGGTCTATTAACAAGTTTTCCATGCGTGCAACCAGACTTCATGAAGGAAACAGTTGTGCCCCGAGAAGCTAGCAGGGCACATAAATCACCGTGTCCAGCTATAACTTCATCAAGAGCATCAACTTCACCCTCAATGTGTTCGAAGGTCCCTGGCAGGTCTTCAACCGAAGGACTAAATTTCTCAGAGCTGGCTCCAACCGAGTTGAAGATCTGCTTTAGCCGCTGCACGCATCGGTTGCTAAACTCTAGACATTTATCTTGAAGCTCTTTCAATGATTTTTGCAAATTTGAACTTTTTTCAGCCTCGTCCGCAAACTTTGTATCAAATTTCCATTTTTCTTGTTCGAAACTCTCTGATTTTAAGAGAAGCTCCTTATCCAACTTTGCAATTTTGGCTTCAGCTTCTGCCAGTAAACTTTCCATTGTCCGAAGTTCGACATCTTTCTTTTCAAGAGCAGCTGTTTGATCTTTTATTTTGCTTTCCAACCCTTCAATTATAACTTCGTGCTTTTTATCTTCAAGGTCCTGTTGCATCCTCAAAGCTTTGCTCAATAACATACTCTATACAGAAGCAACCTTTGTTAGAAAATACCTTCGTTGTTAAAAATAATGAAGAGTCGAAGAAAAGTTTTTACCTTGAAATTGGAATAGAATAAACTACCGACGATATGCTGTCGTCGGTAGCGGCTGATATCGGTCTCAAGCTTCGGAAAACCAATACTCTTCGACAGAGTACCGATAACCTTCGCCCTGGTTTGGTCTCGGACACAACCTAAGCTCTCATCATCAATACCGCCGAAGAGTAGCGCCCCTGGTTGATACCCGCAGCATATGGCATAGTCTCTCAATTTTTCTTTTTAGCTTTCGACAATTCTTGTCCAATTAAGTTTTGAAAGTTGAAATCTTCTGAAGTATCTTCGACTATTTCCTTTTCTTTCCCAGGCACTGTAGCCATGGTTTCTTCGGCGGCTATAGCAGCTTCTTCTGCGGCCATATCGAGAAGTATTTTATCTATATCAGAAAGGGTGCTTTCTAAGTTTGCATCCTTGGCCGTTGCAGCTTCGACAATTGCGGCTTCAGCAGGTGCAGCTTCGGCAGATGCAGTGCTCTCAACAGCTGGTGCTTTTAACGCCGAAGCTGGTGGTGGTGTTTCTTCAATGGCCTCTGTCATAGTAATAATTCTTCGTTTTTTCGGCCCAGCAGACTTCTTCGTTGCCGAGGGCTCCTTCTTTTTCTGTAAAAGCTTCGTCAGATGTGGCCCCAGTGGACTTAGCTTGTTAGGCAAGGATTCAGTCATTACCTTTAGAATTTCTTCCACGTCGGCAGCAGAAGGTGTTGAAGGAGCCTCTTCTTACTTATCAGTTGCCTTCTGTTTTGGGGCCATAGCTTTTCTTTTCTTCGGAGCGACTACCTTCGGCTCAGGGCTCAATTTTCTCTTCTTCAGGATTTCTTCATCCTCTTTCACCATTCTAGCAGCTTGTCTGCCCACAACACTAACAATTCTTTTTCTTTTCTGCCCTTCGACACCCTTGTTCAATCACTCATAGTCTGGATATTCAAAATTCAGGGCATCTATTACCCGATTCAATCTTCGCTTCGGTCGGGTGCCGAAGGCTGCAGTCATCAACTAATCTTCTTTTCTCGTATAATTGCCCAAAATCTCATTGCACATAACTTCAATTGTATCCAGCCATTCTTGGCAAGGCTCTTTGAAGTGTTTTTTGAACTTGAAATGATAGGGCAACCGAACGAGCTCATTCTTCTTCTTCTCTCCTTCAAGCTTCGGCATACCCCATTCCCTTAGCGTTGGGAATACTCGATTGGCCAAGTATTCTTGAACTAAATTCCTAGTTCCAATGTGTTCAGATACAACTCTAAACTCATACACAGCATCTGGGCATGGTGCCGCCGGCGTCATGTTGCACTGAGGCCTAGTTAGCCCGAAGGTTAACTCCAGCGGGCTCTGTACTAGCTTCTCTTTTTTCTCATCAATCTTAACATAAAACCATTCAGATTTCCAACCGGTCGGCCATTTAGTGCGATAGCTGACCACCGGTGTCTTCATGTCTTTGCGATAAGCAAAGTTGTAGCAGCCGAAGTTCTCATGTAGTCCGTCTTCCCTAGCCTTCGTCTGATAGTGAAGTTCATGTACTCGGCAGAAGGCTTTGGTGAGTGGCTCCACCCCTTGACTTTGGAGGGCCCAGATGTAAACGCTGAGCCTAACAATGGCGTTAGGGGTCAACTGATGAAGGTAAATCTCAAAATTTTCCAAGACATATCCAATCATCCCGTGCAGAGGAAATCTCAGCCCTGCTTTGAAGAAGCTCTTAAAGACCACCACTTCATCATTTTCTGGTTTCGGGATAGTTTCTTCCCCACCAAAGCGAATCAACCCCTTGTCGGCTTCTCTGAAGTAGCCTAGCTTCGTCATCATAGCCATATCAGCTTCAGACAGAGTTGACTTTCCAAAATCCAAATGGCTGGGCTTCGATGACATAGTAGTGTTATAATCAATCTCTTCTTCACCAATATCACCTTATTCAATGTCTGTCTGCTCCGCTTCAGTAGCAGGGGCGCCTTCGTCAGGAGCGCCCTCCGTTACAACTAGTCCCGACCGCCTCATAACTTCGGAGATCGGAGCAGTTTCAAAAGCTTCGGTTTCCTCTCTGTCGTGTGTAACCCTAGCTGTTGAGCGCACTCTAGCCATTTGATGTTGAATTTCTTGCGTTTTAACGAAGTTGAGTATTTTTGACGAAGCTCCCTCTTTTCACGAAGCTAGAGCAAAGTGATCCTTTGACTGAGAATACAGTGAATAAGCTTCGGCGGTGGTAAAATTTTTCGGCAGCACAACAGTACAATAGCAGTAAATGCTGTGGTAACTTCACAACTACCCGTCTATTTATATAGTGCTGCAGGTGGGAAGGCGAATCGTCAAGTCGTTCGCACCCGCTGAACAGTCACCCGCACTCGCTGAACGGTGGACCATAGTGCCCAAGAAGCTGAATCACCAGATCACGCGTACCCGTTGCATGGTGGGACCATCCTTCACTCGGAATATTTAAATCGTTTCCCAGCAACGAGCTCAGGGAAGGTGTTTTTCGGACCTTCGGCATTCCGAAGCCTCAGAGAGTTTTTCACGGGTCGAGCTCGTTACGAAAAACGATCTGGCACCGTGAAGGGGCTACTGTTGGGGGCCTGCTTCGTCGCCGAAGGTCCCATAAGAAGAAACACCTTCGGAAGACTGGCACAAAGCCGAAGCTATCAATCAAAGGGCTTCAGAGTACATTTCCAAATGCACCAACTTAAAGATGAAATGACTAATCAACCCGTGATAACTTGTATTATGATTGTAAATCTTTGTAAAGGACATGAGTGTAATTTCTCACAGGCTGCGTCCTGTGCCTATAAATAGATGAACAGTACCCCCGTACTGTTCACGCTAACTTGTATCTGTTTTTGCGTCACACTTGTGCTTTTTTGCCTTCTGACAAGCCGAAGGTACCTTTGTAATTCAATATTGTTCCTGCTTTTACATGATGATATAATGAATAATAATGAGTTAATAATGTTACATGACAGTTTATGTTGTTTCATATGTCATATGCTCCTTCTTTTATTTAACGTATATTGCGATTATGAAGGTATGTCCTTCATAACCTTCGTCTGAAGATCATTATATCCTAAGGGAAATAATGCTTCGAAGGACAAAGGGTATTAACATTTAACATCTTGTGTTGCCTTGTTCTTAATTCATAGTATTTGAGAACAAGTCCCCAACACAAACTTTACTCCTTTCTTCAACAATTCAGTCATTGGCTTTGCAATCCTGGAGAAATCCGGAATGAATCGTCGATAGTATTCTGCCAACCCCAGAAAACTCCGAATCTGCCGTACGGTGGTAGGAGGTTTCCAATTCATCACCTCTTGCACTTTCTCAGGATCAACTGATATCCCATCCCGATAAATGGTGTGACCCAAAAATTTAATTTCCCTCAGCCAGAAATCACACTTGGACAACTTAGCATATAAGCGATGATCGCAGTCTCTGAAGTACTGTATGCAAGTGCATAGTATGCTCCTGTTCATTTCTTGAATATACCAGAATGTCATCAATGAAAACCACCACAAAACCTGTCCAGTTCTGGCATAAATACTGAGTTCATCAAATACATGAAATATGCCAGGGCATTGGTCAGCCCGAATGACATTACCAAATACTCGTAAAGTCCATATCTGGTAGAGAAGGCTTCTTCGGAATATCGCTGGCCCTGATCTTGATTTGATGATAACCAGAGCGAAGGTCCATCTTGGAAAACACCTTGGCTCCCACCAACTGATCAAATAATACATCAATGCGGGGCAACGGATACTTATTTTTGATTGTTACCGCATTGAGAGGGCGGTAATCAACACACAATCTCAGACTCTCATCTTTCTTGTTCACAAACAAGGCTGGACATCCCCATGGAGAAGTACTTGGGTGAATGAATCCCTTGTCCAACAACTCTTTTAACTGCTTCTTCAGTTTTGCCAACTCTGCTGGAGGCATCCTATAGGGTCTCTTGGATATAGGGACAGTTCCGGGTTGCAGTTCAATTGCAAACTCTATATCTCTATCGGGTGGCATCCCTGGCAATTCATCTGGGAAAACGTCGGGGTACTCACAGACCACTGGAATTCTCTCTACAGGTGACTCTATCAAGGTGAAGGCACAGGAACGGGTACAACCCTGGTTAGGCAAGTACAATGTGATTTCTCCACAAAAAGGTGGGTGTATCTCAATGGCTCTTGTTGCTACATCAATCAAGGCATGGTGTCGTGATAACCAGTCAGTTCCCAAGATTATATCCACACTCTCCAATCCCATGATCAGGAGAGTGGTTTTTAATACAAGACTACCCAATTTTATTGGCACGCGCCGGTTGAGTTGATAGGTGGCAACCCTGCCTCCTGGTGTTGCAATCATAATGCCCCCATTTGTGTGGTAAAAGTTAGCTGACATTTGGCACTAAATTTTGCGCTGATGAAGCTGTGTGATGTGCCAGAATCAAAAAGAATAACTGCAGGATAATTCAAAACAGAAAAGATACCGGTCATGATGGGTGCTCCCTCTGGAATATCAGCCAAGGTGGTGAAGTTCAGCCTGCCTTGCCTCACTTGTACCTTCTGCCTCTTTCCTTGGTTTTGATTGGATTTCTGCCCCTGCCTCTGTTGGTTCTTGGGGCAATTCTTGGCGTAGTTTCTAGTGCTACCACAAGTGAAACATCTGTTGTCATTGGCCTGACGGTACTGCGGCTGTGGCTGGTTGTTGTTCCTCTAAACTGGGGGCTGAGAGCGGTTGGGTGTCTGCTGCTGCTGTTGTGGTCAGATCACCCATCGTCCTTGCTGCTGAGGTCCCCTACTCTGAGTGTCGGACAAAATCCTGAAGCGCTGAGGCTGAGCTAAAGGTCCTGCCATAGGGGTCTTCCTCTTCTTTTCTGCCTGGCGAGCTGTGATGCAGTCTTCCTGAGAAATGGCCATGTTGACTAACTCATTGTAGCTGTTGGCTCTGACTGTGTTGAGACGGTTGCGGAGCTTAGTACTGAGGCCCCTCCTGATCCTATCCCTCTTCTTCTCATCTGTGTCAATGTTGGGGACTTGTTCTCAAATGCTATGAGTTAAGAACAAGGCAACACGAAATATTAAATGTTAATGCCCTTCGTCCTTCGAAGCATTATTTCCCTTAGGATATAATGATCTTCAGATGAAGATCATGAAGGACATACCTTCATCATCGCAACATGTGTTAAATAAAAGAAGAAGCAAATGACATATATGAAACAACATAAACATTCACATAACATTATTAATTCATTCTTATTATATAATCATGGAAAAGCAGGAACAATATTGAATTACAAAAATACCTTCGACTTGTTAGAAGGCAAAAAAGTACAAGCGTGACGCAAAAGCAGGTACAAATCAGTGTGAACAGTATGGGGGTACTGTTCATATATTTATAGGCACAAGACGCAGCCTATGAGAAATTACATTCATGCCCTTTACATTTATTATTGAATTATAGATAAATCTATGAGGACTAGATAGCATTTTCCCCTTTAAGTCGGTTCCTTTTTCTACGATTGAGCCGAAGCTCCCTTGCTCGTAGCTTCGAAGCAGCAGCAACCTTCGTCATGACCATGCTCTTCCTATCGTGTATGCTTTTATCCTGAGTCCGAAGGTACCTGTCCATAAACCATGCTTGTAAAACACTGTTAAATTACGTTTTGAGGACCTTCGGAGGACGAAGGCCCCCAACAATAGCCCCTCGCAGTATTAATTTGTTTAGGATAATGAATTCAGACTGCGACATGGACGAAGGCCTTAAGCTGAAGGTCCGAAAAAACACCTTCCCTTTGCTAGAATAGCAACAGTCAATGACAGACGGGACCCTCCAACTCGGGGCGCGTCGAGCGTATAAATAAGAACTCATCCTGACCACATTTGGTACACTGTTTGTGCCATTTGCTTTATTTGCTCAATTTTATAGCTCTTGCTCACCAACGCTTGCTTAGTTTCTCAAGCTTTCTAAGCTTTGGTTTGTAGGACACGTTTTCGTCATCTCTGAAGAAAAGATGTCTCAAGACAAGAAGGTTGTTGCTGAGACGAAGCTAACCGAAGAGGAGAAGCTCTTTGAGCAGAAGAAGGCTGTGAATCCTTATATAGCTGGGTTTTTAGAATCAATGGCAAAATCAAATACAGAGAAGATTACAAAAGAGATATTGGAGGGCCTGTCTGAAGACACTGGTGACAGTGACAACTATGATGCAGAAAGTGGGGGTGAAGATTCCGAAGATCGATCGTGGAGGCCAAGCCATACAATTTTCGGAAAGTCAACCATCAAGCAAAGTCACCTTGAGAGCATGAGAGGGAGGTACTTTCGAGATATATCTATTGTGAGGGCTGGCGAAGACAATAACACTCCTGCGCATGAGGAGAATGAAGTTGTGATTTTCCGAAGCTTCTTTAAAGGTGGGCTTCGGTTCCCACTAAGCAGGTTTGTAGTTGAAGTGTTGAAAACCTTCCAAATTTTCCTTCATCAACTGACCCCCGAAGCTATATTGAGGATGGGAGTCTTCGTCTGGGCAACAAGGAGCCAAGGTATAGACCCAAGCGCAAAATGCTTCTGCAGCATGCACGAACTTATGTATGAAACGAAGGCCACTAGAAAAGAACAGTACCACAACAACTTCGGTTGTTATGGATTTATCGCCCGTCCCAACTCAAGCTACCCAGTGCCAACATTTCAGAAAAGATGGCCAAGAAATTGGATGGAGGAATGGTTTTATGTGAAGAACGATTTGGTAGCGAGGGAGGATGTTAAGGAGGTTATTACGCGTCCCATATGGTCTCGCTTCGGCCTTCGTAAGCCGAAGGTTGAAATCGATGAAGCCGCCGAAGCATGCCAGAAGGCCTTTGGTACTGTTTGCTTTTTCATTGGTACAAGAGACTTGATTCAAGAACATATAGCATTCAGAGTATGGCCGCTTGTAGAGAATTGGGAAATGGCGAAGGAGACTGTCACCGAGTCTAGCGAAGATGACCTGGTTCGACTGAAATACACCTTCAGATATGGGGATAAGTTCGATGAACCAAACGATGACTGGTTGAAATGCATCGAAGTTACAAGTGATGAACTGCTTGGGCCATATTCCAAAGCAGAAGATAATGCATTATCCGCATCCTTCGGGGGTCGAGGAAAAAAGAGATTGAACAGAGTTTTTGATGCCATTGGTTTTGTTTACCCCGACTACTGCTACCCGCTGCGGGGACGGAGAAAGAAGAGGAAAACTGCTACTTCGGCTACTCTAGATGAGCCTGCGCCGAAGAGCAAAAAGTTGAAAGTCCTTACCCACTGACCACGTTATATTGAACCGGCCATGGTGCCTGAGTTTGGCGGGGAGACCTCTTCAGCTGCTGAACCAAAGGAGCCCATTCCTCCTACATAGAAGGCTAAAGATTCGACTATAATGCCGAAGGTACCCTCAGCCGAGCTAGCTGAGTCGAAGGCTGATAAAGATAAGGCCGAAGAGCCAAAAATTGAAGGAACAAAAATGTTAGAAATTTTAAGCCCTTCGGCAGAAGTAACAGTGCCAAAGGCAAAAAAAAGTTTTGCGGCAACACCCAAAAGAAGAAGGATGGCAAATGTACTAGATGTGTTAGAAACAGTAAAAGCTTTAAGCTCTACTCCTTCAGGGAAAATCACCGAGGCTTCAAAAATGCAAACCAAAGCTGAAACAAAGCCGACCGAAATTGAAGCTGCAGCAAGCCAAGCTAGTGCCGAAGCTGGGCCTTCAGAGCTCGCCGAGAAAAAACCTTCAGAAATTGAAGAAAAGGCAATAGAAGAAAAAGCCTCAGAGCAAACTTCGCCTAAAAAGGTTGCTACTACTGCTTCCGAAGCTTTGAAAGAGAGCATTGATTACATCATCCGCCATGCTTCGGGAAAGACGCTTTCTAAGGAAGAAAAACGAGAAGCTCAACATTATGCCCAAAAACTGAAATACCCGAAGGGGGCATTGGTGTTTAATGGCAGTGGAGAAGAAGATTTTTTGTACTGTCTCCTGGATAACAAAGAGATATCCGTCAGCCGGGAGATAGGAAGAAGCTTCAGATTTCCGAAGCTAGAAGATGGCCTCTCAGTATTGTCAAAGGATGAATTGGCTGACAGTTTAGCATATAATAGCATAAAGGTATGAAAATTAATTTTGTATTTGAAAACGAATTATTTCATTTGTTTATACTTAATACTGTACTCCTCTTGCATGGCTTGATCCTTAGCAATGCCCTCAGTGCACAGAAAAATATTGAAGATGAAGGGTGTACAATGGCTCTGAACAACCTTCGTTCAGAGGTGATTGAACTAAGGAATGAAGGCCTTGAGAAGGATAAAATATTAATTTCATTGGTAAACAAAATAAAAGAAGACGAAGCTAGTTCCAAAGCTCAAGCTGAGGCCCAGAAGAATGAAATCGAAGACCTTCAGAAACAACTAGCTGAGGCCAAAGAAAAATGCGCTGTCGCTGAAGCTAATCGAGATGCCAGCGAATATTGGAAAAATTATTTAGAAAAAATAGTTGCAGAGCTTCGCGCATCCAAGGAAAGATGTTTTGAAAAATCTGTGGGGTGCGTGAAGAAGATGAAGACTAGCTTCGCCAACGTGGGCGCTTATTCAAACGAAGACAACTTCATACGAGGCGACCCTAAAGGCGTTATCGAGTGGATCAGTGGTGAAGCCGAAGCTTTTGAGGAAATCTTAAGTGATCGTGGGGACGTCTACACATTCTCTGGTGCGAGAGGAGTTGCAGCCATCTTGGAGAAGGCGGGTTGCGATCATGTTAAAACCTTGGCCCAGGCCGAAGCTGCCTTCTCCATGGATGACACAAAGGACCCCTCGGTCGAAGCAAGTTTAATAGGCAGAAAAATTTTCACTGATATCTGGGAAAATGGTGGCCGAGAAATGGCTCATGAAATAATGAAGAAGAGCGAAAAAGATATTCATGACGCTCGAGAAGCAACGAAAGAAGCTGAGAAAGCTGCGGAACTCGAGAGACGGATAGGTATTACTTAATGGCTTTTAGCTTTGTCGTTTATTTTCGTGACTTCGAACTAATTGATGTTTTCTACCGCAGCTGAACTACCTCCTCCACCAGAACCATTCGACCCATTGGCCGACCCAGAAACAAAGAAAGCAATAGAAATCATTAATACGACCGAAGCTATTGTCGACGAAGTTGTTACCAAACTGCTTAACGAAGTTGCAGAAAAAGTTCTGAAGGAAGAATAGCAGTTATTGTAAAAACATTTCTAGGATATTAATGTAACATTTGCTGAACTAAGTCTGTAATATTTGATGTTTATAATTTTAAATGTAATATGTAGGTTGTTTGTAATTCAGTTCTTTGCGATGCATGAAACTTTATGTACATACCGTTTTTGAGCCTTCGGCGAAAAAACACCTTCCCTTCTTTTCATGCTTCGTAAAGAAGAGTTTTTATGCCACGTAAGAATATCCACACTTAAAAACATCAATGCTTCGTAAACAATAGATCCCTTCTTCCACATTAGAACTGATGAAGCTGTAATTCTCAGCTTACTTTGTGCCTTAGCACCTTTTCATTTTTGTAAAGCATTCTTCGAAGATCGACTTCGTTTCCAATTCATGTCATTGGTGTGATATGATGTATGATGTGATGCTATGCGATATGATGCGATGATATGATGCAAAGAATGATGCTAATGCCGAAGAAACATACCCACGCTGAAACACAATCGCTGCGTCCCCTTAGGAACGATCAAAATCTCTTTGCCGTTTATTTTATCGACTTCACCGCTTATTTTTCGGTGTAAGTTCTGCATCCCCTTAGGAACATCTTTTGAACTTCTTCGCCTTCTATTTCGGCGGTATTCGTGTTGACTTTTCGCGCTTCACTTTATATTTCGGCGGTATTTGGCTCTGCATTCCCTTTGGAACGACTTTTGAGCAGAAAACTTACACTGCGCTCCCTTGGGAATGGCTTTTTGTAGCTTCGGCAAACTTACGCTGCGCTCCTTAGGAACGACTTTTTATAGCTTCGGTGAAACTTGCAATGCGATTTTTAGCTCTGCATTCCCTTAGGAACGACTTTTGAGCTTCAGCAATTTTTGAGCTTCGTGAGTCTGTGGAAAAGATATATTTCACTATGACAAGAACGAAGCTATTACAAGAAATTAAAAATGACAAGAAAACTAGGTTTACATTGATTGTTCCTTATTAAAAAGAAAGTGACAATGAATGTAAAAATGTTTTAGAGGTAGGATATCTCTAAATAGATGTGTTTTGATTCTGGCAAAGTACTGTTGACTGTGCGAGCTTCGAATTCCTCCCTGAAATCTCACTGCTGATGGGTCTGTTGGCTCCCTTCTGGCTGCTGACCTCGTGAATAGGCAGGTTGTAGTGGTGGCGGAGGTGGAAGCTGTGGCCAAGAAGCCTGTGGCTGACTAGCCGAAGCAACAGAAGCTGCAGGATGATTACCCACATATTCTGGTATGTAGGGTGAGTGACAGGAAGCAGTGTGCAGGACCTGCTTCGGTTGACTTTGCCAGGCTTCGGCTTCTGCGATCTCCTTCTGCTTTTGGATGGTGATTTGGCACATTCTTGTAGTATGGCCCTTGTCTTCACCACAAAATAGGCAGTAGATCTTCCTGGGCTGATCCCCCTATCTTCCTCCAAAGCCCCTGGTGCCTCTACCTCTTGGAGCTGGCGGCCGGAAAGAGCTTTGTTGCTGCCATGAAGATTGTGAAGTATACTGCGGCCTCTGTAGCTGACTTCATCTGTCATCACTCTGAGTGGAGTTGTGAATTGACCTGACATGCCTCGGGTGGATTCTTCCTCTGAAGCCCTTGGTCATCTCAGAGAACCGGTAAGCTTCCTCCCTTCTTTGGCGGAAGTCATTGTCAGCCCGGATGTACTCATCCATCTTTTGAAGAAGCTTCTCTAGAGTCTGTGGAGGCTTTCTAGCGAAATACTGGGCAGTAGGTCCTGGACGAAGCCCCTTGATCATGGCCTCAATGACAATTTCATTGGGCACTATAGGCGCTTGTGCTCTCAGACGCAAGAACCTTCGGACATATGCCTGGAGATACTCCTCATGGTCTTGCGTGCACTGAAACAGGGCCTGAGCTGTGACTGGCTTCGTCTAAAAGCCTTGGAAACTTGTCACTAGCATATCCTTGAGCTTCTGCCATGAAGTAATAGTCCCTGGCTGAAGAGAAGAATACCATGTTTGGGCCACATTCCGAACTGCCATGACGAAGGACTTGGCCATGACAGCTGCATTGCCTCCATATGAAGATATAGTTGCTTCATAACTCATCAAAAACTGCTTTGGATCTGAATGCCCATCATACATGGGTAGCTAAGGTGGCTTGTATGGTGGAGGCCATGGGATAGCCTGCAGTTCTGCTGCCAAGGGAGAAGCATCATCAAAGGTAAAGGTATCATGATTCAAATCATCATACCATCCATCCTCGTTGAATAAGCCTTCTTGATGAAGCTCCCTGTGTTGGGGCCTTCGATCTTGTTCGTCTTGAGCAAGATGGCATACTTCTTCAGTGGCTTCATCGATCTGCCTTTGAAGATCAGCCAGTCGGGCCATCTTCTCCTTCCTTTGTACTTGCTGATGGATTATCTCCATGTTTCTGATTTCTGGGTCTAGCTCCTCCTCCTGGAGTGTTGGACTGGTGGCCTTCCTTTTCTGGCTTCGGGCCTCTCGGAGAGAGAGGGTCTCCTGATTTGGGTCTAGTGGCTGTAGTGTGGCAGCCCCTGGCGCTGAAACTTTCTTTGGCGGCATGGCGAAGGTCAGTGCTTGCCGAAGGTGGTCGAAAAAGGGTTCACCGGAGGTGGGCGCCAATGTTGGGGACTTGTTCTCAAATGCTATGAGTTAAGAACAAGGCAACACAAAATATTAAATGCTAATGCCCTTCGTCCTTCGAAGCATTATTTCCCTTAGGATATAATGATCTTCATATGAAGGTCATGAAGGACATACCTTCATCGTCGCAACATGTGTTAAATAAAAGAAGAAGCAAATGACATATAAGAAACAACATAAACGATCACATAACATTATTAATTCATTCTTATTATATAATCATGGAAAAGCAGGAACAATATTGAATTACAAAAATACCTTCGACTTGTTAGAAGGCAAAAAAGTACAAACGTGACGCAAAAGCAGGTACAAATCAGCGTGAACAGTACAGGGGTACTATTCATCTATTTATAGGCCCAAGACGCAGCCTATGAGAAATTACATTCATGCCCTTTACATTTATTATTGACTTATAGATAAATCTATGAGGACTAGATAGCCTTTTCCCCTTTAAGTCGGTTCCTTTTTCTGCGATTGAGCCGAAGCTCCCTTGCGCGTAGCTTCGGAGCAGCGACAACCTTCGTCATGACCATGCTCTTCCCATCATGTATGCTTTTATCCTGAGTCTGAAGGTACCTGTCCATAAACCATGCTTGGAAAACACTGTTAAATTACGTTTTTGAGGACCTTTGGAGGACGAAGGCCCCCAATAGTCAGCATGATAGCCGGCGTACTGACACAGGTCATTGAAGGCTTGGGCATACTGTAACACTGTACGACTCCCCTGAGTAAGTGCTAGAAACTCATTAAGCTTGCGGTCCAGGATGCCGGCGGGTATGTGATGTCCTCTGAATGCTGCCTTGAATTCTCCCCACTCAACCACGTGGTCAATCGGCTGCATAGCAAGGAAATGATCCCACCATGTTCGCGCGGGTCTGTGAAGCTGCTGGGTGGCGAAACGAACCTTGGCCACATCTGAACAAACTCCATTAAGCAGTGGGAATTTGGATTCCACCACTCTGAGCCATACATTAGCATCAAGGGGATCCTCTGCCTGAGTGAACAATGGCGGCTGAGTGCTGAGGAACTCCTAATAGGTGGCCGCTGCTGGGGGACGCTGATGGTGATCACCACCACCATAGTGCTGGGGTGGTGGCTGATGCTGAGCTAACTGTCGCAGAATCTCATTTTGTTGAGACATCAGTTCTTGAATGGTAGGGGGCTGCGGCGGCGGTGGAGGATTGCGCTCATTCTGCCCACGGCGCGCTCTTCCTGCCATCTGAAATTTAGGATGCTCTTAATATCATACTTTGGAAATCAAGGGTTGCACATGGTAAGAGATTTTTTTAAAGGACAAAGTCTGTAAAATGTCAAACTTTTCCTTGCATTTTCATAAGAGGTACCACATGACATAAATTTCCTTCATAACTTAAAATAGACATCATCCATCATTCATCAATCCAAAAGAGTTTTCTAATGGTTACAACAGTGTTCAAAATACTCGACTCTTTATAGCCTAGTACCCCAAAGGAGCAAAAGCTAAGCTAGTTTTGAGGAGTTCTACTGCCACACACTTCTATCCCAATTTCTGAAACCTAATGGGCAAACGAGGCAACACTAGATTCGGGGGAAGGTGGTCTTCCTGAGCCAGTAGTGTCCAAGCTGGATGCAGGCTCTGGCTCCTCTCCTCCCTCAATGTCGACATCCTTGTCGGCTCCTTCTGCCTCCATGTCTTGAATTTCCTGATGGTGCATATCCAAGTGCTGGTTGGCTTCCTCAAGTTGTTGCTGCGTGGTCAGGAGCTGATCCTCGAGAACATCGATGGTGTTCTCCGTGGCCCCTACTTGCTCCTCAAGCTCTTGGATTTGGGTGGCCATCTGCTCCACCTGGAGGTCCTTTTCCACCAATTCGGTGGACAGGTCTACCACAAGGTCCTCCCTGTTATCCAGGGTGATCTTGGTAGACTCCACCAATCCCATTAGTTGTGAAATTGCCTCACCTCGCACTGCTTGCAGACGATACAGGGCATTCATGCATCGCACTGTCAGGTGAGCAGTCTGCCCTGGGTAAAGAGCCCACACATCCTTGGCATGCTCCACTTGATCCTTCCACATTGGGTCATCCTCCTTTTCAGCGGGGAACAAGCCAATGGGATGAATTGACAGCTCCAAGGGGTGAAAGCCACAAAAGGTCATCAGCCCGTGGATAGCAATGGACTCGATGGTATCTTCAGCCCTGAACCCGAAAGACTCGGAGTCCAACAAACGCCAGCCCAGCTGCAAGGGATGAGGCTCCAAGGTCATCCTCACCCTACAGCGGGGTACCCGGTGCTCCTCGAACAACTGCACCGCATACTGGGGAGGCATCGTATAACCGGCTCCCTGCAGTACCTCCCACAAAATGCGGGGAAAACCCTCGCGTGCAAGTCCGTCCGTGTGGGAATGTGCATTCCCTCCTTCCGAGGATTCGTGAGAAGTCATCTGTGTAAGGGTAAGCATAAGCGAAAAAGAAAAAGAATTACAAAAATGAAAGGGAATTAGTGCTTGGCTTTCCCAAGGTTACGTTGAGATCTTTGAGGTATACTTAATTTTTATTACGGTGCCTCTTGGATTACATAGCTTTTAAAATTTCTTTACCATTTACTAAGTAGTTAGAATAAAAAGATGCATGCATGCTCGTCCTAAGCGACCTCACATCAAACATATAGGGATAGAGAAACCTCCATCCATTATCCTAGTAGCCTGTAGGGCATATTCAAATGGCCACCTAGCTACCCATCTAGTGTCCTAAGGCATCACGTTCTATGTCCATCCTTATCGTCTTACCGATGTATCCAACATTTGTTTCTAACAAGTTTTACTCTTTGAAAAGGTTGGTAATTACGATTTATTGATTCCTCTGTGGTGGTACATGCTTCGATACCAGCTGTGGCGGAACCGCCCGAATTATTCCAACTTAAGTGCCTAAGTCCCGCCTTAGAGGCTAGACCACACTTAAATAGGAATAAAACGTCAGTCCCTCGGATCTAGTCCGACAAGGCCACTAACAGGATCAAATACCACGTACTCACTCGAAGGTGCGGCACAGAGCAAATACAATAAAGCATAAACCATACATTAAGGAGTACTTAAATTTATTATAGCATCATCAGAGTTTATCAAAAGTAGTGGTCATTGTTCGGAATGTAGCGGAATATAACTAATGGTAAATAAACGGAGGGATGGGGAAGCCTGGCCCATCACTTCTCATGCTCCTCCCCTGCAGAGGTAGGGTCCCACTCGACTGTCCAACCCGGTGGCAAGATGGACGGCCAAGTCACTCCAGCAACCATATCCTCCAGAGATCCTGTAAAAATTTTGCCACAAGCAAGGCTGTGTATACTAATACTCAGCTAGACTTACCCGGTGTGAGGAGTCTACACCTCTACCTCTAGACATGCAGCTGTTTGGCTGAGGGGTTTGGTTTGCCAAAAGCACTAGCTTAGTCTAAAATCAAGTTTAGCTTTTCAAGTTTTAGTGTGACTCTCTTAAGACTAAATGTGTACCTATCTAATCATACATGGTATCAAGCATTTAGCAATCAACATCTTTTGCTAAATCAACACATTTCCACTTGTTACTCAATGTAGCAGCATGGATCAAGCAGTATCATTAGCTGCGAGAAGCAGATGATTCGAATCGAGTTTTTATCCTTGCAAGGTAAACCTAAACACACGACGTGGCGAGGCACTCCATCCCCACACACATCAACCGTCCCCATCGATTCCCCGTCAATAGAATAGGGCTCACCGCCTTGGCGTACAATGCCTCACTGACCCCGACTGCCGTCGTGCAGTGACCGCACTTGTACCCACCATAACCGGAATGGGAGACCACGTCTTAGGTCGCGTGAGGGATAAAGTCTGTGGGCAGGTTCACTCAGGTACTAGGCTTACCGATTTACCATATTTCTCGGCATGTGCTTAATACGTTCAAACGCTTGACACACGGTACCACACCTTAATCCTTATTCCAATTTCCGTCTCGTTGACAACGCATCCGCATGGATCGTTGACCATAGACCCTCATCATTACGATATAAAAATGGATACAACCAATTCCTGACCTCGTGCGAGTGCTAGAAAAATCACTCATCTTCTACCGAGATCCCTAATTAGTAAAGCAGCTACTCGACCTAGCATACTAGTATCCATCTCAAAAGGAAATCCTGAGTTCATGCAACTAGGGTTTCAGTAAACTCCTACACTTAAGTGCACAATACAAGCCTACAAACATTAAGTGCAGTAAAATAGCATATAGAATTGGTTATGCATAAAACCGGGGCTTGCCTTCCAAAGCTGGTGTTGGGGACTTGTTCTCAAATGCTAAGAGTCAAGAACAAGGCAACACAGAAAACATTAAACGTTAAGGTCCTTCGTCCTTCAAAGCATTATTTCCCTTGAGATATAATGATTTTAGGACGAAGGTTATGAAGGACATACCTTCATAAACATTACATATCATAATGAAAAGGGAATTACATGGAATATAAAAGATAACATGAATAGTTATGTATTATTATCAACTCATTTTTATTTTATTGCTATAGAAGAATAGGAATGACGTTGGGTTACAAATATACCTTTGACTTGAAAGAAGGTAAAAGTACAAGCGTGATGCAAAAGCAAATGCCAAGTCAACGTGAACAGTACGGGAGTACTGTTCACCTATTTATAGGCACGGGTCGCAGCCCATGTAAAATTACATCCAGGTCCTTTGCTTTTGATAATAACTCTATAGTAATCTATCGGGGTCTAAATAGTCTTTTCCTCTTTAAGTCGGTTTCCTCTTTTCTGCCGTCATGCCGAAGCTTCCTTGCGCATAGCTTCGGCTCTGTTCCATCCTTCGTTCTCTTTGTGTTTCTTCATACAAGAATTTTGACTTGTCCGAAGGGTTCGTGTCGGAAGGTACCTGCTCATGTATTATACTCCAGAAACATTGTCAAATCACGTTTTTGAGGACCTTCGGAAGCCGAAGGCCCCCAACAGTAGCCCCTCACAATATTAATTTGTTAGGATAATAAATTCAGATTGCGATATGGACGAAGGCCCTAAGCCGAAGGTCCGAAAAAACACCTTCCTCTTGCTAGAATAGCAACAGTCAATGTCAAGCGGGGCCCTCCTGTTCTCAATGCGTCAGATGTATAAATAAGAGCACACCGCAATGTCATTTGGTACGCTTTCTTTGCCATCTGCTCTTGCTTACTCAGTTTTTAGCTCCTGCGCGACAAGACTTGCTTAATTTGTAAGTTTTTTAAGCTTCGGCTTTAAAAGCGGTTTTTAGTGTTTCCGAAGATGTCTGAAGATAAGAAAGCTGTTGCTGAAACAAAGCTGAGCCTTCTTGAGGAGAAGAATCTTGGCTTTCTTGAATCAATATCAAAGACAAATACAGAAAAGATTACAAGGGAAACTTTGGAAGGTTTATCTGAAGATACTGGTGATAGTGACAGTTATGATGCCAAAAGTGGGGGGGGGGGGGGGGAAGACTCGGAAGATCGACCCTAGCGGCCAAGCCATGCAGTTTTTGGAAAATCAACCATTAAACAAAGCCATCTTGCCAATATGAGAGGTAGATACTTTCGGGATTTGTTTATTGTGAGGGCTGACGAAGGAGAGAAGACTTGTCCTACTCCTGAGGAAAATGAAGTCGTGATCTTCCGAAGCTTCTTCAAAGCTGGGCTTCGGTTTCCTCTAAGCAGTTTCGTGGTTGAAGTTTTGAAGATATTTGAAATCTGCCTTCATCAAATTACCCCCGAAGCAATCATAAGGATGGGAATCTTCGTATGGGCCGTAAAGAGCCAAGGTTTGGAGCCAAATGAAAAAAGTTTCTGCAATATGCATGAGCCGTTATATGAGACGAAACCCTGGGGTAAAGAACAATATCATAACAATTTTGGCTGCTATAGCTTCGGTGCTCGATCTGGGTCAAGCTGTCCCGTGTCAACCTTTCGAAAGAGATGGCCTGGAGACTGGATGAAGGAATGGTTCTATGTGAAAAACAATTTGAAAGCACGAGAAGATATTAAAGATATCATCATGCGCCCTATCTGGCAGCGTTTCGGCCTTCAGAAACCGAAGATGGAAATGGATGAAGCAGCCGGAGAATGCCAGAGGGCCTTCGGCATAGTTTGCTCTTTCATCGGGACTAGGGACTTAGTTCAAGAGCACGTGGCCTACAGGGTATGGCCATTGGTAGCTATCTGGGAAGTGCCGAAGGAAACCAACAACAACCCACACGAAGGTGGCCTGGTTCGACTAAAATATACCTTCAGGTTCGTAGACCAATTTATCGAACCAGACGACGATTGGTTGAAATGCGTTGAAGCTACAAGTGATGAGTTGCTCGGACTGTACTCAAAGGCAGAAGATACTGCGCTATCAGCGGCCTTCGGAGGCCGGAAAAAGAAGAGTCTGAACAGAGTTTTTGATGCTATTGGGTTCGTCTATCCTGACTACCTTTACCCAATACGGGGTCAAAAAAGAAAAGGTACGGCTCCTGTGAAGGAAATTGCTTCGGCCGCTCCTAGTAAGCCAGCGCCGAAGAGAAAAAAGATGAAAGTTCTTACGCACCGGCCACGCTATATTGAGCCGGCCACAGTGCCTGAGTTTGTCGGTGAAACCTCTTCGGCCACTGAAGCTAAAGAGCCTACTTATCTGCAGAATATTGAAGAGCTGGCTGCAATGCCAGAGACGGAAAAAATGGAAGAACCGAGGGATGAAGAGACAAAGACATCGGAAGTTTTAAGTCCTTCAGCAAGAGTTGAGGTGCCAATGCCAACGCCGAAGGCACAAAAAGACCTTACAACAACTCCCAAGAGAAAGAGAATGGTTAACGTGCTAGATGTGCTAGAAACAATAAAATCTTCAAGCTCTACTTCGAAGATAGCTGTCGAAGCTGCCAAAAGCCAAGTAGAAACCAAAACTGGGCTTTCAGAGCCTACCAAGAGGGAATTCTTAGAAATTGGAAAAGAAACAGAAAAAGAATCTGTAGAAGAAATTTTATCTGAGAAAACCGCCATCCCTATTCCCGAAGCATCTTCCGAAGCTCCCAACTATGTCTTACGCCATGCTTCGGGTAAAAATCTGACTGAAAAAGAAAAGCGAGAAGCTCAATTTTATGCGCAAAAATTGAAATATCCGAAAGGGGCGTTGATATTCAATGGCAGCGGAGAAGAAGACTTCTTGTACTGCCTCCCAGACAGCAAGGAGATCTCTGTCTGCCGGGAGATGGCAAGAAACTTCGGATTCCCAACTCTAAAAGATGGGCTTTCTGTTTTGTCAAAAGATGAATTGGCCGACAACTTAGCATATAACAGCTTAAAGGTGAGAAAATACACTTTTCGTGTGGTTAAAAACTCGTGTGTTTATTTCTTAATATCACATTCCTTTTGCAGGGCCTTATTCTCAGCAATGCCCTCAGAGCGCAAAAAAGTGCCAAAGATGAAGGGTGCGCCATGGCTTTAAACAACCTTCGTTCCGAAGTAATTGAGCTAAGGAATGAAGGTCTTGAGAAAGATAAAATATTACATTCATTGGTGAATAAAATAAAAGAAGACGAAGCTGCTTCCAAGGCTCAAGCTGAGGCCCAGAAGCGCGAAATTGAGGATCTTCGGAAACAGCTAGCCGAAGCTAAAGAAAAATGCGCAGTTGCAGAAGCCAAACGAGAAATCAGTGAACAATGGGCAAATCATTTTGAGAAAAACGTTGAAGAACTTCGTGCATCCAAGGAAAGGTGTTATGAAAAGTCTATAGAGTGTGTTAAGAAAATAAAAACTAGCTTCGCCAACGTTGGCGCGTATTCAAGCGAGGAAAATTTCGTAAAGGGCGACCCCGAGGGCCCAATTGAATGGACCAGCCACGAAGCCGAAGCTTTTGAGGAAGTTTTGAATGGCCGCGGAGACATATGTGCCTTTTCGGGTGCTAGGGGGATTGCCACTATTTTGGAGAGTAGAGGCTGTGATCATGTGAAATCCTTGGCACAAGCCGAGGCCGCCTTATCTTCTTAAGATATAAAAGACCCCTCGGCCGAAGCAAGCTTGGTTGGTGGTAAATTTTTCACCGACATCTAGGAAAATGGTGGCCAGGAGATGGCTCAAGAAATTATAAGGAAAAGTGAAAAAGGTATTCACGACGCTAGAAGTGTAGGAGAGGCCGCTGAGAAAAGTGCGGATCTCGAGAGGCGAATAGGTATTGACTACTAAGTTTTGACTTTATGTTGTAATTATATGATTTCGGACTTATTTACACTTTGTAACATAGCCGCACTATCTTCTCCCCCAAAGCCCGCCGAGCCATTGGCGGACCCCAACGCAAAGGGGGATGACGAAATTAGAAAAATGGCCGAAGCTATTATGGATAAGGTTGTTGATCAACTACTAAACGAAGCTGCGAAAATAGTCTTAAGAGAAGATTAGCTGCTATTGTAAAGACTTTGAGAATGTAATATTTGCTGGACAAAGTGTGTAATTTTTTTATAACCTTGAATGTAATATATAAGCTGCTTGTAACTCAATTCTTTACTATGCATGAAACTTTACGTACATACCGTTTTTGAGCCTTCGGCGAAAAAACACCTTCCCTTCTTTTCATGCTTCGTGAAGAATATCCATGTTTTATAAAAACATCCAATCCTCATAAAAAATATTGTACCTCGTAAGCAATAGGTCTTTTCATTTTAGAGTTTGACGAAGGTATGCTTCTTCAATAATTATTTTGTGCCTTGGCACTGCTTCTTCGAAACAATCTCTGAAGATCAACATTGAACCCCCTTCTTACGTCATTGATGCAATATGATGTATGATGTTATGCTATGCAAATGATGTGATGATGTGATGTTATGCAAAATGATATTTGTGCCGAAGATCAATGCTGACTTTTCGCTGCAAGCCTCCCTTAGGAGCTTCTTCGCCTTCTATTTTGGCGGAATCAACGTTTATTTTTCGCTGTAAGCCTCCCTTAGGAGCTTCTTCGCCTTCTATTTCAGCGGAATCAGTGTTTATTTTTCGCTGTAAGCCTCCCTTAGGAGCTTCTTCGCCTTCTATTTCAGCGGAATCAGCGTTTATTTTTCGTTGTAAGCTCTGCATTCCCTTTGGAACGACTTTTGAGCAGAAAACTTACGCTGCGCTCCCTTAGGAATGACTTTTTGTAACTTTGGCAACTTACGTTGCGTTCCGTAGAACGACTTTTCTGTATCTCCGGAGATACTTTCTGTAATCACGAGCTTTTAAGACCGAGCTTTTCGTGCTTCGGCGATTTTTCTGACTCCGTAAATCTATGGAGAAGATATATTTTCACTTTGGTAAAAAACGAAGTTGTTACAAGAAATTGAAAATGAGAAGAAAAACTTAAGCTTTAATGATTGTTCCTTATTTAAACGAAAAATGAAAACGAATGCAAGAACTGTTGCCGAGGTAGGATATCTTCTAGTAGATGTGCTTCGACTCTGGCATAGTACTGTTGACTGTGCGAGCTTCAGACTCCTCTCTGAAGTCTCGTTGCTGATGAGTATGCTGGCTCCCTTCTGGCTGCTGGTCTCGTTGCATTGGTGGTGGAGGTGGAGGTTGTTGCCAAGACGCCTGAGGTTGGCTTGCTGAAGCAACAGAAGCTGTAGGGTGGTTACCCACATACTCTAGAATGTACGGTGAGTGATATGAAGCAGTATGCATAACTTGCTTCGGTTGGCTCTGTTGGGCTGCAACTTCTGCTATCTCTTTCTGTTTCTGGATGGTGACATGGCACATCCTGGTAGTATGGCCCTTGTCCTCACCGCAGAATAAGCAATAAATTTTCCTGGGCTGGTCTCCAAATCTTCCTCCGAAGCCCCTGGCGCCTCTGCCCCTTGGAGCTGGCGGCCGAGAATAGCTCTGTTGTTGCACCGAAGCCTGAGAGGAGTATTGTGGCCACTGTTGCTGACGTCCTCTGTCATCATTTTGAGTGGAATGGATTGATCTTACATGTCTTGGGTGGATTCTCCCTCCGAAGCCCCTGGTCATTTCGGAGAACCTGTAAGCTTCCTCTCTTCTTTGACGAAAATCATTATCAGCGCGGATGTATTCATCCATCTTTTGGAGCAGCTTTTCCAGGGTCTGAGGGGGTTTCCTGGCGAAGTATTGGGCCGTAGGTCCTGGCCGAAGCCCCTTGATCATGGCCTCAATGACAATTTCATTGGGCACCATTGGTGCCTGTGCCCTCAGACGCAAGAACCTTCGGACATACACCTGAAGGTATTCTTCGTGATCCTGGGTGCACTGGAATAAAGCTTGAGCGGTGACCAGCTTCGTTTGAAACCCTTGGAAACTGGTAATCAGCATGTCCTTTAGCTTCTGCCATGACGTGATTGTTCCTGGCCGAAGAGAGGAGTACCAGGTTTGTGCAACATTCTTGACAGCCATGACGAAAGACTTCGCCATGACTGCAGTATTGCCACCATACGAAGATATGGTTGCTTCGTAGCTCATCAAAAACTGCTTTGGGTCTGAGTGTCCGTCGTACATGGGAAGCTGGGGTGGCTTGTAAGACGGGGGCCAAGGTGTAGCCTGCAGTTCTGCTGACAGAGGAGAAGCATCATCAAAAGCAAAATTTCCATGATGGAAATCCTCATACCAGTCATCCTCATTGAAGAAGCCCTCTTGATGAAGCTCTTTGTGCTGAGGCCTTCGGTTCTGCTCATCTTGAGCTAGATGACGAACTTCTTCAGAAGCTTCATCTATCTGCCTTTGCAGATCAGCTAGCCGAGCCATCTTTTCCTTCTTCCTTTGTACTTGCTGATGGAGCATCTCCATATTCCTGATCTCTTGGTCCAAGTCGTCCTCCTGGGGCGTTGACCTGGTGGCCTTCCTCTTCTAGCTTCGGGCCTCTCGAAGAGAAAGGGTCTCCTGGTTCGGGTCCAGCGGCTGCCGAGCTGCAGCCCCTATCGCTGAAGCTTTCTTTGGCGGCATGACGAAGGTCGATGCTTGCCGAAGGTGTTCGAAACTCAAAAAGTGGAAGTGAGTTCACCAGAGGTGGGCGCCAATGTTGGGGACTTGTTCTCAAATGCTAAGAGTCAAGAACAAGGCAACACAGAAAACGTTAAACGTTAAGGTCCTTCGTCCTTCAAAGCATTATTTCCCTTGAGATATAATGATTTTAGGATGAAGGTTATGAAGGACATACCTTCATAAACATTACATATCATAATGAAAAGGGAATTACATGGAATATAAAAGATACCATGAATAGTTATGTATTATTATCAACTCATTTTTATTTTATTGCTATAGAAGAATAGGAATGACGTTGGGTTACAAATATACCTTTGACTTGAAAGAAGGTAAAAGTACAAGCGTGATGCAAAAGTAAATGTCAAGTCAACGTGAACAGTACGGGAGTACTGTTCACCTATTTATAGGCACGGGTCGCAGCCCATGTAAAATTACATCCAGGTCCTTTGCTTTTGATAATAACTCTATAGTAATCTATCGGGGTCTAAATAGTCTTTTCCTCTTTAAGTCGGTTTCCTCTTTTCTGCCATCATGCCGAAGCTTCCTTGCGCACAGCTTCGGCTCTGTTCCATCCTTCGTTATCTTTGTGTTTCTTCATACATCAATTTTGACTTGTCCGAAGGGTTCGTGTCCGAAGGTACCTGCTCATGTATTATACTCCAGAAACATTGTCAAATCACGTTTTTTAGGACCTTCGGAAGCCGAAGGCCCCCAACAGCTGGGACAGGCATATCCTCGATGGCAGGCTCTGGTGCTGGCTCCTGGACTACCTCCTGAGCAACTCCTTGCTCCGAAACGAGGATGTACTCTTTGTCAGCGAGATTACAGTCTATTGAATGTAATGAATAAGATATATGCATATTAATGATATGGCATTTTGAAAATACTAAGTATAGTAAATCAGTACCAAAAATAGTGGTATACTAGGGTTTCCTTGGTTGGCCTTAAGGGTTTCATACCCTTATTTTATGGTCCTGAATGAACTTAACATTTTAGTTATCCTTTGGATGTTTGCTTTGGGCCCTTGGAGGATTAAATTTGCACACCAATAATTTTCCCCATAATTCTCTTTTTACTTTTTATTGTGTTCCTTATTGAGTGTTTTTGAACTACCATGTCAATTTAGAATTTTCTAAAAATGTTACAAAAATTACAGTGGGTAAACATTTACCTCTGTGGTTTATTCAAAAAAAATTTTGAGGTTGAAATTAATTCAGATACTCCTTGTGCAAAATTAACAAAAGTAAGGGTAAAAGGGTACTCTACACTATAGCTCTGCTTTAGGTGAGGTTTCTGGACTAAATTTTTATTTTTGCTATGATCCCTAGGTGATAATAGGTATTTGTGTTAAAAATCACAGAAAAAGACCCACTGAATATTTAGTTGTGATTTTCTAAAGTTTAAAGCCAAAAAGGTACTTATAACTAACTTGTTATTTGAAAAATGTCAAACCACAGAACTTATATTTTCCTAGATTCATATCAGTATCCCAAGGATTGGGGTGGGTTCTCCTCAAGATTATTTTTCTAGGGGTTTTCTAAGTTTTCATTGTTTTTATGAAATAAACTGTGGTGCATTTCTTTTGTACTAACAGAGGGCTTAACAAAATTTTCCAGTAAACTATGTTAATAAAGTAAGCTAGCAAAAATGGGGTTGCCCCCTGGTTCTTACTTTAAACTCCCTTTTCTATTTTCTTTAACTTTGAGTCAAAGTAAGTTTAAATGGTAAACCCTTCCCTAATCTGGTGTACTGAGGGGTTTATTATTTTTAAACAGGCTAGGTAGTGGTTTAGTACCTCTCTGATTTTTCTTAACCCCAGTCTAAAAGTGTAGCTAGTTTTACCTTCTTTATTTAGCTTTTGGTCAGTTTACTATTTAAATCTAAACTTTAAAATTTTCTGCAATACTTAGGGTGTTTGGTATTTTTCCTAAGTAGTCCATATTATTTAGAACCTAGCAAAATTAGTTTGACCAGATTTGGTTGGATAAAACTGAAGTTATGAATTTTACAAGCTCTATCTACATTTAAATGAATAATGTTTAAAAGGTTTTATGAAAAACTAGTTTACATTGAGACCCCTGGGCTTTCCCTTAACTAAGTCTTTAAACCATGCCCCTGCGGGACTATTCACCTGAGTCACTGACTATTCAAAACCCCCCGGCTTCTCCTTCTTTTCCCCTGAGCTCCCTCCCCCCTTGTAAAAGTAACCGCGAGGAATAAATAGGGTGGTGCGGCTTAGCGGTGGCGAGGAAGGTCCGGTGAAGGGCGGGGTTAGATCCGGGAGGTCCTGGCGGTCACGTCGAGGTGCGGCTCGTCGACGGTGATGGCCGGAATCGGTCTGGCCACGTGCGCAGGCGGTCGGGCTCGTCGACGGCGTACGCTCCGGCCTGCTCACAGCGGTATTGTTCAATCCAATGGCACAAGAAGCTTCACGAGGTGCTAAGGATGCTACCAGTGCAAGGAATCGAAGAAAGGCTTACCGTGGAGCTCGGTCTACGTGCGCCGGCGGTCGGGTGAAGTCCGGCGACGTCGATCTGGTGTCTCCGGCGAGGTAGAGTTCAATCCTCGGCTCTTGAAGCTTCACCGAGGTCCGTAGAGGCTATCTCGAGGGTCGGAAGGGGCGGGGAATGGCTAGGTTGGCCGGTCTATGATGGTTGTGGCTTGCGCGGCCGCTGGCACCTTGCTCACGGGGCGAACTCCGGCGAACTCGAGCTTGGGTTAGGTCAGTGGCGCACGAGGGTGTACGGTCGAGGCCGGGATGGCTTTTATAGGCGCGGGCGAGGCGCGGGGCTGCGCGCGTGGGCGGAGCGCCGAGGGCGTGCTCTGGCGCGCCAGAACGCGTCGAACACGTGGGCGTTTGTTTCTGCCTCTGTTCAACCGCTTGCAGGGATTACAAACGTGCGAATCTTGCCAAGGGTCTTGTGCAAATCTCTTCCTGGCACCTAGGGCTAGCTACTATGTGTGAGTTCCAATGGGAGATATGCTCTAGCTTGGGAGATATGCGGCCGCCAAGTTGGGTCTGTCGGCACTGTTCAACCTGAGACAAAACTGATGTCAAACCTTGTCAAATGGTCTTGGCTTTGGTTCAAAATTTTCCAGTGTGTGCCTTAGGTAATTTGGCTACTTTTTGATATTTGGACCAAGGGGTTTTGGCGCCAGCACAAAGGTGAACACCTTTGATATTTGGTCTAGGGTGGTTTTTGGGACTTATTCAAAGGCTCAAGTGTGCTTTCCACTTGGTGAACTAAATTGAGGTTTTTTGTTGGGCCTTTTTGCAATCTTTTTCTTACTAAATTTTGTAGCTTTACTAATGCTCTTCATCTTTAGTAAAGGTCCCTTTTTGTGTTTTTATTATTTGCCCATTCTTACCCTCTTAATCCCATGGTTAGGGTTTAAGGGCTTAAGAAGGAATTAGGGCTTTAGAATCTTGTTTGTGGGTGAACATTGTATGAAGGATGGAATTTTCTTTCTTGTTGTGGATAATTCTTATCTTAACCATGATTCTAAAACTTTTAGTCCCCCCTCCTTTCCATTTTAGCACAAAGTTTGAGTAGGACATAATGTGTTTCTTTGGCCAGGGCTTTGGGTAACACCAGGAATACCACTCGCCGTCAGGAATACTCTCCCAAGGCCGCGGCAATGGCACCAGAGGGAGGTCCAAGGACGGAGGCAGCAACCGCGCAGATTCTACTGTCTGTTTCATGGCGAGGACTGCACGCACCTAACAAGGGATTGTCCAGAAACAAAGCCCACTAGGGACAGAATGTCCAGAGCGCAGCCAGCCGCCAACCAGAGGGTCGTCGCGCACACATATCACCACCACCACCAACAACCCTACAACAACGAGCAACCCCAGCATCCACCCAACCACACGTACCAGCCCCGTCAAGAAGTGCAGGTTCTGCCACCACCGCCTCTGCATCACCCAAATCCACAACACCATAACCACCCCAAGCACCCTAGCAGGAAGACTTCGCCGAACAACCATATCGCGGAGTCATCCACATGATCACCGGAGGGTCCAGCGTGGACTTCGAAACGAAGCGGCAGAAAAGGGACCACTATCGAAGTGTGAACCACGTCGCCCTCACCGGCCCAGTGGTACAAACAAGGTGGTCTCATGTACCACTCACCTTCGACGCCAGAGACGTCGATCTACGCAGTGCCCCTCACGTCGACGCCATGGTGATCAACTGCAGTGTAGCAGGCTGGGACCTACATAAAGTCCTGGTCGACAATGGCAGTCAAGCTGACATCATCTTCCTGCACGCCTTCAATCGCACGGGAATAAGCCACAACTTACTCAAACCTTCGGACAACCCCCTATACGGCTTCTGCAGCAAAGGCACCTTCCCCGTTGGCAAGATAGAGCTACCCGTATCATTTGGTGTAGCACCCAATGCATGAAGTGAGCAGGTTACTTTCGACATCGTCGACATGGTATACCCATACAACACCATAATGGGCCGGGGCTCCACCAACAAGTTTGAAGCAGCCATTCACGGACTCTACCTCTGCATGAAAATCCCTGGTCCACAAGGCGTGATCACAGTTTATGGCAACCAGCAGAATGCGTGCAATATTGAAAGGGACTTCATCCCAAGGCAACACAACATACACTGCCTCACGACACAGCGCGAAGGTTTTGAAGGGACCCGCCCAGTCGCCGACAAAAAAGTAAAGGCACAGCTACAAAGCAATGACGGAACAAAAGCGGTACCCCTCGACCCGGCTACGCCTAAGAAAACGGTCGTAATAAGCAAAGACCTGACCTCGTGAGACGAGGAAAAACTCATCTCTTGCCTCTCCCGAAACAAGGATGTCTTTGCTTGGTCCGCCCTCGATCTGGTTGGGGTCAGCCGCACCATCATAGAGCACGGCCTGGGCATCGACCCTTCGGTGCGCCCAAAAAAGCAACGACTGCGCAAAATGTCCGACGAGAAGACTGAAGCCGCCAAGGCCAAGGTGCACCGCCTGTTGGAAGCCAACTTCATCGAGCCAATTGCTTATCCTACATGGCTCGCCAACGTGGTCATGGTGCAAAAGAAAAGCGGCAAGTGACGCATGTGCATCGACTTCACCAGCCTCAAAAAGGCTTGTCCCAAGGACAACTTCCCCCTGCCACGGGTCGACAAAATAGTCGATAGCGCAGCAGGATGCGAAGTCATGTCCCTCCTCGATTGCTTCTCCGGTTACCACCAGATTTACATGAAAGAGGAAGACAAGGCCAACACAAGCTTTATCACACCCTTCGGCACGTACTGCTTTATCAGGATGCTAGAAGGCCTAAAAAACGCCGGGTCAACCTTTTCTCGCCTCACCAAGAGGGTCCTTGAAGGTCAAGTCGGCCGCAACATTTTCACCTACGTAGACGACATCGTCGTCGCGAGCAAAAACAAAGAGGATCACCTAGCCGATCTCGTAGAAACATTCGCTAATATGCGCGATGCTCGACTTCGGCTCAACCCCAAGAAGTGCATCTTTGGAGATCGCCAGGGGAAGATACTTGGTTACCTAGTGTCGCACCGAGGGATCGAGGCCAACCCGACCAAGATCCAAGCGATCATCAACATGACACCCCCGCAGTCAACCAGGGATGTCCAGCGACTAACAGGTATATTGGCCGCCTTGAACAGATTCATCTCCAAATCCGCAGAGCGCAGTCTACCCTTCCTCAAGACATTGCGTGGTGCAAAAGACTTCGCTTGGGGACCAGAGCAAGCAGCAGCCTTCGAGTCGCTCAAGCAACACCTGTCCGACTTAGCAACTCTTGCTAGCCCCAACCCTTCACTGCCTCTTCTTCTTTACATTGCGGCCTCACCATGTGCAGTCAGCACAGCGTTAATCCAAGAGCAGGACAGATAGGGCATGACTCTGTAGTGCCCAGTGTACTATGTCTCCGAAGTCCTCACGGCTTCTAAGTGCAATATGACTGAGCTAGAAAAAAATTCATAGCAGTCGTCATGGCATCACGCAAGCTGCACCATTACTTCGAGGCATTCAAAGTACAGGTCACTTCAGACAGGGGTATGGGCGAATTGTTCAGGAACCCGGAGGCATCCATCCGAGTCGCCAAATGGGCAGCCGAACTCTCTAGGTACCACATCACCTTCGAACCTCGAACAACGATTAAATCGCAAGTCCTGGCAGACTTCATCGTTGACTGGACAGGACCAGCATGGCAACAAAAAGAGTCCCTAGAGAAAGTTTGGATCATCCACTGCGACGACGCGTGGTGCCATGCGGGGGCAGGTGCCACGGCGATCGTAACATCACCTACAAGCGTCAAGTACATGTACGCAGCACGCCTCAGCTTCACCTTGGAGTCCAACAGATGCACCAACAATATAGCAGAGTATGAAGCCGTCATCCTGGGACTTCACAAATTACGAGCACTCGGTGTCTCCACATGCATAATCAGGACAGACTCCAAAGTGGTCACCAGCCAGGTTGAGAAGGAATACTCTGCAAAGGACCCTGCGTTCATGTAGTATCTCACAACTGTCCATAGCCTTGAGAGACAATTCAAGGGTTTCACCCTGCAGCATGTCGACCGCGCCAAGAACGAAGAGGCCGACGCGTTGGCCAAGGCAGTGGCCAAGGGCGAAGCCTTGCCCTCCAATGTGTTCTACCACGTCATTGACACACCAGCTATCCATAACCCCGAAGGCCTGCAAATAACTCAGGACACCGAAGGCCAACACATCGTCAACCTCATCATGGTCGAAGACTGGCGGGCACCAATAACACTGTACTTGCAAGGCCACTACCATCCAAGCGACCACAATGAGGCCAAACGACTAAAGCACAGGAGCAGGGACTTCGCTTTAGTCGAGGGTCAGCTGTACAAAAAGGGCATCAGCCAGCCCATGCTGAAGTGCATAACTGAAACTAAAGGCATGACAATCCTTCGTGAAGTCCACAGAGGAACCTGTGGCTCCCACTCAGGACCCAGGGCCCTCACTGCCAAAGTGATTTGTCAAGGATTTTATTGGCCCGCAATAATCTGCACCGCCAATCGAGTCACGAGGTCATGCGAAGCATGCTAAAAGTTCTCCCCTCGCTCAGGCAGCCCCTCACTATACACCAAACACATCGCCCATACATGGCCACTTCAACGCTGGGGGTTGGACATCGTTGGACCACTGCCTACAGCTCAAGGGAACCTCAAGTTCACCTTCGTCGCCGTCGAATATTTCACAAAGTGGATTGAGGCTAGGGCAGTATCCACAATAACATCGAAGACTGCACAAAAATTCTTCTGGCAAAACATTGTCTGCCGCTTTGGAGTCCTGTCCGAACTAACCGTCGACAACAGCAAACAGTTCGACAGCCAAGACTTCAGGGATTTCTACTTTTCCATCGGCACCAAGCCTGTCTTCGCCTCGGTGTACCACCCACAATCCAACAGCGTTGTTGAGCGTGCCAATGGCAAGATTTCTAGTGCCATCAAGAAAAGGCTTCTTGACGACAAAAAGGGCAAATGGGCCGACCAATTACCCGAAGTGGTATGGGCCCTGAACATGACAAAGTGCTAGGCAACCCGGTTCACACCTTTCTGCCTATTGTATGGATCTGAAGCCATGACACCGCAAGAGTTAAAGCACGGGTCCCCCCGAACAAACAAATCAGCAGTCTCCGACGTCGACGAACCAACTTCCAAAGACCTCATCGATGGAGACCGCGTCCTCGCCCTGTAGGCCCTCGACAAATATCAGGTTCAAACCAAGGCCTGGCGCGACAACGCAGTCGTCCCAAGAGAATTCAACGAAGGGGACCTCGTACTCGTCCGGACCTCCCGGACAGAATCACGAGGCAAGCTTGAGCCGAAATGGGAAGGTCCATTCATCGTCAAGTCGAAGGCATCCCCCAGTGCTTACATGTTGGCAACATCATCCGGCGAAGACTTAGAACATTCCTGGAACATCGATAATCTCAGGAAACTTTTCGTTTAAGTCTTAGGGCCTACACGCCTTTGTAATTCCGCAAACAATGTTGTTTCGTCCCGCACTCTTTTCCTCCCGCGGGTGAGGTTTTTAACGAGGCAGAGCCATGTAATATACCAGTGAAAGCCACCGCAAAAATATTCAAGTATCACCATGTCGAAAAAGACCGCTTCGATGGCCTTCGGCATTCAACCGATTCGAAGTCACTGCGACAAGTAGCATAGACTACCCTCGCGTGCGACAAAATCCATGCAAAAGTCGCCTAAGGGTGCAGCCGGACAAGCACAACAAGTGCGCAATACGAAGTCTTTACTAAAAGACAAATCCGTGTAAAAGTCGCCTAAGTGTGCAGCCGGACAAGCACAACAAGTGCGCAATACGAAGTCTTTACTAAAAGACAAATCCGTGCAAAAGTCGCCTAAGGGTGTAGCCGGACAAGCACAACAAGTGCGCAATATGAAGTCTTCACTAAAAGACAAAACCGTGCAAAAGTTGCCTAAGGGTGCAGCCAGACAAGCACAACAAGTGTGCGACACACAGTCTTTACTAAAAGACAAAACCGTGCAAAAGTCGCCTAAGGGTGCAGCCAGACAAGCACAACAAGTGCGCGACACACAGTCTTTACTAAAAGACAACTCCGTGCAAAAGTCACCTAAGGGTGCAGGTGGACAATCACAAATTACAGCGAAGGGCCACCAGCCCCACCGCACAAATAAATACATCGTATCGGTAAGCGAAGGGTAACAGGCCACATTACAATACAAGTCACAAATTACATACAAACAGCGAAGGGCCACCATCCCCACCACACAGATAAATACAATCAAGCTCTCCCCTCCCTTTTTATTACAAGCCAGGGGAGGGTAGCGTCTTCACTTACTAGTGAGGGCATCTCACACTACATCGGCTCAGCCTTCGGGATAATGCCCGCCTCCCGATAATTAAACAACATCATTCTCAATTCCTCACCCTCAAACAGATTCCGCAGATCCCCCTCACCAATACTCATCCCAAATGACGAGGACAGCAAATCGCGTTGGCCACCCTGATCTATCCGAAGACGGGTTCGCTCCAGCCCCATCCGACGGCACCTACCACTTCGCGACATCTCGCCAACGCTATGCTTCACCACCACTTTTCGTCGTCGGCATTCAGACTTCGCGCAAGCTGGGGGATCAAACACTTCGCCCATCTAATGCGGCAAAATAATCCAAATCTTCATTCGAAGACTCTTCAGTCCAGGAAAACGGGCTCTCGAACTCACCATCAGATGAAAAAGACCCAGATTTAGAACCAGACAAACTACCATTAGCAGGCACTACGTTCGCGGCCGCCACAAAATTAGTACCATTAGTAGGGGTTGCTTGCGCAGGCCCAGACTTCGGAACCTGCGCAACAACCGATTTTCAGTATCACAAAAATAAAACCCTACATCCAATGCCCCTAACTCTATCCCACCACCTACGAAGGACCGACCGACGCCGCAGGGTCTTTGGCAGCTGGCGCGGCCACCACCGAAGTGTCTTCAGGCAACGTGGTGGCGGCCACAGGCTCGTCTTCGCTAGCACCAGTTGGCGGCGCCCTCGCACCCTCCGCCAGAGGCATCATGCTCACCAGGCCTCCCAAGTCTTCAACCTCCTCATCATTCGCCATCTACAAAAACAACACGAAACATAAGCACATATTCTCTAAAACAAATAAACTAAAGAAAAATAATAACAATTCGTACCTGCTCCATCGCCCGGTCAGACCTTTCCCGAACAGTATCACGGCCGTGAGGGCCCCACATCCTATCATAAAGCGCCCTAGCCGACCGCTTTAGCACCGCGTCTTCAACCTGGAAGATTTCGCGGTCGAAGTCTTCATCGGACTGATCAAAGACTTCGAAGTGCCTACATCCCTCACGGGACAAGGCATTCGCGGCTCCCTCATAGGTGATGAGCGAAGCGAAGGACATGAGACATGTCATGATCGACAGAAGGACCTCTAGTTCCTACTGCAACCATCCGAGAAAGCGGAGGCCCACCTCCTTACCGGACGCTTCAAAGGAGGTCGTACGCGCACCAAGCTGCCGATACACGTCCACGAGCAACGCACGCGCTCGGTTGACCTCTGTGCGGGTAGAGGCCTCCGCCTTGTCCAGATAGCTGTGTAGGCTCCTGTGGTTCGCCTCCGCCTCCGCAGCACGTTGGAGAGCGAGGCTAGCCTCGGCGCGCGCAAGCTTGGCATCGGCGCACACAGCCTGGGCCTCCGCGCAGGCCTTGTTAGCATCCTCCTTTTCCGCTGCCAGCCGGCGGCTGAGTTCCTCTTTTTCAGCCTCCGCAGCCGACAGCTTATCCATCAGGTTGTGGCTCTTATTCTCCACGACCGACTTGTCCCGCAGAACCTCAGTGTGCTGCATCTGGAGGCGTTCAATCCTCCCCTCAAGTTGTCGCCTTTTGACAACGAACTCCAAGGTCAGGCCCCCCGACACAATCCGTTTGGTGAAGGCGGTCGCCTGGCATCAAACACTGTTAAATTCAAAGTCATATAAGAAGAACACACTGTTGAAGACTACTTACATGCTTTAGCTGCTGCGCAACTGAGCCCGCCACGTCCTTAGCGGCGGCGGCCAAAGTGATTGTAACGTCCTGAATTTGGGGGTAGAATTCTTTTCTCTTACCAAATTCAGGCGTTACCTTTTTCTTTTCTCGTTCCCTCGCTAAACCTTGATCTTTTCCAAAGTTAGCGGGATTCGGCTTGGAATTCCCGTGTAAAGGAAAACCCTAAATTACTTTATGTTGTTTGATGCACCATGCCGAACTATGCATTTTTTTGATTGCTTAGAGATGTAAGTGCATTCATCTAGAAAGATCGGATTTCGAAAAGGAAAAAAAACCTTTTCTTTCTTTTTCTTTTTCTTTCTCTCTCTTTTTTTTCTCTCTCCCGCGCCGTGGGCCGCCCCTGGCCGGCCAAGCCGCCCCCCCGCGCGCCCCCTTTGGGCCCATTGGCCCAGCCGCCCCCTCCCTTTCCCCCCCAATTCCCCCAATCCCTCTCCCTCCCTCTCATTCTCTCTCTTCCCCACCCCAGCCGCCGCCCCCTGCCCTAGCCGCTCGCGGCTGCTCGTCGTCGGTTCGGCCGCCCGTCCCCGGTGAGGTCCCCCTCCCCCTCTCCTCCCTCCCCCATCTCCCCTCCCCTTCCCCCTACCCGGCTTGGCCGCTCCCTACCCCTGCGCCCCGGTCCCGCCGCCTGCCGCCCAGCTCGGCCGCCACCGCCCCTGCGCGCCCTGCCCCGCCCCTGGCCGGCTCGGCCGCCCCTGCGCGCCAGCTCGGCCGCCCCCTGCCCCTGCGCCCCCACCGGTTCGGCCGCCCGCCCCCCCCCCCCCCCCCCCCGCTAGCTCGGCCGCCCGCCGCCCCCGCCCCTGCCCAGGCCGGTTCAACCGCCCCCTGGCCGGTTCAACCGCCCCCCTTTTTTTTATTTATTTTATTTTTTATTTTATTTTCTTTCATTACTGTTACTTATTTTATTTTAGGCAGGATAATCATGGTTCATGTTATTAAAATAGGAAACTTAATTTAGAATTCCGTTACGCTAGTTAATTCATATAATCAATTGTTTATCCAGTTCAATGTTGATCAACTAAAAATGACTAGGTTTCCATTAGTGCATATAACTAAATTCTTTTGTTAGAACCAATTGTAACTAATCATTAGTGCATAAGCTTTAACCCCCCCGCGAGACCTTTCCCGTTTCTTTCTAACCATAATGAATGCGATATCGAATGTCATACTTGATGCATATCCACTTTATTTGTTCCCTTGTATGATGTACTGTTTGCTTCCCAATTTGAATGGATGTATGTATGTATGCTTGCAATCGCATAGAGAACGATCCGGTCGAAGAGCCCGAGGAACTCGCAGGAGAAGCCCCTGAGCAGCAGTCGGTTGGTGGAGGCAAGTGTCCTTTGACCTATCTCTGTCCTATTCATTATTTAATTCACCTCCCGCTTTACACATTTATGCCTAAGGACTGACTAGCTTTTGTTATCCATATCCTTGTTTACCTATTTGGGTTGGATTATTATTGTTTAGCTTTATGCTATTGCTCAAACTCTAATCAATGAACATGATGAGATTATCTATGATACGTTGTTTTCCCCTCTCTTATGATGATGTTATACTTGTGGTCTTCAAGGGGGCTCGAGCGGTTTCTCGAGTGCCTCTCCGTAAGGACCTGTTCTATGGATGACCGCCCGGGAAAACAGTGCAACCATGAGGGTGGAATGGGATGCCCTTAGCTGAATAATTAGAGGATCCGGGGTGTAGTTCACTTAGCCGTCGTGCCGTCAATGGGGCTCGGTGTATGCGGCCCGCTCTGCCAAGTTTGGGTTCGCCCCTTGGGGAGGAGTGCGGTGCATTTAGGAAACCTAACGGGTGACTACAGCCCCGGGGAATCTTTGTAAAGGCTACGTAGTGATGCCCTGCTGGGTCACCTTGGTAGTGATCAATGGAGAGTCATGATCTCCGGGCAGAAAGGGAATCACGGCTTGTGGGTAAAGTGCACAACCTCTGTAGAGTGTTTGAAAACTGATATATCAGCCGTGCTCGCGGTTATGAGCGGCCAAGGGAGCTCCAGTGATTAGTGGTACTTGATCAGAGATACTTTGGTACAGGTGGTTATGAGATTGATGGTTTTGGTTATGACTATGGTGCTGGTAAGTGGTATTCTTTCCGTTTGGAAAGGGTACATCGGGTTAATAACTTGGGTAAATGTTAAAACTTGGCTTTCTACTAGTAAGTAATAATCTGACCAACTAAAAGCAACTGCTTGACTTATCCCCACATACAGCTAGTCCACTACAGCCAAACAGGATACTTGCTGAGTATGTTGATGAGTACTCACCCTTGCTCTACACACCAAACCCCCCCATCCCCAGGTTGTCAGCATTGCAACCACTGCTCAGGAGAAGATGAAGCTGTGGAAGGAGACTTCCAGGAGTTCCAAGACTACGACGAGTTCTAGGTGTGGGTTAGCGGCAACCCCCAGTTGGCTGCCTGTGAAGGCCGCAGTTATCTACGTTTCTTTTCCGCACTTTGATTTATTGTAAGAACTATATGGACGTCTCAGACGTACGATGTAATCAACTATTATTTCCCTTTTAATACTATTTTGAGCACTGTGTGATGATGTCCATGTTATGTAACTGTTGTGTACGTGAATAACTGATCCTGGCACGTACATGGTTCGCATTCGGTTTGCCTTCTAAAACCGGGTGTGACATAAGTGGTATCAAAGCCGTGCTGACTGTAGGACCGCTAACCTAGAGTAGAATGGTCGTTCTAAGGACTATAGACCTCTGTCCCTGCCTTGACTTTGATATCCCTTCAAAAGTTGGTCATATCGACTAAACCTATGTTCTACTATATATAATACCTTGCTGAAAATTGTGTTTTATTCTAATCCTTCATTTACTTATGATTCATCATTTGCTGGTCATATTAATTCTGTTCTCACCCTTTTGCTTGCGATGTCTTTTGTAGATGGCTCGACTTAGACACACTGCACGAAAGTCAGTCATCCCCTTCTTACCCTCCTGCCTTGCTGAGCGTCCGCTTCGCCGTCCCGTGGCCGGACAGTCCAGCCACTTGGAGAGACTGCACCACCGCCTGCGTGAGGAGCAGGAGCGTCGACGACAGGAGCAGCAGGGCTCTTCTTTCTCACTCCACCAAGAGATAGAGTCTGTGAGGAGCTGCTCCCCTGTGCTTCCTCTGGAGCCGCCCCCTGCACCACCACTGGGCGTCCCAGCTTCTGGAGTAGCTGCTGGAGGAGACCCAGACGACGGAGGTGGAGACGACAGCTCGAGCCACGACACCGACTTCTCTGCTAACCATGAGCCGGAAGGATGGGTTGCTCGACCCATCACTCGCGACGCTGCTCGCGGGTGTCACTTCCACGATGCGCTCGACTCCCTGCTACGTCGGGCATTTGGCCGGCATACTTGGTCCGTTGAGTATCGCTGTGTGGTCTACCAGCACAGTCGCGGGGTCTACCCGGACCGCTGGGAGGCAACCTGCTTGGTGCGCTGTCCGGAGAACAGTCTCCAGGGTGCAGAGGCCTGCTCAGAGCACTATTCTATCTCTGAGCGGGACTCCGCTGAGGCAGCCATGCAAGATGCTGCACGGCGTGCGCTTTCGCACTACTACTCGGTTTTCGGTGGGGCAGCTGATGGTCTTGACCTGAAGTATTACCCCCACCGTCCATCTGGTAGCACAGGAGGCGTGATTGTCTCACCTGTCGGTGAGGGCAATCCTAGGTTGAGCAGCACAATCAACCTAGCCGCCGTGCTAAACACGGAGCTGGACCATGCATTAGACGAGCTGAGTAGGGCTCGTGCTGAGCGCGTGGAACATCGTCACCTGGATGGTGGTTCCCCCGCTCCCGTCGGAACTCAGCACCCGTACCGCTCACCTCAGCGTGGACACCAGTCTTATGGCAACCCCGACTGCAAGACCAAGATAACTCTAGAACCATAGATCGTTAGAGTTGGATCTTGTAATTAATACGAAATATATACATAGAAGCTTCAGTCTTAGCGTTAGTCTCGCTCTTAGTTAAGTCTTAGTTAGACAGGGTAGTTTGCTATATCTTGTGCATTTATGTTTGTCATGATGAACTATGTTTGGTTTGGATCTTTGTAATGATTGTCACCAGAGTGTGGGTATCCCCTGCATTTTGGTTTACCTATTATGTTAATAAAGTTAGTTATATAGTTGGGAAACCTTTTATTCCACTTTCCTCTTTATCTGAGAAGCTGTGTGGTTTGTGTTGGAGATCAGTGAAGATGCTCATCTGTTCAGTGCTGTTGAAGAATTCTATACTCTTTTCTTATGCTGCAAGATTTGCCAGATCAGTTCTGATGTGTGGTTGCATTCTGCAGATGTCAAAGAATAGGCGCAGAGGAGGAAGGCGTGCTCAGCAGGAGCGAGCCGCTCAACAGGATGAGGTGCCCCAGCAGCAGCACCTGCCGCCCCCGCCCCCGATGTCGATCGAGCAGATGTTTCTGATGCAGACTCAGGCAGTTCAAGCCATCGGTCAGACTTTGGCCGCCATTCAGCAGCAGCAGCAGCAACAGCAGCAGGCCCCACCTCAGCCTCAGCCTCAGATGCCCAGAGACAAGCGTGCTGAATTCATGAGAGGTCATCCACCAACGTTTGCTCATTCTTCTGACCCCATGGATGCTGAATATTGGCTGCGCACTGTGGAGCGGGAGTTGCATACCGCTCAGTGCGATGACAGGGAGAAGGTTCTGTATGGTCCCCGTCTGTTGAGAGGAGCAGCCCAATCATGGTGGGAGTCTTACCTCACCACCCATGCCCACCCTGACGCCATCACCTGGGAAGAGTTCAGAGGAAGTTTTCGTCAGTACCATGTTCCTGCAGGTCTGATGACAGTAAAGAAGGAGTAGTTCCTGGCCCTCAAGCAAGGGCCATCGTCTGTCAGTGAGTACCGGGACAGGTTTCTGCAATTGTCTCGCTATGCTCCTGAAGATGTCAACACCGACGCCAAGCGACAGTACCGTTTCCTGAGAGGCTTGGTTGACCCTCTGCAGTACCAACTGATGAATCACACCTTCCCGACATTCCAGCACCTGATTGACAGAGCAATCATGACAGAGAGAAAGCGTAAGGAGATGGAAGATCGTAAGCGCAAGATCAGTGGACCCCAGCCTGGAAGCAGCAATCGTCCTCGTTTCTCAGGCAATCAACCTCAGCAGTTCAGGCAGAACCAGCGTCCACCTCAACAGCATCAGCAGTTCCAAAGGCAGTATCCTCAGCATCAGTACCAGAACCGTCAGAGCAATCAGTCAGGAGGTCAGTTTCAGAGGCAGAATCAGCAAGCACCTCGTCTTCCTACCCCAACAGCCCAGCAGAACAATCAGGCAGCACCAACTCAGGTTGGAAACAGAGCATGTTTCCACTGTGGAGAGCAAGGCCACTGGGTGATGCAATGTCCGAAGAAGGCAGCCCAGCAGCAGTCAGGCCCCAATGCCCCAGCGAAGCAGAATGTGCCTCAGCCTGGAGCAGGCAATCGCCCTCAGCCGCGCTATAATCATGGAAGGCTGAACCACTTGGAGGCTGAAGTAGTTCAGGAGACCCCCGGCATGATAGTAGGTATGTTCCCAGTCGACTCCCATACTGCAGAAGTGTTATTTGATACTGGAGCAACACATTCTTTCATTACTGCATCATGGGTAGAAGCACATAATCTTCCAATTACTACCATGTCAACCCCCATTCAAATTGACTCAGCCGGTGGTAGAATTCGAGCCGATAGCATTTGTCTGAATATAAGTGTGGAAATAAGGGGGATAGCGTTTCCCGCCAACCTTATAGTAATGGGTACTCAGGGAATAGATGTCATCCTAGGGATGAATTGGCTAGATAAGTATCAGGCAGTTATCAGTTGTGATAAGAGGACAATCAAGTTGGTGTCCCCACTAGGAGAGGAAGTGGTGACCGAGTTAGTCCCGCCTGAGCCAAAGAAAGGAAGTTGTTATCAGATAGCTGTTGATAGCAGTGAAGCAGACCCAATCGAGAGGATCAAGGTTGTGTCCGAGTTCCCAGATGTGTTTCCAAAGGACTTACCGGGTATGCCACCAGAGCGGAAAGTTGAGTTTGCCATAGAGCTTCTTCCCGGAACCGCCCCTATCTTTAAGAGAGCTTACAGAATATCTGGACCAGAGTTGGTTGAGCTTAAGAAACAGATTGATGAGCTGTCAGAGAAAGGTTACATCCGGCCAAGCACCTCGCCTTGGGCCGCTCCTGTCCTATTTGTGGAGAAGAAAGATGGCACCAAGAGGATGTGCATCGATTACCGAGCTTTGAATGAGGTCACGATCAAGAACAAGTATCCCTTGCCCAGAATAGAAGATCTGTTCGACCAGTTGAGAGGAGCCAGTGTGTTCTCCAAGATTGATCTGAGGTCAGGTTATCATCAGCTCAGGATCCGACCTTCGGACATTCCGAAGACGGCATTCATTTCCAAGTATGGTTTGTATGAGTTCACAGTGATGTCTTTTGGTTTGACCAATGCGCCAGCATTCTTCATGAACTTGATGAATAGTGTATTCATGGATTACCTTGATAAGTTTGTGGTGGTATTCATTGATGACATTCTGATTTATTCTCAAAGCGAAGAAGAGCATGCAAGTCATTTGAGGATGGTATTGCGAAGATTGCGAGAGCACCAGTTGTATGCAAAATTGAGCAAGTGTGAATTCTAGATCAATGAAGTCCTGTTCTTGGGTCACATAATCAACAAAGAAGGATTGGCTGTGGATCCGAAGAAAGTGGCAGACATTCTGAACTGGAAAGCGCCAACAGATGCTCGAGGAATCAAGAGTTTCATTGGAATGGCCGGATATTATCGGCGATTCATTGAAGGGTTTTCGAAGATTGCGAAACCAATGGCAGCGTTGCTAGGCAACAAAGTTGAGTTCAAGTGGACCCAGAAATGCCAAGAGGCCTTTGAAGCGCTGAAAGAGAAGTTGACTACAGCGCCTGTCCTAGTCTTGCCTGATGTGCACAAGCCCTTCTCGGTGTATTGTGATGCTTGCTACACAGGTTTGGGATGCGTGTTGATGCAAGAGGGAAGAGTTGTGGCTTACTCGTCCTGACAGCTGAAGGTTCATGAGAAGAATTACCCAATCCATGATCTAGAGTTGGCAGCAGTGGTTCACACACTGAAGACATGGAGGCACTATCTGTATGGACACAAATGTGATGTTTACACAGACCACAAGAGTCTGAAGTACATATTCACTCAGTCAGAGTTGAACATGAGGCAACGAAGATGGTTAGAGTTGATCAAAGACTATGAGTTGGAGATTCATTACCATCCAGGCAAAGCAAACGTAGTGGCAGATGCTTTAAGCAGGAAGAGTCAAGTCAATCTGATGGTCGCTCGTCCGATGCCTTATGAGTTGGCCAAGGAGTTCGACAGGTTGAGACTCGGATTTCTGAACAATTCGCGAGGAGTCACAGTCGAGTTGGAACCTACCTTGGAGCGTGAAATCAAAGAAGCGCAGAAGAATGATGAAAAGATTAGTGAGATTCGGCGACTGATTCTAGATGGCAGAGGCAAAGATTTTCGAGAAGATGCAGAAGGCGTGATATGGTTCAAAGACCGCTTGTGTGTTCCCAATGTCCAGTCCATTCGGGAGTTGATCCTTAAGGAAGCTCATGAGACAGCCTATTCGATTCACCCTGGCAGTGAGAAGATGTATCAGGATCTGAAGAAGAAATTCTGGTGGTACGGAATGAAGAGAGAAATCGCAGAGCATGTGGCTATGTGCGATAGTTGTCGAAGAATTAAGGCAGAGCACCAGAGACCAGCTGGATTGTTGCAACCGTTGCAGATCCCTCAGTGGAAATGGGACGAAATCAGTATGGATTTCATAGTCGGATTGCCTCGCACTCGAGCTGGCTACGATTCCATTTGGGTAGTAGTGGACCGTTTGACCAAGTCAGCCCACTTCATACCTGTCAAGACCAATTACAGCAGTGCAGTATTGGCAGAATTGTATATGTCTCGGATCGTTTGTCTTCATGGTGTGCCAAAGAAGATAGTGTCAGACAGAGGAACACAGTTCACCTCTCATTTCTGGCAGCAGTTGCACGAAGCCTTGGGCACGCATCTGAATTTCAGTTCAGCTTATCACCCGCAGACAGATGGCCAGACCGAAAGGACCAACCAAATTCTTGAAGACATGTTGAGAGCCTGTGCGTTGCAAGATCAGTTCGAATGGGACAAGCGATTGCCTTATGCAGAGTTTTCCTATAACAACAGTTACCAGGCCAGTTTGAAGATGTCACCATTTCAGGCGCTTTATGGAAGGAGTTGTAGAACTCCGTTGCAATGGGATCAACCTGGAGAAAAGCAAGTGTTTGGGCCAGACATTTTGCTTGAAGCCGAAGAGAACATCAAGATGGTCCGAGAGAATCTGAAGATAGCGCAATCGAGGCAGCGAAGCTATGCAGACACAAGAAGAAGAGAGCTGAGTTTCGAAGTCGGAGACTTTGTCTATCTGAAAGTGTCACCGATCAGAGGAGTCAGAAGATTCGGAGTGAAAGGCAAGCTAGCACCCCGCTACATTGGTCCGTATCAGATTCTCGCAAGACGTGGAGAAGTGGCCTATTAGCTCAGTTTGCCCGAGAATTTGTCTGCTGTGCATGATGTCTTTCATGTGTCTCAGTTGAAGAAGTGCTTGCGTGTGCCAGAAGAGCAGTTGCCAGTGGAAGGTCTTGAAGTCCAGGAGGACTTGACCTACGTTGAGAAGCCAGTGCAAATCCTTGAGGTCGCAGACAGAGTCACCCGAAGGAAGACCATCAGAATGTGCAAAGTCAAATGGAATCATCACTCTGAGGAAGAAGCGACCTGGGAGCGCGAAGATGATCTGATGGCTAAATACCCTGAGCTCTTTGCTAGCCAACCCTGAATCTCGAGGGCAAGATTCTTTTAAGGGGGATAGGTTTGTAACGCCCTGAATTTGGGGGTAGAATTCTTTTTTCTTCTTTTCTCTTACCAAATTCAGGCGTTACCCTTTTCTTTTCTCGTTCCCTCACTAAACCTTGATCTTTTCCAAAGTTAGCGGGATTCGGCTTGGAATTCCCGTGTAAAGGAAAACCCTAAATTACTTTATGTTGTTTGATGCACCATGCCGAACTATGCATTTTTTTGATTGCTTAGAGATGTAAGTGCATTCATCTAGAAAGATCGGATTTCGAAAAGGAAAAAAAACCTTTTCTTTCTTTTTCTTTTTCTTTCTCTCTCTTTTTTTTCTCTCTCCCGCGCCGTGGGCCGCCCCTGGCCGGCCCAGCCGCCCCCCCCCCCCCCCGCGCGCCCCCTTTGGGCCCATTGGCCCAGCCGCCCCCTCCCTATCCCCCCAATTCCCCCAATCCCTCTCCCTCCCTCTCATTCTCTCTCTTCCCCACCCCAGCCGCCGCCCCCTGCCCTAGCCGCCCGCGGCTGCTCGTCGCCGGTTCGGCCGCCCGTCCCCGTCCCCGGTGAGGTCCCCCTCCCCCTCTCCTCCCTCCCCCATCTCCCCTCCTCTTCCCCCTACCCGGCTTGGCCGCCCCCTACCCCTGCGCCCCGGTCCGGCCACCTGCCGCCCAGCTCGACCGCCCCTGGTCGGCTCGACCGCCGCCACCCCTGCGCGCCCTGCCCCGCCCCTGGCCGGCTTGGCCGCCCCTGCGCGCCAGCTCGGCCGCCCCCTGCCCCTGCGCCCCCGCCGGTTCGGCCGCCCGCCCCCCCCCCCCCCGCCAGCTCGGCCGCCCCCGCCCCTGCCCAGGCCGGTTCAACCGCCCCCCCCTTTTTTTATTTATTTTATTTTTTATTTTATTTTCTTTCATTACTGTTACTTATTTTATTTTAGGCAGGATAATCATTGTTCATGTTATTAAAATGGGAAACTTAATTTAGAATTCTGTTACGCTAGTTAATTCATATAATCAATTGTTTATCCAGTTCAATGTTGATCAACTAAAAATGACTAGGTTTCCATTAGTGCATATAACTAAATTCTTTTGTTAGAACCAATTGTAACTAATCATTAGTGCATAAGCTTTAACCCCCCCGCGAGACCTTTCCCGTTTCTTTCTAACCATAATGAATGCGATATCGAATGTCATACTTGATGCATATCCACTTTATTTGTTCCCTTGTATGATGTACTGTTTGCTTCCCAATTTGAATGGATGTATGTATGTATGCTTGCAATCGCATAGAGAACGATCCGGTCGAAGAGCCCGAGGAACTCGCAGGAGAAGCCCCTGAGCAGCAGTCGGTTGGTGGAGGCAAGTGTCCTTTGACCTATCTCTGTCCTATTCATTATTTAATTCACCTCCCGCTTTACACATTTATGCCTAAGGACTGACTAGCTTTTGTTATCCATATCCTTGTTTACCTATTTGGGTTGGATTATTATTGTTTAGCTTTATGCTATTGCTCAAACTCTAATCAATGAACATGATGAGATTATCTATGATACGCTGTTTTCCCCTCTCTTATGATGATGTTATACTTGTGGTCTTCAAGGGGGCTCGAGCGGTTTCTCGAGTGCCTCTCCGTAAGGACCTGTTCTATGGATGACCGCCTGGGAAAACAGTGCAACCATGAGGGTGGAATGGGATGCCCTTAGCTGAATAATTAGAGGATCCGGGGTGTAGTTCACTTAGTCGTCATGCCGTCAATGGGGCTCGGTGTATGCGGCTCGCTCTGCCAAGTTTGGGTTCGCCCCTTGGGGAGGAGTGCGGTGCATTTAGGAAACCTAACGGGTGACTACAGCCCCGGGGAATCTTTGTAAAGGCTACGTAGTGATGCCCTGCTGGGTCACCTTGGTAGTGATCAATGGAGAGTCATGATCTCCGGGCAGAAAGGGAATCACGGCTTGTGGGTAAAGTGCACAACCTCTGTAGAGTGTTTGAAAACTGATATATCAGCCGTGCTCGCGGTTATGAGCGGCCAAGGGAGCTCCAGTGATTAGTGGTACTTGATCAGAGATACTTTGGTACAGGTGGTTATGAGATTGATGGTTTTGGTTATGACTATGGTGCTGGTAAGTGGTATTCTTTCCGTTTGGAAAGGGTACATCGGGTTAATAACTTGGGTAAATGTTAAAACTTGGCTTTCTACTAGTAAGTAATAATCTGACCAACTAAAAGCAACTGCTTGACTTATCCCCACATACAGCTAGTCCACTACAGCCAAACAGGATACTTGCTGAGTATGTTGATGTGTACTCACCCTTGCTCTACACACCAAACCCCCCCATCCCCAGGTTGTCAGCATTGCAACCACTGCTCAGGAGAAGATGAAGCTGTGGAAGGAGACTTCCAGGAGTTCCAAGACTACGACGAGTTCTAGGTGTGGGTTAGCGGCAACCCCCAGTTGGCTGCCTGTGAAGGCCGCAGTTATCTACGTTTCTTTTCCGCACTTTGATTTATTGTAAGAACTATATGGACGTCTTAGATGTACGATGTAATCGACTATTATTTTCCTTTTAATACTACTTTGAGCACTGTGTGATGATGTCCATGTTATGTAACTGCTGTGTACGTGAATAACTGATCCTGGCACGTACATGGTTCGCATTCGGTTTGCCTTCTAAAACCGGGTGTGACAGTGATCTCGCTGCTGGCGCAAAACTTGGACCATGGGTCCTGCGAAGACCCCTTCGCCCCTGTAGCCACCGGCGCCAGGACAACGGCTAGTCACCCAACCTCCGATCCTGCACCATATTCTCGTCAAACACCAAAAAAAACTCACCAACAGGTCCCCGCCCTGTATGGGCATCAAACATCGCGACGCCGCCCACGAGATAGTCATCCACAGAAATATCCATGGAGACCTCGGCCCCACCCACCTCCGTCTCAACAGGACGCGGCGGGGATGGAGGCCTTCGCTCCTGTACGGGCGCGGCAGGGAGCGGCTTGCTGGGGCCAGGGGCGGTGGACTTCGCGCCCGACGGAGGCTTGCTGGTGCCGGGGGCGGCAGACTTCGCGGTCCCCCGCGCCATCTTGACCTCGCGGCACGGGTCCTTGACCCTCGCAAATTCCCGGCGTTCCCGCAACACGTCTTGGCGATCCTTTTCCATCACTGCCGATACAACAGCAACCACATTCCGCCCGTAAGGAAAATTGTTCATCTCACGAGCTAATCGAGACGAACGAATGTCCTCGCCAGCCACCCAAGGAATCAGAACTTTCCTAGGCCAGCGACCCCCGGTAACCTTCAGCATTCATGCGGAAGATTCCCGGAGCTCGGGTGAAGACATCGTCTCCCCAGGAGCCGCGCAAGTTCCCAATAAATCCACAGCAAAACGATTGGAAGCCCCCAACCCCTCAGCTGTTGTACCTATTTTCCTCTTCTTAGTGGCCGCAGTCGGCACTGCTCCTCGTGAAGGGCCTTCGTCGACCGCTGCCAGTGCTGCCACCACCCTCTTTCCCTGGCGGTCACCAAAAACAGCATCATCGTCTCCCAGGTAGCCGCCATATGGCAGACGGTTCAACTCAAAAAACAAGGTTCAACCGAACATTCGAACCACGGATGTCCCAACTATGCAAGGTCTCAGTCTTCGGCACATATTGCCCTACTATCCTGCAGCCTCAGCCTCCACTTCGCGCACAAACGCGACCGGGTTCCGGCCCTGCAAATCCACAGCGAAGGATGGACTTCGTACCAACTGATCGCCCAAGGTCGGCATCCAGCGGGGGCACACTTCGCCAAGTACCCAGCCGTGTGTCAAGGGCCACACTCCATATCCAATAAATTCCTCAACCAGATCGCGCCCGCTACTCATGCGGGCAGCATGCCGAAGGGCCCCTTCATCCTCATCATCCTCCGCCACCTCGAATCGTGAAAACGCCACATAGCAGTGAGAGCACATAATGGCCAGAGGAGCCCAGGCAGATCTTCGACTTCCCCACAAGAAACATAAAACCAAAAGTCCCACCAGTTGCCCCACTTGTTCCTGGCACAAGGAACTATTTCCACGACTTCCGCCGAAGTCTTTCCAGTCCTCGGCGTAAAGGTGGACGATCCAAATTGTGCAATCTTATCTCCTATTTTCCTCTTTTGCTAGTGCAGGCAATAGTTCTTGGCGAAGACCTCCACAGACGACTGCCCACCGTAAGAAGCAACCGCCCAAACATACTTCGCCAGCGCAACCACGGCATTAGGCGTCAACTGGTGGACCTGCACTTCGAACCTCCACAAAACCTCCGCCACGAAACGATGTGCCGGGAGACGAAGGCCAGCAATGAAAAATGCCTCAAACACAACCAATTCGCCCTCAGGCTCAGGGATCTCCTCAGCGCCCGGAACCCGCCCGACACCGTCACCAAAATATCCAAGCTACTGCATCTCCTGCACGTGAACCGAGGAGATCCTCGAAGTGCCGAACTCCATGGTGTGGCCCGATTGCAACTCCGTCGCCACCAAATCACTCAAGGTATTCTCGGACGACGGATCGGTCGACGACGCACTCGCAGCAGATGAGGAAGAAGACATTGCTACGTACCGTCGATGGCGGCGTACGGTCTGCTTGACGCGGGCCAGATTTCCGAAGCGGGAGAGCAAGGAGGATAGGCGAGCTGTTTGCAAAAGTTAGGGTTTCTACGATGCACTCAAGGGTAAGAAACAGTCCCGGCTGCGGGCGCCTTTTTATAGATAGGACACGGCGCTTCGGGAAACACGCAGTCCAACAGTAACACATCCACCAACGGTCACATTTCAAAAACCCCCGTGGGACCACTTCGAGCGAGGGCAGCGTCTCTCCCATCTAGCGGCGTCTTTGGCACCAGATGACTTAGTCGAACTGGTCCCTGTCACACCCGGTTTTGAAGGTAAACCGAATGCGAACTATGTACGTGCCAGGATCAGAACTCACGTACACAGCGGTTACATAAATGAACATCATCGCATAGTGCTCGAATTATAACATAAAAGAGAGTATTAACTTATTACATCACAGAGTCAGAGACATCCACGTAGTCATCAACTGAACTGATAAATCAAAGTGCTAAGTGAAACACAGTAAAGATAAGGTCTTCACAGGCAGCTGACTGGGGGTTGCCGCCAACCCTCACCTAGAACTCGTCATAGTCTTGGAATTCCTAGAAGTCTCCTTCCACAGCTTCATCTTCTCCTGAGCAGTGGTTGCAACGGGGACAACCTGGTGTTTTGTGGTAAAGCAAGGATGAGTACACATCAACGTACTCAGCAAATGCCCCGTTTGGCTGAAGTGGACTAGCTTTATGTGGGGTTAGGCTCAAGCAGTTGCTTTTAGTTGGTCAAGTATTTATTGTTAGTAGAAGCCAGATTTTATCACCAAGTCCAAGTTATAATCCCAAAAAGTACATCCTCAGAGAGGAAATACCAGACTGCATAATTAAAGTCACCATCATTAACCATCATCATTAAAGTCATCATCTGAGGTGTATCCGGAGTATCTCTAATCAAAGAGGATCCCAAGGCCGCTCATAACCGTGAGCACGGCTGATATACCAGTTTAACACTCTGCAGAGGTCGCACACTTTACCCATGAGTCGTGATTCCCTTTTTGCCCGGGGAGAGCTAATCCCCATTGATCACTACCTAGGTGGTCCGGCAGGGTATCACTACGTAGCTTTTACAAAGATTTCCTAGAGATCATAGTTGCCCGTTAGGTTTCTCCAGTTTGATAAACACAGTACCCCTCCCCGCAGGAGAGTGACTAACAAAAAGCAAAACGAAAGAACCTCGACACTCAGCCTCGGCAGAGCAAGCACTGTGCCTGGACCCCATTGACGGCACGACGGCGAAGCAACTACACCTCTAGTTCCTCTAATTAATTAGCTAAAGGCTTCCCATTTCACCCTCATGGTTGCACTGTTATCCCGGGTTGTCTCTCAACGAACAGGTCCTTACGGAGAGGTACTCAGGAAACAGCCTGAGCCCCCTAGAGTATCACAAGATCATCAATATCATCAGGATAACAGTATCGTATCATAAATAGTCACATCATGTTCATTGATTAGGTTGAGGCAATAGCAAAATGCTAACCATAATAACCCAAAAGGTCGTCAAGGATAAAGTAAAGTATAAAGCTAGTCAATCCTTAGGTTTCAATTAAGTAATGCGGGAAAGTGAATTATAAGTGAATAGGACATAATGGGTCAGAGGACACTTGCCTTCACCAAACTGCTGATCAGGGACTTCTTCTGCAACTTCCTCGGGAAACACAGACTGCCCGTTGTCTACGGAAAGTAATCATTCATTCTATGCACTTGGGAAATAACAAACAAAAGCAATAAAGCAAACATATGCAGCAGAGAGATCACAAGTTCACAGTAGAAAAGGGTTGGCAATCTGGTGTTCCCTAGGTCTAGGGTAGATGACTATACAAGGTGATTCATTATCCCCTAATCAGGTCTAAGTCAGTGGTGGGGGTTAAATCATTACATGGTTTTAAGTCCATAAACTTAGGTGCTCCAACTTTTATTAAAGTCTACTATCTTCTATTTATCTCAAATAGGGTTCCAATAACATTAATTTTACCCTAATGATCAACTATTAATTGGGGCATAAAAACAGCAGGGAAACATTGTTTAAATGGATAGATAAGAATATTATGAACATTTTGCAATTTGAAGCACCTAATTTGGAGTTCATATGACAAAGTTATGAATTTTACAAGATTAGGGATTAAAATATGCCTTAAATACCTATTTTGGATTAAATAAAAGGTCCGAGGACCTAACTGCGAAGATCCAGGGACGGCGGGTTAATTTGCAGAAAGTCGGGGGTCTCTTTAAGAAAAAGCGCGGGCGAAGGGGTATCGGGCTCCTACGGCCGTTGGATCTCGGATCAACGCCCGAGATTAGATCCGCGGGCAGGCGCGCGATCGCGCGGCGGCCAGATCGGCTGACAGGCGGGGCCGGGCGGGCAGCGCGGGCGCGGGCGGCTGACAGGCGGGGCCCAAATGGCAGAAAGGCGGGGTGCGGGGGGGGGGGGGGGGGGGGGGGGGGAACGGCCCTGGGCCGTTGGATCTCAGGCGGACGGCTAGGATTGGGCTCGGCCTGCTTAAAACAGGGCCGTTCGATCTGGAATGGACGGCTGGGATTGGGTGGCCGGCTTCTGTCTTCTCCTACGGCTAGCAGAGGCGGCGGCGCCCGCTCCCGCGGCGGAGGACTCGCCGGGGACGAGGGGCGCGGGGGCTCTGTGGGTCCTTGGGGCGACCTGAGTGGCCGGGGAGGTCGGGGAGAGCGTGGGGAACCTTCCGGTGGGGACTGGGTCGGGACAGGGGCACCGGAGGGGGGGGGGCGGCCCACGGCGAAGCGGCTCGGCGGTGGCGCTAAAGGACTCCGGCGAGCAATTAAACGCGACGGGGGGCAATAAAAAGGTCGGAAGGGGGCAGGAGAGGTTCCTTACCTCGAGGCGAACTCCGGGGACCCCTCGATGGCGACGGAGACGCGGCGGCAGCCCGAGTCGACGGTGGCGGACCTCGGCGGCTGCGCAGAGAACGGCGGTGAGCGCGGGCAGAGGGATTCGGGGAGGGAGAGGGGAAATTGGGGCGCGTCCCGGGTTGCGGACGTCGGGGCAGAGCTCACCGTGGCAGAAGGCACGGCGGGGCTCCAACGGCGACGGAGAAACGAGCTCGGGCGGCGGTGGTTTAATGGCGGCGGCGCTCTGGCGTGTGCGCAGCGTGGGGGAGGTGGAAGGGGGGTCTGCAGGTGCGCAAATGAGGGAGGGGGAGAGGGCGAGCGAGGTTCTAGGCTCAAGTGGCCGAGGCGAGGTGGTTGCGAGCTCCACGCGCGACGTGGGCGCGGAGTCCGCGGCACGCACGGCTCGGGGCGGCGGTTACGCGAAGACGGAGGAGCTGACAGCCGGGGCCCGCGGGCAGAGAGAGCGGGGGAAGCGGGCGCGGACGCGGGGAAAGCGGTTGTGTTGACGGGCGGGCCCGCCAGGGCAGAGAGAGGAGAGGGGGGAAGGAAGGCGCGCGCGCGGGATGGGCCTGATGGGCCGAAAGGCCGAGGGGGCGGGGGAAGCGGGCTTCTTTCCTTTTTCTTTTATTCTGGCATTTGTTTTCCCTTTTCTTTTTATTTTCTCTATTTGATTCAAATCCAAGTAAGCCACAATTTCAAATTAGCATTTCTAAGAATTATGCACCAAACAGAAGTAGAATTTAGGGTTTGACATGATGCAGCATTTCATACTCCCTTGGAGTTTAGCCTACTAGATTATAATTACAAATGAAAATAACCACTCTTCTTCTATAGAAAAGAGAAAGAGGAGATTGGGGAAAGGTGTGAAAAGAGAAGTAACACCTGAATTTGTGAATATGAGCAAAGAAATTTTATACCCCCAAATTCAGGGTGTTACAAACCTATCCCCCTTAAAAGAATCTCGCCTCGAGATTCAAGGTTGGTCAGCAAAGAGTTTAGGGTATTTGGCCTTCAGATCATCTTCTCGTTCCCAGGTTGCTTCTTCCTCCGAGTGGTGACCCCATCTGACTTTGCACATTCTGATGGTGTTTCTTCGGGTGACTCTGTCTGCAAACTCTAGAATCTGCGTTGGCTTCTCTACGTAGGTCAGATCCTCTTGGACCTCCAAGTCCTCCACGGGCAACTGTTCTTCTGGTACTCGCAGACACTTCTTCAATTGCGACACGTGGAACACATTGTGCACTGCTGACAAACTTTCTGGTAGGTTGAGCTGGTAGGCCACTTCTCCACGCTTTGCTTGAATCTGATATGGTCCAACGTACCGGGGTGCTAACTTGCCCTTGACTCCGAACCTTCAGAAACCTCTGATAGGTGACACCTTCAGATAGACGTAATCTCCCACTTCAAAACTCAGTTCCCTTCTCCTTCTGTCAGCATAGCTTCGCTGTCTTGATTGTGCTATCTTTAGATTCTCCCGAACCATTTTGATATTCTCTTCGGCTTCAAGCAAGATGTCGGGGCCAAACACCTGTCTCTCTCCAGGCTGGTCCCAATGCAGCGGAGTCCTACAACTCCGTCCATAGAGCGCCTGAAACGGTGACATCTTCAAGCTGGCCTGGTAACTATTGTTGTAGGAAAATTCTGCATAAGGTAACCTTTTGTCCCATCCTGACTTGTCTTGCAACACATAGGCTCTCAGCATATCTTCTAGGATCTGATTAGTTCTTTCAGTCTGACCGTCTGTCTGTGGGTGATAAGCCGAGCTGAAGTTCAAATGTGTGCCCAAAGCTTCTTGTAGCTGCTGCCAAAAATGAGAGGTGAACTACGTCCCTCGATCTGACACTATCTTCTTCGGCACACCATGAAGGCAGACTATCCGTGACATGTATAACTCAGCTAACGTTGCTCCGGTGTATGTTGTCTTCACGGGTATGAAATGGGCCACCTTTGTTAAGCGGTCCACAACCACCCAGATGGAATCATAGCTGGCCCGGGTACGAGGTAGGCCAACTATAAAATCCATCCCGATCTCATCCCACTTCCACTGAGGAATCCGCAATGGCTGCAACAATCCGGCGGGCCTCTAATGCTCGGCTTTGGTTCTTTGACAGCTATCACAGATGGCGACATACTCCGCGATCTCTCTTTTCATGCCATACCACCAAAACCTCCTTTTTAAATCCTGATACATCTTCTCACTTCCAGGGTGTATGGAGTAGGCTGTCTCATGAGCTTCCTTGACGATTAGCTCCCGAATAGGTTTGAGGTCGGGAACACACAATCGGTCCTTGAACCATATCACTCCCTTATCATCCTCTCGAAAGTCTCTGCCTCTTCCTTCTAAGATCAGCTGCCGGATCTTGTTGATGTCTTCATCATCCTTCTGCCCTTCTTTGATCTCCCGCTCTAGGGTGGGCTCTAATTCCACTGTTACTCCTTGGGTACTGTTCAGAAAACCAAGACTCAGTCTATCGAACTCCTTGGCCAACTCATACGGCATTGGGTACGTGGCCATCATATTAACTTGACTCTTTCTGCTTAGAGCATTTGCAACAACATTGGCTTTGCCTGGATGGTAATGTATCTCCAACTCATAGTCTTTGATCAATTCCAACCATCTTCGCTGTCTCATGTTTAACTCTGACTGGGTGAATATATACTTCAAACTTTTATGATCTGTGTAGATATCGCACTTCTGCCCATACAGGTAATGTCTCCAGGTCTTTAACGCATGAACCACTGCTGCCAACTCCAGGTCGTGCGTGGGGTAATTTTTCTCATGGATCTTCAGCTGTCGAGATGAGTATGCTACAACTCTTCCTTCTTGCATTAGCACACATCCCAATCCGGTGTAAGAAGCATCGCAGTACACCGAGAATGGCTTGTGAACATCAGGCAGAACTAACACAGGTGCTATAGTCAATCTATTTTTCAGTTCTTCAAATGCTTCTTCACACTTTTGGGTCCACTTAAACTCAACTTTCTTCGCTAGTAACGCTGTCATTGGTCTAGCGATCTTTGAAAAGCCTTCAATGAAACGCCTGTAGTATCCGGCCATTCCAATGAAGCTCTTGATCCCACGAACATCCTTCGGTGCTTTCCAGTTCAGGATATCTGCTACTTTCTTTGGGTCCACTGCTAACCCATCTTGGTTTATGATGTGACCCAGAAACAGGACTTCATGAATCCAGAACTTGCATTTACTCAGCTTGGCATACAACTGATGCTCTCGAAGCCTTTGCAATACCATCTTCAAATGCTCCACATGATCTTCCTCACTTTGAGAGTATATGAGAATATCATCGATGAACACTACCACAAACTTGTCTAGATAGTCCATGAACACACTGTTCATCAGATACATAAAGAAGGCTGGCGCATTTGTCAAACCAAAGGACATAACTGTGAACTCATATAACCCATACTTGGTGATGAATGCTGTCTTCGGTATGTCCGAGGGTCGGATTCTGAGTTGATGGTAACCTGATCTCAGATCTATCTTCGAGAATACGCTGGCACCTCTGAGCTGGTCAAACAGATCTTCTATTCTTGGCAGGGGGTACTTGTTTTTAACCGTGACTTCATTCAGGGCTCTGTAGTCTATGCACATCCTTTTGGTACCATCTTTCTTCTCTACAAACAACACTAGAGCGGCCCAAGGCGAGGTGCTTGGTCTGATGTAACCCTTCTCTAACATCTCATCTATCTGCTTCTTGAGTTCCACCAATTCTGGTCCAGATACTCGATAGGCTCTTTTGGAAATGGGGGCGGTACCAGGGATAAGCTCTATGGCAAATTCTACTTTTCTCTCGGGTGGCATGCCCGTTAGCTCCTCGGGAAACACATCCAGAAAGTCCGACACAACCTTGATAGCCTCGAGCGGGTTGGTCTCCTTACTATCAACTGAAATCTGGTGACAAACTCCCTCCGCTGATTTAGGCATCTTTAGCTCAGCCACTACCTCCTCTCCGGACGAGGACTTCAATGTCACGGTCCTCTTGTCACAGCTAACATTTGCTTCATACTTCATTAACCAATTCATCCCTAGGATGACATCTACCCTAGGGGTGTCTATTACTATTAGGTCGCTGGGGAACCCTATCCCCCTTATTTCCACCCTTATATTTGAGCATATTCTATCTGCTTGCACTTTACCACCAACCGAATTAATCCTCATGGGTGGCATCATTGCCTCTACTGAGATGTTATGCATTTCTACCCATGTTGCAGTGACAAATGAATGAGTTGCACTAGTATCAAATAGCACTTTTGCGGGATAAGATTCGACTGAGAACATACCTACTGCCACATCTGGTGTATCCTGGATCACTTCGGCCTCCAAGTGGTTCACCTTTCCACGGTTGTACGCTTGGCCGCGATTGCCTGCTGCCTGCTGCAGTACTCCTTGCCTTGTTGGAGCATTGGGGTTGGTCTGCTGCTGCGCCATCTTCTTTGGGCACTGCATCGCCCAGTGGCCTTGTTCTCCACAGTGGAAACATCCTCTGCCTCCTCCTTGTGCTGGGGCTGCTTGGTTGCTCTGATTTGCTGCGGGGGCAGGAAGGCGGGGTGCGGGGTTGTTCTGCTTCTGATACTGATTCCCTCCTTGCTGGTTGTTCTGACGATACTACTGTTGTTGTGGGTACTGCCTCTGAAACTGCTGTTGATGCGGACGCTAATTCTGATTCTGATATCCCTGTGGGTGACCAGGCCTGCCTTGCTGAGATGAACTGCCTGAGAAGCGGGGACGGCTGATGCTCCCGGACTGTGGTCCATTCATCTTGCGCTTCCGATCTTCCATATCCTTGCGCTTCTTCTCAGTCATAACTGCCCTATCGATCAGGTGCTGGAAGGTGGGGAAGGTGTGATTCATCAGCTGGTAATGCAGGGGATCCACCAAACCCCTCATGAACCTGTACTGCCTTTTAGCATCAGTGTTGACATCTTCGGGTGCATAACGAGATAGCTGCAGAAACTTGTCCCTGTATTCACTAACAGACAGGGGTCCCTGCTTTAGAGCCAGAAACTCCTCCTTCTTCACAATCATCAGTCCCTCTGGAACATGGTACCTGCGGAAACTCTCGCTGAATTCTTCCCAGGTGATGGCTTCGGGGTCAACATGTGTGGCGAGGTAGGACTCCCACCAGGACTGTGCTGCTCCCCTTAGCTAGCGGGGACCATACATGACCTTCTCCCTGTCGTCACACTGGGCGGTGCGCAGTTCCCTTTCCACTGCACGCAGCCAGTCTTCTGCATCCATGGGGTCAACAGAATGGGCGAAGGTAGGAGGGTGCCCTCTCATGAACTCGCCACGCTTATCCCGTGGCATCTGGGGCATCTGCACCTGCATCTGGGGTTGAGGTTGATGTTGAGCCTGTTGCATGGCTGCCAGAGTCTGCCCAATAGCCTGCACTGCCTGAGTCTGCATCAAGAACATCTGCTCCACGGTCATCGGGGGTGGTGGGGGAGGCTGCCTCTGATGTTCCTCCTGCTGGGCATGCTGCTCTTGCTGAGCACGCCTGTTGCATCGGCGCCTATTGTTAGACATCTGTGGAAGACATTCATACATCAGCATTGATCTTACAATCCTCCAGCATAAGAAAAGGGAATACATAATTCTTCATGACACTGAGTGAACAGAGAGCTTCACTGATCCTCATTATGATTCAACACAGCTTCTCAGATAGAAAGGAAAGTAGAAGTAAATGGTTTCCCAACTAAATAACTGATTTCATTAATATCACTAGCTAAGCCAACCTACAGGGGAAACCCACATGTTGGCTACAGTCATTACAAAGACTCAAATCCAGCACAAGTTCACCATAACAAGCATGTAAGCAACTGATAAGCAAACTAAACTGACTAGAAGCAACTAATAAGCAAACTAAACTGAATGGAAGCAACTGATAAGCAAACTAAACTGACTATCTAAGACTGGGACATCTGACTTAAGAATTATTACAAACTCCGACGCTAACGATCTAAGGATCCAGATCTATCCTGGTCTTACAGGCAGGGGAACCATAAGTGTGGTGACCACGTGGCGGCGAGCGGTAAGGGTGCTGAGTCCCAACAGGAGCGGGGGAACCACCCTCCTGGTGGCGGCGCTCTGCCAGCTCAGCACGCAACTCAGCAATCTCCGTTCGAGCCCTGCTTAGCTCGTCCAGAGAGTGATCCAGCTCGGTGTTAAGCACTGTGACTAGGTTGACTGTGCTGCTCAACCTAGGGTTATCCTCACCAACAGGTGAGACAACCACACTCTCTGTGCTACCAGTAGAACGGCGGGGGTAGTACCGAAGGTTAAGACCGTCGGCCACCCCACCAAACAAGGAACAGTACTGGGAGAGTGCACGTCGTGCTGCATCCTGCATAGCCGCCTCTGCAGTGTCCCTCTCGGAGATGGAGTAGTGCTCCGAAATGGCCTCCGCACCCCGGAGGTCATCCTCCGGACGGCGAACTAGGCAGGTAGCCTCCCAGCGGTCCGGGTACCTCCCGCGACTGTGCTGGTAGACTACACAACGATACTCGATCGACCAGGTGTGCCGGTCGAAAGGCTGGCGCAACAAGGTGTCGAGTGCGTCGTGGAAGTGACAACCGCGAGCGGCGTCACGGGTGATGGGTCGGGCGACCCATCCTTCCGCCTCCTGCGGCTCAGAGGACTTCGTGTTGTGGTCTGAGTCGTCGTCGTCGGGGTCTCCTCCAGGACCTCCTCCAGTAGCTCCTCCAACAGCCCGGGCGTCCCGCGGTGGTGCAGGGGGCGCCTCCAGCTGGGCAACAGAGGAATGGCGCCTCACGGACTCCACCTCCTGCTGGGGTGGGGAGGAAGAGCCCTGCTGCTCTCTGTGCTGACGCTGGCGTTCCTGCTCCTCACGCAGGCGGTGGTGCAGTCTCTCCAGGTGACTCGACTGACCGGACACGGTGCGGCGCAGAGGACGCTCCGCAAGTTGAGACGGCAGGAAAGGAATCACCGACTTACGTGCAGTGTGTCTAAGACGAGCCATCTACAAAAGACACCGTAAGCACAAGAGTAAGAACAGAACTAATATGACAAGTGAATAAACCATAGACAGAACAAAATAAAATTTTAACAAGGTATATAATATAGTATATATATATATGGAGTAAAACATAGGGTTGGTCGAGATGACCGATTTTTGAAGTAACATCAGAGGTCAAGGTGAGAGGGAAGGTCAATAGTCATTAGTTCGACCAGTGCTACTCTAGGTTAGCGGTCCTACAGTCAGCACGGCTTTGATACCACTTATGTCACACCCGGTTTTGAAGGTAAACCGAATGCGAACTATGTACGTGCCAGGATCAGAACTCACGTACACAGCGGTTACATAAATGAACATCATCGCACAGTGCTCCAATTATAACATAAAAGAGTATTAACTTATTACATCACAGAGTCAGAGACATCCACATAGTCATCAACTGAACTGATAAATCAAAGTGCTAAGCGAAACGCAGTAAAGATAAGGTCTTCACAGGCAGCTGACTGGGGGTTGCCGCCAACCCACACCTAGAACTCGTCATAGTCTTGGAATTCCTGGAAGTCTCCTTCCACAGCTTCATCTTCTCCTGAGCAGTGGTTGCAACGGGGACAACCTGGTGTTTTGTGGTAAAGCAAGGATGAGTACACATCAACGTACTCAGCAAATGCCCCGTTTGGCTGAAGTGGACTAGCTTTATGTGGGGTTAGGCTCAAGCAGTTGCTTTTAGTTGGTCAAGTATTTATTGTTAGTAGAAGCCAGATTTTATCACCAAGTCCAAGTTATAATCCCAAAAAGTACATCCTCAGAGAGGAAATACCAGACTGCATAATTAAAGTCACCATCATTAACCATCATCATTAAAGTCATCATCTGAGGTGTATTCGGAGTATCTCTAATCAAAGAGGATCCCAAGGCCGCTCATAACCGTGAGCACGGCTGATATACCAGTTTAACACTCTGCAGAGGTCGCACACTTTACCCATGAGTCGTGATTCCCTTTCTGCCCGGGGAGAGCTAATCCCCATTGATCACTACCTAGGTGGTCCGGCAGGGTATCACTACGTAGCTTTTACAAAGATTTCCTAGAGATCATAGTTGCCCGTTAGGTTTCTCCAGTTTGATAAACACAGTACCCCTCCCCGCAGGAGAGTGACTAACAAAAAGCAAAACGAAAGAACCTCGGCACTCAGCCTCGGCAGAGCAAGCACTGTGCCTGGACCCCATTGACGGCACGACGGCGAAGCAACTACACCTCTAGTTCCTCTAATTAATTAGCTAAGGGCTTCCCATTTCACCCTCATGGTTGCACTGTTAACCCGGGTTGTCTCTCAACGAACAGGTCCTTATGGAGAGGTACTCAGGAAACAGCCTGAGCCCCCTAGAGTATCACAAGATCATCAATATCATCAGGATAACTGTATCGTATCATAAATAGTCACATCATGTTCATTGATTAGGTTGAGGCAATAGCAAAATGCTAACCATAATAACCCAAAAGGTCGTCAAGGATAAGGTAAAGTATAAAGCTAGTCAATCCTTAGGTTTCAATTAAGTAATGCGGGAAAGTGAATTATAAGTGAATAGGACATAATGGGTCAGAGGACACTTGCCTTCACCAAACTGCTGATCAGGGACTTCTTCTGCAACTTCCTCGGGAAACACAGACTGCCCGTTGTCTACGTAAAGTAATCATTCATTCTATGCACTTGGGAAATAACAAATAAAAGCAATAAAGCAAACATATGCAGCAGAGAGATCACAAGTTCACAGTAGAAAAGGGTTGGCAATCTGGTGTTCCCTAGGTCTAGGGTAGATGACTATACAAGGTGATTCATTATCCCCTAATCAGGTCTAAGTCAGTGGTGGGGGTTAAATCATTACATGGTTTTAAGTCCATAAACTTAGGTGCTCCAACTTTTATTAAAGTCTACTATCTTCTATTTATCTCAAATAGGGTTCCAATAACATTAATTTTACCCTAATGATCAACTATTAATTGGGGCATAAAAACAGCAGGGAAACATTGTTTAAATGGATAGATAAGAATATTATGAACATTTTGCAATTTGAAGCACCTAATTTGGAGTTCATATGACAAAGTTATGAATTTTACAAGATTAGGGATTAAAATATGCCTTAAATACCTATTTTGGATTAAATAAAAGGTCCGAGGACCTAACTGCGAAGATCCAGGGACGGCGGGTTAATTTGCAGAAAGCCGGGGGTCTCTTTAAGAAAAAGCGCGGGCGAAGGGGTATCGGGCTCCTACGGCCGTTGGATCTCGGATCAACGCCCGAGATTAGATCCGCGGGCGGGCGCGCGAGCGCGCGGCGGCCAGAGCGGCTGACAGGCGGGGCCGAGCGGGCAGCGTGGACATGGGCGGCTGACAGGCGGGGCCGGGCGGGCAGCGCGGGCGCGGGCGGCTGACAGGCGGGGCCGGGCGGGCAGCGCGGGCGCAGGCAGCTGACAGGCGGAGCCGGGCGGGCAGCGCGGGCGCGGGCGGCTGACAGGCGGGGCCGGGCGGGCAGCGCGGGCGCGGGCGGCTGACAGGCGGGTCCCAAATGGCAGAAAGGCGGGGTGCGGGGGGGGGGGGGGGGGGGGGGAACGGCCCTGGGCCGTTGGATCTCAGGCAGACGGCTAGGATTGGGCTCGGCCTACTTAAAACAGGGTCGTTCGATCTGGAATGGACGGCTGGGATTGGGTGGCCGGCTTCTATCTTCTCCTACGGCTAGCAGAGGCGGCGGCGCCCGCTCCAGCGGCGGAGGACTCGCCGGAGACGAGGGGCGCATGGGCTCTGCGGGTCCTTGGGGCGACCTGAGTGGCCGGGGAGGTCGGGGAGAGCGTGGGGAACCTTCCGGTGGGGACTGGGTCGGGGCAGGGGCACCAGAGGGGGGCGGCCCACGGCGAAGCGGCTCGGCGGTGGCGCTAAAGGACTCCGGCGAGCAATTAAACGCGACGGGGGCAATAAAAAGGTCAGAAGGGGGCGGGAGAGGTTTCTTACCTCGAGGCGAACTCCGGGGACCCCTCGATGGCGACGGAGACGCGGCGGCAGCCCGAGTCGACGGTGGCGGACCTTGGCGACTGCGTAGAGAACGGCGGTGAGCGCGGGCAGAGGGATTCGGGGAGGGAGAGGGGAAATTGGGGCGCGTCCCGGGTTGCGGACGTCGGGGCAGAGCTCACCGTGGCAGAAGGCACGGCGGGGCTCCAACGGCGACGGAGAAACGAGCTCGGGCGGCGGTGGTTTAATGGCGGCGGCGCTCTGGCGTGTGCGCAGCGTGGGGGAGGTGGAAGGGGGGTCTGCAGGTGCGCAAATGAGGGAGGGGGAGAGAGCGAGCGAGGTTCTAGGCTCAAGTGGCCGAGGCGAGGTGGTTGCGAGCTCCACGCGCGACGTGGGCGCGGAGTCCGCGGCACGCACGGCTCGGGGCGGCGGTTACGCGAAGACGGAGGAGCTGACAGTCGGGGCCCGCGGGCAGAGAGAGCGGGGGAAGCGGGCACGGATGCGGGGAAAGCGGCTGCGCTGACGGGCGGGCCCGCCAGGGTAGAGAGAGGAGAGGGGGGGGGGAAGGAAGGCGCGCGCGCGGGATGGGCCTGATGGGCCGAAAGGCCGAGGGGGCGGGGCAAGCGGGCTTCTTTCCTTTTTCTTTTATTCTGGCATTTGTTTTCCCTTTTCTTTTTATTTTCTCTATTTGATTCAAATCCAAGTAAGCCACAATTTCAAATTAGCATTTCTAAGAATTATGCACCAAACAAAAGTAGAATTTAGGGTTTGACATGATGCAACATTTCATACTCCCTTGGAGTTTAGCCTACTAGATTATAATTACAAATAAAAATAACCACTCTTCTTCTATAGAAAAGAGAAAGAGGAGATTGGGGAAAGGTGTGAAAAGAGAAGTAACACCTGAATTTGTGAATATGAGCAAAGAAATTTTATACCCCCAAATTCAGGGTGTTACAGTCCCTCAGAGGGCAAATGTTGGGGCGAAGGCGAACACGCTACCCTTCGCTCGATGACTTCGTCGTTTCCTCACTCCGATGAAGACTACATCCACATAACACGCCTGGACAAGCCGAAGGCGTCGATTGGATGAAGACCGACACGGTCCCCCTTTGTCCTCTGTGTTGAAAGACGAAGGCTCTATCGAAGTCTACAAGTCTCAAGTCGTCACTGCTCCGGGAGGGCCATGCAGGATTCGACCCACAGTAACAGGCCCGCGAGGATAAGTGTATTACGGGCCGCGTTTGTAATAGCCTTTACTGTAATGACTATCTGTAACCTCCCCTTGTAGGAATATTCTGGGGATAAATCGTGTACTCGAGGGCATAAACGTCTTTGACAATGGACGGGTGGCCACTCGAGTGCCTATAAATACCCCCGTACAGTGCCCTCATAGGGGTAGATTAACAAAGCTCTTGCCATCTCACAACAAACTTTGCAAATACTCTTTCCGCTTCCTAGTTGGATCTACTTGCCCGGTAGAGCAAGTTCCAACAAGTCCCTTAGGGTTTGCCTCATCCAAAGTAATTGCGCACAACAATGGCCTGCGGCAATATACTCAGCTTCGGTGGTAGAAAGAGCTACTGAGTTTTGTTTCTTTGAAGCCCAAGACACCAGGGATCTCCCCAGAAACTGACAAGTCCATGATGTGCTCTTTCTTTCAATTTTACACCCTACCCAATCGGCATCTGAATATCCTATTAAATCAAAAGTGGATCACTTGGGGTACCAAAGTCCAAACTTAGGAGTGTAAACTAAATATCTCATGATTCTTTTCATGGCCCTAAGGTGAACTTCCTTAGGATCAGCATGGAACCTTGCACACATGCATACGGAAAGCATAATATCTGGTCGAGATGCACATAAATAGAGTAAAGATCCTATCATCGACTGTTATACCTTTTGATCTACGGATTTACCTCCTGTGTCGAGGTCGAGATGCCCATTGGTTCCCATGGGTGTCTTAATGGGATTGGCATCCTTCATTCCAAACTTGTTAAGTATGTCTTGAATGTACTTTGTTTGGCTGATGAAGGTGCCGTCTTAGAGTTGCTTGACTTGAAATCCTAGGAAATACTTCAACTCCCCCATCATAGACATCTCGAATTTTTGTATCATGATCCTACTAAACTCTTGACAAGTAGATTTGTTAGTAGACCCAAATATGCTATCATCAACATAAATTTGGCATACAAACAAATCTTTTGCAATAGTTTTAGTAAAGAGAGTAGGCTCGGCTTTTCTGACTTTGAAGCCATTAGTAATAAGGAAATCTCACAGACATTCATACCATGCTCTTGGGGCTTGCTTGAGCCCATAAAGCGCCTTTGAGAGTTTGTAAACATGGTTAGGGTACTCACTATCTTCAAAGCCGTGAGGTTGCTCAACATAGACCTCTTCCTTGATTGGTCCAATGAGGAAGGCACTTTTCACGTCTATTTGATAAAGCTTAAAGCCATGGTAAGTAGCATAGGCAAGTAATATACGAATTGACTCAAGCCTAGCTACGGGTGCATAAGTTTCACCAAAGTCCAAACCTTCGACTTATGAATATCCCTTGGCCACAACTCGGGCCTTGTTCCTTATCACCACACCATGCTCATCTTGCTTGTTGCGGAATACCCATTTGGTACCTACAACATTTTGGTTAGGACGTGGAACTAAATGACATACCTCATTCCTCGTGAAGTTGTTGAGCTCCTCTTGCATAGCCACTACCCAATCCGAATCTCTTAGTGCATCCTCCACCCTGTATGTCTCAATAGAGGACACAAAAGAGTAATGTTCACAAAAATGAGCAACTCGAGATCTAGTGTTTACCCCCTTATGAATATCACCAAGGATGGAGTTGACGGGGTGATCTCTTTGAATTGCTTGGTGGACTCTTGGGTGTGGCGGTCTTTGACCCTAAATCTCTTGCTCATCTTCCTTATCCTTATTGACTTGATCTCCCCCTTAATCATTGTCCTCCTCTTGAGGTGGCTCATCCTCTTAATCTTCATCATCTTGAGCCTGATCCTCATCTTGAGTTGGTGGAGATCCTTGTATGGAAGATGATGGTTGATCTTGTGCTTGTGTAGGCTCTTCGGATTCCTTAGGACACACATCCCCAATGGACATCTTCCTTAGCGCGACGCACGGAGCCTCTTCATCATCTAGTTCATTAAGATCAACTTGCTCCACTTGGGAGCCATTAGTCTCATCAAAGACAATGTCACAAGAAACCTCAACTAATCCAATGGATTTGTTGAAGACTCTATATGCCCTTGTGTTTGAGTCATATCCTAGTAAAAAGCCTTCTACAGCCTTAGGGGCAAATTTAGATTTTCTACCTCTTTTAATAAGAATAAAACATTTGCTACCAAAGACTCTAAAATATGAAACATTGGGCTTTTTACAGGTGAGGAGTTCATAAGATGTCTTCTTGAGGATTCGGTGAAGGTAGAGCCGATTGATGGAGTAGCATACGGTGTTAATCGCCTCAGCCCAAAACCGGGCCGGAGTCTTGTATTCATCAAGCATGGTTCTTTCCATGTCTAGTAGAGTTCTATTCTTCCTCTCCACTACACCATTTTGTTGAGGTGTGTCAGGAGAAGAGAACTCATGCTTGATTCCCTCGTCCTCAAGAAAGCCTTCAATTTGAGAGTTCTTGAACTCTGTCCCGTTGTCGCTTCTTATCTTTTTGATCCTTAATCCGAACTCGTCTTGAGCCCGTCTTAAGAATCCATTTAAGGTCTCTTGGGCTTGAGATTTTTCCTGTACAAAGAATACCCAAGTGAAGCGAGAATAATCATCCACAATTACAAGACAATACTTACCCTCGCCGATGCTTATGTAAGCGATCAGGCCGAATAAATCCATGTGGAGTAGTTCAAGCGGCATGTCGGTCGTCATGATGTTCTTGTGTGGATGATGGGCGCCAACTTGCTTTCCTGCTTGACATGCACTACAAACCCTGTCTTTCTCAAAATGAACATTTGTTAGTCCTAAAATGTGCTCTCCCTTTAGAAGCTTGTGAAGATTCTTCATCCCAACATGGGCTAGTCTGCGATGCCAGAGCCAACCCATATTAGTTTTAGCAATTAAGTAAGTATCGAGTTTAGCTTTGTTAAAATCAACTTAGTATAGTTGACCCTCTAATAGTCCCTTAAATGCTATTGAATCATCACTTCTTCTAAAGACAGTAACACCTACATATGTAAATAGACAGTTGTAGCCCATTTTACATAATTGAGAAACTGAAAGCAAGTTGTAATCTAAAGAATCTACAAGAAAAACATTGAGAATAGAATGGTTAGGTGATATAGCAATTTTACCAAGTCTTTTGACCAAACCTTGATCTGCATTCCCGATTGTGATAGCTCTTTGGGGATCTTCGTTTTTCTCATAGGAGGAGAACATCATTTTATGTCCTGTCATGTGGTTTGTGCATCCGCTATCTATTATCCAGCTTGAGCCCCTGGATGCATAAACCTGCAAAACAATTTAGGCCTTGTTCTTAGGTACCCAAACGGTCTTGGGTCTTTTCACGTTAGAAACAAGCACCTTGGGTACCCAAACACAAGTCTTGGAGCCATTGTGTTTGCCCCCAACATATTTGGCAACTATTTTGCCTGATTTGTTAGTGAGCACATAAGAAGCATCAAAAGTTTTGAATGAAATGTTATGATCATTTGATGTAGTAGGAGCTTTCTTTTTAGGCAATTTAACCTGGGTTGATTGCCTAGAGCTAGAAGCCTCATTTTTATACATAAAAGCATGATGTGAAACAGTATGTGGTTTCTTAGCATGAATTCTCCTAATTTTGTGCTCAGGATAATTAGCAGGATATAAAATATAGCCCTCATTATACTGAACCATGGGAGCCTTGCCCTTAACAAAATTAGACAATCTTTTAGGGGCATTAAGTTTAACATTGCTTCCGTGTTGGAAACCAATGCCATCCTTGATGCCAGGGCGTCTCCCATTATAGAACATGCTTCTAGCAAATTTAAATTCTTCATTTTCAATTCCATGCTCATTAATTTTTGCAGTTAATTGAGCTATATGATCATTTTGTTGTTTAATTAAAGCAAGGTGATCATTTATAGCCAGTGCCGGCCCTAAGGGGGTGCGGAGGGTGCGGTCGCACCGGGCCCTCCAAAACAGAGGGCCCCCTCTGGCCACTGGACGTTAGCACTTTTTCCCCGCTAAGCGTATCTATCCTAGACATAAATACGCAAGAGCGATGCACTATCGATCAGTTTCGTTTAGATTATTAAACTAATGTCTCAATTACTTATCTAATATTCACATCATTCCAAAATAGTATTTGTTTTAACTCTTGATTTTTATGTCAATATGCAACTAGATGAGGAATCCACTAGAGAAGCAAAATAAATTCTATTTTGATACAGAGGGGTATTATTTACTATACACATGATGGTTGCATCGCCGGAGAGAAGATTTTTAAAAATTGAAATATTTTTTGAACTATTTAAGGTCAAAAATGACTTAAGAGAGGTTAAATGGTTTGGCGATTATATGTATCTAAAAGAAGTTGTTGGATGGATTGATCTTAATGGTATAAGCGATGATTTGTATCACGAAATGTTAGAAGATATTTTTAATGACATCGGATAACAAGTATGTGTTTTTGGCTATATTTTATATTTATCATCTTATAAACTTAAAAATAGTGCATAATAATTTGTATACTTTAAATATTATATATATATTGTGTGTGGATGGGGCCTCCATTTCGGATTTTGCCCCGGGCCCCTAAAAAGTCAGGAACGGCCCTGTTTATAGCATCAACATTAATATCTCTACATCTAGTACAAGTAGGAACATGTTCGACAGTAGATGTAGAGGGTCCGCATAATTTTAATTCCTCAATCTTAGCATTTAAAATATTATTCTCATTTCTAAGACTAGAGATAGAATCATTGCAAACATTTAGCTCTTTAATCTTAGAAACTAATTTGTCATTTTTAGTTCTAAGACTAGCAATTGAATCATTACAAGCATTTAATTTTTCAACCTTAGCAATTAAACTAGCATTCTCAGTTCTAAGGTTTGAAATAGTGTCATGGCAAATGCTAAGCTCCTTAGACAATATTTCACATTTTTCAACTTCCTGAGCATAAGCATTTTTTATTTTAACATGCCTTTTGTTTTCTTTATTAAGGAATTCCTCTTGGCTATCCAAAAGTTCATCCTTCTCATGCATGGCTCCTATCAATTCATTTAATTTTTCTTTTTGTTGCATGTTAAGGATGGCAAAAGTGTAAGCAGATCATCCTCATCTTCACTAGAACTACCCTCATCACTAGATGTAGTATATTTGGGGGTGGTTCTAGATTGTACCTTCTTCTTTTTGCCATCCTTTGCCATGAAGCACTTGTGGGCGACGTTGGGGAAGAGGAGGCCCTTGTTGACGGTGACGTTGGCGGCTTCCTCGTTGGTGGAGGAGTCGGTGGAGCTCTCATCAGAGTCCCATTCCCGACACACATGGGCATCGCTGCCCTTCTTCTTGTAGTACCTCTTCTTCTCCTTCTTCTTCCCCCTCTTGTCGTTGTCCCTGTCACTATCACTAGACATTGGGCATTTAGCGATAAAATGACCAGGCTTACCACACTTGTAGCACACCCTCTTCGAGCGGGGTTTGTAGTCCTTCCCCCTCCTTTGCTTGAGGATTTGGTGAAAACTCTTGATGATGAGCGCCATTTCCTCATTGTCAAGCTTGGAGGCGTCGATGGGGAGCCTACTTGATGTAGACTCTTCTTTCATCTCTTCCGTCGCTTTGAATGCGACGGGTTGCACCTCGGGTGTGGAGGTGTCGCCTTGCTCCAAGTCGACGATGTGTTTGGAGCCTTTGATCATTAGTTCAAAGCTCACAAACTTCCCAATTACCTCCTCGATTGACATTAGCTTATATCTAGGATCACCACGTATTAATTGAACTTGAGTGGGATTATGAAATATGAGGGATCTAAGAATAACCTTGACCAATTCATGGTCATCCCATTTTGTGCTCCCGAGGTTGCGCACTTGATTGACCAAGGTCTTGAGTTGGTTGTACATCGCTTGTGGCTCCTCTCCTTGGTTGATGACGAATCGATCGAGCTCCCCCTCGATCGTCTCCCGTTTGGTGATCTTGGTCACCTCATCTCCTTCGTGCGTGGTCTTTATGACATCCCAAATCTCTTTGGCGCTCTTTAATCCTTGCACCTTATTATACTCCTCTCGACATAGAGAGGCGAGGAGTATAGTAGTGGCTTGGGAGTTAAAGTGCTGGATTTGGGCGTCGTCTTCCGAGTCGTAGCCCTCATCCCCCACCATGGGTACCTGCGCTCCAAACTCAACAATGTCCCATATGTTTGCGTGGAGTGAGGTTAGGTGATGCCTCATTTTATCACCCCACATGCAATAATCTTCACCATCAAAATATGGTGGTTTGCCTAATGGAATGGAAAGTAAAGGAGCACGTTTAGAAATACGGGGATAACGAAGTGGCATCTTACTATACTTCTTGTGCTCATGGCGCTTAGAAGTGACGGACGTCGCATCGGAGTCGGATGTGGAGGGCGACGAAGAGTCGGTCTCGTAGTAGACCACTTTCTTCATCTTTTTCTTCTTGTCGCCACTCCGATGTGACTTGACGTGGGGAGGGGATTCCTCCTTGCCTTTGGCGCCGGACTCCCTTGATGGAGCCTTCCCGTGGCTTGTGGCCTTCTCGCCGGTTTCTATGTCCCTCTTAGCGGATCCTCCCGGCATCACTTCGAGTGGTTAGACTCTAAATGAAGCACTGGGCTCTGATACCAATTGAAAGTCTCCTAGAGGGGGGTGGATAGGCGGAACCTGAAAATTATAAACTTAAGCACACACTGCAAGCCAGGGTTAGCATTAGAACAAATATCAAGTCCGGGAGAGAAGGGAAAAACAAATCAATCAAGAAATAAAGCGGATAAACATGGTGATTTGTTTTATCGAGGTTTGGTTCTAAAGAACCTAGTCCCTGTTGAGGTGGTCTCTTTCAACCCTTTCCCTCTCTCAAACGGTCACTTAGACCGAGTGAGCTTTCTCCTTAATCAATCGGGTCACTTAGATCCTATAAGGACCACCACACACTTGGTGTCTCTTGCCTTGATTACAAGTCACTTTGAGAACAAGAATGAGGAAGAAGAAAGCTATGCAAGAAACAAGAGCGCAAAAAACACGAACAAAACACTCTCTCTAGTTGAGAGCACCTAGAGGGGGGTGAATAGGTGATCCTGTAAAATCAAACACTAAATAGCCACAAACTTGATTATAAAGATGTTAATGAGAGTTAATCAAGTTTATGAAGCGAACTCTTGCGAACACAAGCAATCACAGAGAGGAGCAACACAAAAGACACACGATTTTTATCCCGTGGTTCGGCCAAGTAACACTTGCCTACTTCCACGTTGTGGCGTCCCAATGGACAAGGGTTGCACTCAACCCCTTTCAAGTGATCCGATGATCAACTTGAATACCACAGTCTTTCCTTTTAGATCTTTTCCCATTTGCGAGGAATCTCCACAAGTAAGAGCCTCTCGCCCTTACAAAGTTTTGATCACAAGAAGCACAAGAGTAAGGGAGGGAAAACAACACACACAAGATTCCATCCGCAGCACACACACGCACACAAGCCAAGACTTGAGCTCAAAGCACAGCACAAGGAGTTCACAACTCGAATGGAGCTCAAATCACTAACACAGCGAATCAAATACGTGGAGGCGGAGTCTGGATGTCTTAGTATGCCTAGAGAATGCTTAGTGTTCTGCTCCATGCGCCTAGGGGTCCCTTTTATATCCCCAAGGCAGCTAGGAGCCGTTGGACATCAATTTGGTAGGCAATTCTTGCCTTCTGTCGAGTGGTGCACCGGACAGTCCGGTGCACCACTGGACAGCCATTGTAGCACTTCAGTGTTCGATTTCTTTCCATACGGGGCATAGCCGACCGTTGATCCTCAGGATCGGTTGGTGCACCGGACACTGTTCGGTGCACACCGGACAGTCCGGTGTGCCCAACCGACCGTTGGTGCGACCACGTGTCGCACGTTGATCGCAGGGCCGACCGTTGGCCGCTCGCGCAGTTGACTCACCGGACAGTCCAGTGAATTATAGCCACATCGCCTCTCTCTTTTCCCGAGAGCGCCCCAGTTGACGCTGAGCCAGCCTGGGGCACCGGACAGTCTGGTGTGCCAGGCTCGGGCTGGTGTTGGCTGAACTTTGCCAACTCTTCTCCAATTTGAATCTTCTTTTCTTGGCACTATTTCTAGAACTTAGATAACCATGTTAGTATATAAAAACAATTCACTAAGTCTAGAAACATACCTTGCTCTTGATTTCACACTTCTCACTCATTTGGCACAAAAGAACTCACTCAATATGTGTTGGACATCTAATCACCAAAATACTTATAGAAATGGCCCAAGGGCACATTTCCCTTTCAATCTCCCCCCTTTTTGGTGATTTATGCCAACACATCAAAAAGCAACAAAAAAAGTGTACCATCAACGCAAATGAAGACCAATTCTCTTAAGATTTGGCATATTTGGATCACTCTTTGCCACCACTTGGTTTGTTTTTGCAAATCAAATTCTTTTTCCTATCTCTAAGTCAAACACACTTGTTTGGGCAAATCGAGAGATATTCCAAGAGTAAAATTGATCAAGTGCCAAAAACTCCCCTTTTCCCATAATCAAAATTCTCCCCGACAAGAGACCAAATTTTGCAATAAGAGTATTTTGACAGAAACCAAATTCTAACTCCTCTATTTTCAAAATTCACAAGTGGTTGGCTGATCCATTTTGCTTTGGCCTTAATTTCTCCCCCTTTGCCTTACCAAAATGTCAATTACGAGCAAAAAGGCAATGAGAACACAAGTATGAACTTGGATTCAGATACACTAATACCGGAGTGTAGTGGAAGTCTTTTAGCCATCCAAGTTCACTTTCCCTTTCAATGTACCTTTGAGACTACATCAAGTGTACTCAACCAAACAAGTTAGTCTCAAAAGGGTCAAGTTGTAGCACATCTCCCCCTAAATATGTGCATCATGTGCATACGGACTTGTGAGGTCCGGGGATGACTTGTACAACTTGAGCACCATAAATATATAACGAATAATGTAACTGCTCAAAATAACATGATCAAAGGCATGGACTACACGTATACTATAGATCAATCCAAGTTATGCGAATCTAAGACATTTAGCTCACTTCGCAACCTGCAAAAAGTTTTCTCATCCAACGGCTTGGTGAAGATATCGACTAGCTGGTTCTCGGTGCTAATATGATAGATATCGATATCTCCCTTTTGCTGGTGGTCTCTCAGGAAGTGATGTCGGATGTCTATGTGCTTAGTGCGGCTATGTTCAACAGGATTATCCACCAATCGGATTACACTCTCATTGTCACATAGGAGTGGGACTTTGCTCAGATTGTAGCCAAAGTCTAGGAGGGTTCGCCTCATCCAAAGTAGTTGCGCGCAACACTATCCTACGGCAACGTACTCGGCCTCAACGGTGGATAGGGCAACGGATGTTTGTTTCTTAGAACTCCAGGACACCAGGGACCTTCCTAGAAATTGGCATGTCCCTGATGTGCTCTTCCTATCAACCTTGCACCCGACATAATCGGAGTCTGCGCATCCAATTAAGTCAAAGGTAGACCCCTTTGGATACCAGATTTCGAAGCAAGGCGTAGAAACTAAATAACTAAGAATTCGCTTAACGACCACAAGGTGACATTCCTTGGGGTTGGATTGAAATCTAGCACACATGCATACACTAAGCATAATGTCCAGTCTACTAGCACAAAGATAAAGTAATGAACCTATCATTGATCGGTATGCCTTTTGATCAATGGACTTACCTCCTTTGTTGAGGTCGAGATGCCCGTCAGTTCCCATCGGTGTCTTCGCGGGCTTGGCGTCCTTCATCCCAAACCTCTTGAGAACATCTTGAGTGTACTTTGTTTGGGAGATGAAAGTGCCGTCCTTGAGTTGCTTCACTTGGAATCCAAGGAAGTAGGTCAACTCGCCCATCATCGACATCTCGAACTTTTGCATCATTACCCTGCTAAACTGCTCACAAGACTTTTGGTTAGTAGAACCAAATATTATGTCATCGACATAAATTTGGCAAACAAAAAGGTCACCATCACAAGTCTTTGTAAAGAGAGTGGGATCAGCTTTCCTAACCTTGAAAGCATTAGCAATTAAGAAATCTCTAAGGCATTCATACCATGCTCTTGGGGCTTGCTTACGTCCATAGAGCGCCTTAGAGAGCTTATATACATGGTTGGGATACCTGTCATCCTCAAAGCCAGGTGGTTGTTCCACGTATACCTCCTCCTTGATTAGCCCATTGAGGAAAGCGCTCTTCACATCCATTTGGAACAGCTTAAAGGAATGGTGAGCAGCATAGGCTAATAATATCCGAATTGACTCTAGCCTAGCTATAGGAGCAAAAGTCTCCTCAAAGTCCAAACCTACAACTTGGGCATAACCTTTTGTCACAAGTCGAGCCTTCTTTCTTGTCACCACTCCGTGCTCGTCTTGCTTATTGCGGAACACCCACTTGGTTCCCACAATGTTTTGCTTTGGACGTGGCACCAGGCTCCAGACTTCATTTCTCTTGAAGTGGTTGAGCTCTTCCTGCATGGCCAACACCCAGTTCGGATCCTGCAAGGCCTCTTGTACCCTGAAAGGCTGAATAGAAGAGACAAACGAGTAATGCTCACAAAAAATTGCTAATCCTGAGCGAGTAGTTACTCCCTTGCTGATGTCACCCAGAATTTGATCGACAGGGTGATGTCTTTGGATCGTTGCTCGGACTTGAGTTGGAGGGACTCGTGGAGCTTCTTCCTCCATGACCTATTCTTCCTATGCTTCCCCTTGATCACACTCCTCTGCTTGAGGTACATGTCCATCATCTTGAGTTGGGGGATGCACCAGTGTCGAGGAAGAAGGTTGATCTTGTTCCTGTAGTTCTTGTGGTCGCACATCACCTATCGCCATCGTGCGCATTGCGGCCGTCGGAACTTCATCTTCATCTATGTCATCAAGATCAACATGCTCTCTTGGAGAGCCATTAGTCTCATCAAATACAACATCGCTAGAGACTTCAACTAATCCCAATGATTTGTTGAAGACCCTATACGCCTTTGTATTTGAGTCATATCCTAGTAAAAACCCTTCTACATCCTTGGGAGCAAATTTAGAATGTCTACCTTTCTTCACCAGAATGTAGCATTTGCTTCCAAATACACGAAAGTAAGAGACATTGGGTTTGTTACCAATAAGGAGTTAGTAGGAGGTCTTCTTGAAGCGACAGTGTAGATAGAGCCGGTTTATGGCATGGCAGGCTGTGTTCACAACTTCCGACCAAAACCGCTCGGGCGTCTTGAACTCTCCAAGCATCATTCTCGCCATATCGATTAGTGTCCTGTTCTTCCTCTCTATCACACCATTTTGCTGTGGTGTGTAGGGAGCAGAGAACTCGTGCTTGATGCCTTCCTCCTCAAGAAACTCTTCGACTTGTAGATTCTTGAACTCGGACCCATTGTCACTTCTTATCTTCTTCACCTTAAGCTCAAACTCATTTTGAGCTCTCCTTAAGAAGCGCTTTAGGGTCCCTTGGGTTTCTGACTTATTCTGTAAAAAGAACACCCAAGTGAAGCGGGAAAAATCATCAACAATTACAAGACCATACTTACTTCCCCCGATGTCGAGGTAGGCAACGGGTCCGAAGAGGTCCATGTGAAGAAACTCCAGTGGTCTTGATGTCGTCATCACATTCTTTCTGTGATGAGTGCTTCCCACCTATTTCCCTGCTTGACATGCTACACAAGGTCTGTCTTTCTCAAAACAGACATTGGTTAGTCCTAACACATGATCTCCCTTTCGAAGCTTATGAAGGTTTTTCATCCCAACATGTGCTAGACGGCGATGCCAAAGCCAGCCCATATTAGTCTTAGCTATTAAGCATGCATCTAGATCAGCATTCTCTTTCAAAAAATCAACTAAATAGAGCTTGCCATCTAGTACACCCTTAAAAGCTAGTGAACCATCACTCCTTCTAAAGACAGATACATCTACATTTGTGAATAAACAATTATAACCCATGTTACATAATTGACTCACAGATAGCAGATTACATCCGAGCGATTCAACTAAAAACACATTAGATATAGAGTGCGCGGATGTGATGGCTATCTTTCCTAATCCTTTGACCTTGCCTTGATTCCCATCTCCAAAGATGATCGAATCCTAGGAATCCTTGTTTTTGACGTAGGAGGTGAACATTTTCTTCTCCCCCGTCATGTGGTTCGTGCATCCGCTGTCGATAATCCATCTTGAGCCTTCGGATGCATAAACCTGCAAGGCAATTTAAGCTTAGGTTTTAGGTACCCAACTCTTGTTGGGTCCTACAAGGTTAGTCACAATAACTTTTGGAACCCAAATACAAGTCTTGTCTCCCTTGCATTTGGATCCCAATTTTCTAGCAACTACTTTTGCATTCTTACATGAAAGTACAAAGGCAGTATTGCAAGTATGGTAAGCAGTAGTAGGACTATTGCAAACTCTCCTAGGCGCATGAGACACAACATGATTCCGCCTAGGCCTTTTTCTACCATAAGCATAGGTAGAGCTAGAAGCAACCATAGCATGAGAAGTATGATAATCAGGTAAAACAACATGATCATAGCATCTATCATTATGAGCATGCCTAGTAAATTTCCTATCATATATATAAGCATGGTTCTTTTGTGAACTACTAGCCATAGGAGCCTTCCCTTTCTCCTTGTTGAGAGCGGGAGTCTTTTGGCCTGTTAAGTTCTTTGTTTCCTTTCGAAAACCAAGTCCATCCTTAATTGAGGGGTGTTTACCAATGGTGTAGGCATCCCTAGCAAATTTTAGTTTCTCAAATTCATCTTTGCAAGTCTTAAGTTGAGCGTTAAGACTTGTAACCTCATTGTTTAATTTAGCAATAGTGATAGCATGTTCATCAAAATTAACGTCTTTACACCTATTGCAAATAACTACATGTTCTACACATGAACTAGTTGCATTTGCTTTCTCTAGTTGAGCATTTAATTCATCATTTAAATCCTTTAGACTAGAGACAGATTCATGACAAGCAGACAACTCAGAGGATAGCATTTCATTTCTTTTAATTTCTAAAGAAAGAGATTTTTGAACATTAACAAATTTATCATGTTCCTCATACAAGATATCTTCTTTCTTCTCTAGCAATCTATCCTTTTCATTTAGGGCATCAATTAATTCATTTATTTTGTCAACTTTATTTCTATCTAATCCTTTAAACAAATCAGTATAATCTACTTCATCATCAGATGATTCCTCATCGCTAGAAGAAGAGTACTTGGAGGTATCTCGTATGCGTGCCTTCTTCTCCTTAGCCATAAGGCAAGTATGGAATTCGTTGGGGAAGAACGAAGATTTGTCAAAGGCCGAGGCAGCCAATCCTTCATCGTCGGAGTCAGATGAAGAGCAGTCAGAGTCCCATTCCTTTCCAAGATGCGCCTCGCCCTTTGCCTTCCTGTAATTCTTCTTCATCTTTTTCTTCCCATGCCATTCTTGTTCCTGGTCATTATCATTATCGGGGCATTGAGCTATCAAATGACCAGTCTTACCACATTTGAAACAGGAGCGCTTTCCCTTGTTTTGTTCTTGTTGGGGGTATTCCTTGTGTCCTTTTAGCGCGGTCTTGAAACACTTGATGATGAGTGCCATCTCATCTTCATTGAGCCCGGCCGCTTCTACTTGTGCTACCTTGCTTGGTATAGCCTCCCTGCTGCTAGTTTCTTTTAGAGCAACGAGTTGTGGCTCGTAGATGGGCAGTTGACCATTTTCTTTTTCGACGAAGAGTCGTCGTCGTCGTCTCTTGGTGAAGAAGAGGAGACATCGCTGTCGTAGTAGATGATCTTCTTGATGCGCCTCTTCTTCTTCCTGTTCCTCTTCTTGTGACTCAAGCCTGAGTTAGTGGGCTTGTCGTCTCTTGGCTCGTTGAAGATGGACTCCTTTTCCTTGTTGTTGACCACCATCCCCTTTCCCTTAGGATCCATCTCTTCGGGCGGTTAGTCCCTTAGATGAAGAGTATGACTCTGATACCAATTGAGAGCACCTAGAGGGGGAGAATAGGTGATCCTATAAAATCAAACACTAAATAGCCACAAACTTGATTATAAAAATGTTAGTGCGAGTTAATCAAGTTTATGAATCAAACTCTTGCGAACACAAGCAATCACAGAGAGGAGCAACCCAAGAGACACGTGATTTTTATCCCGTGGTTCGGCCAAGTAACACTTGCCTACTTCCACGTAGTGGCGTCCCAATGGACGAGGGTTGCACTCAACCCCTTTCAAGTGATCCGATGATCAACTTGAATACCACAGTCTTTCCTTTTAGATCTTTTCCCTTTTGCGAGGAATCTCCACAAGTTGGAGCCTCTTGCCCTTACAAAGTTTTGATCACAAGAAGCACAAGAGTAAGGGAGGGAAAACAACACACACAAGATTCAATCCACACACACACACACACAAGCCAAGACTTGAGCTCAAAGCACAGCACATGGAGTTAACAACTCGAACGGAGCTCAAATCACTAACACAGCGAATCAAATGCATGGAGGCAGAGTCTGGATGTCTTAGTATGCTTAGAGAATGCTTGGTGTTCTGCTCCGTGCGCCTAGGGGTCCCTTTTATAGCCCCAAGGCAGCTAGGAGCCGTTGGACATAAATTTGGTAGGCAATTCTTGCCTTCTGTCGAGTGGTGCACCACCGGACAGCCACTGTAGCAGTCCGGTGCTCGATTTCTTTCCATACGGGGCACAGCCGGTCGTTGATCCTCGGGATCGGTTGGTGCGCAGTCCGGTGCACACCGGACAGTTCGGTGTGCCCAACCGACCGTTGGCGCGACCACGTGTCGCGCGTTGATCGCGCGGTCGACCGTTGGCCGCTGGCACAGTTGACTCACCGGACAGTCCGGTGAATTATAGCCACGTCACCTCTCTCTTTTCCCGAGAGTGCCCCAGTTGACGCTGAGCCAGCCTGGGGCACCAGACACTGTCCGGTGCACCACCGGACAGTCCAATGTGCCAGGCTCGGGCTAGTGTTGGCTGAACTTTGCCAACTCTTCTCCAATTCGAATCTTCTTTTCTTGGCACGGTTTCTAGCACTTAGATAACCATGTTAGTATATAAAAACAATTCACTAATTCTAGAAACATACCTTGCTCTTGATTTCACACTTCGCACTCATTTGGCACAAAAGAACTCACTCAATATGTGTTGGACATCTAATCACCAAAATACTTATAGAAATGGCCCAAGGGCACATTTCCCTTTCACTAGTCACTAGGTGTTTGGAGTGAATTTGGGACTTAGAGAGGCTTTGATTCTTTTGAATTGTGTCTAGGAGTGAATGCTCTAGCTCTTGTATTGAATGTGAAGTGTTGGAAACTTGGATGCTTGGAGTGGTGGTGGTTGGGGGGGTATTTATAGCCCTCAACCACCACATAGCCGTTGGGGATGGCTGCTGTCGATGGGCGCACCGGACAGTCCGGTGTGCTAGCCACGTCACCCAACCGTTAGGGTTCGGGAGCTTCTGACCGTTGGAGGCTTTGTCTTCTAGTGGCACCGGACAGGCACTGTTCACTGCTCGGTGCGCCTCTGACGACTGCTCTGACTTCTGCGTGCACTGTTCGCGCACTGTAGGTCTGAGTCCACGCTTTTGTAGTCGACCGTTGCGTCGAAGAGCCGTTGCTCCGCTGGTGCACCAAACAGTCTGGTGGCAAATCGGACAGTCCGATGAATTATACCGGAGCGCGCCCTAAGAAACCCGAGAGTGGGGAGTTGGACGTTGTACGGTCCTGGCACACCGGACACTGTCCAGTGGCACACCGGACAGTCCGGTGCGCCAGACCAGGGCACTCTTGGTTTCTTTTGCTCCTTTGTTTTAGAACCCTTTCTTCAATCATTTATTGGTTTGTTTTGAACCTTTATGCACCTGTAGAATATATAATCTAGAGCAAACTAGTTAGTCCAATATTTGTGTTGGGCATTCAACCACCAAAATTATTTATAGGAAAAGGTTAAACCCTATTTCCCTTTCAACACCACCGAGTGTAAAAAAGAATGAAAAAGCTCCAAAGTTGTCCCTAAGGGGATGCAAAGCTAAAATACCACCTAAGTCAAAGTTGAAGAAGCTCCAAAGTCGTTCCTAAGGGGATGTAGAGCTAAAATGCCACCTAAGTCAGAGGTGAAGAATCTCCGAAGTCGTTCCTAAGGGAATGCAGAGCTTAGCTCCAAAGTCGTTCCTAAGGGAATGCAGAGCTGAAGTAAAAGGTGAGGAGACTCCAAAGTTGTTCCTAAGGGGATGCAGAAGTATGTATTCGTGTGAGTTTTTCATCTTCGGCATACAATTGCATACATCATCACATCATCTTTTGCATCCATACGAGCAAACATTAGACATTTGTAGCTTCATCGCATCATGACATATTGCATAGGGTACTAACAAAGAAGAAGAGAAGGTTTTGGCCTTCAGCACGAAGATGTTTCGTTACAAATAGAAACATGCAACATGAAAATAGAGAATTTTGTCATTGATATCGATCCGAAGGTGCTTCGATGTGAACGAAAAGAAGGGAAGGTGTTTTTCGCCTCTGGCTCAAAAAACCTGAGAGCATTAGTTTCGTCCACAACAAAGCAAACAACAGTGGGATAAAAGGTAAAGCAACATTACGAGGTATCCACAAATACTTACAAAAACTTTTACATTCAATGTTTGTATCTCTTAAGTGTTTGCATCCAGCTTTTGCGAAGATGTTGGTCGTTCCTCGGGCAGCCACCAGCGCGCAGAAGTCCCCATGCCCTTCCATTACTTCGTCAAATTCATTAATTTCCTTCTCCATGAAATCGAGGGCCTTTGGAATGTCTTTGGCAAAGTAATTCTTTTACCCTGATACTGCCCCAACTAAGTTGAAAATTTCACGCAAGCGGGTGGAGCATCGAGCCATGAAGCCTAAACATGTCTCCCGAAGCAACATTAGAGCTTCAGATAATTTAGAACTCTTTTCTGCTTTGGCTTCGATCTTATTCTTCAAGCTTCTGACCTCGTGCTCATAACGATTTTCAGCTTCCTTTAATTTGGAACGTGCTTTTTCAAGTTTTTATCCTGATCACAAATGTGAGCAGCCTGATCCTTGATCCAAAGTTGAGCTTCGGCCAGGTTTGTTTCGACATTTATAATCTTCGAATCCTTCTCTGCTAGAGAATTTTCAAGTTCTTTCACCCTTTTCTCTAGGTTATTGACACGTGTTCATTCTTCCTATCTTCATCTTCTTGTTGAAGTTTCAAAGCTTTACTTAGCAATAAGCTCTGCCCAAAAACAAAAGTTAGCCACAAAATCTGGAAGTTTTAAAACTAAAAAGTCAAAGAGGCGGACATAAGAGTTTATACCTTAAAATTCGAGTAGAATAAGCTCCTAGTAATGTGTTGTCTCCTATGGTTATTGAGGTCCCGCTTAAGCTTCGGAAATCCGATAGTCTTTGATAAAGTATTAACAATCTTTGCTCCGGCATAGTCAAGAATACACCCCAAAATCCCTTCGTGCACACCGCCAAAGAGCACGGATCCAGGCTTATATCCGCCAGCAAGGGCGAATTCTTTCAATTCAGAAATATCTTCATCGGACAGTTCTTGGCCGCCCAGGTGTCGTAGGTCCAACTCTGTGTCCTCCGAAGAAGCCTTTTCCAATTCTTTCATTTTTAAAGTCGAAGCCTTATCAGTGGATACTTCAGCTATGTCTTTCTCGGGAGCCACATCATATATATAAGTCTGTCAATCTCTGACATTGTGGTCCCCGGGTTCTCAACTTTAGGTGGGGCTTCATTAGCTTTGGCTTCGGCAGTATCTTCGGCATCAGCAGGCACAACAATTTTTTCCCGCCGAAGCTAGGGACGGGGTCTTTTGGATGGCTTGCATTACGTCCATCATTCGTCGTTTCTTCTGACCCCCCGACATTTCCCCTGGTAGCCGAAGCAGTCTCCTTTCCTCTCGAGCTTTGATCAAATCCCTTCTCCTTTGACTGCAATAGGCTAGTCAGATCTGACCCTAGGGGACTTAGCATTGCAAACGGGAAGGGTTCAGTCATTACCTTTAGTATTTCTGAAACATCGACAGAGGAAGACGGAGATGTGTTGATAGTCTTTTCTGGTACATCTTGTACCTTCATCTCTGCAGGAGCCATCCTGACAGGCTTTCATTTCTTGGGAGTCGAATCCTTCTGCTCCGCTAGAACTTTCTGCTTCTTAACAACCCTCTGAACTTCTTTGATGGACCAGATGGCTTGCTTTTTTAGAATACTTACAACCCTCTTTTTCTTTGCTCCCCTGGCCCCTTCGCCAAGCCTTTCATAATCTGGATATTCAAAGTTAAGAGCATCCATCACTCGATTTAGCCTTCGTTTTTCCTGGGTGCCGAAGGTAGCTGTCATCAATTGATCTTCTTTCTTCGTGTAGTTCCCAAGAATTTCATTACACATTGTTTCTATTAGCTCCAACCATTCAGTGCAGGGTTTGCTGAACCTTTTTTGGAATTTAAACCGATAAGGAAGTCGTACAAGTTCATACTTTTTCCCTTCTTCCTTTTTCTTCGGCATTCCCCACCCACTAGATGTTGGAAATGTTCTCTTTGCCAAATATTCTTGCACCAAGTCCCTAGTGCTAATATGCTCTGCCACGACTTTAAATTCCACTTAGGCCAGTTGGCAAGGGGACCCCAGCTGCATGTTGCACAAGGGTCGAGTCATGTCGAAGCTTAGTCTTAAGGGACTCATCACCATACTCATAAGCTTCTCCCTCTTCTTCTCCTCAGCCTTCACGTAAAACCATTCATTTGTCCACCTGGTTGGCCACTTAGTGCGGTAACCAATTACAGGAGCCTTGGTGTCCTTTTGATATGCAAAGTTGTAGCACCCAATGTTGTTGTGCATACCATCGGCTCTAGCATCCGTCTGATAATGGAGTTCGTGCACCTGACAAAATCCTTCAGCATTGGCACTCTTCCCTTTGCTTCGAAGAGCCAAAATGTACATACTAAGTCTAACTATGGCATCGGGGGTCAGCTGATGAAGGTAAATTTCAAACTTCTTCAGAACCTCACCGATCATCTCGTATGGGGGGAACCATAGTCTTGCTCTGAAGAAGCTTTTGAAGACTACGACTTCGTCATCTTTTGGCTCTGGAATCACCTCTTTCCCAACAAAAGGAACTAGTCCGTCATCATTCTCTCCAAAGTATCCTTGTTTTTTCATTAAAATCAGATCCCCTGCCTTAACTGTGGATTTCCTGAATTCAATATGGCTAGATTTGCTCGGGCTTAAAATACCATCATCATCATTTTCATTTTCACTATCAGCTTTGGCATCAACAACATCTTATGTTGGAATTGGTTCTTTCTCTTCTTGGACAACCAACCCAGAACGCTTCATCATCTCTAAAATGGGGGTTGTCTCAGAAGTTCCAGCCTCTTCTCCTTCACGTGCCACTCTAGCAGTAGATCTCACTCTAGCCATTTCACTTTTCAATCTTTAACAGATGAAGCTAAACTTAAATGATAGAACGTTTGTCCGAACCGTAAGCAGCGAGTTCACTAAAAGCAGTAAGCTTCGGCTTCAGTAAAAAAAATTTAGCAGCACAATGGTGCAATAGCAATGAATGCTATGGTAACTTCTCACCAACTCGTCTATTTATATAGCCCCGCAGGTAAAGAAGGCGAACCGCTGAGACGCGCGTACCGGCTGATCGGTGGACCTGTAAGCGTCGTGAATTTTATATTCGTTTTTAATAACAAGTTCATGGAATGTGTTTTTGGACCTTCGGCTTCCAGAAGACTTCGTATTTTCTGCGGATCGAGCTCGTTATGAAAAAACGATCTAGCACCGCGATGGGGCTACTGTTGGGGATCTTCTTCTTCGCCGAAGGTCCTCAAGACGAAGATATCATTGGTAAAGTGATGTTAAAGATCTTCCCTGCCAAAGGTCCTCAAGATGAAGATATTATTTGAGAGCGATAATGATGAATGCCGAAGCTATGACCGAAGGACGACAACTTCGGCTTAAGGTGGCGACGAAGGACATGCATGATGCCGAGTCGAAGAGGAAAAGACTAGTTAATCCTTGATGATTTATGTTACGATTATGTGTACATGTCAAGGTCATAAATGTATTTTTACTCGGGCTACGTCCCGTGCCTATAAATAGGTGAACAGTACCCCCGTACTATTCACACTGAATTGTACTTGGTCTCGCATCAACACCTTCGATCAAGCCGAAGGTATCAATGTAATATAAATCTTGTAATATTCATGAATGTACATGTTTTAAATTAGATACATGAATAAGTGAATGAATTATGTATCATGTCGCTTCTATTAATTATCCTGGTAAATTATGAAGGTATGTCCTTCATGACCTTCGTTTGAAGATCATTATATTCAAAAGGAAATAATGTTTAGAAGGATGAAGGTCCTTATTCTTTAACAATTGTGTTGCCTTGTTCTTGATTCATAACATTTGAGAACAAGCGACCAATAGTCATGTTGAGCCATTGCCCATTTTTTGGGGGATCAAGTTTTATTCGCTTTTAATGGCCTGTTTGGCTTTTGTCTGGCTTTTGGTCATTCAAGTGAGTTCTTCTTCTTTCCCTTTCTGATAATCTATGATTTCTTATGATGGTGGTGTTGACAATGCACTCATTAAGGGTGAGATTGCAAACACAAGGTTGATTTGTCCCTTGTGTTTCGGGTTGATGATGAGTGATTGTCAACATGGGTAGTGCTTTGGTGTGTCTTGGACTAACTAGAGTGCGAGAGGTTGTGTTGTGCAACCATGTATGTCGGCTTGTGGTGTGCTGGTGTGCAGCACAATATGATGGTCGGCAGCAAAGGAGAAGGTCATGTGGGTTCATGCTGATGAACCCGGAGTGGTGAAGGACAAGCGCTGGGACTTGATCGAGGTACCGGAGAAGCCGGATGACTAGTCGCAGTGGTTGACACCTGGGAAACACACATGCACGAGGATGTGGTAGAGTTGATCGTGTCGCCGGCATGGTCGAGGACTGACGAGACACATGTCTAGGATGTGGGGGACGCGCACGCGGTGCGCTACTCATGACTGTTTCATGGTTGAGCCTCAAAACCACCCAGCTCTTGGTTTTCCTGAGTCTGGGCCTCAAAACTTGGTAGGTGTGATTCTGGCGGGACTCAGAGGTGGCATGTGGCGTTGTCGCGAAGGGTGCATCAAGGCGAATCAACTTCGTGTGGAGCGTGTGGCCATCAGATCAAAATCACAGGAGTTGGTCCATTTCACCCCGGCTAAGTGGATAGGCTCTATGCATGTAGGGGTAGAGTAGGAAATAGAAATAACCCTGCATAAACATATGAGTAGGCTGTTGTGGACAACCATCTCTTTGGCTTTTGCATTTTGGCTCTCACTTAGAAACTCCTAGTTTTACTCCTCTAGGTTGCATTAGTTTAGCCATAGATCCACAGGTGTTTTGTTCTCATCTGTGTCGTGTAATTGTAGGGGATGGATATCCCTCGGGTCCACATTAGCACGAAAATGTGTTCGGGGCCACACAATAGGCGCCCTCCTGAGGTGACTGGTGGTGGACTGGATAAACGAAACCAGCAAAGGCTAGTCGGTTCTGATACGAAAGAGGCCCATGTCCGAGTTAGCTGTTGCATGAGCGTGGGTATGTCGGGCCGGGTTTGTTGCGCCCACCCACAGACTGAACCACTGGCAATAACTCGGGCGCGAGAGCGCAAGATTTCCCTAGGATAAAGGAAGACAGTTCGCTACAAATCAGGAGATAAGCAAGGAGATTGTAATCGACACCTTTGCGGGGGGCTCTCTCTAGTTGTGTATATAAGGCTAGGAGGCACCCCTACCTTTTTCATCTCATCCTCAGCCCACCATTCTCGTAGTCACAACTTGTAAACTCACCACAATACAGAAAACCAACACAGGAAGTAGGGTATGACACCTCTCAAAGCTGCCCAAACCTACTCAAGCCTGTGTGTTTCTCTCATTGTGCTACCACACGAACCATCGAGTCAGAATCAACGATGTCGTCCTACTCAAAAGCACCACGAGGGTAACCCCGGGGTGTGCAGTCAGACTACAAACACCGACAGCTGGCGCGCCAGGTAAGGGGTGCATCGTCGAGCAACGCTGACTCCACGGTCGTCGTTTCAAGAGCATGATCACCTTCAGCCCAGGAGCAGTCTTCTACTTCGGAACTATCTCCTATGTAGTAGACATAGAGGGGATTTTGCATCGCAGAGCAACTTCACCCGAGAGGAAATCTCCCTTGGGATCGCCAAAGGAAGCTGCGGCGAGACCACAAACCACGCCAATGGCGCGATGGAGCGTGGTCCGCACGAGGCCAGGCTCAGGATCCCCTAGAGGGTTGAAGGCCGGTCGACCATGGCCTCCCCAACTCGATGAACTCCGTTGTGCACCTCGTCCACCAAGGAGTGGACACAGATCACCTTCCAAAAAAAGATGAATGCTCCAAACCAGGCAGGGAAGCGTTGTATACTGTCGTCCCGATTGCTCCACCCTCAAAGGAGAACGGGAAGGAACACACTGCTGCGCCCACGCCTTTATTCCTAGACATCTTCTTCATTCAGGGGAGACTGGAATCATCGTGATAGTAACGGGGGTGCCCGATCTTCCGTCAGGTGAAGATAACTATCGATTTGGTGGAGATGTCACACGGACGATCTGGCTTCCAATCAACAGACTAGAACCTCGCAATCACAGCACCACTTCTCCTCTGGTTATCAACCGTGCACTGCGCGATTGACCTCGCCACGAGGGCTAATTCCTGCCTGAGAATCGAAGACACAAGCAAAAACAAGAAAGAACACAATCTAGAATATTGCAGATGAAAGATTAAGCTCACAAGTCGGGGTCTCACAAACCGATCTACGATGACTATTCTTGACAGATCTAAACTTAAGCAAAACCCATCCCTAATGTGACGGCGGCTGCTGAATAAATAGAGTATTAGGGCGTGCATGACCCCTGGACTCGCCCCTAATGGGCTCCGACGCGATACACGGCCCAACGACCCAACAGACGGTGTCACAGCACCAAAACAAAATCTGAACTCTGACTTATTTCGACGATTCCTGTTGACTCCGGATGAATTTTAGGATGGAACCAGTTGGGTTGGTTAGATAATCTCCTTATCTTTCCAACCATATCAAGTCCGTCACAATCGGAGTCCGGATGCATCTTGGGCGTCCATTTTAGTGCAGACTGGTCCTGTAACCCGAGATGTAGTCCCAGCCGAGTCGGACTTGATTTCCTTCCAGTTGTGGGCGCCCTTGCTGCTCCTCCTCAACACCTAGGCCTTTCCCAAGTCCTTGCTGGTCCTCGCCATGGTTCCTAATCATTAAAACATCCATGACCCCAAGCGTAAGCTCTAAAACACAATTGACTAGGGCAGGACGTACCTGGAGAATTAGCTGTCGTGCACGCGATCGTGTTATCGGTCCATTCATTGTATTTATAGAAGTGATGTCCTCATCATCCTCCCCCTCTTGAAGTGGAGTCGTCCTCGACTCAAGCTCATCTTCTTCACCCAAATACGGTTTCAAATCTGCAATGTTAAATGTAGGACTAACCCAGAACTCAGGAGGCAACTCAAGTTTATATGCATTATCATTTATTTTCTCCAAAATCTTATATGGACCAGCAGCACGTGGCATCAATTTAGACTTTCTTAACTCTGGAAATCTATCTTTTCTCAAGTGCAACCACACTAAATCACCCACTTCAAGCTTAACTTGTTTTCTACCTTGACTACCAGCAATTCTATATTTTTCAGTCATCTTTCCAATATTTGCTTTAGTTGAAGCATGAAGTTTCAAAATAAAGTCAGCACGCTCCTTAGCATCACTATATACTTGCTCGGTAGTAGGTAGAGGCAAAAGATCAATAGGAGCATGAGAGTTAAAACCATACACTACCTGAAAAGGACTTACCTTGGTGGTGGAGTGTTCCGCCCGATTATATGCAAACTCCACATGCGGCAAACACTCTTCCCACATTTTCAAGTTTTTCTTCAATATTGCTCGCAGCATTGCAGACAATGTTCTATTCACAACTTCTGTTTGTCCATCAGTTTGGGGATGACAAGTAGTAGAAAACAACAATTTTGTCCCCAATTTGTTCCATAGAGTACGCCAAAAATGACTCAAGAATTTTACATCACGATCTGAAACAATAGTAGAAGGCATACCATGCAAACGAACAATCTCTTTGAAAAAGAGGTTAGCAATATGAATGGCATCATCCGTTTTGTGACAAGGTATAAAATGTGCCATCTTAGAAAAACGATCAACAACAACAAAAACACTATCGCTCCCCCTCTTTGTCCTAGGCAATCCCAAAACAAAATCCATAGAAATATCCGCCCACGGAACTGGAGGAATAGGAAGAGGCATATACAAACCATGTGGGTTCAATCGGGACTTAGCTTTTTGACAAGTCGTGCATCTTGCTACAAAGCGCTCAACATCACGCCGCATTCGAGGCCAAAAGAAGTGTGTGGACAGCACAACCTCTGTCTTCTTGGCACCGAAGTGACCCATCAAACCACCACCATGCGCTTCCTGCAACAACAAAAGACAAACCGAACCAACTGGAATGCATAGGCGGTTAGCTCTAAACAAGTATCCATCATTTAGCACAAATTTATTCCATGTATGGCCCTCTTTACAATTTAATGCAACCTCTTTAAAATCATCATCAAAAGCATATTGTCCCTTAATTGTTTCAAGTCCAAAAATAAGACAATCAAGTTGAGACAACATAGCATATCGTCTAGACAAAGCATCGGCAATCACATTATCATTCCCCTTTTTATATTTAATGATGTAAGGAAAAGTTTCAAGAAATTCTACCCACTTAGCGTGTCTACGGTTCAGATTTGTTTGACTACGAAGATGCTTAAGTGACTCATGATCAGAATGAATAACAAATTCCTTAGACCACAAATAATGTTTCCATGTTTGCAAAGATCGTATGAGAGCATATAATTCTTTATCATAAGTGGAATAATTAAGAACAGGACCATTCAATTTTTCACTAAAATATGCAACAGGTTTACCTCCTTGCATCAAAACAGCACCAATGCTAACTCCACTTGCATCACATTCGAGTTCAAAAGTCTTACCAAAGTCAGGAAGTTGGAGTAGTGGCGCGTGAGTAAGCTTCTCTTTTAAGAGAGCAAAAGAATCCTCTTTTGACTGCCCCCAATTAAATGAAACACCCTTCTTGGTCAACTCATGTAATGGGGCAGCGATGGTGCTGAAATCCTTCACGAAACGACGATAAAATCCTGCATGTCCAAGAAAACTCCGTACTTGTGTCACTGTCGATGGCGTTGGCCAACTCTGAATAGCATGCACCTTGGCCTCATCAACCTCAATACCCTATGTAGTGACAACATAGCCAAGAAACGATACGTGTTCAGTGCAAAAGGTGCATTTGTCAAGGTTAGCAAATAAGCGCGCGACGCGCAAAGCATCAAAAACAACACGTAGATGGTCAAGATGTTCAGATAAACAAGTGTTGTAGATCAAGATATCATCAAAATAAACCACCACAAATTTTCCAATAAATGGGCGCAAAACCTCGTTCATCAAACGTATAAAAGTACTAGGGGCATTAGTTAATCCAAAGGGCATCACTAACCACTCATACAATCCGAACTTGGTTTTAAAGCAGTTTTCCATTCATCGCCTAATTTCATTCTAATTTGGTGGTACCCATTGCGCAAATCAATCTTAGAAAATATTTTAGAACCACTTAACTCATCAAGCATATCATCTAATCGAGGAATAGGATGACTGTACCAGATAGTGATGTTGTTAATGGCTCTACAATCTACACACATGCGCCAACTGCCATCTTTCTTTGGAACCAAAATGACAGGAATAGAACAAGGACTAAGGCTCTCACGTACATACCCACGGTCCAAAAGGTCTTGGACTTGGTGTTGAATCTCCTTAGTCTCCTCGGGATTTGCTTGATATGCAGCACGGTTGGGCAAGCTCGCTCCAGGAATCAAATCAATATGGTGCTCAATCCCACGAATGGGAGGAAGTCCTAGAGGTAACTTAGAGGGAAAAACATCTCGAAACTGCTGCAAAAGGTTAGTCATAGATGCAGGCAAAGTGCTAGCAATATCATCAATAGAAAAGAAAGCATCTTTGCAAACCAAGGCATAGCAACATGCATCAGTAGCATGAGTTTCAAGAAGATCAGATTTAGTAGCAAGCATGACATGAGCTTTCAATTTAATTTGTTGCTGAAATTCTGTCTCATTAGTTGGTTCCTTATGGGTACTTGCAGCTCTATCTTTATCAGCTTGTACAATTTCAGCAAGAGTCAAAGGTAGCAAAGTAATGTTTATATCTTTATGCCTAAAAGTGTATGTATTACTCCTACCATGGTGACGTGCATCAGTATCATATTCCCAAGGTCTACCCAACAAAAGAGAACAAGCTTCCATAGGTACTACATCGCAATCCGCATAATCAGAATACATACCAATGGAGAAATGCACTCGTACCATGTGTGTTACCTTAACCTTGCCTGAATCATTGATCCACTGAATGTGGTATGGATGTGGCCGTGGACGTGTGGTCAGGCCAAGCTTCTTGACCAAATCTGAACTCACCAAATTATTGCAGCTTCCACCATCAATAATAACATGGGCACACCGATTCTCGATGGCAAAGAAAGTCTGGAACAAATTATGGTGTTTCTGCTTCTCTGATGATTCAGGCTGAGCACTAAGAACACGTTGCACCATGATGCTTCGAAGGTTCACCGTAGCATCAGCACCAAGCATAGCATCATCATTAGCAGCAACATCACTGGAGTCATCATCGTCATCCTCACCGTCGGAAGCACTAATGTAGCCATCATCCGTAGCAATGTATGTTTGCTGACTCAGTCAATCCTTCTTCACGTGACCAATCCCATGACAGCGGTGGCAAACAATACTCGAAGAACGACCACTGGAAGGTGCTGCAGGTGGTGGTGAATTCTGTTTCTTGGCGGGTACCTGCAAAGGAAGTTTACCAACATGTGTAGCAGGTGTCGAGGGAGGTCGCGTGGACGCTAGAGTGGTCGAAGGTGTATGACTCGAGGCAGGTGTGTGCGTCCGTGTTGTAGAGGAGGCGCCAAAAGTAGTCCTAGGTCGATGTTGGCGTCCCTGCAATTCCTTCTCTACAAGCATAGAAAACTGGAACAACTTGTTGACAGTGTTAAATTCTTTGTAATCCACAATGTCCTGAATGTCACGTCGCAAGCCTGAATAAAAACGGCAAAGAGCGTCCTCATGTCCCTCTACTATCCCACAACACTGCAATCCCTTGTGAAGCTCAGCATAATAATCTTGAACAGATTTATCCCCTTGCTCTAAATGCATCAATTTCTTACGCAATTCTCTATGATAAGATGGGGGAACAAATCTATCGCGCATAGCTACCTTAAGATCTTCCTAAGTCGTAGGTGCTCTACCATCCCCAACTAGACCAGTCCACCAGACAATAGCAAAATCTTTAAATTCACTAGTGGCTTGTCTAACTTGATGACGTTCAGGTACAAGGTGGGCAACAAATTTTTGTTCTATCGTCATCTCCCAATCAAGATATCCCTGAACATCATAATGACCCGAAAAAGATGGTATAGAAAATTTAATCTTAGCATAAGGGTCGTCAGGAGCATGATTGTTATTACCTTGCTGGCGGTGTGGCATACCTTGTGTGTTTTGATGAAGACGACAACGAAGGTGCAAATCTCTGGTGGCCGCTTCATCATAATTACCTTCTTCATCAATCACATCATCATCGGGAAGACGTGGACAAGGAGGTGGTGGTGGCGGTGCTTGTTGTTGCGTCTCCAACACAGCAAGTCTGTCGACAATCTGGGACAATCGTCGATCCAGCCTCTCGTAAGTCCTGCCAAGGTCCATGTTAATGAAGGCATCATACACTGACTTGTGGACCGTCTCCTCCATTTGCTCCTTCAGGAGCTTGTTGTTTGCCTCAAGATCTTGGCGGCTAACTGAAAGGGAAATAGGCTTACACCTTTTCCTAAATTGATTTTGGTGGTTGAATTGCCCAACACAAATATTTTGACTAACTAGTTTGCTCTAGTCTATAAGTTTTACAGGTGCCAAAGGTTCACAACAAACCAATAAAAAGACCAAAGAAGGGTTCAAAGAAAGAGAGCTAAAGGCATCCCAAAAGGCACCCTGGTCTGGCGCACCGGACTGTCCGGTGTGCCACCGGACAGTGTCCGGTGCACCAGGGAACTCGAAGCTGAACTTGCCACCTTCGGGAAAATGGAAGGCCGCTCCGCTATAATTCACCGGACTGTCCGGTGAAGCACCGGACAGTGTCCGGTGTGCCAGCGGAGCAACGGCTACTTCGCGCCAACAGTCGACTGCAACCGCATTCAATGCGCTACAGTGCGCGCCGGAGTCAGAGCACGCGCAGTTGGCGCACCGGACAGTCTACAGGACCTGTCCGGTGCACCACCGGACAGCCCAGAGGCCCCACCAGTCAGAGCTCCAATGGTCGAACCCTAACGGCCGGGTGACGTGGTTGGCGCACCGGACAGTGTCTGGTGGCGCACCGGACTGTCCGGTGCGCCATGCGACAGCAGCCTCCACCAAAGGGCTAGTTTGGTGGTTGGGGATATAAATACCCCAACCACCCCACATTCAATGGCATCCAAGTTTTCCACCTTCCAACACATTACAAGAGCTATAGCATTCAATTCTAGACACAACCAAAGAGATCAAATCCTCTCCCAAGTTCGGAATCACTCCAAATCAAATAGTGACTAGAGAGAGCGACTTTTGTGTTTATTTGAGCTCTTGCGCTTGGATTGCTTCTTTTATTTCTCATTCTTTCTTGTGATCAAACTCAATTGTAACCAAGGCAAGAGACACCAATTGTGTGGTGGTCCTTGCGGGAACTTTGTGTTCCGTTTGATTGAGAAGAGAAGCTCACTCGGTCTAAGTGACCGTTTGAGAGAGGGAAAGGGTTGAAAGAGACCCGGTCTTTGTGACCACCTCAACGGGGAGTAGGTTTGCAAGAACTGAACCTCGGTAAAACAAATCATCGTGTCTCACTCTTTATTTATCCACGATTTGTTTTTCACCCTCTCTCTCGGACTCGTTTATATTTCTAACGCTAACCCGGCTTGTAGTTGTGCTTAAGTTTATAAATTTCAGATTCGCCCTATTCACCCCCCTCTAGGCGACTTTCACTAACACATTCATCGAAGTCTGTAGGGATCCTTGCTTCTTCGTTGCCTGCCATCGAAACACAAAAATAGGAAACAAACGGTGATGGTTATCCCGAATAATTTCACTACACGCTCCTCTCAGGTGGAACACAGGAACACACTCTAATGTATCTTACCAAGCTCTTACAAGTGTCTGACGAAATACAAGCAAAGGATGGTACAATCGGAGGCTGGTTCGTGATACTTACCAAGAGGTAGTGAAACCGCGATTGCAAGGTCACAGCTGTATTGATCAGAAGTAAGTTTGTGGAGCTTAGGAGGCCAAAAAGTAATATCAAGGATTAGCAAAAATCGAGTGCAGATTAGCGAAGTTCAATAAGTGTCCAAATCACAAGTCACAATTGCTGGTTAAGACGTGTCCTATCGAAGCACAACAAGGTAAAGGTAACAAGGAATGGTGGCCAAAAACTTAAATAACCAGCAGAATGGCAGTTCTGTAAATAGCGTAGATTTTTCAGCACTAGTAGAAATCAAAGGCGCGTTTCCAAAGGAGTACCAGCAAAAGATCTCGAAATATTCTGAATTTTTTATCACTGATCCAAAATCACAAATGATGGAAGCACACAAAATTTCACTTGAAACAGAGTTGTATTGTGGCCTAGAGAAAATCACAAAGAATCTCTGAAATTCCTAAAAACACTTTAACAATTTTTTAATCATCTTCCCGATTTTTTTTGAATTTTTTGACCGAACCAAACAGGTCGTAGGCAAGTTTGGGTCACCCCAGAATGGAGTCAGGAATCTGCTGTAAAAATTTGAGCTCAAATGGAGTACCGAGCGAAAAGTTATGCCCGTTTTATGGAAGGTACCTCAAGTTATGGTTTTCAAGGGCACAAATTGGTAGGAACCGTACCGGCGGCTATAGAGCACAGGGGCACAAACCTCCCTAGTATTAGCAATAGGTAAGCGCCAAATGATGAAACAAGGAGCGGCTGCAATGCAATGTGGTTTGCAACCTAATCTAGGGCTAGCGTGGCGAGAGTTCACACAAGGCGGCTAGCGAGGGCAAATCGAGTAATGTGGTGCTCGACTTGTAATGTGGGAAAGGTGGATGAGATAGCGGCAGAACTAAATAACAACGACGGATCGGTTGAACTACGATGACGACCCGACCTAAACAAGCAACAAGACTCGACACGGACACAAACTCAACAAAGCAATTTGAAACGAAATTGCAAGGCTAAACAGGGTTATAGGATAGCGGATTTTTTTGTATGGCAATTATCTGGAGTTATAGGATGAAAAACCTAAACTAAACTAGGGTAAGCCTGACGGTAATACCTGAGTCTTTGAATACCACTTGATAGTAATGGGGGTGCCCGATCTTCCGTCAGGTGAAGATAACTATCGATTTGGTGGAGATGTCACATAGACGATCCGGCTTCCAATCAACACGACTAGAACCTCGCAATCGCAGCACCACTTCTCCTCTGGTTATCAACCATGCACTGCGCGATTGACCTCACCACGAGGGCTAATTCCTGCCTGAGAATCGAAGACACAAGCAAGAACAAGAAAGAACACAATCTAGAATATTGCGGATGAAAGATTAAGCTCACAAGTCGGGGTCTCACAAACCGATCTACAGCGACTGTTCTTGACAGATCTAAACTTAAGCAAAACCCAACCCTAATGTGACGGTGGGTGCTGAATAAATAGAGTATTAGGGCGTGCGTGACCCTTGGACTCGCCCATAATGGGCTCCGACGCGATACACGGCCCAACGGCCCAACAGATGGTGTCGCAGCACCAAAACAGAATCTGAACTCTGACTTGTTTCGACAATTCCCGTTGACTCCGAACGAATTTTAGGGTGGAACCAGTTGGGTTGGTTAGATAATCTCCTTATATTTCCAACCATATCAAGTCCGTCGCAATCGGAGTCCGGATGCATCTTGGGCGTCCATTTTAGTGCAGACTGGTCCTGGAACCCGAGATGGAGTCGCAGCCGAGTCGGACTTGATTTCCTTCCTGTTGTGGGCGCCCTTGCTGCTCCTCCTCAACACCTAGGCCTTTCCCAAGTCCTTGCTGGTCCTCGCCAAGGTTCCTAATCATCAAAACATCCATGGCCCCAAGCGTAAGCTCTGAAACACAATTGACTATGGCAGAACATACCTGGAGAATTAGTTGTCGTGCACGCGATCGTGTTATCGGTCCATTCATTGTATGTATAGAAGTGATGTCCTGATCACATCGCCTATCTCTGACGACGAACCCACCATGCTGGGGGAAGAGCCTGCCCAGCGTGATGCGTGATGACGACTAAACAGGCGCCGAAACGTACAACGACACCATGAGGCTGGAGAGCGAGATCTGGCTCAGCCCGTCTCTTGGGACAAAGTTTCGAAAATGGGGGAGACCCCTGACAAAAGAACGCACCGAGAACGACACAACTCTCGCCGCCGCGATCGTCACCAAGCTCAAGAACGCGAGCGGGAGCAGGCAGAGCAAGGTGCTAGGCTCCGGTGTGAGGACCCGCTCCTCACCCGGAACCTATACCTTGACTTCGCTCGGGCACTAAACACGCCAAGCAAGGTTGGAGGGTTCCTGGCACAGATAGCCAACAGCCTACTATGAACCCTAGACGCGGAAGGCTATCGTCGAGTACTCACGCAGGCGGCTAACCATCTTTTACCTCTCGCCCACCCGCCGAACGATCTGCGTCACGCCATCAACAACCAACGTGCTTCACGTGATCGCCGACATGAAAATGGGATAAGTCACCGATAAGAATATGACCGGGATCATGGTGCACCGGCACGCAGTCGTGCGACCAGACTAAGTCGGCGGCAGCCTCCACCAGCAGTCCAGTCCTGGGACGATGGAGGCGACATGAGACTCGCTCACCTCCCCGGAACCAGCAACATGATCACCGACAGGAGGAAAGGGAAACGTACGGGGTCTCCGTGCTCAGCCCTCGTCTCCAAGCAATCCAATGGCCTCCTAACTTCAAAGTCTCCAATGTCGACAAGTATGAGCCCAAGCAAGACCTAGGGGGCTGGTTGGCTGTCTACATGACCGCTGCCCGGGCTGCTGGGGCAATGGAGGACGTGTCACACCCGGCTTTAAGGAACAAAGCCAGGTGCATCTCATACATGCGCCAAGAAGACAACATATATAATAACAGAGTGTATAGAGATAAATGTCACAATAATCAGAGTATTTATTACATAGCGGAAGACTTATTACAAAATAAAAGAATAAACATAAAACGAACTAAGGATCGTTAGCGCCAATGTCAACTGAGAAACGACACCTAGATCAGATCATACTCCTCGCCTTGTGGCTCCTCCTGAACCACCTGCTCTTCTCCTGTGGGGGGTGTGAGACAGCAAGGGTGAGCTCACACATGATCATCGCTCAACAAGTTGTGGGGAATAATGTGACATGAACTCACCAAAGGTGGGAGCTCATGGAGTGTAAGGCTTATCAAAGAGAATGGTTAAAGCTGAGCATTGCTTCTAATGTTGGTCAAACTTTTATTAGCAATTACTAGATGTAAGTAAATACCAAACCTTAATAAAATAATAGAACAAAGTTAATAATAATCCCATGCATATGCGAATGACAAATTGAATTTAAGTTCCATAATTTAATCATCAGAGAGTCCTGAGCTGCTCATGACCGTGAGCTCGGCTAGTATACCAGTTTTACACTCTGCAGAGGTTGTACCCTTTACCCACAAGTCATGTTACCCATCTGCCAAGGGGTCGCGAATCCCATACACCTCTACCTAGGAAGTGCGGCAGGGCAACACTATGAGGCCTTTACAAAGTTCCACTAGCTTCCGAAAACCCGCTACAGTTTATAGGAAGCTCCAATGTAGGGTTCTTGTCTGACCGCCATCGCAGCAAAATCAACCAAGGACCTCCCTACACTGACCACTCCCCTACTGCCCTTGCCCCTTTCGGGTAAGGTAGTCTTCTACTAGCTTTCCTAATTAGTCAGCCAAGGGCGTCCCATTAAACCCTTGTGGTGGCACGTGGTTCTCAAGTTAAGCTCTATGTTCCAATTAACATTAATGAACTTGACATGAACATAAATAGAATAACAAGAATAATTGGAACATAGATATAATAAATGATTATCCCAAAACCATGTAAAGCAATAGCAAACTACCTAAGTGATTCAGGGGTAAACAAGGTAATGAGATAAACAATCTAGGGTGACCTATTGGGTCCCATCAAAATTAACCTATGCATGAATAAGTGATATAAAAAAACATTATTGGGTAAAAAGTGGTCAAGGGCACAACTTGCCTTCAATGAGCTCCTGCTCAGCTACTTCAACCTGCTGCTCACCAGGATCCTCGGTCACGGGCTCTTCTACTCGCCACAATACAAACAAGCACAATATGCAGGGAAAAATTAACATCACACCAAGCATGTAAACAAAATACATAGTAATAATCTACATATTAAAATAAAAACCTAGGAACATAAATCATAATTTTTGGAGTTATAGATTTTAAGATATGAATTTATAAAGGCTTTATGTGTTTAAAATAAGATTAAATGAGATATTAATTTCCTTACTGTTTTCATGACCAAACAGAGACTCTAAGTGTTAGAGAATAAAATTACAAAATTTTAGAAAGTGGAATGGCTCAATTTGGACCAAAAATGGAATTTCTATGAGTTTTACAAGTTCTAGTAATTGTTTTCATATTAAAAATTCATTTTCCAATTTATTTATTCAATTTTAAACTGCACTGGATTGGGCCTCAATTCCTGGAAAGTCCAGGGGTCTCGGGGTAATAATTCTAAGGCACTGGGAATAGCGCCAGAGGATGGTGGGTTTATTTTCAGGATTTCAGAGGGGCTCTTAAGTAAAATGGACCCACGAAGGGGTATCTCGTTTTTACAGCCGTCCGATCTAAAGTGGATGGCCACGATTAGACCAGTGCTTACTCGAACCGGTATGCTGCGAGGGTCGTTGGATCCAGGATCGAGGATCCGGATTCAATTACCTCTAGATCTAGTAACAACCGTATGATGCGAAATCAACGACCACTACTCCCTCGGCCGAAACGGTACACTAGGATTTAATCCCAACCACACACTGCCGGATCAATGGCTAAAGCTTCTTCTTCCCCGATGGAACATTACGCCAGTGCGCCTTCTACCTCCGGCCGGCGCCTGGCACTAGCGCGCATCACCCCCCCATCGCCATGACCGACTATCTTGTGCATGCCCAAGGTCTGGCAGGCGAACTCCGGTCGTTCGCCAGCCCCAGGACCGCCCCCATCCTACTATCACGGCCCGCTCCCGAATACTAGAGGTCAACAAAGCTATCACGGAGGGCAGATGGCTCACCGGCGATGGTGTGCAGTGCCGACCGCCGTCGTTGAGCGATGACCCGCCGCCTGCGCAGATTTAGACGGTGACTCCACGTAGACAAACACGGGGGAGAGGAACGGCAGCGCCCTAGGTTTATATAGGGACGCAGGGGGCGAGCTGTCGAGCTAGCGGCGCCAGCGGTTGCGCGCAACAGTTGCGCACGATCTGCGCTGACCGCGGAGCCAAATGGCTAGAGACCGAGAAAAAAGGGAAAGCGGCGCACAGGTTCTCGCCCGGCCGATGCACTAGCTGGAGCAGCGCAGGGGTAGTTATGGCACCGGCGAAACCGGCGGTGGATTCGGTTCATCGGTTACGGGGTTGGGGATGATTCCGACCAGCGGGGCCCACGTGTCATCGGTAGCGCGAAGGATTGGGGAGGCTGACAGAGCAGGCCTTCCTGTTAGCCGCGAGCACGCAAGGTGAGCGCAGAGCGAACTGCGGCCAAGCGGGCCCCCACGGCCAGGTGCACGCGATTTCCCCAGTTGGGCCGCGCGGCTGGTTTCATCTGGTGGGCCAGAAGATGAGGCATGGGCCCAGGTAAACCTTCTTCTTTTTCTTTTGATTTTTATTTCTTTTCTTTTGTCTTTTAATTTCTAGGATTCAAATTTGAATTCAATTTTAACTGTGAAATTATATTTATTTTAAATGTACCAGTTGAACTCAAATAATATGGAAGATCCAAACCTTTTTTTATACACATTCCTTTATTTTTGTGTAGAATTTGTCCTCTTTTCTAAACCCTAATTTGAGTTTTTAATGTATTTCTTCCTACACCATTTTTTATTGTCACAAAATGCACATCACAAAAGTAATATCCAGCATGATGCATAATTTTAATGGCATATATTCTTTTATTAATTATTCGCTTTTGCATATGGTGTTCACATGGAATGATGCATAAAGGTTAAACCCACATAAGGAGAAATTGTTTCTCTATTGGTATTATTTCTAGCAAATTACAAAGTGGGTGTTACAGGACGTCATGATAATGTAGGACACGCTGCAATGGCTTCGACATCTGCCGCGACACTGCATCGACGATTGGGAAGATTTCAGCCGCCGGTTTGTCGAGAACTTCCAATCCCTCTCCGACAAACCAGCGCAACTGTGGGATCTCAAATCCATCAAACGCCAAAGCGACGAGACTCTCCGCTCATTCCTCATAAGATTTCAAACGATGAGGAACCGCATTCCTGAGGTCACGGAGGCAGCCGTGATCGAGGATTTCTATCGGGGATCCAATGACTCAACTTTCGTCCGAGCTATCCTTCAGAAGGCGCCTAACACATTTGAACAACTATTCAGGGAGGCGGACATCTACATCAATGCGGATGAATAGGCTTAAGACCTCATCAGAGGTACGAAGCCTGCACTCCCAGCACCTCGGAAGGACATGAACCAGCAGTCAGACAAGCGCTGGGACAAGAGGCCCTAGGAGGAAGTGCACACCACTGGGCCACCGGCCACTCGAGCCCGTGACACCCTGTGGTGGGGTACAGACACTGGATGAGATCCTTGAATCTCAGTGGCCATACCACAAGGATATGTGGCACACCCTGCGGAACTGTTGAGATTTCAAGAACTCTATCGGGAATGACCGACCGTTTCAGCCACTGTCGCCTCCCCCTCCACGAGGAGAGCTTGCCAAGACAGGCCAACCTCAACACAGGGAGGAGGTGGAGGCGGGGCTTTCCCATGCATCAATCGGGAAGTTAACACCATATTCGAAGGACACAGGGCACAAATAAACAGAAGGCAACAGAAACTCACTAACCCACATGTTCTAGTGGCCACAAACAACGCTTCGACCCCGTACTGATGACAGGAACACACGATATCATTCAGTCGGGCCGATCAGTGGCTCAACTTCAATCACCCAGGCAAGTACCCCCAACTTGTCGACCCTGTGATCCAAGAGAGTCGGGTTAAAAAGGTGTTAGTGGATGGTGGAAGCAGCATCAATGTCACCTTTCCTCGAACACTTCAAGCTCTGGGAATCTCCATTGCCGACCTCACCTAGTCGTATACCCCCTTCTTTGGTATCGTGCCGACCGAGGGAGAGTACCCGCTGGGTCACATTTACATGTCCATCACTTTTTGAACCCCAGAGAACTATCAGACCGAGTTCTTGCGCTTCGAGGTGGCGCGTTTCAACTGCAGATACAACGCCATCATCGTGAGACCGGGATTGGCAAAATTCGTGGCCATCCCGCACTACCCATACATGATACTCAAGATGCAGGGTACCCAGGGGATCATCACCGTTCGTGCCGATTTCCATGGTACCGCCGAGTGCTTCCTAGGTGCTATACAGATGACTCTCACAGCCGGTCCCTTGCTAGCTCTTCTACATAGGTCGAAGATGAAAGGGAAATATGGTTAACCATTTCCTATAATAGATTTTGGTGGTTGATGTACAACACTAACCACATGGACTAACTAGTTTGTCTAGATATGATTTATCTCAGGTGCATAAGGTCAACACAAACCAAGAAAGAAATTCAGTTAGGACCCAATCAAAATTGGAGCAAAGGACTTGAGTGTGCTGGAATTTGGCACACCGGACAGTGTTCGGTGTGACCAGGCCAGCCGCCCTCCGAATAGGCCACTCTCGATATTTCTGAGGCACGCTCCACTATAATTCATCGGACTGTTCAGTGTGCCACCGGACTGTCCGGTGAGCCAGCGGAGCAACGGCTCCCTGCGCGCCAACGGTCGACTGTGCAGAGCTACAGTGCGCAACAGTACCGCGACAGAAGTCAGAGCGCAGAAGTCAGAGGGCACCGGACTGTCCGATGCAGCAAGACGACAAGCGACTCCAACGGTCAACTGCTCCGAACCCTAACGGACGCGCTGATGTGGCGCTCACTGGGCAGTGCACAGTGAATGTCTGGTGGCGCATCGGACTGTCCGGTGCGCCCATCGCCAGCAGCCCTTGCCAACGGCTAGGAAGTGGTTGGGGGCTATAAATACCCCCAACCACCTCATTCATTGCCATCCAAGTTTTCTGAACATCCCATTTATTGCAAGAGCAAAAGACTTCACTCCAAGACACATTCAATAGATCAAATCCTCTCCAAGCCTACAAATCAACTCAATTCCATTAGGGACTTGAGAGAGGGTGTTTTGTGTTCTTTTGTTGCTCTTGTCGCTGGGATTGCCTTCTTCCTTTCTCATTCTTATTCTCAAGTGCTTTGTAAGCGAAGCAAGAGACACCAAGTGTGTGGTGGTCCTTGCGGGATCTTAGTGACCCGTGTGATTAAGGAAAAGGCTCACTCGGTCTAAGTGACCGTTTGAGAGAGAGGGAAAGGGTTGAAATAGGTCTAGCCTTTATGGCCTCCTCAACAGGGAATAGGTTCTTTGGAACCGAACCTCGGTAAAACAAATCACCGTGTCTACTCGCTTTGATTCTTGCTTGATTTGTTTTGCCCTCTTTTCTCTCTCCAAACATTTCCTTGCTAGTATTAATTTGAGTTCGCTCCCATACGTCATCCGCACTCTTTAAGCAACTCCTAGCAAGAGAAACAATCTTTTGGACTTCAATTTAATTCTAACGCTAACCCCGGCCTTTATTGTGTGTTTAAGTTTATAAATTTTAGGTTTTCGCCTATTCACCCCCCTCTAGGCGACTTTCAATTGGTATCAGAGCCAGTGCTTCATTAAGAGCCTAATCAACTCGAAGTGATGTCTGGAGATCACACCAAGAGGGAGATCGTGACCGGCGAAAAGCCCGCGGGCTCGGGGAGGACTCTCTCAAGGGAGTCCAGCATCAAGTACAAGGAGGAATCCTCTTCCTCCATCAAGTCACATCAGAGAGGTGACAAGAAGAAGAAGAAAATGAAGAAGGTGGTCTACTATGAAACCGACTCTTCGTCACCCTCCACGTCTGGCATCGAGTCATCCACTCCTTCTAAGTGCCATGAGCGCAAGAAGTATAGTAAGATGCCCCTACGCTATCCTCGTATTTCAAAGCGTGCTCCATTACTTTCCGTACCCCTAGGCAAACCACCATATTTTTGATGGTGAAGACTATTGCATGTGGAGTGATAAAATGAGGCACCATCTAACCTCACTCCACGAAAGTGATGTGCACCCGTTGGGTGAATGCCTGATCTTTCGATGACAGGATGTGGAACAACTCGATTGGTGGAGGAGACGACGTTCACGTCCTGACTACAGCCTTCCAAAGACGCTGCGCCTTAGCAACCGATACACCACCTCCTATGGATGTCACAATCTTGTGGAGCGTGACACCCCAGCCACTAGGGCACTAGTCCTGCAAGCAATCGAAGAAATAGCAAGAACAAGTAGAACAAGTACTGAATTACCAGATGTAAATGTAGGTTTCAAAATCAAGCTCCAATATCATGGGGTTCCGAAGACAAGAAGACGGGCGGTTGAATCAGCACGCGCGCTTACAAGCAAGTAGCGAGAGCTAAACTTGATCTAAACAAAACCTGTTGTTCTTGGTGGCGACTAGGGGGTTTATAAACATGGGAGGACGACCACAAGGGTATTGGGGTCGTGCTGCAACCCTAGGATGCATCCCTAATGGACCCAACTCGATACACGACCCATTGGGCCAAAATAGGGTGACGCAGCACCATGGGCAGAAAAGGCAGGAAATGTCTCGGTAAGGAAACAATGATTACGGCGGCCTCAGAACAGATATGACTATAATTCTAGATCCATATGAAAGTAGACTTGATAAGCTTTCCATGTAGTGCTTGAACATTCCAATCCGAGCCCGCATGTGACCGTGGTGACCGTCATAAGTTGGTGTTCTTCTGCAGTCCGAATCCAGCATGTTCAAATCCTATTCCCTTTCGGTCTTCTCCCTGGTTCCTAAGCAAAACAAGAGTGCACGGGTCTCCATGGTCTAAATATGATGGACATGAACTCAAGAGTGTAATCACCTGATGGTTGAGTTGACGAGCACGAGCGCGAGTAATGGGACTAGAAATTGATACTTGTATTGGCATAGATGTATCAGTAGTGTGGATGTCTTCATCATTCTCCCCTTCTTGCATTTAAGTCGTACTCGACTCAAGCTCAACTTCCTCTCCCAAGTAGGGCTTTAAATCTGCAATGTTAAATGTGGGGCTAACCCCAAAGTCTGTAGGTAGATCGAGCCTATATGCATTGTCGTTAATTTTCTCTAGCACTTTAAATGGTCCATCGGCTCGAGGCAACAATTTAGATTTTTGCAATTCAGGAAACCTTTCCTTTCTCAAATGCAACCAAACTTATATCTAGCATTCATACGCTTTATGTTTTCTTTAGTAGTTTCATGCAGTTTTAACATCAATTCAGCATGCCTAGTAGCATCAAAATTTAGTTTTTCAGAAGATGGCAAAGGCATTAAATCAATAGGAGCACGAGGCAACAAACCATATACAATCTGAAATGGGCACATCTTTGTAGTAGAATGCAATGATCGATTAAAAGCAAATTCAACATGAGGTAAACAGTGCTCCCACATCTTAATATTCTTCTTTAGAACAACCCATAACATAGCAGACAAAGTTCTATTCACAACTTCAGTTTGACGATCAGTTTGGGTATGACATGTAGTAGAATATAAAAGCTTAGTCCCCAATTTTGCCCACAAAGTCCTCCAAAAATGACTAAGAAATTTAGCATCACGATCAGAAACGATTGTGTTGGGCACACCATGCAAGCGAACAATTTCACAAAAGAACAAATCAGCAATACGAGTAGCATCGTCAGTTTTATGACATGGTATGAAATGTGCCATCTTAGAAAATCTATCAACAACCACAAACAGACTATCATGTCCCTTCCTAGTCCTAGGCAATCCCAGCACAAAATCCATAGAAATATCTTCCCAAGGAGCACTAGGAGCGGGTAGAGGCAAGTACAAATCGTGTGGATTTAACCGTGACTTCGCCTTTTGACATGTCGTGCAACGAGCAACCAATCTCGCCACATCTCTTCTCATCTTGGGCCAAAAGAAATGACCAGCAAGTATGTCCTCCATTTTCTTTGCTCCAAAATGTCCCATTAAGCCACCTCCATGTGCTTCCTGTAACAACAACAAACGAATGGAGCTAGCTGGAATGCATAGCTTATTAACTCTAAACACAAACCCATCACTAACGATATATTTGTTCCATCCTTTCCCATCTTTACAATGCAGCAACACATCTTTAAAATCAGCATCATGAACATATTGGTCTTTAATCGTCTCTAATCCAAAGATTTTGTAGTCATGTTGATTCAGCAAAGTATATCTCCTAGACAAAGCGTCAGCAATGATATTCTCTTTTCCTTTCTTGTGCTTAATAACATAAGGAAAAGATTCGATAAATTCAACCCACTTAGCATGTCTACGGTTCAGTTTTCCTTGACTAAGAATATGTTTCAAAGATTCATGATCAGAATGAATAACAAACTCTTTGGGCCACAAATAATGTTGCCATGTTTCTAATGTTCGCACAAGAGCATATAATTCCTTATCATAAGTAGAATAATTTAGAACAGACCCACTCATTTTTTCACTAAAATATGCAACATGTTTGCCTTCTTGTAACAAAACACCACCCAATCCAATTCCACTAGCATCACATTCAAGCTCAAAAGTCTTATTAAAATCAGGAAGTTGGAGGAGAGGTACATCTGTCAACTTATCTTTCAGCACGTTAAAAGAGTGCTCTTGTACTTTGCTCCAACTAAAATACACTCCCTTCTTTGTAAGCTCATTCAAAGGTGCAGCAATGGTACTAAAGTCCTTCACAAAACGGCGATAGAAGCTAGCAAGTCCTAGGAAACGCCGCATCTGTGTGATAGTCTTTGGCATAGGCCATCCATGTCTCGCTTCTACCTTGGCTTGATCAACCTCAATTCCCTGTGGAGTCACAACATAGCCAAGAAACGACACTTGATCGGTGCAAAATGTGCACTTCTCAAGGTTACCAAATAAATGTGCATCTCGTAAAGCATTAAAAACAACACGTAAGTGATCAACATGTTCATCCATATATTTGATGTAGATCAATATGTCATCAAAGTATACTACCACAAATTTTCCAATGAAGGCATGCAAAACCTCGTTCATTAATCTCATGAAAGTGCTTGGTGCATTAGTTAACCCGAAAGGCATGACGAACCACTCATACAATCCGAACTTAGTTTTGAAAGCAGTTTTCCATTCATCTCCCAATTTCATACGAATCTGGTGGTACCCACTACGCAAATCAACTTTAGAAAACACAATAGCACCACTCAATTCATCAAGCATATCATCTAAATGTGGAATAGAGTGTCGATACCGTATGGTGATATTATTAATAGCTCTACAATCAACACACATACGCCATGTTCCATCTTTCTTAGGCACTAAAATAACTGGAACAGCACACAGACTAAGAGACTCACGCACGTAACTGTTGGGGACTTGTTCTCAAATGCTATGAATCAAGAACAATGCAACATAGAATGTTAAATATTAACGCCCTTCGTCCTTCGAAACATTATTTCCCTTAGGATATAATGATCTTCAGATGAAGGTCATAAAGTACATACCTTCGTACATCGAAGGTATGATGGTAATAAAAGGAAGCACGTAAAATACAAAAGATAACATAAACGATCATATAGCATTATCAATTCATCTCCATTATATTATCATGAGAAAATAAAAACAATATTGAATTACATTTGGTACCTTCGACTTGATAGACATCAATGATACAGGCGTGATGCAAAAGCAAATGCCAAGTCAGCGTGAACAGTACGGGAGCACTGTTCATCTATTTATAGGCACGGGACGTAGCCCATGTAAAATTACATCCATGCCCCTTACATTTACTAATGACTCTATAGTGATCCCTCGAGGTCTGAATAGCCTTTTCCCTTTTAAGTCGGTTTCCTTTTCTGCTGTCATGCCGAAGCTCCCTTGCGCGTAGCTTCGGCTCTGCATCAACCTTCGTATCCTTTATGCTTCTCCTACTGTGGTTCTGATTCGAATCCGAAGGTACCTGTTCATGTATTACAACTCTGGAAACATTGTTAAATCATGTTTTTGAGGACCTTCGGAAGACAAAGGCCCCCAACAGTAGCCCCTCGCAAGGTTAATTTGTTAGAATAACAAATTCAGATTGCGATATGGACGAAGGCCCTAAGCCGAAGGTCCGAAAAAACACCTTCCCTTTGCTAGAATAGCAATAGTTAATGACAGACGGGGCCTTCCAACTTGGAGCGCACCAGGCGTATAAGTAAGAACCCACCCCGAGCACATTTGGTACGCTATCTGCCTCCTGCTTTGCTTGCTCAATTTTTTAGCTCTTGCCTACCAACGCTTGCTTGGTTTCTTAGACTTTCTAAGCTTCATCTTTAAGGACACGTTTTCACCATTTTTGAAGAAAAGATGTCTGAAGACAAAAAAGTTGCTGCTGAGACGAAGCTGAGCGAGGAGGAGAAGCTCCTTGAGGAAAAGACTGCTGGATTTATTGAGTCAATTGCAAAAACAAACACAGAAAAGATTACAAAAGAAATTCTAGAAGGCTTATCTGAAGATACTGATGACAGTGACAGCTATGATGCAGAAAGTGGAGGCGAAGATTCTGAAGATCGGCCCTGGTGACCAAGTCATGCAGTCTTCGGGAAATCAACTATCAAACAAAGCCATCTTGATAATATGATAGGAAGATATTTTTGAGATATGTCTATTGTGAGGGCTGACGCAGATAGGGTTGTTCCTGCCCCCGAAGAAAATGAAGTTGTGATCTACCGAAGCTTCTTCAAAGCTGGGCTTCGGTTCCCGTTGAGCAGATTTGTGGTTGAGGTTTTAAAGATATATCAAATTTTCCTTCACCAGATCACTCCCGAAGCAATTATCAGAATGGGGATCTTTGTCTGGGCTGTGAGAAGTCAAGGTCTAGAGCCAAGTGCAAAATGCTTTTGTAGTATGCATGAATTGTGCTATGAAATGAAACCCTGGGGTAAAGAACAGTACCACAACAATTTTGGTTGCTACAGCTTAGTTGCTCGTTCTGGCTCAAGCTACCCAGTGCCAACCTTTCGGAAGAGGTGGCCCGGGGCCTGGATGGAAGAATGGTTTTACGTTAAGAATGATTTAAAAGCAAGAGAAGATATTAAAGAAATCATCATGCGACCAATCTGGTCCCGCTTCGGGCTCCGAAAACCGAAGGTAGAGATTGATGAAGCAGCCGAAGCATGCCAAAGGGCCTTCAGCACAATCTGCGCTTTTATTGGGACAAGGGACTTAGTCTAAGAGCACATGGCCTACAGGATATGGCCACTGATAAACAGCTGGGAAATGCCAAAGGAAACCATTACTAACCCTAGCGAAGGTGGTTTGGTTCGATTGAAATATACCTTCAGGTTTGGAGACCAATTTATCGAACCAGACGATGACTAGCTGAAGTGTGTTGAAAATACTAGTGATGAACTACTTGGAGCATACTCCAAGTCTGAAGATAACGCACTATCAGCGGCATTCGGGAGCCGAAAAAAGAAAAGGCTAAATAGAGTTTTTGATGCTATTGGATTTGTGTACCCTGATTACCGCTACCCACCGTGGGAGCAGAAAAGAAAGGGTGCAACTTCTGGGAAGGCTGCTGCTTCGGCTACTTCAAGCGAGCCCGCACCGAAGAGGAAAAATTGAAGGTCCTTACTCACCGACCGCGCTACATTGAATCGGCCATAGTGCCCGAATTTGGCGGTGAGACTTCTTCAGCTACTGAAGCGAAAAAACATGCTCCTCCCACGCAAAAAATTGAAGAGCCGACTGCAATGCCGAAGGCACCCTCAGCCAAATTAGCTGAGCCGAAGACCGATAATATTGAAGAGACAAGAGTTGATGGGACAAAAATATTAGAAGTTCTAAGCCCTTCGGCAGAAGTGACAGTGCTGAAGTCACAAAAAGGTCTGACAGCGACCCCCAAGAGAAAAAGCATGGCCAGTGTACTAGATGTGTTGGAGACAATAAAAGCTTCAAGCTCTATTCCAGGGAAAACTGCCAAGGCTTCAGAAGTGCAGATTGAAACCGAGACAAAGCTAACCAAAGTCGAAGCTACAAAAAGCCAGGCCGACGCCGAAGCTGGGCCTTCAGAGCCTGCCAAGGAGAAATCCTTGGAAACCGGAGAAAAGGCAGCAGAAAAAGAAGATGTAGAACAAATTCCGCCTGAAAAAGCTGCCACTCCTACTCCCGAAGCGCCTTCCGAAGTTCTTGATTATATTATACAACATGCTTCGGGAAAAAGATTATCTGAAGAAGAGATTTTTGAAGCTAAACACTATGCCCGAGAACTAAAGTACCTGAAAGGGGCCTTAGTGTTCAATGGCACAGATGAAGATGACTTCTTATATTGCCTCCTAGACAACAAAGAATTATCTGTCTGCCGGGAGATGGCCAGAAGTATGGGGTTCCCGAAGCTTGAAGCTGGCCTCTACGCCATGACGAAGGACGATCTTGCGGATAGCCTCGCGTATAACAGTCTGAAGGTACAAAAATTGTATATTTGGAAGTTTATGAATTTTGAAATATTCTTTTGCTCTTATATTAACTCGTTCATTCTTTTCATATAGGGTTTAATACTTAGCAACGCCTTAAGGGTGCAAAAGAATGCCGAAGATGAGAGTTGCACTATTGCCCTCAACAACCTTCGAACATAGGTTATTAAGCTGAGGAACGAAGCTTTAGAAAAAGACAAAATTCTACTTACATTGGTGGACAAGGTAAAGGGGGATGAAGCTAACTACAAGAACCAATCTGAAATCCAAAGGAACGAGATTGAAAACCTCCAAAAGCAACTGGCCGAAGCCAAATTGAAATATGCTATTGCCGAAGCTGACCGAGATGCCAGTGATTACTGGAAAAATTATTGGGAAAAAATAGTTGCAGAACTTCGCTCATCAAAAGAAAGATGTTTTGAAAAATTTGTGGAATGCGTGAAGAAGATAAAAACTAGCTTCGCCAACGTTGGCGCATATTCAAGTGAAGATAACTTCATACGGGGCGATCCCGAAGGCCCATTGAATGGATCAGCAGCGAGGCCGAAGCCTTTGAGGAAATTTTGAGTGACCGTGGGGACGTCTGTGCCTTCTCTGGTGCGAGGGGAATTGCAGCTATTTTGGAGAAGTCAGGTTGTGAGCATGTTAAAACCTTGGCTCATGCCGAAGCTGCCCTCTGTATTGATGATACGAAGGACCCCTCAGTCGAAGCAAGCTTAATAGGTGGAAAATTTTTCACTGACATATGGGAAAATGGCGGCCGAGGAATGGCCCATGAAACAATAAAGAAAAACGAAAAAGATATTCATGACACTCGAGAGTCAATAAAAGCAGCTAAAAAGGCTACGAAGCTTGAGAGACGAATAGGTATTACTTAATGGTTTTTAACTTTGTTGCTTATTTTTGTGACTTCAAACTGATTTACGTTTTCTACCGCAGCTGAACTATCTCCTCCCCCAGAGCCCTTCGAGTCACTGGCCGGCCCAGAGGCAAAGGAATCAACAGAGATTATTAACATGGCCGAAACTATTGTAGACGAAGTCGTTACCCAATTGTTGACCGAAGCTGCAGATAAAGTTTTGAAAGAAGAAGAATAGCTATTGTAAAAACATTGCTAGAATATTAATGTAACATTTGCTGGACTATGCTTGTAATATTTGGTGCTCATGGGTTTTCAATGTAATATATGAATGGTTTTGTAATTTATTTCTTTACGATGAATGAAACTTTTATGTACATACCGTTTTTGAGCCTTCGGCGAAAAAACACCTTCCCTTCTTTTCATGCTTCGTAAAGAAGAGCTTTTATGCTTCGTAAAAAATCCTCCAATCGTGGCAAAAACATTGATGCTTCGTCAAGAATAGATGTTTTCCATGTGTCATCAAGAATAGATTTTTTTCCATGCTTCGTCAAGAATAGATTCTTCCCTCCACATCAGAGCTGATGAAGCTGTATTTCTTCAAAACTTATTTTGTGCCTTAGCACAATCTCACTTTTTCGAAGCATTCTTTGAAGGTCAACATTGTATCCCCTTCTTGCGCCATTGATGCAATATGATGTATGATGCTATGTTCTGCAAAATGATGTGATGATGTTATGTTATGCAAAATGATGTTTATGCCGAAGACACACACTCACACCCCCATAGTGGAATACACAATCTCTTTGCCGCTTATTTTTCGGCTTCACCGCTTATTTTTCGGTGTATCAGCGCTGACTTTTCGCTGTAAGTTCTGCATTCCCTTAGGAACGTCTTTTGAACTTTTTCGCCTTCTATTTCGGTGGTATTTGCGTTGACTTTTAGCACTTCGCCTTATATTTTAGCGGTATTTGGCTCTGCATTCCCTTTGGAACGACTTTTGAGCAGAAAACTTACACTGCGCTCCCTTTGGAACGACTTTTTGTAGCTTCAGCAAACTTACGTTGCGTTCCGTAGAACGACTTTTTGTAGCTTTGGAGATACTTACGCTGCGTTTCGTAGAACGACTTTTTGTAGCTTCGGAGATACTTGTAATGTGATTTTTAGCCGTGCGTTCCCTTAGGAACGACTTTTGTGCTTCATCGACTTTTTGGACTTTGCAAGTCTGTGGAGAAGATATATTTCACTATGGCAAAAACGAAGCTATTACAAGGAATTGAAAATGACAAGAAAACTAGTTTTCGATAATTGTTCCTTAGTAAGAAAGAAAATGACAATGAATGTAAAAACTGTTTCAGGGGTAGGATATCTCTCAATAGATATGCTTCGATTCTGGCATAGTACTGTTGACTATGCGAGCTTCAGACTCCTCCCTGAAATCTCGCTGTTCGTGGGTCTGTTGGCTACCTTCTGGCTGCTGGCCTCGTGGATATGCAGGTTGTAGTGGTGGTGGAGGTAGAGGTTGTGGCCAAGATGCCTGTGGCTGGCTTGCCGAAGCAACAGAAGCTGCAGGATGGTTACCCACATACTCTGGTATGTAGGGTGAGTGATACGAAGCAGTGTGCATGACTTGCTTCGGCTGATTCTGCTGAGCTGTGGCTTCTGCTATTTCCTTTTGTTTCTGAATGGTGACATGGCACATCCTTGTAGTATGGCCCTTGTCCTCACCACATAATAAGCAATAAATTTTCCTAGGTTGATCCCCAAACCTTCCTCTGAAGCCCCTGACGCCTCTGCCTCTTAGAGCTGGCGGCCGAAAATAGCTTTGTTGCTGCCCCGAAGCTTGCGAGGAATATTGTGGCCTCTGTTGTTGACTTCCTCTGTCGTCACTCTGGGTGGAGTGGATTGACCTGACATGCCTTGGGTGGATTCTTCCTCCGAAGCCCCTGGTCATCTCAGAGAACCTGTAGGCTTCCTCCCTTCTTTGGCGAAAGTCATTGTCAGCACGGATGTATTCATCCATCTTTTGAAGCAACTTCTCCAAAGTCTATGGAGGCTTTCTAGCAAAATACTGGGCAGTAGGTGCTGGACGAAGCCCCTTGATCATGGCCTCAATGACAATTTCATTGGGCACTGTAGGCGCTTGTGCTCTCAGACGCAAGAACCTTCGGACGTATGCCTGGAGATACTCCTCATGATCTTGCATGCATTGAAATAGAGCCTAAGCTGTGACTGGTTTCGTCTGAAAGCCCTGGAAACTTGTCACCAGCATGTCCTTGAGCTTCTGCCATGAAGTGATAGTCCCTGGCCGAAGAGAAGAATACCACGTTTGAGCCACATTCTTAACTGCCATGATGAAGGACTTGGCCATGACAACTGCATTGCCTCCGTATGAAGATATAGTTGCTTAATAAATCATCAAAAACTGCTTTGGGTCTGAATGCCCATCATACATTGGAAGCTGAGGTGGCTTGTATGATGGGGGCCACGAGATAGCCTGCAGTTCTGCTGCCAAGGGAGAAGCATCATCAAAAGTAAAGGTATCATGATTAAAATCATCATACCATCCATCGTCATTGAACAAGCCCTCTTGATGAAGCTCCCTGTGTTGGGGCCTTCGATCTTGCTCGTCTTGAGCAAGGTGACGTACTTCTTCAGTGGCTTCGTCAATCTGCCTTTGAAGGTCAGCTAGTCGAGCCATCTCCTCCTTCTTCTTTTGCACTTGCTAATGAAGCATCTCCATGTTTCTGATTTCTTGGTCCAACTCGTCCTCCTGGGGTGTTGGACTAGTGGCCTTCCTCTTCTGGCTTCGGGCCTCTCGAAGAGAAAGGGTCTCTTGATTTGGGTCCAGTGGCTGCAGAGCGGCAACCCCTAGCGCTGAAACTTTCTTCGGTGGCATGACGAAGGTCAATGCTTGCCGAAGGTGGTCGAGAAGAGTTCACCGGAGGTGGGCGCCAATGTTGGGGACTTGTTCTCAAATGCTATGAATCAAGAACAAGGAAACATAGAATGTTAAATATTAACGCCCTTCGTCCTTCAAAACATTATTTCCCTTAGGATATAATGATCTTCAGATGAAGGTCATAAAGTACATACCTTCGTACATCGAAGGTATGATGGTAATAAAAGGAAGCGCGTAAAATACAAAAGATAACATAAACGATCATATAGCATTATCAATTCATCTCCATTATATTATCATGAGAAAATAAAAACAATATTGAATTACATTTGGTACCTTCGACTTGATAGACAGCAAAGATACGGGTGTGATGCAAAAGCAAATGCCAAGTCAGCGTGAACAGTACGAGAGCACTGTTCATCTATTTATAGGCACGGGACGCAGCCCATGTAAAATTACATCCATGCCCTTTACATTTAATAATGACTCTATAGTGATCCCTCGAGGTCCAAATAGCCTTTTCCCTTTTAAGTCGGTTTCCTTTTCTGCTGTCATGCCAAAGCTCCCTTGCGCGTAGCTTCGGCTCTGCATCAACCTTCGTATCCTTTATGCTTCTCCTACTGTGGTTCTGATTCGAATCTGAAGGTACCTGTTCATGTATTAAAACTCCGGAAACATTGTTAAATCATGTTTTTGAGGACCTTCGAAAGACGAAGGCCCCCAACAGTAACCTTTGTCGAGTAGTTCTTGCACTTGTCGCTAAATTTCTTTTGTTTCCTCCGGATTTGTCCTATATGACGCACGGTTTGGCAAAGATGCACCAGGAATAAGATCAATTTGGTGCTCAATCCCTCGTATAGGTGGCAGCCCCTCTAGTATCTCACATGGAAATACATCAGAATACTCCTGCAAAATGTTAGCAACAACAGGAGGCAAAGAATGCTGCATATCTTGAATTGAAATCAAAGCATACTTGCATACCAAAGCATAGGCAACATATGTGGAATAAAATAATTCATTAACATCATATTTTGTTGCAAGCAAGCAATGTCCTTTCAATTTTATCCCATCTTTGTTATTACCAACAACTTTAATATTCTTGTTGTTCTCAATTTTAGTTTTGTAGCTTTAGCAACATCATCACACACAATAGCCTCAGGGGACATGGGAAGCAAAATAATTTTCTTATCATGGTGTATGAGAGAATATTGATTTGATCTACCATGATGCATACAATCTGTATCAAATTGTCGTGGTCTACCTAGCAGAATATTACAAGCATCCATAGGCACAACGTCACAGTCAACAACATCAAGATATGAACCAATAGCAAAATTAATTCGTACCAACTTGGTTACCTTGACCTTACCACTATTGTTAAGCCATTGAATGTGATATGGATGTGGGTGCAGTTTGGTCGTAAGTGCAAGCTTCTCCACCATGTCGCTGCTAGCCAAGTTGTTGCAGCTACCTCCATCAATGATCAAACAACATGAACGCTCCTTAATGACACACTTTGTTTGAAACAACGCATGTCGCTGATTCTGCTCTGCCTTCTCCATTTGTGCACTAAGCACACGCTGCACAATGAGGCTCTCATAATGCTCTGCATCATCTGCACCAATCTGTTCTTTGGGTGGTTCCTTAGTGACTGCATCATTAGCCACAAGCAAAGCAAGTGTAGCTTCATCCAAATCACTAGTAGAGGAATACCCACCATTATATTTTACCACAAAAACACGCTGATTAGGACAATCACGCTGCACATGTCCATAGCCCTTGCATCGATAACACTGAACATCTCTTGTTCTACCCGTGGAGGCTACTAAAGAGGCACTACCTGCTAGTTTCTTGGCAGATTTGGTTGCTGAATTTGTGAAAGATGCACATGGTTTGTCGCTGGAGGAAGGCGGTGTTGCTGGTCGACTAAACGAGGGAGTTGGTGCTGGTGTACGGCCAGTCATGGACGTAGTGGTGCGCTGCTGCCATGGTGTAGATTTTCCTGCAGAAGCATTAGACCTTGCACTAGCACGTCGTCCGTGCACTTCCCTTTCAGCTTTGCAAGCAAGATGAAACAATCGGGTTACGTTAGCATAATCTTTATAAGCAAGGATGTCCTAAATTTCTCTTATTTAACCTGCCCAAAAATCTAGCCATAGCAGATTCCTCACCCTCCTCTATGTTACAACGCAGCATACCCATTTGTGATTCCTGATAATATTCTTCTACACTTTTAGTACCTTGTCTCAATTGTTGCAACTTGTTTAACATATCACGTGCATAATAAGAAGGAACAAATCTAGCCCACATGACACGTTTCAACGCATCCCAAGTTTGTGGCATGTTATTAGGATTCTTCTTACCATGTTCTATCCACCAAACAAAAGCAAATTCAGTAAACTAACTAATAGCAGCTCTAACCCGCGCATTCTCAGGAAATTCATGACATGCAAACTTTTGATCAACCACAATCTCTCAAGTAATGTAAGCATCAGGGTCATATTTACCATCAAAAGGAGGTATCTTAAATTTAACCTTACTAAAAGCATCATCATTACCATGTACCTCACGTCGGCGAAAACCACCCATACCTCTGCGGTTAGTACGTAGTCGCCAGCGATTAGGTGCTTCTTGGTCATCTTGTTCACTATCAGCAACATAGTCATCCCAGTTACCTTCGACGCTCTCATCACGCCCACCATTGGTATTAGCATGCATCTCATCAAATCGCCTCAAGAGTGCAACAAGGCTCTTGTCAATATGAGCAACTGTCATTTCCACATTTGCAAGTTTGGTGTTTGTGTCGACCTGTGTGGCCTCCAATTGCCCCATCTTTTCATTCGTCACCTGCAAGTCATTATCAAGACCTTCCGTATGCGTCTTCACCAGCCTTACAAAGTGTTGTATGATGCCCTTGGTGCGAGGAGAGTGTGGCATATTACGAGAAGCATCATCAACCTCCAATCCTGCCATGGTTAGACGAACAGAGGCAACAAGATAAAAAAAGAAGTGAAGGAATAAAAACTCTACAACTATTAGGATGTAGCTACTTCAAGGCACTCACTCTCAACCAGCCACACAAGCTCTTACCAAATCTTACCTTGCTCAACAGGAGGGGTCAGCAACCAACAAGTTTGCAACCGTGGAATAAGTGTATCGGTGTCGCAGCAACACGACCTGTCAAGCTATAGTCGAAATTTGTAGAGTTGTAGGTGGGCTAAAGCAAGGAATACACTAGTACCACGTTAGTTACAAAAGCAAGCTGAATAATCATTCAACAGTGGTACTGTGCTGGTCCTAGGCTAAACCATGCTAGAGACATGAGCCTAAGCACAAAGGTAGTCACCGAAAAAGAACAACTAGCACAACACAAAAAGAAATAATAGATTCAGAGATTCAGCCTTCTTCTTCTTTTCCTTTTTTTTCCTTTTTTCTCTTTTTTCTCTTCTTTTTTGCAGGGGCCTAAACCCTCTTTTTTTTACGATGACAACCCAAACAATAAGGCTATTGCTAACAGCCCCTTTGAAATCAGATTTAACAAATCTTGTTAATATAGAAGGTCCAGAAATCTCTACGATGATTGCGGAGCGCTCAGAATGAATTTTGAGGCAAGGTCAGATCCTTTGGAAATAAGATAAGATAAGCTTTCCAGATTGTATTTAAGCTTCCAAATCAGACATGAGATGTATCCGTGGTGGCAAAAACGAGCCAGAGATGTTTATGGTGATGGTGGATCTCGTGGTGACCAAAATGTGGTAGAACTCAAAACTCTAAAAGAATAAACTAAGACCAGCAACTCGACACAACCGATGCAACTGAAAACTCAACAAGCCCTAGCTAAGTTATACTAGTAAAGGCTCAATGGTTTATAGGATTGAGGTAAAACTAATCTACTATTTTTGGCTTTTTCTAGACTATAGGATATGTTGGGGACTTGTTCTCAAATGCTTTGAGTTAAGAACAAGGCAACACAAAATGTTAATGATTAAAGACCTTCGTCCTTCGAAGCATTATCTCCCTTAGGATATAATGATCTTCAGACGAAGGTTATAAAGGACGTACCTTCATCATCACATTGTATAATAAAGGAAGTAGAAGCATATGAAATCTGAGAAGTATCATAAATAATCATATGATATCATTTATATATCTTTATTATAGTACTGTGAATGAATATGAACAATATTAAATTACATTTATACCTTCGGCTTGACAGAAGGCGGAAATTCAAGTGTGACGCGCGAGTGAATACAAGTCAGCGTGAACAGTATGGTGTCACTGTTCATCTATTTATAGGCACAGGACGTAGCCTGTGTAGAATTACATTCATGCCCTCGACATTTACTATTGACTTAGAGAAATCTATCGAGGACTAGAGAGCCTTTTCCCCTTTAAGTCGGTTTCATTTTCCATCGTTAAGTCGAAGCTTCTTCACGGGTAGCTTTGGCACTGATTCATCCTTCTCTCGAACCGCGGTCTTCATATTATGTATAGCTTCATCCCATGTCCGAAGGTTCCTGTACATATATTATACTTGGGAAACATGTTTGTCGTGTGTTTGAGGACCTTCGGAAGATGAAGGCCCCCAACAGTAGTCCCTCGCAGTATTAATTTGTTATAACAACGAATTTAGACTGCGACGTGAACGAAGGCCTTAAGCCGAAGGTCCGAAAAAACACCTTCCCTTCGCTAGAATAGCGAAAGTTAAGGACAGACGAGGCCCGCCAAGTTGCAAAGCACTAGGCGTATAAATATGAACCCACAGCGGCAGCATTTGATACGCTGTCTCTGCTATTTGCGTTATTTTCTCAAATTTCTAGCTCTTGCTCAATAGCTCTCACCTGATTTTCAAGCTTTTAGAGCTGCGGTTTAAAGGCGTGCTTGTTCCAAATTTGAAGAGAAGAAGATGAGTGGGGAGAAGAAGATGACTGAAGAGAAGAAAATAATCGAGGAGACGAAGTTGTATGAAGAGAAGAAAGTTGCAGATCCTTTCATCGCTGGGTTTTATGAGTCCATGGCAAAAACGAATACAGAGAAAATTACTAAGGAGATCATGGAGGGTTTGTCCAAAGATTCTGATGACAGTGATAGTTATGACGTGGAGAGTGGGGATGAAGATTCTGAGGATCGGCCCTGGCGGCCAAGTCATACTATCTTCGGAAGGTCGACTATCAAACAGAGTCATATTGACACCATGAGGGGGAGATATTTTCGCGACATGTCTATTGTTAGAGTGGGAGGAGACAACACTGCCTCTGCTCCTGAGGAAAACGAAGTTGTTATTTATCGAAGCTTCCTGAAAGTAGGTCTCCGGTTCCCACTGAGCAAATTTGTGGTTGAGGTATTGAAGATTTTTCAGATTTTTCTTCTTCAGATTACCCCCGAAGCTATAATTAGAATGGGGATGTTTGTCTGGGCTGTAAGAAGCCAGGGGTTGGAGCCAAGCGCGAAGTGCTTCTGCAGTATGCAAGAGCTTTTATACAAGACGAAGGCTATTGGCAAAGAACAATACCACAACAATTTCGGCTGCTACGGGTTCATCGCCCGTTCTAATGCAAGTTACCCGGTGCTGACAAACCGGAAAAGATGGCCCAGGGCCTGATGGAGGAGTGGTTTTATGTTAAAAATGATCTGATTAAAAGAAAAGATATCAAGGAGATTATCCAGCGCCCCATCTGGTCTCGCTTCGGCCTCTGAAGGTCGAAGGTGGAAATTGATGGCGTTGTTGAAGCATGCCAGAAGGCTTTTAATACTGTTGGCGCCTTCATTGGCATGAGGGATTTAGTTCAAGAGCACATATCCTTCAAGGTTTGGCCACTTGTGGAGAGCTGGGATATGTCAAAGAAAACTACTGTCGACTCCAGTGAAGGTGGCCTGGTTCGATTGAGATATACCTTCAGGTTTAGAGAGAAGTTTGAGGAGCCAAATGATGATTGGTTGAAGTGTATTGAAGCTACCAGTGATGAGCTGCTTGGAACATATTCCAAAGCCAAAGATGATGCTCTATCCGCAGCCTTCGGGGGCCGGAGCAAGAAAAGATTGAACAGGGTATTTGATGCGATTGGCTTCGTATGCCTTGATTATCAATACCCGCTACAAAGGCAGGGAAAGAAGAGAAAGGCTACCGCTTCGGCCACCACAGCTGTGCCGAAGGGCAAAAAAGTGAAGGTTCTGACCCACCGGCCGCGATATATTGAACCGGCCATAGTGCCTGAATTCAGCGAGGGGACCTCTTCAACCACCAAGGCAAAACAAACTGCTTCCATCGTGCACAGCGCTGAAGAGCTGATTGTAGTGGTGAAGATGCCTACAGTCGGGCCAGTCGAAGCTAAGGATGATAAGGCCGAAGAGCCAGAGGTGGAAGAAACAATGAAAGTGCTAGAAATTCTGAGCCCTCCAGCAGAGGCAAAACTGCCGAAGGTGCAAAAGGGTCCTGCCGCAACTCCCAAGTGGAGGAGGATGGCCAGCGTGTTGGATGCTGTGTTGGAGACCACAAAGGCCTTGAGCCGCGTTCCTACTAAGAAAATTGCTGAAGCTGCCAAAGTCCAAGCCGAAGCCGAAGCTGGGCCTTCAGCGCCCATTGAGACGAAGGCTGTCGTGCCTAAGGACAAGGCTGATCAGCAAACTTCAGGTACTAGAACGGAAGCAGGGCAAAGTATGGCTGAAAAAGCAAAATCTCCTTCCCCCGAAGCTCCAGTCGAAGATGTTGATTACATTTTTCGACATTCTTCGGGAAAAAAAATTATCCGAAGAAGAAGTCCTGGAAGCTAGACACTATGCCCAAATATTAAAATATCCTAAGGGGGCCTTAGTGTTTAACGACACTAATGAAGATGATTTCCTATAATGTCTCCTGGACAACAAAGAAATATCCGTTTACCGGGAGATAGCTAAAAGTATGGGATTTCCGAAGCTTGAAGAAGGCCTTTCGGTTATGTCGAAGGATGATCTTGCTGATAGCTTGGCGTACAACAGTATAAAGGTATAGAAGCTAACTTTGAAGTTGGGAATGAAGTATTTTATTTGTCATGCTCAATTCTTTCTTCCTCTTTGCAAGGCTTAATTCTTAGTAACGCCTTGAGGGCGCAGAAGAGCTCTGAAGACGAAGGTTGTACAATAGCTCTTAACAACCTTCGTTCCGAGGTGATTGAGCTAAGGAATGAAGGTCTAGAGAAAGACAAGATTTTGATTTCATTGGTAAATAAAATAAAATAAGATGAAACTAAATATAATGCTCAGGCCGAAGCCCAAAAAGCTGAGGTTGAAGACCTTCGGAGACAACTGGCCGAAGCTAATGAGAGGTGCGCGCTCGCACAGGCTAACCAAGAGATCAGTGGATACTGGAAAAATAAGCTAGAGAAAAATGTTGAAGAACTTCGCGAATCCAAGGAAAAGTGTTTCGAGAAATCCTTGGATTGCGTGAAGAAATTAAAAACTAGCTTCGCCAAAGTGGGTGTCTATCCTTCTGAAGAAAATTTTATCCGGGGCGACCTCGAGGGCATTGTTGAATGGATAAGTGGAGAAGCCGAAGCTTTGAGGAAATCTTGAATGATCGCGAGGATATTTGTGCATTTTCCGGTGCTAGGGGAATCTCAGCTATTCTGGAGAAAGCCGGATGTGATCACGTTAAGGCTATGGCCCAGGCCGAAGCTGCCTTCTCCATAGACGATACGAAGGATCCTTCAGCCGAAGCAACTTTAATGGGCGGGAAATTTTATAACGATGTCTGGGTGAACGGTGGCCGAGAGCTGGCCCACGAGATTACAAAAAAGAATGAAAAAGACACCCACGACACCCGGGTAGAAGCAAAGCGAGCTGAAGAGGCTGCTGAACGCGAAAGGCGTATATGTATTGTTTTTTGATTTTTTAAGCTTCGGTACTTGCTCTGTGGCTTCGAACTAATCAATTTTTACCTACTTCAGCTCAACTATCCCCGCCACCGGAACCATACGATCCCCTAGCTGATCCAGAAATGAAGGAACCACTGGATATTATAGGCATGGCAGACTCCATTTTCGACGAAGTCGTCGATAAACTTATGAACGAAGTTGCAGAAAAAGTCCTTAGAGAAGAATAGATTTTACTGTAATAATATTTTGAAATGCTTGATGTATGGAACAATTGAATGAAGAATAAGCTTCTATTGTAACAAGACTATGTAACATTTGATGTATGTAACATTGAGTCGAATATGTAAATTGTTGTAATTTATTTCTTTGCGAAGCATGAAACATACTCACATACTAGTTTTTGAGCCTTCGGCGAAAAAACACCTTCCCTTCTTTTCATGCTTCATAAAGAAAGAAACCCCTTCTAGGGCAGATCTGATAGAACTGTCACCCGAAGCTTGTTTCGTGCCTTAGCACATTTTCATTCAACGAAGTGTTCCCAAAGATTTGCTTCGTGTTCGATTTTTCTGTTGATGTGGTATGATGTATGATGTGATGCTATGCTAAATGATGCGATGATATGATGCAGTATGATGATGTTTTAACACCCACACTGGTACTTTGAAGACTCTGCATCCCCTTAGGGACGTCTTTTGAGTCTAAGCTCTGCATCCCCTTAGGAACGACTTTTGAGCTTCTTCACCTTTTATTTCGGTGGTATAAGTTCTGCATCCCCTTAGGAACGACTTTTGAACTTCTTTGCCTTATATTTCAGCAGTATTTGGCTCTGCATTCCCTTTGGAATGACTTTTGAGCAGAAAACTTACACTGTGCTCCCTTAGGAATGACTTTTTTGTAGCTTCGTCAATCTCGGCTCTGCATTCCCTTAGGAACGACTTTTGAGCAGAAAACTTACACTGCGCTTGAAGCGCCCCAGATCCTCTGGGACTCAAATGTGATACAATTACTAGTCCCAGGAGGCTAGTAAACACATTTATACATCAGATGATTATAGATCTGCTTAAACGAGACAAACCTATAAAGGTGGCGATCAACTTTAAGAGTTGGTCCACAAATCGGGACATATCATCAGAGTGGGGTTGAAGCAGCTCGATATACGCAGCAACGCAAATCAGCGGTCCAACAGCCACATGCAAGGTTGGGAACAGTCATAACTCTTACCCGATCTCCTTTTTCTGAAAAACAACAAATAAGCAAGGGTGAGTACAAACGTACTCAGCAGCCCACCTTCACCCGCGGAATGGGGAAATCAGATATAATGCATGGAATATGTGGAGCTCAGGATATTTTGCAGAAACATCAATATTTTATGCAGGGTTGTTTTGTAAAACATTTTGTATTTTTCAAAGCGCATCTTCTCCCAAAGGAGCAAGAAGTTTTTCAATATAGAGCAAAATCCCCTGGACTAAACCATCCAGGTATCTCAGCAGTTTCCCACTGGTTTTCATTTTAAAAAACAGCTATTGGACTTGCTGTCCACCATAGCTCACGGCTCAACCGCCAGACCTTTTAAAAACCACTTTTCTCAAACGCACCCTTTTTTGAAAACAAAACACTAATTGCCATACCACACCAGGCTCGTCCATTCCTGTGGACACAGACTATTCGAATAGGTTTGAACTCTGTGCAGAGGGGTACACTTTACCCACTAGTCCGGTTTCTGCGATCAAACCGTCGTGAGATCCGAATGCCGAATCTCTTTCTTTCCTCGCACGTCCTTACCTTAACGGTTATACCGGAAGGAGTCAGGCCACCGTCATGTCCAAACCAGACAAAACATTCCCCCTCCTTATCCTCCTGGTGCTCCCTAGCCTTCATAACCTTGGGGATTGGACCGTACGAGTTCAGATTGAGTGACTGCCCATACAGTCTCGAGTGGTTGTACTTATCATGAGTACAGGTAGTGAAGGATGACAAACCGGTCCTTATGTGAGGGGATAGTCATTTTGCTCACATCTAAACCAGCTGAGCCATCACCTTAGGCCCTCCCCTAAACCAAGGAGTCCCTGATCATCCCTACTCAAAGGTGATAAGCGTGAAAACCCTTCATCATACACATTTTGAAAAGCATTTTCTTTTGAAAACTCACACCTTTTCTCAAATCATTTGTAACAAATATATCAAGGATTGATTGCGGAAAGCGGCTGGGTGGCCATAATAACTTGTCTCAAAATCATATCATGCATAAAATAACAGGCTGAGGGTTGTGTTTGAAAAATCATAGGTAATTTATGCATCAAAGGGATCCAGTGAGCTTGCCGTGCTTATCCGGCGAAGGGGGAAGGGGAGCTCGCGGAACTGGCTTCTAGCTCCACTGCCTGGCGTAGACTTGCAGATCTGGCCTCCACGAGACGGCACGAACGCTCCGATAACTATGCAACATGAATAAGCAAACATACAAACCAGCAAGTATACCAACAAATATTTAATATAGTGGTCAGAATAGCGATAGATGGATGGGTAGTCTTGAGTACAATCTGTGTTATGTGGTGTTGAGATACTACTAGTGGTGGAGCAGAGGTGCTTACCAGGAGGGTGGACTAGAGGCGAAGCGACACTATGCGTGTAGCCGGCAGAGCGGAGTAACTGAGTGGGTGGGGTGTTTTCCTTGGCTGAGGGTGTTGAGTGTGTGTGTGTGTGGAGAGGGAGAGGGTAGCTGGGTGTATTTATAGCTGGGTGTATGTGGTGTAGCACAGTGAAGTTCACTTATGGTGAGAATAGTGATGAATGAATCGACTGACTTAGTCTGAACAAGGAGATTACAGGAAGAATATGGGATAAGAGTATTTTAGGAATTTTTTTGGAATATGAACCATGCTTAAGGGATGACATGGTTGGATAGGGAATAGTTTGATAAGAATTTAGAAACGAGAATTATTGGAATCTGAGTTTGGAAGCCTAGTTCGAAGGAATCTCAAAGTTAAGCGTGCTCAACTTGGACAAACCTGGGATGGGTGACCAGATGGGAAGTTCCCTACTGGAAGGAAAATCACAGTCACCGGAGTTCGTATGACTGGAATATGGGTCTGGCTGGTCTTAGGTGGACTGGACAGCATGATGGATGAGTAGTTGAAATTTGGGGTGATCGGATGATCGATGAATAGTAACGATGAATAGGGAAAAAATAGGACGAAGGAAAAAAAGAAATGGCGACCAGAGGGTTCCTTGTCATCTTCTTCCCGTGGCGTTGTGGACCGGCAGCTTCTTGGGCCGACTTCTCCGCGCGCTCCCCGACCTCTGCTTGGTCCGCTCGTTTCTGGAGCGAGTAGTTCTCCGGGCGGAAATCACTTGGGCACGGCCCAGAAGCCTTCGCTGCTCTCCCATCGTGGTGCGGTAAGGTCTTCTTGTACCGAGCTAGGGTTTCCTCTGGATTTTTGTCACACCCGGTTTTAGAAGGCAAACCGAATGCGAACCATGTACGTGCCAGGATCAGTTATTCACGTACACAGCAGTTACATAACATGGACATCATCACACGGTGCTCAAAATAGTATTAAAAGGGAATAATAGTTGATTACATCGTACGTCTGAGACGTCCATATAGTTCTTACAATAAATCAAAGTGCGGAAAAGAAACATAGATAACTGCGGCCTTCACAGGCAGCCGACTGGGGGTTGCCGCTAACCCACGCCTAGAACTCGTCATAGTCTTGGAACTCCTGGAAGTCTCCTTCCACAGCTTCATCTTCGCCTGAGCAGTGGTTGCAATGCTGACAACCTGGGGGGAGGTTTGGTGTGTAGAGCAAGGGTGAGTACACATCAACATACTCAGCAAGTATCCTGTTTGGCTGTAGTGGACTAGCTTTATGTGGGGATAAGTCAAGCAGTTGCTTTTAGTTGGTCAGATTATTACTTACTAGTAGGAAGCCAAGTTTTAGCATTACCCAAGTTATTAGCCAAATGTACCCTTTCCAAACGGAAAGAATACCACTTACCAGCACCATAGTCATAACCAAAACCATCAATCTCATAACCACCTGTACCAAAGTATCTCTGATCAAGTACCACTAATCACTGGAGCTCCCTTGGCCGCTCATAACCGTGAGCACGGCTGATATATCAGTTTTTCAAACACTCTGCAGAGGTTGTGCACTTTACCCACAAGCCGTGATTCCCATTCTGCCCGGAGATCATGACTCTCCATTGATCACTACCAAGGTGACCCAGCAGGGCATCACTACGTAGCCTTTACAAAGATTCCCCGGGGCTGTAGCCACCCGTTAGGTTTCCTAAATGTACCGCACTCCTCCCCAAGGGACAAATCAACCTTGGCAGAGCGAGCCGCATACACCGAGCCCCATTGACGGCACGACGGCTAAGTGAACTACACCCCGGATCCTCTAATTATTCAGCTAAGGGCATCCCATTCCACCCTCATGGTTGCACTGTTTTCCCGGGCGGTCATCCATAGAACAGGTCCTTACGGAGAGGCACTCGAGAAACCGCTCGAGCCCCCTTGAAGGTCACAAGTACAACATCATAATAAGAGAAGGGAAAACAGCGTATCATAGATAATCTCATCATGTTCATTGATTAGAGTTTGAGCAATAGCATAGAGCTAAACAGTAATAATCCAACCCAAATAGGTAATCAAGGACAGGGATAACAAAAGCTAGTCAAACCTTAGGTATAAATATGTAAAGCGGGAGGTGAATTAAAGAATGAATAGGACAGAGATAGGTCAAGGGACACTTGCCTCCACCAACTGACTGCTGCTCAGGGGCTTCTCCTGCGAGTTCCTCGGGCTCTTCAACCGGATCGTTCTCTATGCGAGCGCAAACATACATACATCCACATATTTAATACAAAAGAACAGTACACCATACAATAGAATGCAATAAGTAAACAGACGTTCTACGCGGGCTCGCGAGTACGGTTAAGAGAGAAAGAGGAAAAGACAGTCGAGAAACGATCACGTTACATGATTATAAATTAACCACTCGCTTAATGGAAGGAAATTTAATGTAGACACTATGTTTAGCGTAAAGTAAAGTCATGTTTCATGTCTAATTATTATAAGCGGGTGGAGATAAATAAAAGGATGGTCGCGCGGCGAGACGCGCGACAAAGCTCTCTAAAACAAATTAAGAAGTTAACGACTCGTCGCGCGACCGAGCACGCAACGAGACACTTCGCCTTAGTTACGAGGAGACGTTAAGCGTCGCGCGACGAAGCGCACGATGGCATACGTCGACTAAACTGAGTCCAAAGTGGAACGTCGCGTGAATACACACGCGGCGTTACCCCTTAAACAACCTGAAACAAAAAATGGATCGTCGCGCAACGAAGCGCACGACGCAACACAAGATAGAATCTGAATTTAGACAAACCGTCGCGCGGCGAAGCGCGCGACGCAACACGCTAATTAACGAATAATCACCGCGAGCGCGGGCGAGCGAAGATACGGTCGGGCGAGGCCGGGACGGGGGAACGGGCGGGCGAGCTGGGGCCAGGGCGGTTGAACCGGCCAGGGGGCGGTTGGACCGGCCAGGGGCGGCCGAGGCCGGGCGGGCACGGGGGCGGCCGAGCCGGGCGGGCACGGGGCAGGGTGCGGGGGCGGCCGAGCCGGCCATGGCGGCCGAGCTGGGTGGCGGGATCGCCACCGCGCGCGGGGGAGGGGCGGGGAGCGCCGCCGGGCGGGCAGGGGCGAGCGGGCGCCGCCGCGGGCGAGCAGGGGGCGGCCGAGCGCCGCCGCGGGCCAGGGGAGGGCGGGTGCCGCCGCGGGCGAGCAGGGGGCGGGCGGGATCGCCGCCGCGGGGAGGGGCAGGGGGCGGGCGCCGCCGCGCCGGGGAGGGGTCGAGCGGGGGGGGGAAGGCCGGGGGCGGGGAGCCGAGCGCCGCCGCGGGAGGGAGGCCGGGCGGGCGAGCCGGGGGCGGGCGCCGAGCGCCGCCGCGGGGAGGGCGAGCGGGCGGGCAGGGGCGCCGCCGCGGGGAGGGGCGGGCAGGGGCCGCGCCGCCGCGCCGCCGCGCCGAGGAGGCCGGGCGGGGGGCCGAGCGGGGAGGGCCGAGCGGGGAGGCCGAGCGCCGCCGCGGGGAGGGGCGGGCAGGGGCCGCGCCGCCGCGCCGAGGGGCCGAGCGGGGGTCGCGCCGCCGCGCCGAGGAGGCCGGGCGGGGGCCGCGCCGCCGGGGCAGGGGCGGAGACGGGGTCGCGCGCGGGCAGGGGGAGAGGGAGGGCGCGCGCGGGGGGAAGAAGAGGAGGGAGAGGGAGAGAGAGAGGAGAAGGGGAGGGGAGGGGAGCTCACCTCAGGGTCCAAAATCCGGTGATCGCCGTCTCCAAATCCTAGGGCACCACGGGGAGAGAGGGGTGGAAGAGGGAGAGGAGAGGTTGTTGCGCGGGAGATCCAAATGAGAGAGAGAGAGAGAGGAGGGGGCGCAGGGGGGGGGGTTTGGGCGCCGGGGGCGCGCAGGCCGGGGCGGGCCGGGCCGGCTGAGCTGGGCTGGGCTAAGTTGGGCTGGGCCGAGCCACTTCGCGGATCGAAAACCCACGACGAGCGCGGACCACTAAACGAACTTAAAACGCGAATCAAAATCCGGAACGGAACGAGACGAACACTCAACATCAGACAAAGAAATGTGCTTCGGCATGATGCAACACCCATGACACTTAGGTTTTGGTTTATACATGACGAGGACACCTGCCGCTATACTGATTTGAAATTGGGAAGAAGGAGCAAAAGGGGAAAGAGAAAAGAGAGTAACGCCCGAATTTGGTGAGAGAAAAGAAGAAAAAATTCTACCCCAAATTCAGGGCGTTACAAACCTATCCCCCTTAAAAGAATCTCGCCCTCGAGATTCAGGGTTGGCTAGCAAAGAGCTCAGGGTATTTAGCCAACAGATCATCTTCACGCTCCCAGGTTGCTTCTTCCTCAGAGTGATGATTCCATTTGACTTTGCACATTCTGATGGTCTTCCTTCGGGTGACTCTGTCTGCAACCTCAAGGATTTGCACTAGCTTCTCAACGTAGGTCAAGTCCTCCTGGACTTCAAGACCTTCCACTGGCAACTGCTCTTCTGGCACACGCAAGCACTTTTTCAACTGAGACACATGAAAGACATCATGCACAGCAGACAAATTCTCGGGCAAACTGAGCTGATAGGCCACTTCTCCACGTCTTGCAAGAATCTGGTACGGACCAATGTAGCGGGGTGCTAGCTTGCCTTTCACTCCGAACCTTCTGACTCCTCTGATCGGTGACACTTTCAGATAGACAAAGTCTCCGACTTCGAAACTCAGCTCTCTTCTTCTTGTGTCTGCATAGCTTCGCTGCCTCGATTGCGCTATCTTCAGATTCTCTCGGACCATCTTGATGTTCTCTTCGGCTTCAAGCAAAATGTCTGGCCCAAACACTTGCTTCTCTCCAGGCTGATCCCATTGCAACGGAGTTCTACAACTCCTTCCATAAAGCGCCTGAAATGGTGACATCTTCAAACTGGCCTGGTAACTGTTGTTATAGGAAAACTCTGCATAAGGCAATCTCTTATCCCATCCGGACTGATCTTGCAACGCACAGGCTCTCAACATGTCTTCAAGAATTTGATTGGTCCTTTCGGTCTGACCATCCGTCTGCGGATGATAAGCTGAACTGAAATTCAGATGCGTGCCCAAGGCTTCATGCAACTGCTGCCAGAAATGAGAGGTGAACTGCGTTCCTCTGTCTGACACTATCTTCTTTGGCACACCATGAAGACAAACGATCCGAGACATATACAACTCTGCCAATACTGCACTGCTGTAGTTGGTCTTGACAGGTATGAAGTGGGCTGACTTGGTCAAGCGGTCCACTACTACCCAAATGGAATCGTAGCCGGCTCGAGTGCGAGGCAATCCGACTATGAAATCCATACCAATTTCATCCCATTTCCACTGAGGGATCTGCAACGGTTGCAACAATCCAGCAGGTCTCTGGTGTTCTGCCTTAATTCTTCGACAACTATCGCACATAGCCACATGCTCTGCGATTTCCCTCTTCATTCCGTACCACCAGAATTTCTTCTTCAGATCCTGATACATCTTCTCACTGCCAGGGTGAATCGAATAGGCTGTCTCATGAGCTTCCTTAAGGATCAACTCCCGAATGGACTGGACATTGGGAACACACAAGCGGTCTTTAAACCATGTCACGCCTTCTGCATCTTCTCGAAAATCTTTGCCTTTGCCATCTAGAATCAGTCGCCGAATCTCACTCATCTTTTCATCATTCTTCTGCGCTTCTTTGATTTCGCGCTCTAAGGTAGGTTCCAACTCAACTGTGACTCCTCGCGAATTGTTCAGAAATCCGAGACTCAACCTGTCAAACTCCTTGGCCAACTCATAAGGCATCGGACGAGCAACCATCAGATTGACTTGACTCTTTCTGCTCAAAGCATCTGCCACTACGTTTGCTTTGCCTGGATGGTAATGAATCTCCAACTCATAGTCTTTGATCAACTCTAACCATCTTCGTTGCCTCATGTTCAACTCTGACTGAGTGAATATATACTTCAGACTCTTATGATCTGTGTAAACATCGCATTTCTGTCCATACAGATAGTGCCTCCATGTCTTCAGTGCGTGAACCACTGCTGCCAACTCTAGGTCATGGATTGGGTAGTTCTTCTCATGAACCTTCAACTGTCGGGACGAGTAAGCCACAACTCTTCCCTCTTGCATCAACACGCATCCCAAACCTGTGTAACAAGCATCACAATACACCGAAAAGGGCTTGTGCACATCAGGCAAGACTAGGACAGGCGCTGTAGTCAACTTCTCTTTCAGCGCTTCAAAGGCCTCTTGGCATTTCTGGGTCCACTTGAACTCAACTTTGTTGCCTAGCAACGCTGTCATTGGTTTCGCAATCTTCGAAAACCCTTCAATGAATCGCCGATAATATCCGGCCATTCCAATGAAACTCTTGATTCCTCGAGCATCTGTTGGCGCTTTCCAGTTCAGAATGTCTGCCACTTTCTTCGGATCCACAGCCAATCCTTCCTTGTTGATTATATGACCCAAGAACAGGACTTCATTGATCCAGAATTCACACTTGCTCAATTTTGCATACAACTGGTGCTCTCGCAATCTCTGCAATACCATCCTCAAATGATCTGCGTGCTCCTCTTCGCTTTGAGAATAAACCAGAATGTCATCAATGAATACCACCACAAACTTATCAAGGTAATCCATGAATACACTGTTCATCAAGTTCATAAAGAACGCTGGCGCATTGGTCAAACCAAAAGACATCACTGTGAACTCATACAAACCATACTTGGAAATGAATGCCGTCTTCGGAATGTCCGAAGGTCGGATCCTGAGCTGATGATAACCTGACCTCAGATCAATCTTGGAGAACACACTGGCTCCTCTCAACTGGTCGAACAGATCTTCTATTCTGGGCAAGGGATACTTGTTCTTGATCGTGACCTCATTCAAAGCTCGGTAATCGATGCACATTCTCTTGGTGCCATCTTTCTTCTCCACAAATAGGACAGGGGCGGCCCAAGGCGAGGTGCTTGGCCGAATGTAACCTTTCTCTGACAGCTCATCAATTTGCTTCTTAAGTTCAACCAACTCTGGTCCAGATATTCTGTAAGCTCTCTTAAAGATAGGGGCGGTTCCAGGAAGAAGCTCTATAGCAAACTCAACTTTCCGCTCTGGTGGCATACCCGGTAAGTCCTTTGGAAACACATCTGGGAACTCAGACACAACCTTGATACTCTCGATTGGGTCTGCTTCACTGCTATCAACAGCTATCTGATAACAACTTCCTTTATTTGGCTCAGGCGGGACTAACTCGGTCACCACTTCCTCTCCTAGTGGAGACACCAACTTGATTGTCCTCTTATCACAACTGATAACTGCCTGATACTTATCTAGCCAATTCATCCCTAGGATGACATCTATTCCCTGAGTACCCATTACTATAAGGTTGGCGGGAAACGCTATCCCCCTTATTTCCACACTTATATTCAAACAAATGCTATCGGCTCGAATTCTACCACCGGCTGAGTCAATTTGAATGGGGGTTGACATGGTACTAATTGGAAGATTATGTGCTTCTACCCATGATGCAGCAATGAAAGAATGCGTTGCTCCAGTATCAAATAACACCTCTGCAATATGGGAGTCGACTGGGAACATACCTACTATCATGCCGAGGGTCTCCTGAACTGCTTCAGCCTCCAAGTGATTCAGTCTTCCATGATTATAACGCGGCTGAGGGCGATTGCCTGCTCCAGGCTGAGGCACATTCTGCTTTGCTGGGGCATTGGGGCCTGACTACTGCTGGGCTGCCTTCTTCGGACATTGCATCACCCAGTGGCCTTGCTCTCCACAGTGGAAACATGCTCTGTTTCCAACCTGAGCTGGTGCTGCCTGACTGTTCTGCTGGTTTGCTGGGGCAGGAAGACGAGGCGCCTGCTGATTCTGCCTCGGAAACTGACCTCCTGACTGATTGTTCTGACAGTTCTGATACTGATGCTGAGGGTACTGCCTTTGGAACTGCTGATGCTGCTGAGGTGGACGCTGGTTTTGCCTGAACTGCTGAGGTTGATTACCTGAGAAACGAGGACGATTGCTGCTTCCAGGCTGGGGTCCACTGATCTTGCGCTTACGATCTTCCATCTCCTTACGCTTCCTTTCTGTCATGATTGCTCTGTCAATCAGGTGCTGGAATGTCGGGAAAGTGTGATTCATCAGTTGGTACTGCAGAGGGTCAACCAAGCCTCTCAGGAAACGGTATTGCCGCTTGGCGTCAGTGTTGACATCTTCAGGAGCATAGCGAGACAACTGCAGAAATCTGTCTCGGTATTCACTGACAGACGATGACCCTTGCTTGAGAGCCAGGAATTCCTCTTTCTTCACTGTCATCAGACCTGCAGGAACATGGTACTGACGAAAGCTAGCTCTGAACTCTTCCCAGGTGATAGCGTCAGGGTGGGCATGGGTGGCGAGGTAAGACTCCCACCATGACTGGGCTGCTCCTCTCAACAGACGGGGACCATACAAGACTTTCTCCCTGTCATCGCACTGAGCGGTATGCAACTCCCGCTCCACAGTGCGCAGCCAATCTTCAGCATCCATGGGGTCAGAAGAATGAGCGAACGTTGGTGGATGACCTCTCATGAATTCAGCACGCTTGTCTCTAGGCATCTGAGGCATCTGAGGCTGAGGTGGGGCCTGCTGTTGTTGCTGCTGCTGCTGCTGCTGAATGGCGGCCAAAGTCTGACCGATGGCTTGAACTGCCTGAGTCTGCATCAGAAACATCTGCTCGATCGACATCGGGGGCGGGGGCGGCAGGTGCTGCTGCTGGGGCACCTCATCCTGTTGAGCGGCTCGCTCCTGTTGAGCACGCCTTCCTCCTCTGCGCCTGTTCTCTGACATCTACAGAATGCAACCACACATCAGAACTGATCTGGCAAATCTTGCAGCATAAGGAAAGAGAATAGAATTCTTCAACAGCACTGAACAGATGAGCATCTTCACTGATCTCCAACACAGACCACACAGCTTCTCAGATAAAGAGGAAAGTGGAGTAAAAAGGTTTCCCAACTATATAGCTAACTCCATTAACATAATAGATAAACCAAAATGCAGGGGATACCCACACTCTGGTGACAATCATTACAAAGATCCAAACCAAACAAAGTTCATCATGACAAACATAAATGCACAGGATATAGCAAACTACCCTGTCTAACTAAGACTAACTAAGACCGAGACTAACGCTAAGACTGAAGCTTCTATGTATATATTTCGTATTAATTACAAGATCCAACTCTAACGATCTATGGTTCTAGAGTTATCTTGGTCTTGCAGTCGGGGTTGCCATAAGACTGGTGTCCACGCTGAGGTGAGCGGTACGGGTGCTGAGTCCCGACGGGAGCGGGGGAACCACCGTCCAGGTGACGACGTTCCGCGCGCTCAGCCCGCAGCAGGGCGATCTCAGCACGAGCCCTACTCAGCTCGTCTAGTGCATGGTCCAGCTCCGTGTTTAGCACGGCGGCTAGGTTGACTGTGCTGCTCAACCTAGGATTGCCCTCACCGACAGGTGAGACAATCACGCCTCCTGTGCTGCCGGATGGACGGCGGGGGTAATACTTCAGGTCGAGACCGTCAGCTGCCCCACCGAAAACCGAGCAGTAGTGCGAAAGCGCACGCCGTGCAGCATCTTGCATGGCTGCCTCAGCTGAGTCCCGCTCAGAGATAGAATAGTGCTCTGAGCAGACCTCAGCACCCTGGAGACTGTTCTCCGGGCAGCGCACCAAGCAGGTTGCCTCCCAGCGGTCCGGGTAGACCCCGCGACTATGCTGGTAGACCACACAGCGATACTCGACGGACCAAGTATGCCGGTCAAATGCCCGACGTAGCAGGGTGTCGAGCGCATCGTGGAAGTGACACCCGCGAGCAGCGTCGCGAGTGATGGGTCGAGCAACCCATCCTTCCGGCTCAAGGTTAGCAGAGAAGTCGGTGTCGTGGCTTGAGCTGTCGTCGCCTCCTCCGTCGTCTAGGTCTCCTCCAGCAGCTACTCCAGAAGCTGGGACGCCCAGTGGTGGTGCAGGGGGCGGCTCCAGAGGAAGCACAGGGGAGCAGCTCCTCACAGACTCTATCTCCTGGTGGAGCGAGAAAGAAGAGCCCTGCTGCTCCTGCTCCTGTCGTCGACGTTCCTGCTCCTCATGCAGGCGGTGGTGCAGTCTCTCCAAGTGGCTGGACTGTCCGGCCACGGGACGGCGAAGCGGACGCTCAGCAAGGCGGGAGGGTAAGAAGGGGATGACTGACTTTCGTGTAGTGTGTCTAAGTCGAGCCATCTATAAAAGACATCGCAAGCAAAGGGGTAAGAACAGAATCAATATGACCAGCAAATAATGAATCATAAGTGAATGAAGGATTAGAATAAAACATGTTTTTCAGCAAGGTATAATATATAGTAGAACATAGGTTTGGTCGGTATGACCAACTTTTGAAGGGATATCAAAGTCAAGGCAGAGACAGAGGTCTATAGTCCTTAGAACGACCATTCTACTCTAGGTTAGCGGTCCTACAGTCAGCACGGCTTTGATACCACTTATGTCACACCCGGTTTTAGAAGGCAAACCGAATGCGAACCATGTACGTGCCAGGATCAGTTATTCACGTACACAGCAGTTACATAACATGGACATCATCACACAGTGCTCAAAATAGTATTAAAAGGGAATAATAGTTGATTACATCGTACGTCTGAGACGTCCATATAGTTCTTACAATAAATCAAAGTGCGGAAAAGAAACGTAGATAACTGCGGCCTTCACAGGCAGCCGACTGGGGGTTGCCGCTAACCCACGCCTAGAACTCGTCATAGTCTTGGAACTCCTGGAAGTCTCCTTCCACAGCTTCATCTTCGCCTGAGCAGTGGTTGCAATGCTGACAACCTGGGGGGAGGTTTGGTGTGTAGAGCAAGGGTGAGTACACATCAACATACTCAGCAAGTATCCTGTTTGGCTGTAGTGGACTAGCTTTATGTGGGGATAAGTCAAGCAGTTGCTTTTAGTTGGTCAGATTATTACTTACTAGTAGGAAGCCAAGTTTTAGCATTACCCAAGTTATTAGCCCAATGTACCCTTTCCAAACGGAAAGAATACCACTTACCAGCACCATAGTCATAACCAAAACCATCAATCTCATAACCACCTGTACCAAAGTATCTCTGATCAAGTACCACTAATCACTGGAGCTCCCTTGGCCGCTCATAACCGTGAGCACGGCTGATATATCAGTTTTTCAAACACTCTGCAGAGGTTGTGCACTTTACCCACAAGTCGTGATTCCCATTCTGCCCGGAGATCATGACTCTCCATTGATCACTACCAAGGTGACCCAGCAGGGCATCACTACGTAGCCTTTACAAAGATTCCCCGGGGCTGTAGCCACCCGTTAGGTTTCCTAAATGTACCGCACTCCTCCCCAAGGGACAAATCAACCTTGGCAGAGCGAGCCGCATACACCGAGCCCCATTGACGGCACGACGGCTAAGTGAACTACACCCCGAATCCTCTAATTATTCAGCTAAGGGCATCCCATTCCACCCTCATGGTTGCACTGTTTTCCCGGGCGGTCATCCATAGAACAGGTCCTTACGGAGAGGCAATCGAGAAACCGCTCGAGCCCCCTTGAAGGTCACAAGTACAACATCATAATAAGAGAAGGGAAAACAGCGTATCATAGATAATCTCATCATGTTCATTGATTAGAGTTTGAGCAATAGCATAGAGCTAAACAGTAATAATCCAACCCAAATAGGTAATCAAGGACAGGGATAACAAAAGCTAGTCAAACCTTAGGTATAAATATGTAAAGCGGGAGGTGAATTAAAGAATGAATAGGACAGAGATAGGTCAAGGGACACTTGCCTCCACCAACCGACTGCTGCTCAGGGGCTTCTCCTGCGAGTTCCTCGGGCTCTTCAACCGGATCGTTCTCTATGCGAGCGCAAACATACATACATCCACATATTTAATACAAAAGAACAGTACACCATACAATAGAATGCAATAAGTAAACAGACGTTCTACGCGGGCTCGCGAGTACGGTTAAGAGAGAAAGAGGAAAAGACAGTCGAGAAACGATCACGTTACATGATTATAAATTAACCACTCGCTTAATGGAAGGAAATTTAATGTAGACACTATGTTTAGCGTAAAGTAAAGTCATGTTTCATGTCTAATTATTATAAGCGGGTGGAGATAAATAAAAGGATGGTCGCGCGGCGAGACGCGCGACAAAGCTCTCTAAAACAAATTAAGAAGTTAACGACTCGTCGCGCGACCGAGCACGCAACGAGACACTTCGCCTTAGTTACGAGGAGACGTTAAGCGTCGCGCGACGAAGCGCACGACGGCATACGTCGACTAAACTGAGTCCAAAGTGGAACGTCGCGTGAATACACACGCGGCGTTACACCTTAAACAACCTGAAACAAAAAATGGATCGTCGCGCGACGAAGCGCACGACGCAACACAAGATAGAATCTGAATTTAGACAAACCGTCGCGCGGCGAAGCGCGCGACGCAACACGCTAATTAACGAATAATCACCGCGAGCGCGGGCGAGCGAAGATACGGTCGGGCGAGGCCGGGACGGGGGAACGGGCGGGCGAGCTGGGGCCAGGGCGGTTGAACCGGCCAGGGGGGCGGTTGAACCGGCCAGGGGCGGCCGAGGCCGGGCGGGCACGGGGGCGGCCGAGCCGGGCGGGCACGGGGCAGGGTGCGGGGGCGGCCGAGCCGGCCATGGCGGCCGAGCTGGGTGGCGGGATCGCCACCGCGCGCGGGGGAGGGGCGGGGAGCGCCGCCGGGCGGGCAGGGGCGAGCGGGCGCCGCGGCGGGCGAGCAGGGGGCGGGCGAGCGCCGCCGCGGGCCAGGGGAGGGCGGGCGCCGCCGCGGGCGAGCAGGGGGCGGGCGGGATCGCCGCCGCGGGGAGGGGCAGGGGGCGGGCGCCGCCGCGCCGGGGAGGGGTCGAGCCGGGGGGAAGGCCGGGGGCGGGGAGCCGAGCGCCGCCGCGGGAGGGAGGCCGGGCGGGCGAGCCGGGGGCGGGCGCCGAGCGCCGCCGCGGGGAGGGCGAGCGGGCGGGCAGGGGTGCCGCCGCGGGGAGGGGCGGGCAGGGGCCGCGCCGCCGCGCCGAGGGGCCGAGCGGGGGCCGCGCCGCCGCGCCGAGGAGGCCGGGCGGGGGGCCGAGCGGGGAGGGCCGAGCGGGGAGGCCGAGCGCCGCCGCGGGGAGGGGCGGGCAGGGGCCGCGCCGCCGCACCGAGGGGCCGAGCGGGGGCCGCGCCGCCGCGCCGAGGAGGCCGGGCGGGGGCCGCGCCGCCGGGGCAGGGGCGGAGACGGGGTCGCGCGCGGGCAGGGGGAGAGGGAGGGCGCGCGCGGGGGGAAGAAGAGGAGGGAGAGGGAGAGAGAGAGGAGAAGGGGAGGGGAGGGGAGCTCACATCGGGGTCCAAAATCCGGTGATCGCCGTCTCCAAATCCTAGGGCACCACGGGGAGAGAGGGGTGGAAGAGGGAGAGGAAAGGTTGTTGCGCGGGAGATCCAAATGAGAGAGAGAGAGAGAGGAGGGGGCGCAGGGGGGGGGGTTTGGGCGCCGGGGGCGCGCAGGCCGGGGCGGGCCGGGCCGGCTGAGCTGGGCTGGGCTAAGTTGGGCTGGGCCGAGCCACTTCGCGGATCGAAAACCCACGACGAGCGCGGACCACTAAACGAACTTAAAACACGAATCAAAATCCGGAACGGAACGAGACGAACACTCAACATCAGACAAAGAAATGTGCTTCGGCATGATGCAACACCCATGACACTTAGGTTTTGGTTTATACATGACGCGGACACCTGCCGCTATACTGATTTGAAATTGGGAAGAAGGAGCAAAAGGGGAAAGAGAAAAGAGAGTAACGCCCGAATTTGGTGAGAGAAAAGAAGAAAAAATTCTACCCCAAATTCAGGGCGTTACAATTTTGTTGGCTCGTATTCTTTCCCGCATCTTGCTTCTTCGCTCTCGCGGCTTTGGTCGCTCCCGTCGTCGGTTCGCTCCAGTTTCCATGGTGGTTGGTTCGAGTCCCCGATTCGTCCACCGCTTGTGGAAGAAGAGTGGCCGCTGTTGACTCATGAGGTGTCTACATCGAAGATGGAGCCTAAGGGTCGAAACCCTAACTGTGATCGATGGGGTCAGAAGGATGCGCCTTAAGGATCCCAATCGTGGAACAAGAATCGGAACCTCAGCTGGAGATTGAAACCAAATATCGGCAAATCGGATGTCAAGGAGGACATCGTGACTTCGTTTTCTGGCGATGGGGGTCAATCAGGTATTCTCAAAACCCCTCTTGCTGCTTTGAAAAAAGAGATTGAGAATGTGCGCCGTCCTTTCTGCCAAAAGTGTGGGGTGGAGGGTCATCATGCTAGAGATTGTTTTAGATCTCTGTGATGCGATATCTGTCGCAAAGAAACCCATATGACTGCTCGCTGTGTCTTGCCCAAACAAAACAAGCCTTGCATTCCTATTTTTGGTATGTCGACTGATGGATTAGGGTTTTACTCTTCTCATTTCGCCAAACCCTTGTCCAGAAAACCAAAAAGAAGCTTCATAGGTTTGGTGAAAGTTGTTGAGGGTCTGATTTCTGCGGAAGACCTTGAGAAGGACTTTGGTTTTCATTTCCCATGGGGCAAAACCTGGAAAGCTACCAAGTGCCATGTCGGGTTCTTGATACAATTTCCGTCTCACGAGAAGCTTGACAAGATGATTAATTTCCCTGAGCTTAAAATGAAAATGTCGGGAGCTAAAATTTCTGTATCACATTGGAGCTCTAAGGCTAAACCTAAGTCTAAGCTTCATGCAGTGTGGATTGTGGCTGAAAATGTTCCTGAGGAACTTCAAAACTATCAGGCTATTTGTGAATTAGGGTCTACAATTGCGACTGTTGAAGAGGTGGATATCTTATCCTTAGACTCTAAGGATATGGTGAGATTCAAGGTTCATGTCAAAAGTGTTGCTATAATTCCTCCTATTATAGAGGTGGGTGTCAAACCTTTCCTCTATGACATTTTCTTTAAAATTGATGATATCACTGATGAGGGATGGAATGATGAGTCTATAAACCTTGGTAAAAGAGCTTCGGTGGACAGACAAGGTCTTGATGACCCTCTTATGAAAAAACTGGCAAAAAGGCTAGAAATGTTGGAGAAAAATCTGTTAAAGAAGAAATGAGGCTCGAAAATATTGGAGATATGATTTCTCATGGCAAATCTTCTGGCCAGAGAACTGACTTGGGTGATAACAATGAGGATTTGAACCCGATTTCTGAAGATCCTACAAATGAAGATGAAGAGTTTCATGAAAGTGAAGATGACCTCTTAAGCTCTCAAGATTTGGAGGAATTTGCTAAATATGATGAGGGGATTATCCCTCCTTGCCAAGGAAAAATCAGCAAGTCTCCTTTGGGTGCTCAAGCTGAAGGTTCTAGTAAAATTGAATCTGAAAAACAAGTTGTGAGTATGGAAGTGGAGCATGGTGAAGGCATCAGAAGGAGCAGCAGGCTTGAAGCTAATGATGACATGAAGATTGCAGATAAAGCAGCAGCGAGAGCTATGGCTAAAGATGCCTTCATGACCAAAGGTATGAACTCTAATCCTTTTTCTGTTCTTAATACTGAAAATCCTGTGCTTATGTCTATTGCTACAGATTTAGGAATAGAGTTAGGTAATTCTTTCAATGAATCTATAACAAATCTAGAATTGATTAAATCTTTAGAAGTGTCTAGGAATGTTCTTGTTTGTAGTGCTATCAAAAATCCTGTTGAACATAAACCACAAGGTGGTTCTGACACTGAGTTGGATAATTCTATCCAAGATGATAATGGAAACAATCAGTTGACTGACTTGGATGATGTTATGATATTGTGAAAAGGCAGGAAAATCCATTATAAGAAAAATTCAGTCAAGAAAAAGAAGAAAAAATCTTCTTCCAAAGTTAGATACTCATCTAATAAAGGGAAAAAGCTCCCTTCTGTGCCCAACCTTAACTATTCAGAATGATTGGTCTTATCTGGAATTGTCAAGGGTTGGGAAAAGGAATAAAAATTGAATTCTTAAAAGAATTGATTAGAAAAGAAAGAATTGATTTTATTGGTTTACAAGAAACTAATAAAAAAGCCTTTGAGGATTCGTGGCTGAACTTTATTAATGGTAATAGAAATTTCGCCAGGTTCTGGACGCCTGCTAAGGGGAGATCTGGTGGTCTTCTTGTTGGTGTTAATGCTGAGGTTTTTGATATCAGAGAAGTTGAGAAGGGGGATTTCATGATAAAGGTTCTTCTAGTCCATAAAGAAAATGGTTTTATTTGGAATTTTATTAATGTTTATGGTGCTGCTCAGAATGATCATAAACAAAAATTTCTTGTGGAGCTAACTTCCTTCTGTTCAAAATGCAAATATCCTATGTTGGTTGGGGGTGATTTCAATATCCTAAGGAAGGAGTCTGATAAAAACAAATCTAGGGGGAGTAACAGTTGGAGTTCCTTGTTCAATTCTATCATTGACATTCATAGCCTTAATGAACTTGATTTGAGTGGTAGATTATATACTTGGTCTAACAACAGGGATCCTCCCACATTTGAAAAACTTGACAGATTTCTGGCTAGCCCAGAATGGGTCCTTCAATTCAAAAATGTGGTGGTCACTAGTCTTGACAGGACCTTATCTGATCATGTTCCTTTATGCCTCAAAACTGACTCTCGAGCTATCCTAAAGAGAGATTTCAGATATGAGCTTTGCTGGAAATTTAGACCGAATTTCAAAGATATTATCTGGAACAATTGGTCCCTTCCGGTTAGAAGTCGATCAAGTATTGATATTTGGAAAGAGAAAACTAAGAGACTGAAAAAACTTTGAAGGGGTGGAATATTAATGTAGAAGGAAGATATTCTAGACTTAAAAAGGATTTACTCCAAAAAATTGATATTTTGGATAAAAAAAGTGAAAGCAATGGTATTTCCAACTCGGAAAGACATGAAAAAATGGATTTGTAGTGGAACTTGAAAAATTTGATGGTTGAAGAGTGCTGTAAGAGAAAACAAATGGCGAGAGAAAAATTTATTAATGAGGGTGATGAAAACTCTAGATATTTTCATCTTATCGGCAAAGGTAAAAGAAGAAAAGTTAAAATTCTCTCCTTAGTTCATGAGGAAAATACTGTTGTTGAGGATAATGATATTAATAAAGTGCCTACTGCTTTCTATAAAGATTTATTCGGTCATTCTGTTCTGTCCAGCATCAATATGTCGAATTTACATATGAATAGACTAAGTGATGAAGATCGTGCTTTGCTCACTGTTCCGTTTTCTATTGAGGAAATTAAGAAGGTTGTGTTCAGTTTAAAACACAACAGTGCTCCTGGCCCTGATGGTTTTCCTGCTGAATTTTTTCAAGATTTTTGGGACCTCATTCACATTGACTTGTGGAATTTATTCAAGGATTTTTATGATGGGGTGCTTGACATTAAAAGACTTAACTTTGGTCTTGTGACTGAAAGCTCTCTTGTGAGTTTTGGTGTTTGGATGACAACTCAATTAAAGGACTAACAAGTGTACTAAGTGTTGAACAGGTGCTTAAGGTAAAGCCTACAGGGTTCAACACAAGTGAACAAATGTGATGGTCCAAGAACTGGATTATGGATACATAATGGACATCACAAGTAACTTGGACATTGCAAAAGTGATACTCGGGTGCGTAGCTAGGAGACAACTGATCAAGCCAAGGACGGAGGCAAGAAGAGCTTCGAGGTTCCAAGTGCACGGGAGAAGGTCAAGGAGGCTGAGGAACCCAAAGCCAAGGGTGAAGAAGAAGGCTTGAAAAGTCAAGGGTGATCGAGTTGAGAACAGCTACGGCACATCAAGGATCACTACATAAGAACGTGACTTACAACCAATGAGGTAACATCTACAGTTATGTGGTGTAAGTCATAAGGCTCAAGATCAAGCTCTAAGAAGGAGATCAAGGTCACTAGAAGGAAAACAAGTGTCAAAACCAGAACTGGAAGCAGCCTAAAAGAGCTAAGTTCACCTTGATCTTTAGTTTGGGTTGTTCCTAGGTTTGGAGATGTTCTATGTGATCTTTGCAGGATGTTGGAGCCAAGAAATGTCAATCTAGATCAAGTCAAGCAGACTTGATGATTTATGAGTCCAACATCGAAACTCATGCATGTGAAATGCTATAGATGTAATAATTAAGAGAAGGTATGTTTCTAGACTTAGTACATTGGTTTTTTGTGTACTAACATATTTGTCTAAGTGTTAGAAACAGTGAAAAGAAGAAAAGAAAACAGATGCAAAATGCTTGGCTGTGTACAGCCAAGACTCAGCTCAGTCTGGCACACCGGACTGTCCGGTGGTGCACCGGACAGTGTCCGGTGCGCCAGGCTGAACTCTGGTGAACAGGCCACTCTCGGGAAAAGCCGGCGGCATACGGCTATAATTCACCGGACTGTCCGGTGGTGCACCGGACTGTCCGGTGAGCCAACGGTCGGCTTGGGCAACGGTCGGCCGCGCGATCTGCGCGAGACGCGTGGCCGAGCCAACGGTCAAATGGGGCACCGGACTGTCCGGTGTGCACCGGACAGTGTCCGGTGCGCCAACGGCTCCAGGACTGCAACGGTCGACTGCTCCATTTATGGAAAGAAATCAGGCACCGGACAGTGTCCGGTGGTGCACCGGACTGTCCGGTGCGCCACCCGACAGAAGGCAAGATTTGCCTTCCTGGATTGCTTCCAATGGCTCCTAGGCCCCTTGTGCCTATAAAAGGGACCCCTAGGTGCCTCAAGCAAGGTACAAGTGCAGCCAACAAGTGTAGACATCACTCGGATCCATTCTCACTCTCCCTCTTGTGTGTAACTCTATAGTTTGTGTAGAAGGCACAGCTATAAGCCTTTAGAGAGAGGAGTAGTGCTGCTAAGAGCTAGAGCAAGGTCTTGAGCGTATCGTTACTCTGCCGGGGTGCTGCCAAGAAGTTTGTAAGCAGCCGCGGTTCTGTTGTAACCCCACTCAATAGTGAAAGGCTCTATCTGTCATATTGACAGATCTGAGCAAACGGAGGAAGGAGTTGAAATAGACTCCAAGCCCAGGTGTGGCTAACTCCAACGAGGACTAGGCAAGCATTTCAGGCTTGGCCAAACCTCGGGATAAATCCTTGCGTCTGTGTGCTCTGTTCTGTATTGTATCCTGACTCTCTGTCTTACTCGTCTTTATATCTGCACTTCTATACTTATCTGGTGTATAAGCTTTATTTGAAGTGCAGGACATTTTTGAGACAGGATCTCTGATTCCGCTGCAACCTACTCGAAGAGTCTTCTTACTCCACGGCGTACTAAGTCTTCGAGTAGAGTAAGAATTTAAGTTTTAAAGTAATAAGTTTTATTCGCCTATTCACCCCCCCCCCCTCTAGGCGACATCCAGATCCTGTTCCCGGGTCAAAGGGAACTTTCAATTGGTATCGGAGCTAGGCCTCTCCAGTGTGGGCTTAGCCGTCCGGAGATAACGATGTCGTCACAAGAGGTAACTGTAGAAATTCTTTTAGGCGATGGCTCTAATTACAAATCTTGGTCTGTCTCTATTTATAATGCTTTCATGAGTGTTGATTCTGATTTGAGACAGATCTTTAGTAGAAGTATTTTTCCATCTGACATTAGCAAAAATCCCTCTAATGATGAACTAAGATGTTTATCTCTCAATCACCGTGCTTGCAACATCTTAGTTGAGTCTCTTTCTAGAAGTGCCTATTTTGCCATCATGAGTAGTGATAATGATTTGGTTGTTGATGCTCATGATTTATGGAATGGAATTAAAGTAAAATATTCTGTGACAAACTGTGATGCTCCTACTCCCTATATTACTTGTGTTACTAACCATTCAGAGGGAGAAGAACAAGAACGATGGCACCTAAACGATGAATCCACCTCGTCGACAGGTTTGTTCTCCACTAGTGATAAATGTTTTATTGCTAACAATGACGGTGGAGACGAAAGCCATGATGAGAAGGAATATGAGGATAATAGCGAGGATGAATCTTCATCATCACCAGGTACATTTTCCTATATTGCTTCCACTGACATTAATAACAGGGAAAATGAGACCGATGATGTGGAAGAAGAGGAGATTCGCCGGTTCTACAACCATCTCAACAAAGCGGACAGAGCTCTCTTGGTTAAGTTGTTGAGAAGGAACAAGGCGAGACGCTTCTCAGGCTAGAGGAGACTCTCATCAAAACAAACAACAGCCTGGAGAAAATGACCAAAGAACATGAGGAGCTAAGGTGCTCTCATGATGTCTTGGTCCAACGGTATGATTCAATGTTAATTGAGCAAAGTAATAATGATGACGCTCTATCTAATGTTGCTCAACTTAAAACTGAAAATTCTATGCTTAAGAGTCAAGTAGAAACAATGGACTTAGAAAAACGTGCTCTAAGTAAAAAGTATGATATGTTGTCAAATTCTCATAATAAATTAGTTGATGACCATATCATGCTTAATGTTGCTCATGAGGTTATAATTGCAAACTTAAATTCATGTGAACCTCATTCTCGCACGTGTGCGCATTTGAATTATATATCACCATGTGCTAACCCCTGTTGCTCAAAAGAAAGCCAATCATTGATTGAGCAACAAGTTTTAGGGTCACAAAAGAAATTCTGTGGGAACAAGAAGCAAAGACAACTAAGGAGAAGACACATTGCTCAACTTTCTCAAGATATCCACGGGCGCGTGATGAAGAAGCTTGAGAAAGGAAAAACTGCAGCAAGTGTTAAGCTCCATAAGAAGGATGCTTCTGAAGATGAGGAAATCAACATGAGCCCGGAAAAAAGGTAAAAATTCAATTAATCATGTTGTTTGCACTAACCTTTTCTCTATGTCATCCAAGAACAAAAAGAGAAAAGGGAAAAGGAGGTGCTTTAAGTGCAACAAGTCAGGACACCTCATTGAGTCGTGTCCATACACCAACAAGGGTGAAGGGATAAGGAGATGCTTCGGATGCAATGACAAGAACCACACGATCACTTCTTGTCCTCTATTGACGGATCAAGCATGTGCAGTCTCCAAGATGACTCTCACCAAGAAAAATGGCAAACAGCAAGCATCATGTCAGAGTGAGCGACGCTTCTGCTACAAGTGTGGTGAGCAGGGTCATCTATCCAAGGTATGTTATAAAGGTAAGATTCCTAAGCAAGTGAATTTGTGTCAATCTTATTCGCATAGGAGACCCAAATCATACACTTGTGCTAGATCTATAACGAGATCACCTAGAACTAGCACAAAGGCAATTTGGGTACCAAAGGCACATTTAGATGATCATTATGGACCCATCCCAAGATGGGTACCAAACTGTGCTAACTAGATCATGCAGGTGCCTTGAGATGGACTGGAGACCATGGGAGAGCTTAAGACAGTTATCTAAAACTCTATGCTTAAGCTGTTAATTGTTTTGGTGTTTATTGACTCAAGGTTGAATTATTGTGAAACACTAATCCCATGTTCATCTCAAGTGAAATAAGGTGTGTAGGTCCTGAATCATTATTGGTGAATCAAGTAAAGGACTTTGATGAGAATCTACAACTTGCTCTCCAAAGGATGGTACTCGTGTATTTTAAGTACAATTTAGTATTGCTCTTAAGATGGCTTGTTGTGCTACCTGTCTTTGGAGTAGTTATGCTTTATGATTGCCTGTGGTAAATGAATCATAATGATGTTTGCTTAATCATGACTGGTGCTATATAGGATATATCTTTTGAATCATTCATGGGTAGCTCTTTCATTTGTTATATCCACATGATTAACTCTCTTGGTGTATATGGATAAACCTGCAACTTTTGTAAGTCATGCTATGTGCAATTATGACATTTTGTTTAGTCCATGTTCACATGATTACCCTAGTTTGGTACTGTGTGAATTTCAAATCCATGTTGTGCCCTTTTGAGCTATGTGGTGCATGAGCAAAAGGAGCCCTGAATTGGTGATAACAAGTGTTCTCAAAAAGGCAAAGGTATGGAAAATGGAACTGTGCAATTTTATTGAATATCTTGAAGTTCCATTGATAGTGATCATAGCTGTGTTCTTGCATTTCATTGGTAGTATCGTGGCTTAGAAGACGTATGCCTTAAAATGTTGTTTCTTTTGGTGTACCTAAAGAACCTTCTTAACTACGATGTGCTTAGACATGATCGTGTTGTTTTTTAATTAGTATATGTGATGCAATGATAGTTAAGTATGAAGCATGTCTAAGTTGCGTGTAAATGTTATACTTCTTGTGAGTATTCAATTGGCTTAGGTGCCATTGAGGCATGCATTGTTGTATTTAGTCAACCTTTCATTTAGCCTTCAATTGGTATTAAGTGGTTTTTCATTTGATATTCAAATTGGTATCTTTGTGTGATGAAAGTGATAGAGTATGCCTTGACCAAGGTATGTTGTGATTCCCTCTAGTTCTGAGGAAGCTAGAATGTGCGAAGTGCAAGTCATTCAAATACTTGATGCACAACTTGAGGGGGAGCACACATAACTTGTGTCTTTTGAGACTAACTGTTTCTTGAGCAATCTTGTATAGTCTCTAGGTGGAAAAGAGAAGATGTGCAAGAAAAGGAGCAATCAGGACTTGGGTACCTCTGTAAGTCACATAATTTGTATCTCAAGTTGTGAATAAGTGCATATTTTTAGATTGCTCATGCTCTATAATATCTGGTGATAATAGATGCTTATTCTTAAATATCATGGAGCTATGATAATATATGAACTTTGCAATTGGTATATTTCAATTGGTAGCTGTGATAGTTTGCTTCAATTGACATCTTTTGATAATCATTAGAATAGAAGGTTCTTCTTGTGCCCAATACTATAACTTGTTCTAAGTTTGGTGTCTTAGCAACAAGAAAAAGTTAGGATAAAGAATCAGGCACAAGTGTGGAGAAGCTCTCGAGAGATTAAATACTTTCAAGATGGGAAGTACACTACAACATGGTAAAGGTACAAAAGAAAGTATTAATCTTTTTGCATATATGTATCTTACCTAAATGTTGATAGTGCATATGTTCAATAAGTAAGGGGAGTTTTGATAGTCGTTTTTCCTCCTTAACACCCTGCTGTCCCTTGACATCGTCATATGTTCTTGCTTGAGTATGGTATTTGGTGTTTGATGTCAAAGGGGGAGAATTTGTGTATTAAAGCTTATCTCAACCTGAGAGGAAAGCTTATCCTAAGGGGTGATGTGTTAGTTTGAGCTTTGCCAAGTGTGTATGCTTCTTGCAGTATTATATGTGTTGCATCATATGAACTAGTGTTTCCGCTGCGATGAATTATTTGGCTTCTATAGTGTAATAGATAGTCATGTGGTTAATGGTGCTTTAAGATTGCTTTAAATTGGTATCTTAGTTTAAATTAGTATCTTAATGGTGAATAGTGGTAGGTTGATATTCCTGTGATATATCCACTAATTTGAATGGTGTTTAACTCTGATTATGTGCATTTGTGTGGTTGATTATGTGCGTTTGTGTGTTATAGTATCATGGTTTGATTCTTGACACAATGCATCCTAAAAAGTGCTAAGGTGTAGAAATGTTTCGAATTGCCTAAGTATGTGCAAATTGGCGTCTGAGGCCAAAATTATGTTTTTGAAGTAAGCACTTATTTAGGGGGAGCATTCTATAATCTTAGAATTCAAATTTGTGCTTCAAATCTTATTCTTATGTAAGCTTTAATTGTGTTGCCATCAATCACCAAAAAGGGGGAGATTGAAAGCTCTCTTGTGAGTTTTGGTGTTTGGATGACAACTCAATTAAAGGACTAACAAGTGTACTAAGTGTTGAACAGGTGCTTAAGGTAAAGCCTACAGGGTTCAACACAAGTGAACAAATGTGATGGTCCAAGAACTGGATTATGGATACATAATGGACATCACAAGTAAGTTGGACATTGCAAAAGTGATACTCGGGTGCGTAGCTAGGAGACAACTGATCAAGCCAAGGACGGAGGCAAGAAGAGCTTCGAGGTACCAAGTGCACGGGAGAAGGTCAAGGAGGCTGAGGAACCCAAAGCCAAGGGTGAAGAAGAAGGCTTGAAAAGTCAAGGGTGATCGAGTTGAGAACAGCTACGGCACATCAAGGATCACTACATAAGAACGTGACTTACAACCAATGAGGTAACAGCTACAGTTATGTGGTGTAAGTCATAAGGCTCAAGATCAAGCTCTAAGAAGGAGATCAAGGTCACTAGAAGGAAAACAAGTGTCAAAACCAGAACTGGAAGCAGCCTAAAAGAGCTAAGTTCACCTTGATCTTTAGTTTGGGTTGTTCCTAGGTTTGGAGATGTTCTATGTGATCTTTGCAGGATGTTGGAGCCAAGAAATGTCAATCTAGATCAAGTCAAGCAGACTTGATGATTTATGAGTCCAACATCGAAACTCATGCATGTGAAATGCTATAGATGTAATAATTAAGAGAAGGTATGTTTCTAGACTTAGTACATTGGTTTTTTGTGTACTAACATATTTGTCTAAGTGTTAGAAACAGTGAAAAGAAGAAAAGAAAACAGATGCAAAATGCTTGGCTGTGTACAGCCAAGACTCAGCTCAGTCTGGCACACCGGACTGTCCGGTGGTGCACCGGACAGTGTCCGGTGCGCCAGGCTGAACTCTGGTGAACAGGCCACTCTCGGGAAAAGCCGGCGGCATACGGCTATAATTCACCGGACTGTCCGGTGGTGCACCGGACTGTCCGGTGAGCCAACGGTCGGCTTGGGCAACGGTCGGCCGCGCGATCTGCGCGAGACGCGTGGCCGAGCCAACGGTCAAATGGGGCACCGGACTGTCCGGTGTGCACCGGACAGTGTCCGGTGCGCCAACGGCTCTAGGACTGCAACGGTCGACTGCTCCATTTATGGAAAGAAATCAGGCACCGGACAGTGTCCGGTGGTGCACCGGACTGTCCGGTGCGCCACCCGACAGAAGGCAAGATTTGCCTTCCTGGATTGCTTCCAACGGCTCCTAGGCCCCTTGTGCCTATAAAAGGGACCCCTAGGCGCCTCAAGCAAGGTACAAGTGCAGCCAACAAGTGTAGACATCACTCGGATCCATTCTCACTCTCCCTCTTGTGTGTAACTCTATAGTTTGTGTAGAAGGCACAGCTATAAGCCTTTAGAGAGAGGAGTAGTGCTGCTAAGAGCTAGAGCAAGGTCTTGAGCGTATCGTTACTCTGCCGGGGTGCTGCCAAGAAGTTTGTAAGCAGCCGCGGTTCTGTTGTAACCCCACTCAATAGTGAAAGGCTCTATCTGTCATATTGACAGATCTGAGCAAATGGAGGAAGGAGTTGAAATAGACTCCAAGCCCAGGTGTGGCTAACTCCAACGAGGACTAGGCAAGCATTTCAGGCTTGGCCGAACCTCGGGATAAATCCTTGCGTCTGTGTGCTCTGTTCTGTATTGTATCCTGACTCTCTGTCTTACTCGTCTTTATATCTGCACTTCTATACTTATCTGGTGTATAAGCTTTATTTGAAGTGCAGGACATTTTTGAGACAGGATCTCTGATTCCGCTGCAACCTACTCGAAGAGTCTTCTTACTCCACGGCGTACTAAGTCTTCGAGTAGAGTAAGAATTTAAGTTTTAAAGTAATAAGTTTTATTCGCCTATTCACCCCCCCTCTAGGCGACATCCAGATCCTGTTCCCGGGTCAAAGGGAACTTTCAGTGACGCTGTTACCTAAAGTAGATAACCCTACTGATATGAGGAATTTTAGACCGATTTGTCTCCTGAATGTCTGCTATAAGATCATTACTAAAGTTCTGACTAATAGACTTGCTTCCTGCATTACTAAAGTGACTAGTAGTTACCAGTATGGATTTATTAAAGGTAGGTACATTATGGATGGTGTGGTTTCTCTGAATGAAATTCTTCATGAAGTGAAGAAAAAAAGCAAAGTGGGGTGATTCTTAAAATTGACTTTGAAAAAGCTTATGATAAAGTTAATTGGCAATTTCTTCATTGTATGATGGAAAAAACGGTTTTGGTGATATTCGGTGTGATTGGGTTATGAAAACTGTCAGAGGTGGTAAAGTGGCTATTAAAACTAATGATTTGATTGGTCCATATTTTGTTACTCATAAAGGTGTTAGACAGGGTGATCCTTTTTCGCCCCTATTGTTTAACCTTGTTGCTGATGGTCTGGCTTGTATTATTCAAAAAGCTCAAGAAAGAGGTTTGATCCGTGGACTTATTCCTCACATCATTCAAAATGGTTGCTGTTGCCTTCAATATGCTGATGATACTATTTTCTTAATTCAAGATTGTTTAGAAGGTGCTAGAAATCTTAAATTTATTCTCTGTCTTTTCGAGCACATGTCGGGGCTGAAAATTAATTTTCACAAAAGTGAAATTTTCTGCTTAGGGGAAGCTAGAGAGTTTGTTAATTTGTATGCTGACATTTTTACTTGTCATGTGGGGAGTCTTCCGATGAAATATCTTGGTGTCCCAATTGATAATAAGAAAATCAGTAAGTCTCTTTGGTGTCCAATGATGGAAAAATGGATAAAAGACTTGCTAGTTGGAAAGGTAGATTTCTGAGCCTGGGGGAAGATTGACTTTATTGAATAACTGTCTTTCTAACGTCCCTTTATATATGTTATCGATCTATCCGGCTCCTAAATCTGTTATTAGGAATTTGGACTTGTACAGGAAAAGACTTTTATGGCAAGGTGGTTCACAAACAAAAAAATGCATTTGGTTAACTGGAATGCGGTTTGCTCTCCTAAAAGTCAAGGAGGATTAGGAGTTTTGAATTTGGTTTATATGAGTGATGCCTTGTTGACAAAGTGGCTTTGGAATTTGGAAAATTCAAATGGTTTATGGCAAAGTATTATTACTGAAAAATATATTAAGGGAAAACCTCTTATCTCAGTTAAACAAAGACAGAATGACTCTCAATTTTCGAAAAAGCTTCTAAGTCTCAGAGAAGTTTTCTTTAAGTACTGTAAAATTGTTGTTGGTAATGGTTGTCGTACAAGTTTCTGGAAAAATTCCTGGATTGGTAATGGTCCTCTAGCTGTTAAATTTCCTATTCTGTTTGATTGGGCTCTGGATAAAGATGTCACGGTTAATAAAGTTTTGTCATCAGATTTTGATGCACTTTCTTTCAGAAGAAGAATGATGGGTAGCCTTCAAGTGTTGTATGATGAATTAGTTGCTTTATGTACTAATTGTACTTTGACAGATCAAGAAGATAAAGTGAATTGGTGTTTGGGTAACAAAGGTTTTACTGTTAATTCTTTGTATAAGAAAAATTTGATTGATCAGGTGAAAGTTCCCTACAGATTCTTGTGGAAATCTAAGTTACCACAGAAAATTAAAGTCTTCATTTGGCTGGTGATAACAAATAAAATTCTTACAAAAGATAATCTGAAAAAAAGAAATTGGAAGGGTTCTAGTGAGTGCTGTTTTTGTGGTGGTCTGGAATCGATTGATCATTTGTTTTTTAAATGTTCTATTGCTAGATTTGTTTGGAGAGTGGTCCAAATTGCCTTAAATCTGGATTCCATTCCAAAAAACATTGGTGAAATTTGTGACAGATGGATGAATAAATCTAAAGACAGAATTTCAAATTTAATGATTTTTTGTTGCGGAGCTATGTTTTGGGCTATATGGAGAACTAGAAATGATTGGTTTTTTGGTGAGAAAATTCTCCTTGACCCTACTAACATAATATTTCTCTGTTGCTTTTGGCTGGATTCTTGGGCTATTCACCAGAGAGAGAGAGGGAAAAAAGATGGTGGTCCAAGGAAGTCGGCTAATCAGAAGGATAGCAAGTGAGGCGATGAGCAGAGCTTTTGGGTGGTGTCCGAGGGACCGTCGTATTGCTGGTTGAAGTTTTCTTTTGGCGCTTGTTGGTAGTTGGCTGCAGCTCAAGTGATGGGATGTCATTTTGGTGGTTTAGATGCATCTGGGGTTTAGCTGTGTAGCTGCTTTTGGCATGTTGCCATTGTATATAAGCTCTACTTAAAAACTGTGGATTCACCTGAACTATTGCTAGTGGAGACTGATCTTTGCTTATCTAGTATGATAGTATGTAGAGGTTAGCTCCACTAGGCGCTCCTTTTGGTGATGGGTTGTATCCCATCGTTTTGTTTTGTAATGACACTTATCCTATTTCCTAATGAAATAGGGGGCTCTGCCTCTTCGTCAAAAAAGTAACGATGAATAGTGACGACGAAAAAGCTACCATAGATATCATCGATGAATAGTAACAATAATGATAGTAACGATGATGAATAGTATCGATGAATAGTAACGATGAATAGTGACGATGAATAGTAATGGTGAATAGTGATGGTGCATAGTTTGTATGAACGAACGATGAACCATGAATAGTCATATGAACGAACGATGAACGATGAATAGTGACGATGAACAAACGATGAACGATGAATAGGAACTATGAACGAACGGACGAACGATCGAATGATCGGACGAACGAACGATCGGAATTTCGGCAGCATAACGGCAGGACAAAGATTATCTGGAAGAACGATGAATAGGGACTATGAACGAACGATGAATAGGAACTATGAACGAATGATGAACGATCGGAATTTCGGCAGCATAACAACAGGAAAAATATTATTTGGACGAACGATTGGACGAACAAACCATGAACGATCGGACGAAAGATCAAACGATCGGACGAACGAATGAACAAACTAACAACACGTGGACGAACGATTGAAGAACGACCGAACGATCCTTGTGCTAGTGTGTGCTTGTGTGGGAGGTGGAGTGGGCGTGTGGGGGGAATGGAGAGAGTTGTCATGAAATGGCTTGGGGTGGGATGAGAGGAGGCCCTTGCCCCTCTATTTATAGCCATGGTGGGGGGATTAGTGGGAGGGATGAGAGGATTAGTGGGAGGATGAGAGGATTAGTGGGAGATTAGCATGGATTTGTCTTATATGAGTGTAATTAGCTTGTAGAACTCAACGTATGACACCGGAGGCATACATATACGTATGAGCATGAGGAAAGTTTTGAAGAAAATATTTGTAGGGACATGAAAAATGATTCTGAAGGTATTTCCCAGGAGGAAAATACTTGGAGATATATTGGTGGAATATCTGTGTCGTATTTCTGGAAAGAATTTGAGGGGGGTCACTGGGGAAATATCTGGGTAGTATTTCTGGAAAGAATTTGAGGGGGATCATTGGGGAAATATTTGTAGGATATTTTGAGGAGGATTTTGGAGAGAATATAGACCACTATAATTTATTTGCTGATATCAACTCGCAAACAAACATTTTGAAATGAAATTTTGAAATTCATTTTGAGTTTAGAGCAAGTTTGAGAAAATTTCATGATTTGAATTTTTGGGATGCTACAACGCTCCCTTAGGAACGACTTTTGTAGTTTTGTCAATTTTGGCTTTGCATTCCCTTAGGAAAGACTTTCGAGCTTCGGAAATTTACTCCATTTTCTTAGAGCTTCGTAAACCTATGAAGAAGATATATTTCACTCTGGTGCAAGCATGATTATTATAAAAAATTGAAATTAAGCTCTTCATTATTTATTTCTCACACAGAGAATAAAATGGCATAAAAGATAAAAATGCTTCAAAAGTAGGATATTCCTTAGTATATGTGCTTCGACTCTGGTACAGTGCTATTGACTGTACGAGCTTCAGACTCCTCCCTGAAGTCACGTTGTTGTTGGGGGTGCTGGCGCCCTTCTAGCTGCTGGCTTCGGGTATGAGTAGGTTGCAATGGTGGTGGCGGTGGAAGCTGAGGCCAGGAAGCTTATGAATGGCTTGCCGAAGCAATAGAAGCTGCAGGTTGATTGCCCACATATTCTGGTATGTAAGAGGAGTAGCACGAAGCAGTATGTAAAATCTGCTTCGGCTGATTCTACAGGGCTTCTGCTTCGGCAATTTCTTTTTGCTTCTGAATGGTAATCTGACACATTCTTGTAGTGTGGCCCTTGTCTTTACCACAAAATAGGCAATAGATTTTCCTGGGCTGATCCTCATATCTTCCTCCGAAGCCCCTGCCGCCTCTGCCCCTTGGAGCTGGTGGCCTGAAGGGGCTTTGCTGCTGCCCTGAAGACTGTGAGCTATGCTGTGGCCTCTGGAACTGGCTTCCTTTGTCATCACTCTGACTGGAGCTATGAATTGATCTAACATGCCTAGGGTGGATTCTTCCTCCGAAGCCCCTAGTCATCTCAGAAAACTTATAAGCTTCCTCCCTTCTTTGGCGGAAATCATTATTGGCCCGGATGTACTCATCCATTTTTTGAAGCAGCTTCTCTAGAGTCTGAGGGGGTTTCCTGGCGAAGTATTGAGCCATAGGTCCTGGCCGAAGACCCTTGATCATGGCCTCAATGACGATTTCATTAGGCACCATTTGCGCTTGTGCTCTCAGACGCAAGAACCTTCAGACATACGTCTGAAGGTACTCATCATGGTCTTGTGTGCACTAGAACAAGGCCTGAGCGATAACTGGCTTCATTTGAAACCCTTAAAAACTGGTGACCAACATGTCCTTAAGCTTCTGCCATGACATGATTGTCCCTGGCCGGAGAGAAGAGTACCATGTCTGGGCCACACTTCGGACTGCCATGACGAAGGACTTCGCCATGACAGCAGCATTGCCTCCATATGAGGATATTGTTGCCTCAAAGCTCATCAAGAATTGCTTTGGGTCCGAGTGCCCATCATACATGGGCAACTGGGGTGGCTTGTAGGATTGTGGCCATGGAATAGCCTACAATTCTGCTGCCAGGGGAGAAGCATCATCAAAAGTAAAGTTACCATGATGAAAGTCATCGTACCATTCATCTTCGTTGAATGGGCCATCTTGATGAATCTCCCTATGTTGAGGCCTTCGGTTCTGGTCATCTTGAGTGAGATGACGCATTTCTTCAGCGGCCTCATCGATCTTCTTCTGAAGATCGGTGAGACAAAGCATCTTATCCTTTTTCCTCTGGACCTGTTGATGAATGGCTTCGAGGTCCCTGATCTCTCGGTCCAACTCCTCCTCCTGAGGTGTCGGACTAGTAGCCTTCCTTTTCTGAGTTCTGGCTTCGCGCAGTGCGTCCTGGTTGACGTCTAGTGGCTGCAGTGCAGCCCCTAGTCCTGACGAAGCTTTCTTCGGCGGCATGACAAAGGTCACGGCTTGCCGAAGGTGGTCAAATGAGTTCACCGGAGGTGGGCGCCAATGTTGGGGACTTGTTCTCAAATGCTTCGAGTTTAGAACAAGGCAACACAAAATGTTAATGATTAAAGACCTTCGTCCTTCGAAGCATTATCTCCCTTAGGATATAATGATCTTCAGACGAAGGTTATGAAGGACGTACCTTCATCATCACAGTGTATAATAAAGGAAGTAGAAGCATATGAAATATGAGAAGTATCATAAATAATCATATGATATCATTTATGTATCTTTATTATAGTACTGTGAATGAATATGAACAATATTAAATTACATTTATACCTTCGGCTTGACAGAAGGCGGAAATTCAAGTGTGATGCGCGAGTGAATACAAGTCAGCGTGAACAGTACGGTGTCATTGTTCTTCTATTTATAGGCACAGGACACAGCCTGTGTAGAATTACATTCATGCCCTCAACATTTACTATTGACTTAGAGAAATCTATCGAGGACTAGACAACCTTTTCCTCTTTAAGTCGGTTTCATTTTCCATCGTTAAGTCGAAGCTTCTTCACGGGTAGCTTCGGCACTGATTCATCCTTCTCTCGAACCGCGCTCTTCATATTATGTATAGCTTCATCCCATGTCCGAAGGTTCCTGTACATATATTATACTTGGGAAACATGTTAGTCGTGTTTTTGAGGACCTTCAGAAGACGAAGGCCCCCAACTAGAGATAAGAAAACAACGAAGAAGAGTAAATCTCTCACCGATAAACCTTGCTCTGATTACCAACTGATGTGCACCCGTTGGGTGAATGCCCGATCTTTCGATGAGAGGGTGTGGAACAACTCGATTGGTGGAGGAGACGACTTTCACGACCCGGCTACAGCCTTCCAAAGACGCTGCGCCTTAGCAGCCGATACACCACCTTCTATGGATGTCACGATCTTGTGGAGCGTGACACCCCGACCACTAGGGCACTCGTCCTGCAAGCAATCAAAGAACTAGCAAGAACAAGTAGAACAAGTACTGAATTACCAGATGTAAATGTAGGTTTCAAAATCAAACTCCAATATGGTGGGGTTCCAAAGACAAGAAGACGGGTGACTGAACCAGCACGCGTGCTTACAAGCAAGTAGCGAGAGCTAAACTTGATCTAAACAAAACCCACTGTTCTTGGTGGTGGCTAGGGTGTTTATAAACATGGGAGGACGACCACAATGGTATTGGGGACGTGCTGCAACCCTAGGATGCGTCCCTAATGGACCCAACTCGATACACGACCATTGGGCCAAAATATGGTGACGCAGCACCATGGGCAGAAAAGGCAGGAAATGTCTCGGTAAGGAAACAATGATTACAGCGGCCTCAAAATAGATATGACTATAATTCCAGATCCATATGAAATTAGACTTGTTAAGCTTTCCATGTAGTGCTTGAACATTCCAATCCGAGCTCGCATGTGACCGTGGTGACTGTCACAAGTTGGTGTTCTTATGCAGTCCGAATCCAGCATGTTCAAATCCTTTTCCCTTTCGGTCTTCTCCCTGGTTCCTAAGCAAAACAAGAGTGCATGGGTCTCCATGGTCTAAATATGATGGACATAAACTCAAGAGTGTAATCACCTGATGGTTGAGTTGACGAGCACGAGCGCGAGTAATGGGACCAGAAATTGGTACTTGTGTTGGCATAGATGTATCAGTAGTGTGGATGTCTTCATCAGAAAGTATTTGGGATATTGTTGAATTTGGAGTGCAGGCACCAAAGGTGGGGGACTGGGACTACGACTCGGACGAGTCCGCCCAAATTAGGCACTTCAACTCACAGGCAACTTCTATACTCCTCGCTTCTTTATGTCGATAGGAGTATAATAAGGTGCAAGGGTTGAAGAACACCAAAGAAATTTGGGACGTCCTCAAAACCGCGCATGAAGGGCATGAGGTGACCAAGATCACCAAGCGTGAAACGATCGAGGGAGAACTCATTCGATTCATCCTCAAGAAAGGGGAAGAGCCACAAGCCATGTACAACCGGCTCTAGACAATTGTGAACCAAGCGTGCAACCTCAGGAGCACCAAATGGGATGACCATGAAATGGTCAAGGTTATTTTAGGATCTCTTGTTTTTCGTAATCCTACTCAAGTACAATTAATACGTGGGGATCCTAGATACAAATAGATGTCTCTCGAGGAGGTAATTGGCAAGTTTGTGAGCTTTGAACTAATGATCAAAGACTCCAAACATATTGTCAACTTGGAGCAAGGCGCCACCTCTACACCCGAGGTGCAACCCATCGCATTCAAAGCAACGGAAGAAAAGAAGGAGTCTACACCAAGTAGGCTTCCAATCGACGCCTCCAAGCTCGACAACGAGGAAATGACGCTCATCATCAAGAGTTTCCACCAAATCCTCAAGCAAAGGAGGGGAAAGACTACAAGCCTCGCTCCAAGAGGGTGTGCTATGGTGTGGTAAGTCCGGTCATTTCATTGCAAAATGTCCATATACAAGTGAAAGTGACAGGGACGACGACAAGAAGGGGAAGGAGAAAATGGAAAAGAAGAAGTACTACAAGAAGAAGGGCGGCGAGGCACACATGGGGCGCCGAATGTGACTCCGACGAGAGCTCCACCGACTCCTCCTCCGACGAAGATGCCGCCATCATCGCCATCAACAAGGGACTCCTCTTCCCCAATGTCAACACAAGTGTCTCATGGCCAAGGATGGCAAAAAGAAGGTACACTCTAGAGCCACACCCAAATATACAACATCTAGTGATGAGGGTAGCTCTAGTGAAAATGAAGATTTAGTTTCTCTCTTTGCCAACCTTACCATGGACCAAAAGAAAAAATTAAATGAATTAATTGAAAACATTAACGAGAAGGATGATCTCTTGGAATGCCAAGAGGACTTGCTCGTTAAGGAAAATAAAAAAAATGTTAAACTGAAAAATGCTTATGCTCTAGAGGTAGAAAAGTGTGAAAATTTGTCTAAGGAGCTTAGCATCTGCAATAATTCAATTTCCTATCTTAGAGATGAAAATGCTAGTTTAATTTCTAAGATTGAAAATTTGAATGTTTGCAATGATTCAATTTCTAGTCTTAGAATTGAGAATGTTAAATTAAATGCTAAGATTGAGGAATTGAATGTTTGCAAAGCATCTACATCTACTGTTGAAAATGTTGCTATTTGTACTAGATGTAGAGATGTTAATATAGAAGCTATTGATGATCACCTTGCCATGATTAAACAACAAAATGATCATATAGCTAAATTAGATGCTAAAATTGCCGAGCATGAACTTGAAAATGAAAATTTTAAATTTGCTAGAAGCATGCTATATAATGGGAGACGCCCTGGCATTAAGGATGGGATTGGTTTCCATCAAGGGAACCAAAACAACACCAAACTTAATACCCCTAATAAATTGTCTAATTTTGTTAAGGGTAAGGCTCCCATGGTTCATGATAGTGAGGGCTACATTTTATATCCTGCAAACTATCCTCAGCACAAAATTAGGAAAATTTTATTTCTCATCATTCATTTATGTATAAAAATGAGGCTTATAGTTCTAGGCATACCACTAATGTTAGAATGCATAATAAGAAAATTCCTAATGCATCAAATGAGCATAATGTTTCATTTAAGACGTTTGATGCTTCTTATGTGCTAACAAACAAATCAGGCAAAGTAGTTGCCAAATATGTTGGGGGCAAACAAAAGAGTCCAAAGACTTGTGTTTGGGTACCCAAGGTGCTTGTTTCTAATGTGAAAGGACCCAAGACCATTGGGGTACCTAACTAAGAACAAGACCTAAATTTGTTTTGTAGGTTTATGCATCTGGTGGATCAAGTTGGATAATCGATAGCGGGTGCACAAACCACATGACAGGGGAGAAAAGGGTGTTCTCCTCCTATGAGAAAAATGATGATCCTCAACGAGCTATCACATTCGGGGATGGAAATCAAGGTTTGGTCAAAGGTTTGGGTAAAATTGCTATATCCCCTGACCATTCCATTTCCAATGTTTTTCTTGTAGACTCTTTAGACTACAACTTGCTTTCTGTTTCTTAATTATGCAAAATGGGCTACAACTGTCTATTTACTGACGTATGTGTTACTGTCTTTAGAAGAAGTGATGATTCAATAGCATTTAAGGGAGTGCTAGATGGTCAGCTACACTTAGTTGATTTTAATGATAACCAAGCTGAACTAGACACTTGCTTAATTGCTAAGACTAACATGGGTTGGCTCTGGCATCGCCGACTTACCCATGTTGGAATGAAGAATCTTCATAAGCTTCTAAAGGGAGAGCACATTTTAGGACTAACAAATGTTCATTTTGAGAAAGACATGATTTGTAGCGCATGTCAAGCAGGAAAGCAGGTTGGAGTCCATCATCCACACAAGAACATAATGACGACCGATAGGCCGCTCGAACTACTCCACATGGACCTATTTGGCCCGATCGCTTACATAAGCATCGGCGGGAGTAAGTATTGTCTAGTTATTGTGGATGATTATTCTCGCTTCACTTGGGTATTCGTTTTGCAGGAAAAATCACAAACCCAAGAGACTTTAAAGAGATTCTTAAGACGAGCTCAAAATGAGTTCGGATTGAGAATCAAAAAGATAAGAAGCGACAATGGGACGGAGTTCAAGAATTCACAAATTGAAGGTTTTCTTAAGGAGGAGGGCATCAAGCATGAGTTCTCTTCTCCCTACACCCCTCACCAAAATGGTGTAGTGGAGACGAAAAATAGAACTCTACTAGACATGGCATGAACCATGCTTGATGAATACAAGACACCGGACCAGTTTTGGGCGGAGGCAATTAACACTGCTTGCTACTCCATCAACTGATTATATCTTCACCAAATCCTAAAGAAGACATCATACAAACTCCTCACTGGTAAAAAGCCCAATGTTTCATATTTTAGAGTCTTTGGGAGCAAATGCTATATTCTTATTAAAAGAGGTAGAAGTTCTAAATTTGCTCCTATAGCAGTAGAAGGCTTTTTATTAGGTTATGACTGAAACACAAGGGCATATAGTGTCTTCAACAAATCCACTGGACTAGTTGAAGTTTCTTGTGACATTGTGTTTGATGAGACTAATGGCTCCCAAGTGGAGCAAGTTGATCTTGATGAATTAGATGATGAAGAGGCTCCATGCGTAGCATTAAGGAACATGTCCATTAAGGATGTGTGTCCTAAGGAATCCGAAGAGCCCACACAAGCACAAGATCAACCATCATCTTCCATGCAAGCATCTCCACCAACTAAAGATGAGGACGAGGCTCAGGAAGAAGAAGAAGATCAAGACAATGTGCCACCTCAAGAGGAGGACATTGATCATGGGGGAGGTGACAAAAAAGACAAGGAAGATGAAAAAGAAATAAGGGATCAAAGACCGCCACACCCAAGAGTCCACCAAGCAATTCAAAGAGATCATCCCGTCAACTCCATTCTTGGTGACATTCATAAGGGGGTAACCACTAGATCTCGAGTTGCACATTTTTGTGAACATTACTCTTTTGTGTCCTCTATTGAGCCATACAGGGTTGAGGATGCACTAAGAGATCCGGATTGGGTGATGGCTATGCAAGAGGAGCTCAACAACTTCACGAGGAATAAGGTATGACATTTAGTTCCACGTCCTAATCAAAATGTTGTAGGTACCAAATTAGTATTCTGCAACAAACAAGATGAGCATGGTGTGGTGACAAGGAACAAAGCCCGACTTGTGGCAAAGGGATATTCACAAGTCGAAGGTTTGGATGTCGATGAAACCTATGCACCCGTAGCTAGGCTTGAGTCAATTCGTATATTACTTGCATATGCTACTTACCATGGCTTCAAGCTTTATCAAATGGACGTGAATGGTCCTATCAAGGAAGAGGTCTATGTTGAGCAACCTCCCGGCTTTGAAGATAATGAGTACCATAACCATGTGTATAAGCTCTCAAAGGTGCTCTGTGGGCTCAAGCAAGCCCCAAGAGCATCGTATGAATGCCTACGAGATTTCCTTATCACTAATGGCTTCAAAGTCGGTAAAGCCGATTCTACTCTCTTCATTAAAACTATTGCAAAAGACTTATTTATATGCCAAATCTATGTTGATGATATTATATTTGGGTCTACTAACAAGTCATCTTGTGAAGAGTTTAGTAGGATAATGATACATAAATTCGAGATGTCTATGATGGGGGAGTTGAAGTATTTCATTGGTTTTCAAATCAAGCAACTCCAAGAGGGCACCTTCATCAGCCAAACCAAGTACATTCAAGATATACTTAATAAGTTTGGAATGAAAAATGGCAAACCCAACAAGACACCCATGGGAACCAATGGGCATCTCGACCTCGACACGGGAGGTACATCCATAGATAAAAACCGGTCGATGATAGGATCTTTACTCTACTTATGTGCATCTCGATCGGATATTATGCTTTCTGTATGCATGTGTGCAAGGTTCCAGGCAAATCCTAAGGAAGTTCACCTTAGGGCCATGAAAAGAATCATGAGATATTTAGTTTACACACCTAAGTTTGGGCTTTGGTACCACAAGGGATCTACCTTTGATCTAATTGGGTATTCTAATGCCGATTATGTCGGATGTAAAATTGATAGGAAGAGCACATCAGGGACTTGTCAGTTTCTAGGAAGATCCCTGGTGTCATGGGCTTCAAAGAAACAAAATTCAGTAGCTCTTTCCACCGCTAAAGACGAGTACATTGATGTAGGCCATTGTTGTGTGCAATTACTTTGGATGAGGCAAACCCTTAGGGACTATGGCTACAAGTTGAGCAAAGTCCCTCTCCTATATGATAATGAGAGCGCAATCCGTATGGCGGATAATCCCGTTGAACACAGCCGCACTAAGCACATAGACATCCGGTATCACTTTTTGAGAGATCACCAATAAAAGGGGGATATCGAAATAGCTTATGTGAGCACCCACAACCAATTAGCCGATATCTTTACCAAGCCACTAGATGAGAAAACCTTTAGTAAACTCAGGAATGAGCTAAATATACTTGATTCTCGGAACTTTAATTGAAACATTGCACACATAGCTAATTTATGTACCTTTGATCATGTCTCTTTCATTTGGTGCAAATGCCTATTTCTTCTTCTTCTTGTGCCAAGGCTAAGACTAATGTGCTTTCAAGTGTATTTCTATACTTAGTCTTAGATTGAAAGGGAAATGGAGTATTCGACAAAGATAAGGCTTCCACTCCAACTCTGACTATATCACTTACCCTTTGCCGTTACTCATGTCACTCTCAATGGTATGACCCTTCACTCATATTTATATTACCATTTATGAGAAGGTATTAGGCCCCAAATGTGAGAAAGTTTCAAAAGGGCTCTCAAGTTCTCCATTTTTGGCGATTAATGCCAAAGGGGGAGAAAGTATTTAGCCCAAAGCAAAAGGACCGCACCACCTTTTCATAATTTTAAAAATAAGTATTTCAATTGGTATTTGATCAAAATGAATTTTCAATTGGTATGTGAAGTGAATTTCTCAATTGGTATCTCATTTGATATTTCAAAAATGTTTTTCAAAGTGACATCTTCAAAACTTCACATTAAGTATAAAGAATTTCAATTGGTATAATTTCACTTCATATCTATTTCAAAACCCTCTTGAAAGCTAAGGGGAGAATTTCATTCAGGGGAGCTTTTTATTTAGTCAAAGGAAAAGCATTTGAAACAAGGGGAGAAATTTCAAAATCTTAAAATGCTTCTTGCAATGTTATTCCTATACCTTTGACTATTTGCAAAAGATTTTGAAAAGATTTTCCAAAAGAATTGCAAAAACAAACATGTGGTGCAAAAGTGGTCCAAAAAGTTAAATAAGGAAAAGCAATCCATTCATTCTTAGTCATATATTTAAAGTCTCTAAATTGGTTTAACTCCAAGTAACCTATGCATATATCTCAATTGCAAACTAGTTACATTTTTTCACTTCATATTTGCGCTGGTTTGTGTTGGCATCAATCACCAAAAAGGGGGAGATTGAAAGGGAAATCGGGTTAACCATTTCCTATAATCGATTTTGGTGGTTGATGTACAACACAAACCACATGGACTAACTAGTTTGTCTAGATATGATTTATCTGAGGTGCATAAGGTTCAACAAAAACCAAGAAAGAAATTCAGTTAGGGAATCAATCAAAATTGGAGCAAAGGACTTGAGTGTGCTGGAATTTGGCACACCGGACAGTGTTTGGTGTGCACCGGACACTGTCCGGTGCACACTCTCGAGAATTCTGAGGCGCGCTCCGCTATAATTCACTGAAATGTCTGGTGTGCCACTAGACTGTCCGGTGAGCCAGTGGAGTAACGGCTCCCTGCGCGCCAACGGTCGACTGTGCAGAGCTACAGTGCGCAACAGTACCGCGACAGAAGTCATAGCGCAGAAGTTAGAGGGCACTGGACTGTCCGGTGCAGCAAGACGACAAGCGACTCCAACGGTCAACTTCTCCGAACCCTAACGGTCACGCTGACGTGGCGCTCACCGGACAGTGCACAGTGACTGTCCGGTGGCGCACCAGACTGTCCGGTGCGTCCATCGCTAGCAGTCCTTGCTAACGGCTAGGAAGTGGTTGGGGGCTATAAATACCCCCCAACCACCTCATTCATTGGCATCCAAGTTTTCTGAACATCCCCATTCATTGCAAGAGCAAAAGACATCACTCCAAGACACATTCAATAGATCAAATCCTCTCCAAGCCTCCAAATCAACTCAATTCTAGGGATGGATCCGGATATTTATTCGGATGTCAAATTTTTTGTCTTCTTTCTTCGATTGTGAACAAATAACATATAAAATTTGCTATGTAAATTTATATTCTTGTTTTTAGCATTAAGGTTGTTAATCTTCACAAAAAATAAACATTAAATTCATTCTATATCTTTTTAAATAATTGATATAAAATTCGGATGTCTATCCGAATACGGATTCAGATGTTTTTTTACCTTTTTGTTGTAGGGAGAAAATAATGTACATAAAAAATTATACAAAAAATTATTTAAATACTTCATAATATTCTTAATAACATTGTCAAAAAATAGCTTTAAATTCGATGTATATCTATGTTAAAATATTAGATTTGTTATATAAGTTGGATGTTTTAGGAACATCCCTACTCAATTCCATTAGGGACTTGAGAGAGGGTGTTTTGTGTTCTTTTGTTGCTCTTGTCGCTTGGATTGCCTTCTTCCTTTCTCATTCTTATTCTCAAGTGCTTTGTAAGCAAAGCAAGAGACACCAAGTGTGTGGTGGTCCTTGCGGGGTTTTAGTGACCCGTGTGATTAAGGAAAAGGCTCACTCGGTCTAAATGACTGTTTGAGAGAGAGGGAAAGGGTTGAAATAGACCCGGCCTTTGTGGCCTCCTCAATGGGGACTAGGTTATTTGGAACCGAACCTCTGTAAAACAAATCACCGTGTCTACTCGCTTTGATTCTTGCTTGATTTGTTTTGCCCTCTTTTCTCTCTCTAAATATTTCCTTGCTAGTATTAATTTGAGTTTGCTCTCATACATCATTCGCAGTCTTTAAGCAACTCCTAGCAAGAGAAACAATCTTTCGGACTTGAATTTAATTCTAACGCTAACCCTAGCCTTTAGTGTGTGTTTCAGTTTATAAATTTCAGGTTTTCGCCTATTCACCCCCCTCTAGGCGACTTTTAGAAGACAAACCGGCCGAGGAGGGTTTTATGATCCCCTCAAATGAAGCATCGGCCGCGACCTCTATGCAATCGACTGAGGAAACTAAAAGAATCAACCTCAGGTTCTTTGATGAGCCGCAAGACCGCATTTATCAGCTCCAGCCTCAATGACAAATAGGAAATCGCGCTCGTCCGGTTCCTGCAAGACAACCGGGACATGTTCGCATGGCAACCTGCGGACATGTCGAGAGTCCCAAGAGAATTGACCGAGCACAAAGTCAAAGTGTATCCTCAAGCGAGGTTGATCCGGCAAAAGCTTTGTCGTTTCACGCCCGACAAAAGAGAACCTATACGGGCAGAATCAGCTCGCCTAGTGTCTGCAGGTTTTATTAGGGAGGTACTACACCTTGAGTGGCTAGCAAATCCTAATCTTGTACTAAAAAAGAATAAAGTTGAATGGCGCATGTGCGTCGACTATATCGATCTCAACAAGCACTGCCCGAAGGATCCCTTTAGACTCCCTAGAATAGATCAGGTAGTTGGTTCAACCGCTGGTTGCTCTATGCTCTCCTTCCTAGATTGCTACTCTGGATATCATGAGGTCAGTTTGGCAAAGGAAGACGAGGAAAAGACTGCATGCATCACGCCTTTTGGAGCCTTCTGCTATACCTCCATGCCGTTCGGCCTCAAAAACGCTAGAGCAACTTATCAGAGGACTATCCAGACATGCTTAGCCAATAATTGAGGCAAGCATGTGGAAGCTTACGTTGATGATGTGGTAATCAAAACAGAAAACCTAGAAAACTTCATCGAGGATTTACGACAAGTCTTCAACAGCTTGAGGCGTTGTCGTTGGAAGCTAAATCCAGAGAAGTGTGTGTTCAAGGTACTAGCCGGAAATCTACTCGGGTTCATCATTAGCCATCGATGAATCGAGGCTAATCCAAAAAATTGAAGTCATAATGAGAATGGAACCACCACGATCAAAGAAACAGGTGCAGAGGCTCACTTGGTGCATGGCAGCGCTAAGCCGTTTCATTTCAAGGCTCGGTGAAAGGGGAATGCCATTCTATAAGCTACTCAAGACGGTAGACAAATTCCAGTGGACTACAGAAGTCCTGGAAGCACTCAAGAAATTCCTGACCACACCACCGGTACTCAAGCCACCGTGTCGGGCTACAGCTAGCCAGTCAGCTGAAGACCTATTGATGTATATCTCCTGCATGACTCATGTAGTAAGCACTGCATTGGTAGTTGAGCGGGTAGAGGAAGAGTGTTCATACCCGGTACAACATCATGTCTACTTCATCATTGAAGTCCTTGGTCCCTCAAAGATAAGGTATCCTCAAGTTTAGAAACTACTATACGCAGTACTTCTTACTGCTCGTAAACTCCGACACTACTTCGACGACCACAAAGTCATAGTAATCACGGGATTCCCAATAGGAGATATACTCCACAACAAAGAAGCAGTCGAAAGAACAACCAAGTGGGAATGTGAGCTCAGAGCTCATGATATAGAGTTCCGACCTCCCACCGCAATCAAGACTCGGTCCATGGTAGATTTCATATCAGAGTGGACTGAGCATCAGGTCCCAGAAAACCTTGAGGTAGCTGAAGTCTGGAAGATGTACTTTGATGGCTCGTTGAGGCTACAAGGGGCAGGGGAGGGAATTCTTCTCATCGCTCCTGGAGGAGATCAACTCAAATATGCGCTTCAGCTCCTGTTCCCAGCTTCCAACAATGTAGCAGAGTATGAGGCCTTAATTCATGGGCTAGGCATCACCATATCACTAGGCATCAAGAGACTAATGGTATATGGCTATTCTCTATTAGTCATCAGTTAGGTGAACAAAGACTAGGATTGCTCCACAGACTCAATGGATAGCTACTGCGTCGCGGTACGAAAACTGGAGGATAAATTCGAAGGCCTGGAATTCCATCACATGGAAAGGGATCGCAATGCAGCAGTAGATGCACTGTCAAAACTAGGGTCTAGTCGGGCCTAGGTTCCACCCGGAGTTTTTGTTTAGGAGGTGAGTAGCCAAGCATCGCAATAAGGCACGCTGAGGAATGCAACACGGTATACTAGGCAAAGACAGACCCAAACGACTGGAGGAAGCCGATTATCAGATATATAAGAAATGAGGAGCCGGATGATAAGGCCGCAACAGAGTGCATTGCAAGGCAATTAACTCACTATATCATCATAGGAGATCTGCTATATAGGAGAAGTGCAGGAGGAGCCCTCATGAAATGCATTCACTCGGCTATGGGGAGACATCTGCTAGAGGAAATCCATGCGAGGCTGTGTGGAGTACATGTAGCATCGAAGACCTTGGTAGGAAAGGCTTTCAGGTCATGTTTCTATTGGCCGACATCAAAGAAAGATGCAATAGACTTAGTCCAGATGTGTGATGCATGCCAGTTCCTTTCAAAGCAACAACACTTACCCGGCCAACATCTGCAAACTGTCGCTGTAACCTGGCCTTTTGCATGCTGGGGGCTGGATATGATTGAGCCATTCAAGAAAGCTCAGGGAGGATATACTCATGTGCTCATTGCCATCAACAAATTCACAAAATGGATAGAGTACAAACCAATTGCCTCTTTGACCTCAACAAAAGCAGTTGAGTTCATTAAAGAAATAATGTTCAGATTTGGGATACCCAACAGCATCATCACAGTCCTGGGATCTAACTTCACTAGCTCAGAGTTCTTTGATTTTTGCGAGCAGAGGAGCATCCAGGTCAAGTATGCCTCAGTGGCGCACCCAAGAGCTAACGGACAGGTAGAAAGAGCTAACAGAATGATATTTGATGCGCTTAGGAAGAAAGTATTTGACAAGAGTGAAAAGCTCGCAGGCAAATGGATTAAGGAACTACCGTATGTAGTCTGGAGTCTGCGGACCCAACCCAGCCGAGCCCTGCATGGAACACTCCATTCTTCATGGTGTATGGATCAGAGGCAGTGTTGCCAGCATATCTGATTTTTGGAGCACCCAGGTTGACATTCTAAAGCATAGCAGAAGCAGAAGCAACCAGACTAGAGGATGTTGACATGTTAGAAGAAGAGCATTTGAATATCGTCATCCAATCGGCTAGGTACCAGTAGACTCTAAGGCGCTACCATGACAAAGCAGTGCAGCACCGATCCTTTGTAGTAGGAGACCTGGTATTCCGTCGCGTTTTGACAGGAGAAGGACGGCACAAACTGTCACCGCCATGGGAAGGACCTTTCATCGTCACAGAAATCACCCGACCTGGGTCCTACCTGCTAACCCAGATGGACGAGACTCAAGTAGGAAACTCGTGGAACATTGAGCATCTCAGGAAGTTTTACCCGTAGTAACACCACAAACTCCAGATGGCGAGCTACACATTGTAAACCAGAGATATCATTATAAATAAAGCTTATGTGTTTGTCCACATACAAACAAACTCTCAAATAGCGATCGGCTTAAGTCGGAAACACCTTAAGCTGTCGCAGCAAGTTCACGCATACATGACTTAGGGTGATTATTATACCCTGCTAATGGAGCAATCGTCTTAAGTTAGAAACGCCTTAAGTCGGTGTGATATGCTCACGCATACATGACTTAGGGTGATTACTATACCCTGCTAACGGAGCAATTGACTTAAGTCGGGAACGCCTTAAGTCGGTGTGACATACTCACGCATACATAACTTAGGGTGATTACTATACCCTGCTAATGGAGCAATCGGCTTAAGTCGGAAACACCTTAAGTCGGTGTGACATGCTCACGCATACATGACTTAGGGTGGTTACTATACTCTGCTAACGGAGCAAATGGCTTAAGTCAGAAATACCTTAAGTCGGTGCGATATGCTCACACATACATAACTTAGGGTGATTATTATACCCTGCTAACAGAGCAATCGACTTAAGTTGGAAACGCCTTAAGTCGGTGCGACATGATCAATTAAGCAGCAAAAATCTCACGACACATACTATACCCTATTCACACTCAACAAAAAGGGAGAGTAAAAAACCACAAAAAATATCGTCTCAATGAAAAGTTGTTTTCTGTTTGGACTAATAAATGTTCACTTTCACTTTTTGGTTACTGTGCAGGAGAATCCTTGCGAGGAACCTTGTCCGCAGGGTCACCAGAAGCAGATGGATTACTCGAAGTACCCGATGCAGCGAGTACATCAACTACAATGTCATCAGGCACCACAACGCTAGGCCTTTTCATCAGAATCCGGCTAACGCGGACTGCCTTATCCATCACTTTGTCACACCATGCCTTCATGATAGCACGGTTGTCCTCCAAGACCTTGATATCACGACGGGCAGCCTCCACATCGCGACGAGCAGCCTCTAGCTTCTGCGACACAAGTTTCTTCGAGGAGCGAAGCTCTCTGATGATGGAATCTTTCAAAGACAATGACCTGCTAAGTCTTGATACCTCGTCCTGGGAGATTTTTAACTCATCTCTCTAGCGCTCTAGCTCCGACATAGTAAAGCAGTGGCTCCTCTCCAAGGTGGTGAGAGAGACACTCGCGTCACGGTACAATTTGTCCAAATTGTCCTGAGAATCAAGAAGTTTCTGCATCTCCTCCTATGGATAATAGAGCTTTAGATATCAAAGCGAAAACACCTTATATTTGTCCAAATTGTCCTGAGAATCAAGAAGTTTCTTCTCTGAGTCAAGCTTGGCATTCAAGGAAGAGTTCATAGCACGGGCAACGTCAAGGAATGTAGTTACTTGATCAAGATCTGCTTGATTCTGCGCACACCTTTCCTCAGCATCAGAACACCGCCGACTCAATGCTGAAAAAATCAAAAGTAATCCGTGACATAAGCAGAAAAGCAACAAGCAAAAAAGGAGTTATCAACCCACTAACCGGCATTCGAAGCTTTCAGATCATCTATTTGCCTTTGAAGAAGAAGAGGGTTCCACTAGGATAGAGATGAAATCTGATTAGGAACAAGAATGCCACATGACTTCAGCTGAGCCGATACTGAGTCTAGGATACTCTATAAATATGAAAGTCAACAGGGAAAACATCCAATGATAAGGGTAGATGATTAGGGGTGCACGTACCTAAAGGTTGGAAAGGAACAAGGGAAATCCTAGGGCCGGGGGCATCGAGATACTATCAGACGAAAAAGCACTGATAGAAGCAGTATCAGGAGCAGGGTTAGACTTCAAAGGAAGATTGTAGTTCATGCTAAGCATGACGCCCAGTGGGATCTCGGCTCCAAAAGCGCCCATCGGATCCTTGGTGCCAGGACCACCGACCTCTAAGGTGGCCGGGCCAGTTGGGCTAGCAGGAAAACTAGAACTCATCACCACAGCTTCCTCAGACCGAACCAGCGGCGACCCAACATGAACATCCATGGAGACATCTGAGGGAGACCCGGTCCTAGGACCCTCGGGGACCGAATCATCTTCAGCTACACCCTCGACGGCTGGATCATCTTTAGCCGCACCCTCGGGGGCTGGAACGTCCTCATGAACTAGAGCACCCTCGAGGGCTGGAGATGCATGGCCAACTGGTGGGGTTGCTTCTTGCCCAACTAGAAATCTAGCAGAGGGCACGCCGTCCGGGATCTCTATATGCACGTCGTCTGGAGCAGCGGAGTTAGCCTCTAGCTCTATGCCAGACGAGCGCCGAAGTTTTCTTTTTCTCCTCTTCGTTTTGGTGGACATGGTCAGGGAGCTTACCCAACACGTCCGCTTGCGACGAGCGCTACCAGGGCTACAAATTCTTTTCTCCCCATAGCACTGACGTACAAGAACAGCATCCGCTGACTCAGCTCAAGCAGACCCATATGACCTCCAGCCAGTGCATTTAGAACTGCGTTCATCTCAACATCATCAGTAACAAATTGCATCTGAAAGTGGGTCTATCTCCCCCCTCAGGAAAACCCCTGTGCGCGGTAATGAGGGCCTCAATTTCATCTGAAGAAGGTCGCACTCTATGGTCTGGGCTCCCGTCTTGAACATGCAGATTGGACACAAACTCTGAAAAGGGCCTCTGCAATAACGAAATGACACATTAAGAGCACTGCAGGTGACAACACAGAAACTCGTACATACTGGCACTTACCATTGAGGGAAGATTCTAAGCAGAGTAGGAAAGAGGAGTACTGACGTTCGAAATTTTACCCCTCAACATCAAATAAACTCTGCTCAAGACATTCTCCTCGGATTTTTTCTTATTGGTAACTCGAAAAGGGTCGTTCACCCCTGTGTAAAAATAAGTCGGATAGACTCTATCCTTCAAAGGGTGGATGTCCTTAAAAACAAAGTCAACAACGATAGCTTCAGCAGTCAGGCCCCGGTTCTCCAGTACAGATATCTCGGCAAGAAAAATCCTGGCCTCAGCAAGTTCTGAGTCAGTTGGGGTCTCTGTCCAACTAGGCGTTCGGATGTCAGGACATCTCCGCAAGACGACGTCGTCAGTCGGACCAACCTGAAGACGGATAATCTGACGAATGCCGGAACAAAGGCTGATCGTCAAGTGATCGACGTCTAACAACACTAACCTAGTGTTATTCAGGCAAGCCCCGGTGCATTTGCCACCTCCTTGCTGTTTTAAAATCTTTATCACCTTATTTGATGCATTAGGTGATAGGAGTTGTGTGCTAAACCGTTGATGCATTTCCTTCCTTGAAAAATTGATTACCCTTCCTTGATACCCTTTTTGAAAACAATTTTATGATGCTTAGCCTTGCTTTAGCAAACAAAAATGTTTTGTTTTAAAACAAAAGTGATGCTTCAGTGGGTGGGAATATTTTCAAAAAGAAAAACTTGTGATGGTGGATCCATCAGGGCCTTGATGGGTTCAACATCAGAAAAGATGTACCTCTGCCAGGTACCAAACTTTGGGTTCAACATCCGGGTAGACTCTACTGCTGCTACTACTACTGCTGCTACTGCTGCTACTACTACTGCTGCTACGGCTGCTGCTGCTACTACTACTCCTACTCCCACTGCTACTGCTATTGTTGCTGATGCTGCTACTACTCCTACTACTACTACTATTGTTGCTGCTGCTACTGCTACTGCTACTGCTGCTGCTTGCCACCGTCCAGCCTCTTGCAACGGAGGGTACACGCTACTCTCGCCATCTCTCCACTCCCATTGAGTGGTAGCCTTTCTGGTATTGGTCCGACCGAGGTAAAGCTTACCCATGATGAGGCATGTGGCCAATTAAAAGGTCCTCGATCATCAAGCCTACATCGGCTCGGTCCTTAACCGACTCAAACGGAGACACTACACCGAGACTTCCTTCTCGTGCAAGTCACCCGCCCGGTCTCATCTTTATTATTTAAAACCCCAAAGTTTGGTACCTGACAGAGGTACTTCTTTTCAGATGTTGGACCCATCACGACTGTGATGGATCCACCATCATTAGTCTTTTGTTTGTAAAAAATCCCATCCCATGTGAAGCATCACCTTTTTCAAAACAAAACCTTTTGTTTTATATAGCAGACTAATCATTAGAAAACTTGTTTAAATAACACTGACAAACAAGGAATGGTAACTGTTGGGGGCCTTCCTCTTCCGAAGGTCCTCAAAAACTTAACTAACATGTTTCTCAGTATAACAGAATGTTACAAGAGGCTTCGGCCTTGAGATGAAGGTGTGTGTAATATGAAGGTGCGGTTTGAAGAAAGGGCGAACGAGCGCCGAAGCTATGGCTAAAGGACCTTCGGCTTAGCATGATAACGATGGTGAGAGATGGAACCGACTTAAAGAAGAAAAGACTACCTAATCCTCGAGAGTTTGCTTCATGGTCAACAGTAAATGTCAGGGACATGAATGTAATTTTACCCAGGCTGCGTCTCGTGCCTATAAATAGATGAACATTAGCACCGTACTGTTCACGCTGCATTGTAATCGCTCCCGCGTCTCTCACATTTTCACCTTCTGTCAAGACGAAGGTATCAATGAAATATAAATATTATAAGCATTTGTTCATGTTTATAAAAGGAAATTAAAATGTAGATAATCTGTCTCTATGTTGCCATTATTTACATTCTTATATGTTTTATGTTTATTTATTTATTTATGCATTTGCTGAGATGATGAAGGTAGGTCCTTCATGATCTTTCCAGAAATCATCATATCCGAAGGGATATAATGTTTTGGAGGACGAAGGTCCTTATCCATTAATAATTGTGTTGCCTTGCTCTTGGTGTATAGCATTCGAAAGCAAGGACCAACATTGGCGCCCACCTTCGGTAAACTCATTCGACGACCTTCGGCAAGCATCGACCTTCGTCGTGCTGCCGAAGAAGACAACAGCGCCAGGGGCTGCATTGCAGCCACTGAACACTAATCAGGAGACGCTACGTGAAGCTAGGAGCCAGAAGAGGAAGGCTACTAGCTCAACACCTCAGGAGGAGGAACTGGACCAAGAAATCAGGGATCTAGAAGCTATCCACCAACAGGTCCAAAAGAAGAGAGAGAAGATGCTTCGTCTCGCTGACCTTCAGAGGAAGATTGATGAGGCCGCCGAGGAAATGCGTCACCTCACCAAGGATGACCAGGACCGAAGGCCCTAGCACAAGGAGCTTCATCAAGAAAATTCATACAATGATGATGAATGGTACGGTGACTTTCATCATGGCAATTTTGCTTTTGACGATGCTTCTCCCTTGGCAGCAAAATTACAGGCTACCCCATGGCCCCCGTCATATAAGTCACCTCAGCTTTCTATGTATAATGGGCACTCAGACCCAAAGCAGTTCCTGATGAGTTACAAAGCAACCATATCTTCATATGGGGGCAATACTGCAGTCATGGTGAAATCCTTCGTCATGGCAGTCAAAAGCGTAGCGCAAACTTGGTACTCTTCTCTTCAGCCAGGGACAATTACGTCTTGGCAGAAGCTAAAGGACATGCTAGTCACTAGCTTCCAGGGCTTTCAAACGAAGCCAGTCACCACTCAAGCTCTGTTCCAGTGCACATAGGATCAGGAAGAGTACCTCCAGGCATATGCTCGAAGGTTCCTGTAACTGAGAGCCCAGACGCCTACAGTGCCCAATGAGATTGTTATTGAGACCATGATCAAGGGGCTCAGACCAGGACCAACGACACAATATTTTGCAAGGAAGCCGCCACAAACCTTGGAGAAGCTTCTCTAGGTAATGGATGAATACATTAGAGTTGTTAATGATTTCTGGCAAAGAAGGGAAGAAGCTTACAGATACTCTGAGATGGCTAGGGGCTTCGGAGGAAGATTCCACCCTAGGCATGTCAGGTCAATCCATAATGCTAGCCCAAGTGATGATAGGGGAATCCAACCCCAAAGGCAACAGCATAGCTCCCAATCATCAGGGCCGTAACAAAGTTCCTTCAGGCCACCAGCTCCAAGAGGCAGAGGGGCAGAAGCTTAGAAGGAAGATACAGAGATCAGCCTAGGAGACTGTTTTGTTTGTTCTGTGGTGAAGACAAAGGCCACACCACAAGAACGTGCCAAGTCACGATTCAGAAGCAGAAAGAGATTGCCGAAGCTGAAGCACGGCAGAATCAGCCGAAGCAAGTCCTACATACTGCTTCATGCTATTCTCCCTATGTCCCAGAGTACGTAGGTAATCAACTGCCTACGGCCTCTGTTGCTTCGGCAAGCCACTCTCAAGCTTCCTAGGCCCAGCTCCCACCACCACCACCGCTAGCACCTACTCTGGCCCGAAGCCAGCAGCCAGAAGGGCACCAACCCGCTCAGCAGCAACACAATTTTCGGGAGGAGTCCGAAGCTCGCACAGTCAATAGCACTGTGCCTGAATCCAAGCGCATCTACTAAAGAATATCCTACCTCTGGTGCATCTTTGTTTTTTCTACCATTTTATTTTCTTGTATGAAAAATAATTCACGAAGGATTAAATTCGAATTTCATGAAATAATATTATACTCATATCATCGAGTGGGATGCTTCCTCTTAACAAGATTCTAAAGTTATAAAAGTCGTTCCTAAGGGAGCGCAGAGTAAGTTACGAAGCTACAAAAGTCGTTCCAAAGTGAGCGCAGAGTAAGTTCTGAAGCTACAAAAGTCGTTCCTAAGGGAGCGCAGAGTAAGTTCCGAAGCTCAAAAGTCGTTCCTAAGGGAATGTAGAGCCAAAATACCACAAAAATAGAAGGTGAAGAAGCTCCAAAGTCGTCCCTAATGGGATGCAGAGCTTAAATGCCACCGAAATAGAAGGTTAAGAAGCTCCAAAGTTGTGCCTAAGGGGATGTAGAGCTTAAATATCACCAAAATATAAGGTGAAGAGACTCAAAAGACGTCCCTAAGGGGATGCAGAGTCAGAGTATTTCTGTGTGGACATGTAAACATCATGCTGCATCATATCATTGCATCATTCAGCATAGCATTATATCATACATCATGTTGCATCAGAAGTAAAATTGAGAAGAAGGAAAGTTGTTTCTTTCAAAATATATGATGAATGAAACAATGTGCCGGAGCACAAAGCAACCCTTCGGCAATTACAATCTTATATGCCAGGAAATTTTTTGTCGACAACAATATCATGCAACAGTTGTGCTATAGAAGGGCTTTTTCTTTACGAAGCATGAAAAGAAGGGAAGGTGTTTTTTCGCCAAAGGCTCAAAAATGGTATGTACGCAAATTTCATGCATCACAAAGAATTATATTACACTAATATACACATAGATATACAATGTATAACTGGTACGAATATTACATCACACAAATTTTACATTTCTTAGCTACACAAAAAATCCAGTCTTCCTTCAAAATTTTCTCAGCAGCTTCGTTCAAAAGTTTGTTGATAGCTTCTTCAGCAATTCTTATAGTTTCTAGTGCCGCCTTCATGGCTGGATCAGCTTCGGGATCATAGGACTCAGGTGGCGGCGAAAGTTTAGCTACAACACAAATAACTTGTTAATCTGAAGCCAGAAAAAATGGTGAAGCAACGAAGCAATTAAAATACCTATGCGCCTTGCACGCTCGGCAGCCTCTTCGGCTCGCTTGGCTTCTTCTCGGGCTTCATGGGATTCTTTCTCATTCTTCTTTATAGCTTCATCAGCTAATTCTCGACCGCCCTTCATCCAAACGTTAGAATAGAATTTCCCGCCCATTAAAGTAGCCTCAGCCGAAGGATCCTTCGTGTTTTCTACAGAGAAGACGGCCTCCATCTGGGTTATAGCTTTAACATGTTCACAGCCAGATTTTTCTAAAATCGCTGCAACCCCTTTAGCACCGGTGAAGGCGCAAAAATCGCCACGATCGCTAAGTATCTCATCAAAGACTTCAGCTTCTTCGCCGATGTTGGGAGCCTTTGTCTTCCGAAGGTCCTCAAAAACATGATTTAACAATGTTTTCCAAGTGTAACATATGAGCAGGTACCTTCGGACTCTGGTTAAAAGCATACACGATATGAAAAGCATGGTCGTGACGAAGGCTAATGTTGCTCCGAAGCTACGCACAAGGGAGCTTCGGCTTAATGGCGGAAAAAGGAACCGACTTAAAGGGGAAAAGGCTATCTAGTCCCCGTCGGGTTGTCCATAAGTCAATAGTAAATATGAAGGGCATGAATGTAAATTTACATAGGCTGCGCCCTGTGCCTATAAATAGATGAACAGTACCCTCGTACTGTTCACGCTGACTTATACTCGCTCGTGTGTCACGCTTGTACTTTCTCCTTCTGTCAAGCCGAAGGTACAAATGTAATTTTATATTATTTCTATTATCCATGATAATATGATGAAGATGAGTTAATAATGTTATATTATTGTTCATGTTGTCTCTTATATTTCATATGCTTCTTCTTTTATTAACATATACTGCGATGATGAAGATATGTCCTTCATGACCTTCGTTTGAAGATCATTATATCCTAAGGGAATTAATGCTTCGAAGGACAAAGAGCATTAACCTTTAACATTTTGTGTTGCCTTGTTCTTAATTCATAGCATTTAAGAACAAAGTCCCCAACATTGGCGCCCACCTTCGGTGTACCTACTTCCACAACCTTCAGCAAAGCACTGACCTTCGGCATGCCGCCGAAGAAGATAACAGCACCAGGGGCTGCTGCACTGCAGCCACTAGACACAAACCAGGAAACTCTCTCTCTCCGAGAGGCTCGAAGCCAGAAGATAAAGGCCACCAGTCCAACACTCCAGGAGGAGGAGTTGGATCAAGAGATCAGGGACATGGAAATCATCCATCAACAAGTGCAAAGGAAAAAGGAGAAAATGGCTCGGCTGGCCGATCTTCAAAGGAAGATCGACGAAGCTACTGAAGAAGTGCGTCATCTTGTTCAAGATGAACAAGACCGAAGGCCCCAACATAGGGAGCTTCGTCAAGAGGGCCTATTCAACGAAGATGGATGGTATGATGATTTTAGTCATGATACCTTTACTTTTGATGATGCTTCTCCCTTGGCAGCAGAACTGCAGGCTACCCCATGGCCCCCATCATACAAGCCACCTCAGCTTCCCATGTATGATGGGCACTCAGATCCAAAGCAGTTTCTAATGAGTTACGAAGCAACTATATCTTCGTACGGGGGCAATACCGCAGTCATGGCGAAGTCCTTCGTGATGGCAGTCCGGAATGTAGCCTAGACATGGTATTCTTCCCTTCGGCCAGGGACAATCACGTCGTGGCAGAAGCTCAAGGACATGCTGGTGACTAGTTTCCAAGGATTTCAGACGAAGCCAGTTATAGCTCAGGCCTTGTTCCAGTGCACGCAAGACCATGAGGAATACCTTCAGGCGTATGTCCGAAGGTTCTTGCGACTGAGGGCACAAACGCCTACAGTGCCCAATAAAATTGTCATTGAGGCCATGATCAAGGGTCTTCGGCCAGGACCTACTACTCAATATTTCACCAGAAAGCCCCCACAGACTCTGTAGAAGCTGCTTCAGAAGATGGATGAGTACATCCGGCCTGACAACGACTTCCGCCAAAGAAGGGAGGAAGCTTACAGATTCTCTGAGATGACCAGGGGCTTCGAGGGATGAATCCACCCGAGGCATGTCAGGTCGATCCACAGCTCCAGTCAGAACGACGACAACGGAAGCCAGCCTCAGAGGTCACAATACACCTCACAATCTTTGGGGCAACAACAAAGCTCTTTCAGGCCACCAGCTCCAAGGGGTAGAGGTGCTAGGGGCTTCAGAGGAAGATTTGGGGATCAGCCTAGGAAGATCTATTGCTTATTCTGTGGTGAGGACAAGGGCCTGTAGGGGACAGATATTCCTCGGGTCCACTGGAAGGCTAGAAGACCTCGTGAAAGGCCTTGGGCCCAATATTTCGCAAGGCCATCCCTTCGTGGGCCTGGGGAGGAATGTCTAGCAAAGTGGATTGACGCAAGATTGGATCAACTCAAGCCCGGATGGCCCAATGGATTTGAACGATGTCCACAACAGCGACACGACTTTCCCGCGCGGCATCCTCAAGCGCCGGAACTGAATTACGATAAGTCGGTGGAATTATAGGAAGATAGGCTCAGTTGGTTCACTATTTTTTAGGCACACGTTGTTATCACATCCGCATGTAACGCCCCACAGTCGAGTATATAAGGCATAGGGAGCATCCCCTCAAAAACATCTCACTACTTAGCCATCTACTCAGCTCCCTAGCATCTCTTATACTAGAGAACCCCCTTGTAACCCACCACATAAAAGATCCACATCAGGACGTAGGTGTGGAGGAATTGCCCGAATTATTCCGACTTAAGTGCCTAAGTCTCACCTTAGAGGCTAGACCACACTTAAATGGGAATAACCCGTCAATCCCTCGGATCTAGTCCGACAAGGCCACTGACAGGATCAAGTACCACAATCTCACTCGATGGTGAGTCACAGAGCAAATACAATAAAGCACAAAACCATACATTAAGGAGTATTAAATTATTACATCATCATCGGAGTTTTGCAAAAGTAACCATCATTGTTCTAGTGCAGCGGAATAAAACTAACGATAATTAAATAGAGAGATGGGGAAGTCTGTCCCATCACTCCTCATGCTCCTCCTCAGCCGAGGCAGGATCCCACTCGACTGTCCAACCCGGTGGCAAGATGGACGGCCAAGTCACTCCAGCAACCATGTCCTCCAGAGAACCTGTAAAAATTATGCCACAAGCAAGGCTGAGTATACTAATACTCAGCTAGACTTACCCGGTGTGAGGAGTCTACTCCTCTACCTCTAGACATGCAGCTGTTTAGCTGTGAGGTTGGGTTGCCAAAAGCACTAGCTGAGTTTCTATGTCAAGTTTTAACTTTGCCAATTTAAGTGTGACTCTCTTAAGGCTAAATGTGTACTATCTACTCATACATAGTAGCAACATTTTTAGCAATCAACATATTGTATCAACTCATCATATTTCCACTTGTTACTCAATGCAGTACAATGGATCAAGCAGTCTCATTAGCTGCGAGAAGCAGACGATTCGAATCGATTTTTGTCCTTGCAAGGTAAACCTAAACACACGATATGTAGGGGCACTCCGTCCCCACACACATCAACCGTCCCCATCGATTCCCTGGCAACAGATCAGGGCTCACCGCCTTGGCGTACAATGCCTCACTGACCCCGACTGCCGTCGTGCAGTGACCGCACTTGTACCCACCATAACCGGAATGGGAGACCACGTCTCAGGTCGCGTGAGGGGCAAAGTCTGCGGGCAGGTTCACTCAGGTACTAGGCTTACCGATTTACCATATTTCTCGGTATGTGTTTAGTACGTTCAAACGCTTCACACAGGTATCCGCACGTTAATCCTTATTCCAAATTTTCCATCTCGTGGACAACCAATCCCCATGGATTGTTGTCCACAGACTAGTATCATGATGATATGAAAAGTGGGTACAACCAATTCCTGATCTCGTGCGAGTGCTAGAAAAATCACTCGTCTTCTACCGAGATCCTAATTAGATAAGCAGCTACTCGACCTAGCATACTAGTATCCATCTCAAAAGGATTCCTGAGATCATGCAACTAGGGTTTCAAACAACTCCTATACCTAAGTGCACATCCATTCCTACAATCATTAAGTATAGTAAAATAGCATAAATAACAGGTTATGCATAAACCGGGGCTTGTCTTCCAAAGCTGTGGCAGGCAGATCCTCTGGTGCAGGCTCTGGTGCTGGATCTGGGGCTACCTCCTGAGCAGCTCCTTGCTCCGGCACGAGGACGTACTCTCCGTCAGCGAGGTTACAGTCTATCAAAATGCAAGGAATATGTATGTCATGATTATGCAGGATTTAATAACATTATGCTAAAGGAAGAAAAACCAAGTTAACGAGTAACTTAGGGTTTCTTGGTCATACGTGGCTTTTAGTGGTTTATGCTTATCACTCTAGGTTTAGGTTTTTGTTAAGGATAAACATAGAGGATTGGTATTTCCTTATTATAATTTAGTGGACAATTTACAAAAGGGTTTTAGGATGACACTAATTTCTATTATTCATTTTTTTCCTTTCTTTATTTTTCTATTTATGGTTTCTAGTGTAGGTTTGAACTACAACAGTGGTTTAACTTTTTTCCAAAAATTCTGTAAAAATTACAGTGGGTTGCCCTTGGTCACTATAGCCCATTCTAGGAATTTGAGGTTCAAAATAAAAAGGCTATGCTTTAGACCAAAAATAACAAAAATTGTGTAAATGGGCCACTTTGCACTACAACTCTTAATTAGGGGTGGGTTCTGTCCTAAGGGTTATTTTTGTTGGCATCTAACAGTAATAATAAGCTTCTGTGCCAAAAATCACAGAAAGCTAAGGGATGGTTATTTAGTTGTGATTTTCCAAAGTTTAATGCCAAAAAGGCACTTTCTACTGCCTTGCCATTTGAAAAATGTCAAACAGCAGATTTCATATTTTTCCTAAGTTCATAATAACAAAACATTAGCTATCCCAAGGGTTGGGGTGTTTTCACCTTGGGGTTATTTTTGTAGGGTTTTTTTTTCTAAGTTTTCCTTGTTTTCTTAAAATAAAAGGCATCCTATTTATTTTATACTAAACCAGAGTATAATAGATTTTTATAGTGAACTACACTGAATAAGTACCCTAACAAAAATAGGAGTGCCCCCTGGTTCATCATTTTAATCACCTTTTCTATTTTTCTTAACCTTAAGCATATTGTAAAATAAATGGCAAAAGCTACCTTAATGGGGTGGACAGAGAGGTTTAGCATTTTTAAACAGGTTAGTAGGTGGACATAAACTTCTCCAAATTTTCTTAACCTTAGTCAAATAGTGCAACTATTTTTCTTCCTATTATTTAGCTTTTGGCCAAAACAATAATTAAATCAGAACCCTAAAGTTTCCTGTAGTACATAGGAGTTTTATATTTTTCCTAAGTAGTTTATATTATTTAAGATCTGACAAAATTAGTTTGACTAAATTTGGATGAATAAAACAGAAGTTATGAATTATTCAAGTTCTGTTCAAATTTTAAATCAGATTTAATAAAAGGTTTCCTGGAAAACCACTTTGCACCGAGGTCCTTGGGTTATTTCTAAACTAACTCTCTCAGTTATACCCCCGCGCTACTATTCATCCGAGTCACTGACATTGCGCAAAACCCCCTAGCTTTCTTTTCTTCTCCCCCGCGGTCCCTCCCTAGGTTTAAACAGTACCCGCGCGAAAGAAAAGGGTGGCGCGGCTTACCGGCGGCGAGAGAGGTTCGGCGAGGGACGGGGTTGGCTCGGGGAGGCTCTGGCGGTCACAACGGTGTACGGCTTGACGGCGGGGGTGGCCGGAATCGCCCGGTCCACGTGCGCAGGCGGGTGCTCTCGTCGGCGGCGGGTGTGCCGGCCAAACCACGGCGACCTGGTTCAATCCAATGGCACGGTGAGCTTCACGGGGTGAAGTAGAGGCCGTGTGCACAAGGAATCGAAGAATGGCGCAGAGGATTACCCAGTCTACGCTCGCCGGCGGTCGGGTGGAGTCCGGCGACTGTGGACTGGCCTCTCCGGCGAAGCAAACTTCGATTCCTCGCTCGAGGACCTTCACCGAGGTGTGCTCAGTCCTCTCCGAGGGCTGGACGAGGTTGGGAAGGGCTTGGTTGGCCGGTCTACGGTGGTAGAGAGATCGGGCAGCAGCGGACACGCCGTGCACGGGCAAACGCCGGTGAGCTTGGGCTCCGGTGAGGTCGAGCATGCGCGGAGGGGTACGGTTAAGGTCCCTGGGGGCTTTATAGGCGCGGGCGCGGGCCATGGCGTCGGCTGGCCTTTGGCGAGAAGCGGGGCACGCGAGGTCGGGCGCGGGCGTGCTCTGGCGCGCGCAGAACGCGTCGAACACGTGGAGGTGTCCATCTGCCCGTGTTCAAAAGCTTGCTGAGATCGCAAACGTGCGAATCTTGGCAAAAATCCGGCGCAGACCTCTTCCTGGCACCTATGGCTATCTCTTATATGTGAGTTCCAAGGGAAGATAAGCCCTAGGTCAGAAGATATGCGGACGCCAAATCTGGCTTGTCCCCCTGCCCGCTGCGCGACAAAAGTGATGCCAAGACATGTCAAATGTCAAGGTCTCGGTCTCAACGTTTTCCAAGGGGTGCCCTAGGTGGTATGCCACATTTTTGGTATAGAACTTAGGTGGTTTTGGTGCCATCTTCAAGGTGAACACGGTGGATCTTTAGATTAGGTGTAGATTTTGACTTAGAGAGAATTAGAGAGCTCTAGCTCTTTCTCTACTTAGGGAATGAATTTGGGGTTTCTTAAGGGGTCTTTTAGGAATGTTTCCTCTCTATATTTGCAGATTAATAAGTTACTTAACTTTGTGCCAAAGGTTTGGTCATGATTTGCACCTTTTCTTAATCTCTCCCTGTCACACCCGGGTTTTAGGGCACCAAGACCCGGGCGCGAACATAATCACCAGGCGTGCTGGGACCAAGTCTCACACATATGATGAATCATGGCACAGGATCGAATGTCACATCTTTACTACATAACAGGAGTTCTGTACAAAATAAATAAATAATTACATTATAAGGAGACAACGGTCCAGCAACCCAAAGTTGACTGGGAGACGACGGCCTAGATCTCTCACGAACTCGCCACAGCATCCTCCACACGCCTCATCCTGTGGTACCTGTTCTTGACCTGTGGGGGGGGTGTGAGACAGCAAGAGTGAGCTCACATACGTTCATCGCTCAACAAGTTGTGGGGAATAATGTGCACGAACTCGCCAAAGGTGGGAGCTCACGTGAAGTGTAAGGCTTACCAAAGAGGATGGTTAGAGCTGAGCATTGCTTTTAAAGTTGGTCAAAATTTTATTAGCAATTACTAAGTATAAGTAAATACCACCCCAATTAAGTAGTAGAACAGAAGTAACAACCTCACCTGCGATGCAATGCATATGACAAATTGAGTTTAAGTTCCATAATTTAATCATGTGAGTGTCCGAGCTGCTCATGACCGTGAGCACGGCTAGTATACCAGTTTTACACTCTGCAGAGGTTGCGCATCTTTACCCACAAGTCATGTTACCCATCTGCCAAGGGATCGCGACTTCCCATACACCTCTACCGAGGAGGCGAGGCAGGGTAACACTACGAGGCCTTTACAAAGTTCCACTAGCTTCAGAAAACCCGCTACAGTTTATAGGAAGCTCCAATGCAGGAATCCCTTGCAGGACCGCCATTGCAGCAAAATCCTCCCGAGGGCCTCCCTACACTGACCACTCCCCTACTGCCCTTGCCCCTTTCGGGTAAGGTAGTCTTCCACTAGCTTTCCTAATTAATCGGCCAAGGGCGTCCCATTAAACCCTTGTGGTAGCACTGTTTTCCCGGGTGGTTCTCCATGTTCCAATTAACATAATGATCTTATCATGAACGATAAATAACAACGGATAACAAAAGTATAATCATGAGTAATGTATCTTCATACCCAAAACCACATAAAGCACTAGCAAGTACTACCCAAAAAGTTCAGTGGTAACAAGGTATAAAGATAATCAAATTAGGGTAACCTATTGGGTCCCATCAAAATTAACCTATGCAGATCATTATGATTAATCAGAACATGGCTGGGTAAAAAGAAGTGATCAAGGGCACAACTTGCCTGGGACTTGAGATTCCAGGTACCACGATGATCTTCAGATGACTCGTGACCTCACTGCTAGTCGTAGCAATACAGACAAACATTGTATAGGCAAAATTAACATTACACCAAACATATATGCAAAATACACAGTAATAATCTACACATTAAAATAAAATCACAGGAAAAAGAATTATTAATTTTGGAGTTGTAGATTTTAAGTTATGGATTTCCAACGATTCTATATGTTTTGCACAAGATTAATTAGTATATCAATTTTAATATGGCTTTCATGTTAAAACTGTGACACAAAATGATCAACAATAATATTACAAAATTATAGAAACTGGAATGGGTTAATTCGGAGTTCATATGCGTTTTCTACAAATTAAACAAGTTTCTGCATTTAAATATGTACTAAAAACTATTTTCTAAATGATTTTCCTGGTTTTATTAATTATCTGGACTGGGCGCAGATTTCTGGGAAGTGCAGGGGGTCTCGGGTAAGAATTCCCCAGACTCAGGGGAACACCCGAGTGGACTGCGGGTTGAATCTAGGAAAACAGAGGGGCTCTTTAGAAAGAAAGCCAGGGCGAAGGGGTATCGTTGATTCAGAGCCGTCCGATCTAAACCAAGGGCTCAAATTAAATCAGTCTCACTCGAACCGGTAAGCCCTCAGAACCATAGGATCAAGGATCGACGGCTCGGATCTAATTGGACAAACCGGTATTTCATGCTCTAATCTCAGCCACTCAGTTTCATATCCACGATTCAGATCGGATCGGGCCAAAGTAACATCGACCATTTAATCTGAGCCGAACACAGGGAGATCAACGGCCCTCGCATCATCACCTACCCCAGACCGAGCTGAGCGACGGCGCCATGCCCCCAAGCGGCCAAGCTCGCCGGAGCGCAGGCGACACGAGGCCCAGGCGCACTGCATCAAGTCTGGCTGGGTGCTACGCGTAGAGGGTGTGTGGGCGAGCTCGCTGGTGCCACAAATCCCACGAATCAGCCATGGCCAGAACTTGCCCACGACAGCACACCAACCGCGGCGAAGCGCCATGACCGGAGCAACCCAATCCGCCCCCACGATGCGTCGATTGCTAAATTAGTTGGCACAAAATGAAATTGGAACGATGGCGGTCCCAGGAAGGAGGAATCTTACAAGGGTGATGCCACGCCTGACCCTGTCCACGGTGCGGCGGAGATGGTGCTCGTCGGTGAGCAATTCCGGGGTCCTAGGACGCCACCATGCCCGAAGTCGCCGTGCTTCGATTCCCAGTGACCCAAGGAAATGCCCGAGCCAACAGCAGGGTCTCGCCAAGTAGGGAGCAGCGAAAACACCGACGGCGGCGACTTCCTTCTTTCTCTCTCTCCTCTCTGTCTGTTCTCTGAATGGCGCCGCGCGCTTAGGCTATCTTCTAGCTGAGCCATGACCCAAAGGAGGAACGTGGCTGTATTTATGTAGCCCGCCGGCCAAGATTGTAACAGCCCGCGCGGAGTTCGGCCATGGCGGCAGAAGCGGGATTCGGATTTCCGTTGGCGAGATCCGTGGGGGGGGGGGGGGGGGGAAGGATGGCCGCGCCGAGCGCGGAATCCGCGGGTGGTTGTGGATCTCAACGGAATCCCGAGCTCTCGCCCCGTCCGTTACGCGCGCGAGCTCGGCTTCAGATACAGCGCAGAGGAGTCCAGCTTGCGGGCGAGTGGGAGGTTGTTGCGCTAGCTGAGGCAAGGAAACCGCGAGCTCGCGGATTAGGAGGCGGTGGATTCGTTGATTCGGTTACGAGGTTGGGGACGATTCCGCCCAACGGGACCCACCCGACAGTGTCACGGAGGCAAGCCCAAGTGTGTGCAGAAGACAGACATGTGGGGGCCGCGCGCAAGTGACACCGTATGAGAAAAGGGGAGGGGAAGAGAAATGGGCCGGCCAGGGATCGGTGGACTGGTGGGTTGAGTGGGCCGGCCAGAAGTCAGCCCAGCCGAGTCTTCACTGTTTTCTTTTCTTTTCTATATTCTTTTCTCAATTCTAATTCCTTATTTTAAATCCAATTCAAATTCAACTCATATTTTGAGCTTCAAAATCTGCAAGTGTCTAAAATATTCCTAATGAATATAAACTCTACTGTTTATACTACTATTCTTTATTTATTTATTTTTCCTATTATTCATTTATGGAGAGAATAAATGCCTTCATTAAAATTCTCATTCCCATTTTCTGTTTATAATTCGAGGTCAAATTTAAGTTATGACCCCCTAATCTTGACAAAATGCATTGCAACAAATTCATCGACACACGATGCACGATTCTTTATTTATCTATGGATTTCTTGGCGAATTTAATATTATTAATTGAACATGAGGGAGAGCCCGATGGATTTTCAAAGGTCTTCAAAAAAAATCAAAATCCTATCGAAAATGCATTTATTTCTTTGTTTTATTATTATTATTTTTATTTTCTTTTCCTTTACCAATTTTAGGGCTTTACAAATCCTACCCCCCTTAAAAATAATCTCGTCCTCGAGATTAGTAAGAAAGGGGACCCAAAAAGTTTGGTTTGTAGTCTATGCTTTAATTTCTAGTTGGTTTTAATACCAAAAGATTTGTATTATTTTTTTTATCACAAATTGTCAGGTGATTAGGAAAGCATGGGTATATATATAGCTACTTTATTATGTAGGATAAAAGATGTCTCCAAAGTATGGATAGGTTTGGGTAAGGAAGGAATCCATCCTGAATTGTAGATCTTGACTCATCTTGATGATCTCACTTGATCCTTGAAGACTTGAGTTGGTGCTTATCCTTTCTTGATGAGGTTGATAATCTTCGGTCTCCTTCTTCGGTCTCCAATCTTGGTGTCTCCATCTATGTGAACCTATTGGGATTGTATGACTGAGTTGATCTATGACACTAACTTAGGCTTAAATGAATTAGGAGTATGGTTTTATCCTTTGTACTAGAATTAAGTAATTCACTCTAGATTAAATCGCAATAGATAGAATCTAGATTAGGTTGGTATTGCTAGATTAAACTAGTTAAGATCTGATTAATTTATTTAGGGACAAGTAGGTAGATATGGGTAGGATAAGTTATGATAGTTGAAAATCTTGGGTGCTTATAATTTTATGTTGGTCTAGTTATCTCATGATATATTATTTTTTAACGTAAGATGAACCTATTAGGGTAAGGTAGAATCCTTTAAGTTAAGAGGGATCCATCCTAAATAGATACACTTTAATGGAGGATAATCTAGGTTGTTTAGTTATCTTATGAATTTTATTTATTTATTTTTATGCCTATATGTATATGTAGGTGCAATTGAGGACATTAATCCACAACTCACCACACTCAATCGAAGAATCAAATCAGACAAGTATCATAAGAACAAACATTCAAGCATACCAATATCTACAAAAATAGTTTTGCTTTTGTTCCTAAGATTAGGTCTCCTATTCCTAAAGGTTACTTTAGGCACAGGATTTCAAAGTGTGAAATCCACATTTGTCTTTTAGAAAGAAAAGATAAGAATAATTAGAGTAAAGCGGAAATAGATGAGAATATATTAAGAAAAGTTTAGAAAGAATTAGAGTAGCAAAGGTAAGTAGATAATGGTTGTCCAGTTCTATCTAGGTTTCGTCCTACAGTCAACATTCCTCTGATACCACTTCTGTCACACCCGAGTTTTAGGGCACTAAGACCCGGGCGCGAACATAATCATCAGGCGTGCTGGGACCAAGTCTCACACATATGATGAATCATGGCACAGGATCGAATGTCACATCTTCACTACATAACAGGAGTTCTGTACAAAATAAATAAATAATTACATTATAAGGAGACAACGGTCCAGCAACCCAAAGTTGACTGGGAGACGACGGCCTAGATCTCTCACGAACTCGCCACAACATCCTCCACGCGCCTCATCCTGTGGTACCTGTTCTTGACCTATGGGGGGGTGTGAGACAGCAAGAGTGAGCTCACATACGTTCATCGCTCAACAAGTTGTGGGGAATAATGTGCATGAACTCGCCAAAGGTGGGAGCTCACGTGAAGTGTAAGGCTTACCAAAGAGGATGGTTAGAGCTGAGCATTGCTTTTAAAGTTGGTCAAAATTTTATTAGCAATTACTAAGTATAAGTAAATACCAACCCAATTAAGTAGTAGAACGGAAGTAACAACCTCACCTGCGATGCAATGCATATGACAAATTGAGTTTAAGTTCCATAATTTAATCATGTGAGTGTCCGAGCTGCTCATGACCGTGAGCACGGCTAGTATACCAGTTTTACACTCTGCAGAGGTTGCGCATCTTTACCCACAAGTCATGTTACCCATCTGCCAAGGGATCACGACTTCCCATACACCTCTACCGAGGAGGCGAGGCAGGGTAACACTACGAGGCCTTTACAAAGTTCCACTAGCTTCAGAAAACCCGCTACAGTTTATAGGAAGCTCCAATGCAGGAATCCCTTGCAGGACCGCCATCGCAGCAAAATCCTCCCGAGGGCCTCCCTACACTGACCACTCCCCTACTGCCCTTGCCCCTTTCGGGTAAGGTAGTCTTCCACTAGCTTTCCTAATTAATCGGCCAAGGGCGTCCCATTAAACCCTTGTGGTAGCACTGTTTTCCCGGGTGGTTCTCCATGTTCCAATTAACATAATGATCTTATCATGAACGATAAATAACAACGGATAACAAAAGTATAATCATGAGTAATGTATCTTCATACCCAAAACCACATAAAGCACTAGCAAGTACTACCCAAAAAGTTCAGTGGTAACAAGGTATAAAGATAATCAAATTAGGGTAACATATTGGGTCCCATCAAAATTAACCTATGCAGATCATTATGATTAATCAGAACATGGCTGGGTAAAAAGAAGTGTTCAAGGGCACAACTTGCCTGGGACTTGAGATTCCAGGTACCACGATGATCTTCAGATGACTCGTGACCTCACTGCTAGTCGTAGCAATACAGACAAACATTGTATAGGCAAAATTAACATTACACCAAACATATATGCAAAATACACAGTAATAATCTACACATTAAAATAAAATCACAGGAAAAAGAATTATTAATTTTGGAGTTGTAGATTTTAAGTTATGGATTTCCAACGATTCTATATGTTTTGCACAAGATTAATTAGTATATCAATTTTAATATGGCTTTCATGTTAAAACTGTGACACAAAATGATCAACAATAATATTACAAAATTATAGAAACTGGAATGGGTTAATTCGGAGTTCATATGCGTTTTCTACAAATTAAACAAGTTTCTGCATTTAAATATGTACTAAAAACTATTTTCTAAATGATTTTCCTGGTTTTATTAATTATCTGGACTGGGCGCAGATTTCTGGGAAGTGCAGGGGGTCTCGGGTAAGAATTCCCCAGACTCAGGGGAACACCCGAGTGGACTGCGGGTTGAATCTAGGAAAACAGAGGGGCTCTTTAGAAAGAAAGCCAGGGCGAAGGGGTATCGTTGATTCAGAGCCGTCCGATCTAAACCAAGGGCTCAAATTAAATCAGTCTCACTTGAACCGGTAAGCCCTCAGAACCATAGGATCAAGGATCGACGGCTCGGATCTAATTGGACAAACCGGTATTTCATGATCTAATCTCAGCCACTCAGTTTCATATCCACGATTCAGATCGGATCGGGCCAAAGTAACATCGACCATTTAATCTGAGCCGAACACAGGGAGATCAACGGCCCTCGCATCATCACCTACCCCAGACCGAGCTGAGCGACGGCGCCATGCCCCCAAGCGGCCAAGCTCGCCGGAGCGCAGGCGACACGAGGCCCAGGCGCACTGCATCAAGTCTGGCTGGGTGCTACGCGTACAGGGTGTGTGGGCGAGCTCGCTGGTGCCACAAATCCCACGAATTAGCCATGGCCAGAACTTGCCCACGACAGCGCACCAACCGCGGCGAAGCGCCATGACCGGAGCAACCCAATCCGCCCCCACGATGCGTCGATTGCTAAATTAGTTGGCACAAAATGAAATTGGAACGATGGCGGTCCCAGGAAGGAGGAATCTTACAAGGGTGATGCCACGCCTGACCCTGTCCACGGTGCGGCGGAGATGGTGCTCGTCGGTGAGCAATTCCGGGGTCCTAGGACGCCACCACGCCCGAAGTCGCCGTGCTTCGATTCCCAGTGACCCAAGGAAATGCACGAGCCAACAGCAGGGTCTCGCCGAGTAGGGAGCAGCGAAAACACCGACGGCGGCGACTTCCTTCTTTCTCTCTCTCCTCTCTGTCTGTTCTCTGAATGGCGCCGCGTGCTTAGGCTATCTTCTAGCTGAGCCATGACCCAAAGGAGGAACGTGGCCGTATTTATGTAGCCCGCCGGCCAAGATTGTAACAGCCCGCGCGGAGTTCGGCCATGGCGGCAGAAGCGGGATTCGGATTTCCGTTGGCGAGATCCGTGGGGGGGGAAGGATGGCCGCGCCGAGCGCGGAATCCGCGGGTGGTTGTGGATCTCAACGGAATCCCGAGCTCTCGCCCCGTCCGTTACGCGCGCGAGCTCGGCTTCAGATACAGCGCAGAGGAGTCCAGCTTGCGGGCGAGTGGGAGGTTGTTGCGCTAGCTGAGGCAAGGAAACTGCGAGCTCGCGGATTAGGAGGCGGTGGATTCGTTGATTCGGTTACGAGGTTGGGGACGATTCCGCCCAACGGGACCCACCCGACAGTGTCACGGAGGCAAGCCCAGGTGTGTGCAGAAGACAGACATGTGGGGGCCGCGCGCAAGTGACACCGTATGAGAAAAGGGGAGGGGAAGAGAAATGGGCCGGCCAGGGATCGCTGGACTGGTGGGTTGAGTGGGCCGGCCAGAAGTCAGCCCAGCCGAGTCTTCACTGTTTTCTTTTCTTTTCTATATTCTTTTCTCAATTCTAATTCCTTATTTTAAATCCAATTCAAATTCAACTCATATTTTGAGCTTCAAAATCTGCAAGTGTCTAAAATATTCCTAATGAATATAAACTCTACTGTTTATACTATTGTTCTTTATTTATTTATTTTTCCTATTATTCATTTATGGAGAGAATAAATGCCTTCATTAAAATTCTCATTCCCATTTTCTGTTTATAATTCGAGGTCAAATTTAAGTTATGACCCCCTAATCTTGACAAAATGCATTGCAACAAATTCATCGACACACGATGCACGATTCTTTATTTATCTATGGATTTCTTGGCGAATTTAATATTATTAATTGAACATGAGGGAGAGCCCGATGGATTTTCAAAGGTCTTCAAAAAAAATTCAAAATCCTATCGAAAATGCATTTATTTCTTTGTTTTATTATTATTATTATTTTTATTTTCTTTTCCTTTACCAATTTTAGGGCTTTACAAATCCTACCCCCCTTAAAAATAATCTCGTCCTCGAGATTAGTAAGAAAGGGGACCCAAAAAGTTTGGTTTGTAGTCTATGCTTTAATTTCTAGTTGGTTTTAATACCAAAAGATTTGTATTATTTTTTTTATCACAAATTTTCAGGTGATTAGGAAAGCATGGGTATATATATAGCTACTTTATTATGTAGGATAAAAGATGTCTCCAAAGTATGGATAGGTTTGGGTAAGGAAGGAATCCATCCTGAATTGTAGATCTTGACTCATCTTGATGATCTCACTTGATCCTTGAAGACTTGAGTTGGTGCTTATCCTTTCTTGATGAGGTTGATAATCTTCGGTCTCCTTCTTCGGTCTCCAATCTTGGTGTCTCCATCTATATGAACCTATTGGGATTGTATGGCTGAGTTGATCTATGACACTAACTTAGGCTTAAATGAATTAGGAGTATGGTTTTATCCTTTGTACTAGAATTAAGTAATTCACTCTAGATTAAATCGCAATAGATAGAATCTAGATTAGGTTGGTATTGCTGGATTAAACTAGTTAAGATCTGATTAATTTATTTAGGGACAAGTAGGTAGATATGGGTAGGATAAGTTATGATAGTTGAAAATCTTGGGTGCTTATAATTTTATGTTGGTCTAGTTATCTCATGATATATTATTTTTTAACGTAAGATGAACCTATTAGGGTAAGGTAGAATCCTTTAAGTTAAGAGGGATCCATCCTAAATAGATACACTTTAATGGAGGATAATCTAGGTTGTTTAGTTATCTTATGAATTTTATTTATTTATTTTTATGCCTATATGTATATGTAGGTGCAATTGAGGACATTAATCCACAACTCACCACACTCAATCGAAGAATCAAATCAGACAAGTATCATAAGAACAAACATTCAAGCATACCAATATCTACAAAAATAGTTTTGCTTTTGTTCCTAAGATTAGGTCTCCTATTCCTAAAGGTTACTTTAGGCACAGGATTTCAAAGTGTGAAATCCACATTTGTCTTTTAGAAAGAAAAGATAAGAATAATTAGAGTAAAGCGGAAATAGATGAGAATATATTAAGAAAAGTTTAGAAAGAATTAGAGTAGCAAAGGTAAGTAGATAATGGTTGTCCAGTTCTATCTAGGTTTCGTCCTACAGTCAACATTCCTCTGATACCACTTCTGTCACACCCGAGTTTTAGGGCACTAAGACCCGGGCGCGAACATAATCATCAGGCGTGCTGGGACCAAGTCTCACACATATGATGAATCATGGCACAGGATCGAATGTCACATCTTCACTACATAACAGGAGTTCTGTACAAAATAAATAAATAATTACATTATAAGGAGACAACGGTCCAGCAACCCAAAGTTGACTGGGAGACGACGGCCTAGATCTCTCACGAACTCGCCACAACATCCTCCACGCGCCTCATCCTGTGGTACCTGTTCTTGACCTATGGGGGGGTGTGAGACAGCAAGAGTGAGCTCACATACGTTCATCGCTCAACAAGTTGTGGGGAATAATGTGCATGAACTCGCCAAAGGTGGGAGCTCACGTGAAGTGTAAGGCTTACCAAAGAGGATGGTTAGAGCTGAGCATTGCTTTTAAAGTTGGTCAAAATTTTATTAGCAATTACTAAGTATAAGTAAATACCAACCCAATTAAGTAGTAGAACGGAAGTAACAACCTCACCTGCGATGCAATGCATATGACAAATTGAGTTTAAGTTCCATAATTTAATCATGTGAGTGTCCGAGCTGCTCATGACCGTGAGCACGGCTAGTATACCAGTTTTACACTCTGCAGAGGTTGCGCATCTTTACCCACAAGTCATGTTACCCATCTGCCAAGGGATCACGACTTCCCATACACCTCTACCGAGGAGGCGAGGCAGGGTAACACTACGAGGCCTTTACAAAGTTCCACTAGCTTCAGAAAACCCGCTACAGTTTATAGGAAGCTCCAATGCAGGAATCCCTTGCAGGACCGCCATCGCAGCAAAATCCTCCCGAGGGCCTCCCTACACTGACCACTCCCCTACTGCCCTTGCCCCTTTCGGGTAAGGTAGTCTTCCACTAGCTTTCCTAATTAATCGGCCAAGGGCGTCCCATTAAACCCTTGTGGTAGCACTGTTTTCCCGGGTGGTTCTCCATGTTCCAATTAACATAATGATCTTATCATGAACGATAAATAACAACGGATAACAAAAGTATAATCATGAGTAATGTATCTTCATACCCAAAACCACATAAAGCACTAGCAAGTACTACCCAAAAAGTTCAGTGGTAACAAGGTATAAAGATAATCAAATTAGGGTAACATATTGGGTCCCATCAAAATTAACCTATGCAGATCATTATGATTAATCAGAACATGGCTGGGTAAAAAGAAGTGATCAAGGGCACAACTTGCCTGGGACTTGAGATTCCAGGTACCACGATGATCTTCAGATGACTCGTGACCTCACTGCTAGTCGTAGCAATACAGACAAACATTGTATAGGCAAAATTAACATTACACCAAACATATATGCAAAATACACAGTAATAATCTACACATTAAAATAAAATCACAGGAAAAAGAATTATTAATTTTGGAGTTGTAGATTTTAAGTTATGGATTTCCAACGATTCTATATGTTTTGCACAAGATTAATTAGTATATCAATTTTAATATGGCTTTCATGTTAAAACTGTGACACAAAATGATCAACAATAATATTACAAAATTATAGAAACTGGAATGGGTTAATTCGGAGTTCATATGCGTTTTCTACAAATTAAACAAGTTTCTGCATTTAAATATGTACTAAAAACTATTTTCTAAATGATTTTCCTGGTTTTATTAATTATCTGGACTGGGCGCAGATTTCTGGGAAGTGCAGGGGGTCTCGGGTAAGAATTCCCCAGACTCAGGGGAACACCCGAGTGGACTGCGGGTTGAATCTAGGAAAACAGAGGGGCTCTTTAGAAAGAAAGCCAGGGCGAAGGGGTATCGTTGATTCAGAGCCGTCCGATCTAAACCAAGGGCTCAAATTAAATCAGTCTCACTTGAACCGGTAAGCCCTCAGAACCATAGGATCAAGGATCGACGGCTCGGATCTAATTGGACAAACCGGTATTTCATGATCTAATCTCAGCCACTCAGTTTCATATCCACGATTCAGATCGGATCGGGCCAAAGTAACATCGACCATTTAATCTGAGCCGAACACAGGGAGATCAACGGCCCTCGCATCATCACCTACCCCAGACCGAGCTGAGCGACGGCGCCATGCCCCCAAGCGGCCAAGCTCGCCGGAGCGCAGGCGACACGAGGCCCAGGCGCACTACATCAAGTCTGGCTGGGTGCTACGCGTACAGGGTGTGTGGGCGAGCTCGCTGGTGCCACAAATCCCACGAATTAGCCATGGCCAGAACTTGCCCACGACAGCGCACCAACCGCGGCGAAGCGCCATGACCGGAGCAACCCAATCCGCCCCCACGATGCGTCGATTGCTAAATTAGTTGGCACAAAATGAAATTGGAACGATGGCGGTCCCAGGAAGGAGGAATCTTACAAGGGTGATGCCACGCCTGACCCTGTCCACGGTGCGGCGGAGATGGTGCTCGTCGGTGAGCAATTCCGGGGTCCTAGGACGCCACCACGCCCGAAGTCGCCGTGCTTCGATTCCCAGTGACCCAAGGAAATGCACGAGCCAACAGCAGGGTCTCGCCGAGTAGGGAGCAGCGAAAACACCGACGGCGGCGACTTCCTTCTTTCTCTCTCTCCTCTCTGTCTGTTCTCTGAATGGCGCCGCGTGCTTAGGCTATCTTCTAGCTGAGCCATGACCCAAAGGAGGAACGTGGCCGTATTTATGTAGCCCGCCGGCCAAGATTGTAACAGCCCGCGCGGAGTTCGGCCATGGCGGCAGAAGCGGGATTCGGATTTCCGTTGGCGAGATCCGTGGGGGGGAAGGATGGCCGCGCCGAGCGCGGAATCCGCGGGTGGTTGTGGATCTCAACGGAATCCCGAGCTCTCGCCCCGTCCGTTACGCGCGCGAGCTCGGCTTCAGATACAGCGCAGAGGAGTCCAGCTTGCGGGCGAGTGGGAGGTTGTTGCGCTAGCTGAGGCAAGGAAACCGCGAGCTCGCGGATTAGGAGGCGGTGGATTCGTTGATTCGGTTACGAGGTTGGGGACGATTCCGCCCAACGGGACCCACCCGACAGTGTCACGGAGGCAAGCCCAGGTGTGTGCAGAAGACAGACATGTGGGGGCCGCGCGCAAGTGACACCGTATGAGAAAAGGGGAGGGGAAGAGAAATGGGCCGGCCAGGGATCGCTGGACTGGTGGGTTGAGTGGGCCGGCCAGAAGTCAGCCCAGCCGAGTCTTCACTGTTTTCTTTTCTTTTCTATATTCTTTTCTCAATTCTAATTCCTTATTTTAAATCCAATTCAAATTCAACTCATATTTTGAGCTTCAAAATCTGCAAGTGTCTAAAATATTCCTAATGAATATAAACTCTACTGTTTATACTATTGTTCTTTATTTATTTATTTTTCCTATTATTCATTTATGGAGAGAATAAATGCCTTCATTAAAATTCTCATTCCCATTTTCTGTTTATAATTCGAGGTCAAATTTAAGTTATGACCCCCTAATCTTGACAAAATGCATTGCAACAAATTCATCGACACACGATGCACGATTCTTTATTTATCTATGGATTTCTTGGCGAATTTAATATTATTAATTGAACATGAGGGAGAGCCCGATGGATTTTCAAAGGTCTTCAAAAAAAATTCAAAATCCTATCGAAAATGCATTTATTTCTTTGTTTTATTATTATTATTATTTTTATTTTCTTTTCCTTTACCAATTTTAGGGCTTTACAAATCCTACCCCCCTTAAAAATAATCTCGTCCTCGAGATTAGTAAGAAAGGGGACCCAAAAAGTTTGGTTTGTAGTCTATGCTTTAATTTCTAGTTGGTTTTAATACCAAAAGATTTGTATTATTTTTTTTATCACAAATTGTCAGGTGATTAGGAAAGCATGGGTATATATATAGCTACTTTATTATGTAGGATAAAAGATGTCTCCAAAGTATGGATAGGTTTGGGTAAGGAAGGAATCCATCCTGAATTGTAGATCTTGACTCATCTTGATGATCTCACTTGATCCTTGAAGACTTGAGTTGGTGCTTATCCTTTCTTGATGAGGTTGATAATCTTCGGTCTCCTTCTTCGGTCTCCAATCTTGGTGTCTCCATCTATGTGAACCTATTGGGATTGTATGGCTGAGTTGATCTATGACACTAACTTAGGCTTAAATGAATTAGGAGTATGGTTTTATCCTTTGTACTAGAATTAAGTAATTCACTCTAGATTAAATCGCAATAGATAGAATCTAGATTAGGTTGGTATTGCTGGATTAAACTAGTTAAGATCTGATTAATTTATTTAGGGACAAGTAGGTAGATATGGGTAGGATAAGTTATGATAGTTGAAAATCTTGGGTGCTTATAATTTTATGTTGGTCTAGTTATCTCATGATATATTATTTTTTAACATAAGATGAACCTATTAGGGTAAGGTAGAATCCTTTAAGTTAAGAGGGATCCATCCTAAATAGATACACTTTAATGGAGGATAATCTAGGTTGTTTAGTTATCTTATGAATTTTATTTATTTATTTTTATGCCTATATGTATATGTAGGTGCAATTGAGGACATTAATCCACAACTCACCACACTCAATCGAAGAATCAAATCAGACAAGTATCATAAGAACAAACATTCAAGCATACCAATATCTACAAAAATAGTTTTGCTTTTGTTCCTAAGATTAGGTCTCCTATTCCTAAAGGTTACTTTAGGCACAGGATTTCAAAGTGTGAAATCCACATTTGTCTTTTAGAAAGAAAAGATAAGAATAATCAGAGTAAAGCGGAAATAGATGAGAATATATTAAGAAAAGTTTAGAAAGAATTAGAGTAGCAAAGGTAAGTAGATAATGGTTGTCCAGTTCTATCTAGGTTTCGTCCTACAGTCAACATTCCTCTGATACCACTTCTGTCACACCCGAGTTTTAGGGCACTAAGACCCGGGCGCGAACATAATCACCAGGCGTGCTGGGACCAAGTCTCACACATATGATGAATCATGGCACAGGATCGAATGTCACATCTTTACTACATAACAGGAGTTCTGTACAAAATAAATAAATAATTACATTATAAGGAGACAACGGTCCAGCAACCCAAAGTTGACTGGGAGACGACGGCCTAGATCTCTCACGAACTCGCCACAGCATCCTCCACGCGCCTCATCCTGTGGTACCTGTTCTTGACCTGTGGGAGGGTGTGAGACAGCAAGAGTGAGCTCACATACGTTCATCGCTCAACAAGTTGTGGGGAATAATGTGCATGAACTCGCCAAAGGTGGGAGCTCACGTGAAGTGTAAGGCTTACCAAAGAGGATGGTTAGAGCTGAGCATTGCTTTTAAAGTTGGTCAAAATTTTATTAGCAATTACTAAGTATAAGTAAATACCAACCCAATTAAGTAGTAGAACGGAAGTAACAACCTCACCTGCGATGCAATGCATATGACAAATTGAGTTTAAGTTCCATAATTTAATCATGTGAGTGTCCGAGCTGCTCATGACCGTGAGCACGGCTAGTATACCAGTTTTACACTCTGCAGAGGTTGCGCATCTTTACCCACAAGTCATGTTACCCATCTGCCAAGGGATCACGACTTCCCATACACCTCTACCGAGGAGGCGAGGCAGGGTAACACTACGAGGCCTTTACAAAGTTCCACTAGCTTCAGAAAACCCGCTACAGTTTATAGGAAGCTCCAATGCAGGAATCCCTTGCAGGACCGCCATCGCAGCAAAATCCTCCCGAGGGCCTCCCTACACTGACCACTCCCCTACTGCCCTTGCCCCTTTCGGGTAAGGTAGTCTTCCACTAGCTTTCCTAATTAATCGGCCAAGGGCGTCCCATTAAACCCTTGTGGTAGCACTGTTTTCCCGGGTGGTTCTCCATGTTCCAATTAACATAATGATCTTATCATGAACGATAAATAACAACGGATAACAAAAGTATAATCATGAGTAATGTATCTTCATACCCAAAACCACATAAAGCACTAGCAAGTACTACCCAAAAAGTTCAGTGGTAACAAGGTATAAAGATAATCAAATTAGGGTAACCTATTGGGTCCCATCAAAATTAACCTATGCAGATCATTATGATTAATCAGAACATGGCTGGGTAAAAAGAAGTGATCAAGGGCACAACTTGCCTGGGACTTGAGATTCCAGGTACCAGGATGATCTTCAGATGACTCGTGACCTCACTGCTAGTCGTAGCAATACAGACAAACATTGTATAGGCAAAATTAACATTACACCAAACATATATGCAAAATACATAGTAATAATCTACACATTAAAATAAAATCACAGGAAAAAGAATTATTAATTTTGGAGTTGTAGATTTTAAGTTATGGATTTCCAACGATTCTATATGTTTTGCACAAGATTAATTAGTATATCAATTTTAATATGGCTTTCATGTTAAAACTGTGACACAAAATGATCAACAATAATATTACAAAATTATAGAAACTGGAATGGGTTAATTCGGAGTTCATATGCGTTTTCTACAAATTAAACAAGTTTCTGCATTTAAATATGTACTAAAAACTATTTTCTAAATGATTTTCCTGGTTTTATTAATTATCTGGACTGGGCGCAGATTTCTGGGAAGTGCAGGGGGTCTCGGGTAAGAATTCCCCAGACACAGGGGAACACCCGAGTGGACTGCGGGTTGAATCTAGGAAAACAGAGGGGCTCTTTAGAAAGAAAGCCAGGGCGAAGGGGTATCGTTGATTCAGAGCCGTCCGATCTAAACCAAGGGCTCAAATTAAATCAGTCTCACTCGAACCGGTAAGCCCTCAGAACCATAGGATCAAGGATCGACGGCTCGGATCTAATTGGACAAACCGGTATTTCATGCTCTAATCTCAGCCACTCAGTTTCATATCCACGATTCAGATCGGATCGGGCCAAAGTAACATCGACCATTTAATCTGAGCCGAACACAGGGAGATCAACGGCCCTCGCATCATCACCTACCCCAGACCGAGCTGAGCGACGGCGCCATGCCCCCAAGCGGCCAAGCTCGCCGGAGCGCAGGCGACACGAGGCCCAGGCGCACTGCATCAAGTCTGGCTGGGTGCTACGCGTACAGGGTGTGTGGGCGAGCTCGCTGGTGCCACAAATCCCACGAATTAGCCATGGCCAGAACTTGCCCACGACAGCGCACCAACCGCGGCGAAGCGCCATGACCGGAGCAACCCAATCCGCCCCCACGATGCGTCGATTGCTAAATTAGTTGGCACAAAATGAAATTGGAACGATGGCGGTCCCAGGAAGGAGGAATCTTACAAGGGTGATGCCACGCCTGACCCTGTCCACGGTGCGGCGGAGATGGTGCTCGTCGGTGAGCAATTCCGGGGTCCTAGGACGCCACCACGCCCGAAGTCGCCGTGCTTCGATTCCCAGTGACCCAAGGAAATGCACGAGCCAACAGCAGGGTCTCGCCGAGTAGGGAGCAGCGAAAACACCGACGGCGGCGACTTCCTTCTTTCTCTCTCTCCTCTCTGTCTGTTCTCTGGATGGCGCCGCGTGCTTAGGCTATCTTCTAGCTGAGCCATGACCCAAAGGAGGAACGTGGCCGTATTTATGTAGCCCGCCGGCCAAGATTGTAACAGCCCGCGCGGAGTTCGGCCATGGCGGCAGAAGCGGGATTCGGATTTCCGTTGGCGAGATCCGTGGGGGGGGGGGAAGGATGGCCGCGCCGAGCGCGGAATCCGCGGGTGGTTGTGGATCTCAACGGAATCCCGAGCTCTCGCCCCGTCCGTTACGCGCGCGAGCTCGGCTTCAGATACAGCGCAGAGGAGTCCAGCTTGCGGGCGAGTGGGAGGTTGTTGCGCTAGCTGAGGCAAGGAAACCGCGAGCTCGCGGATTAGGAGGCGGTGGATTCGTTGATTCGGTTACGAGGTTGGGGACGATTCCGCCCAACGGGACCCACCCGACAGTGTCACGGAGGCAAGCCCAGGTGTGTGCAGAAGACAGACATGTGGGGGCCGCGCGCAAGTGACACCGTATGAGAAAAGGGGAGGGGAAGAGAAATGGGCCGGCCAGGGATCGGTGGACTGGTGGGTTGAGTGGGCCGGCCAGAAGTCAGCCCAGCCGAGTCTTCACTGTTTTCTTTTCTTTTCTATATTCTTTTCTCAATTCTAATTCCTTATTTTAAATCCAATTCAAATTCAACTCATATTTTGAGCTTCAAAATCTGCAAGTGTCTAAAATATTCCTAATGAATATAAACTCTACTGTTTATACTATTGTTCTTTATTTATTTATTTTTCCTATTATTCATTTATGGAGAGAATAAATGCCTTCATTAAAATTCTCATTCCCATTTTCTGTTTATAATTCGAGGTCAAATTTAAGTTATGACCCCCTAATCTTGACAAAATGCATTGCAACAAATTCATCGACACACGATGCACGATTCTTTATTTATCTATGGATTTCTTGGCAAATTTAATATTATTAATTGAACATGAGGGAGAGCCCGATGGATTTTCAAAGGTCTTCAAAAAAAATTCAAAATCCTATCGAAAATGCATTTATTTCTTTGTTTTATTATTATTATTTTTATTTCTTTTCCTTTACCAATTTTAGGGCTTTACACTCCCCTTTAACCAAGGTGTTTAGGAGATAGGGTTCAAGAGAGGTCTAGGGTTTACTCTCTTCTTGAACAAGGTGATAAGTGCACACAATTTGGGTAATGCTTTTGGTCATCCACATCTCTTGGTCAAAACCTAACCTCCAAGGCTCTTACACCCTGCTTCTTAAGGTTCTTCCACATGTGATCACAATCATTAGAGCATATATGTGCCCTAGCCATGGTAACACCTGAGGTGTTACAGCCCTCCCCCCTTAAAGGAATCTCGTCCCGAGATTTTAGGTAGAGTCCTCTAGAGGGGTGCCATGAAGGCGTGTTGGTGTGCTACTCTTTCTTTTACCCAAGTTTCTCTTGTTAACTGCTCTTCGAATGTCATTCTCTTTGCAACTTCAGAAGGAAGTCTTTTTTAAGTTAAATCCACAACTTAGACTACCCTTGTTATCTAAGTTTTTCTTATATTGGTATTCAAAGGGCAGGTGGGGGTGGGGTTCTGGGTTACGTACTGACTCCTTTGGGCAGGAAGTCGGGGAAGCGAGAGCGTAGAAAATCCTCAGTTTCCCACGTAGCTTCTTCTACTGAATGGTGATTCCACTGAACCTTATACATTCTGATAGACTTTGCCCGCGTTGACCTTTCTTTCTGATCCAATACCTTGACGGGGTACTCTTGATAGGACAAGTCTGGTTCTATCTCAATGTCTGGTTCAGGTAGCACTTCAGTGGGTAGGCGGACACATTTCCGCAGCTGAGATACATGGAACACATCATGAATAGCTGACATGTAAGGTCGCAATTCCAATTGATAGGCCACGGGTCCACAACTTGCTTTGATCCTATAGGGTCCAATGTAGCGAGGAGCTAACTTGCCCTTGATCCCGAATCTTTGGACACCCTTGGTGGGTGACACCTTAAGATAAACATGATCTCCCTCTTCAAACTGTAGAGGCTTCCGCCTCTTGTCATGATAGCTCTTTTGCCTGGCCTGAGCAGCTTCTAAGTTCTTTGTAATAACTCTGACCTTTTCCTCTGCCTCAAGTACCAAATCTGGCCCAAATATTTCCCTTTCTCCTGCTTGAGACCAATTCAGCGGGGTCCTACACCTTCTCCCATATAAGGCTTCAAAAGGTGCCATCTTTAGACTGGACTGATAGCTGTTATTATAAGAAAACTCTGCCAAAGAAAGACACTTGTCCCAATCCTTTCCGTAGTGTAGTGCACATGCCCGCAACATGTCTTCCAAAATCTGGTTTACCCGTTCTGTCTGGCCATCGGTTTGGGGATGGTATGCTGAGCTTCGTATTACCTGGGTCCCAAGTGATTCTTGCAGCTGCTCCCAAAAGCATGCCACAAACAGTGCTCCTCTGTCAGATACAATGGTCTTTGGAATACCATGCAACCGCACTATTTGATCAACATAAATTTCTGCATACTTCTCTGTCTTGTGGGTGGTAAGCACTGGTAACAAATGAGCAATCTTGGTCAATCTGTCCACAATAACCCAAATGGAATCATGGTGCCTGGAAGTATTGGGCAAACCCACGATAAAGTCCATGCAAATGTCCTCCCATTTCCACGATGGTATGTGAAGGGGTTGCAAAGGGCCTGCTGCCTTCAAATGACTGGCTTTGATTCTCTGGCAGGTATCGCACTCGGATATGTACTTGGCAATTTCCCTCTTCATCCTGGTCCACCAGTATAAGGATCTGAGATCATGGTACATCTTGTTGCTGCCTGGGTGCATGGAGAATTTTGAAAGGTGAGCTTCATCCAGTATCTTCTTTCTGAGCTCAGGGTCCTTGGGAACAACCAATCGATCTCCAAACCATAAAATTCCCTTGTTGTCCTGATGGAAGCACTTGTATTTCTCTGCCTTCTGCTCGATCATTTCCTTGATAACCTGAACACCCTTGTCTTCAATCTGTGCCCTGACTATTTGCTCTTGCAATGTGGGCTCCACCAAGATATAGTTTAAGTCACCAGAAAAAACAACTTCCAGGTTCAATTTGCACAACTCATCACAAAGGGTGGTAACCCTTGCATCCATGCTCATACAATTGCACTGGTCCTTTCTGCTCAAGGCATCTGCCACAACATTGGCCTTGCCCGGATGGTAATGCACTTCCAAATCATAGTCCTTGATTAACTCCAACCATCTTCTCTGCCTCATGTTCAGATCTGCCTAAGTGAAAATGTATTTGAGGCTCTTGTGATCAGTGTAAATGTTACAGTGAGCTCCCATCAGGTAGTGTCTCCATATCTTGAGAGCATGAACCACAGCTGCTAACTCCAGATCATGTGTAGGGTAGTTCTGCTCATGGGGTCTGAGTGCTCGGGAGGCATAAGCAATTACTCTGTTATCTTGCATTAAGTCACATCCCAATCCTATACCGAAAGCATCACAATAAACTTCAAAGGGCTTGGTGTTGTCAGGTTGAGCCAGCACTGGGGCTGTTGTCAAATGTTGCCTTAGTGTATGAAAAGCATCTTCGCACTTTTGGCTCCAATCATACTTGACTCCCTTCTTTAACAGTTCAGTCATTGGTTTGGCAATTCTGGAGAAATCCGGAATAAATCGTCGATAATACCCTGCCAATCCCAGAAAACTCTGAATCTGCCTCACTGTAGTCGGGGGTTTCCAATCCATTACCTCTTGTACCTTCTCAGGATCAACTGATATCCCATCCTAAGAAATTGTGTGACCCAAGAATTTAATCTCCTTCAGCCAGAATTCACATTTAGACAATTTAGCATACAACTGATGGTCACGCAGTCTCTGAAGTACAGTATGCAAGTGTTTAGTGTGCTCGACTTCATTCTTGGAATAGACCAGAATATCATCAATGAAAACGACCACGAGTTTGTCCAACTCTGGCATGAATACTGAGTTCATCAGGTACATAAAATAAGCCGGGGCATTGGTCAGCCCAAAAGACATCACCAAAAACTCATAAAGCCCATATCTGGTTGAGAAGGCCGTCTTGGGAATATCACTGGTACGGATCTTGATCTGGTGGTAGCCCGAGCGAAGATCTATCTTGGAGAACACCTTGGCTCCCACTAATTGATCAAACAAGACATCAATGCGGGGAAATGGGTATTTGTTCTTGATAGTCACCGCATTGAGAGGGCGGTAATCAACACACATTCTCAAACTCTCATCCTTTTTCTTCACAAATAAAGCAGGACATCCCCATGGTGAAGTACTTGGGCGAATGAACCCCTTGTCCAATAACTCTTGCAATTGCTTTTTCAGTTCTGCTAATTCTGCGGGAGGCATCCTATAGGGTCTTTTAGAAATAGGAGCAGTCTCGGGTTGCAATTTGATTGTGAACTCGATGTCTCGGTCAGGTGGCATCCCTGGCAATTCATCTGGAAAAACATCTGGGTAGTCACAGACCACTGGGATCGTTTCCACTAGAGATTCTATCATAACGAAGGCACAGGAACGGGTACAACCCTGGTCGGGTAGATATAAGGTGATCTCGCCATCCAAAGGGGAGTGGATCTCTATGGCTCTGGCTGCGACATCAATCCCCGCGTGGTGTCGTGATAACCAATCAGTCCCTAGGATGATATCCACACTATCCAATCCCATTATCAAGAGAGTGGTTTTAAAGACGAAACTACCCAGCTTAATTGGTACGTGTCTATTGATCTGATAGGTGGCAATCCTGCCTCCTGGTGTTGAAATTGTAATACCCCCGTTGGTGTGAAGGAAAGGTAACTGACATTTGGCACTAAATTTGGTACTGATAAAACTGTGTGATGCACCAGAATCAAAAAGAACAATAGCAGGATAATTCAAAACTGTAAAGATACCAGTCAAGACGGGTGCTCCCTCTGGGATATCAGCCATGGTGGTGAAGTTCAGCCTGCCTTGCCTCACTTGCACCTTCTACCTCTTGCCTTGGTTCTGATTAACATTCTGCCCCTTCTGGTTTCTGGGGCAATTCTTGGCATAATGTCCGGTGTTGCCGCATGTGAAACACCTGTTGTCATTTGTCTAGCGATATTGCTGCTGCTGCTGATTGTTCCTTTGAGCTGGAAACTGGGTACGGTTGGGTGTCTGCTGCTGCTGCTGTGGTCGGATCACCCAACGCTCTTGCTGTTGCTGAGGTCCCCTGCTCTGGGTGTCAGACACAATCCTGAAACGCTGTGGCTGAGCTGAAGGTCCTGCCATAGGGGTCTTCCTCTTCTTCTCTGCCTGACGAGCTGTGATACAGTCCTCCTGGGAGATGGCCATGTTGACCAACTCATTATAGCTGTTGGCCCTGACGGTGTTGAGACGGTCACGGAGCTTAGTGTTGAGCCCCCTCCTGAACCTGTCTCGCTTCTTCTCGTCCGTGTCTGCATGATATCCAACATACTGGCACAGGTCATTAAAAGCCTGAGCATACTACAACACTGTCCTATTGCCCTGAGTGAGTGCCAGGAACTCATTGAGCTTCCGGTCCATAATTCCGGCTGGTATATGGTGCCCCCTGAAAGCGGCCTTGAACTCTCTCTCCATTCCACCTCTCGGTCATCTGGCTGCATAGCAAGAAAATGGTCCCACCAAGTCCTTGCGGGTCCGCGAAGCTGCTGGGTGGCGAACCTGACCTTAGTGACCTCTGAGCAAACTCCATGGAGTAGCGGGAATTTGGATTCCACTACTCTTAACCACACATCTGCATCAAGTGGGTCCTCTGCCCTGGTGAACAATGGAGGCTGGGTACTGAGGAACTCCTGGTAGGTAGCTGCCGCGGGGTGACGCTGATGATCTCCACCTCCATAGTGCTGTGGTGGTGGCTGGCGCTGAGCTAGCTGCCTCAAGATCTCATTCTGCTGAGCCATTAGCTCCTGCAGAGTGGGAGGCGGTGGCGGCGGTGGAGGAACGCGCTCATTCTGACCGCGACGCGCTCTCCCAGCCATCTGAAAAATCACATATATTCTCAATAACACATTTTTAAGATTCAAGGTTCAATCGCGAAGAAGAGTCAAAAGGCGAAGTGATAGATTCTTGCATAAACATAAAGGATTTCACAGGGCATAAACTTTTCTTCCCAAATTAAGACTAACATCATCCATCAACCATGCTTCCAAAAGAGTTCATCATGATTACATCAACGGCCCAAAAGACTCAACTCTATCTAGCCTAGTACCCCAAGGGTGCAAAAGCTAAGCTAGCTGTGAGGAGTCCTACCATCACCGACTTCTAACCCTACTCCTGATACCTAGTGGGCAAACGAGGCAACACTCGACTCGGGGGAAGGTGGTCTCCCTGAGCCAGCAGTGTCCAAGCTGGAGGCAGGCTCCTCTCCTCCCTCAATGTCGACGTCCTCGTTGGCCTCCATATCCTGGATCTCCTGGTGATGCATATCCAGGTGCTCATTAGCCTCGGCAAGCTGCTGCTGGGTGTTAATAAGCTGATCCTCGAGAACCTCGTGGTGTTCTCCCTGGTCCCCACTAATTCCTCCAGCTCTTGGATCTCATTAGACAGCTGCTCCACCTGCAAATCCTTTTCCACCATCTTAGTGGACAAATCAACCACAAGCTCCTCTCTATTGTCCAGGGTGATCTTTGTTGCCTCCAACAGTGCCATCAGATGGGACATTGCTTCACCACGCATCACTTGCAGACGGTACAGGGCATTCATGCACCGCACGGTCAAGTGAGCAGTCTGACCTGGGTAGATAGCCCAGATGTCCTTGGCGTGCTCCACCCGATCCTTCCACATTGGGTCGTCCTCCCTTTCTACGGGGAACAAGCCAATGGGGTGGGTAGACAGCTCCAAGGGATGGAATCCGCAGAAATTGGTCAACCCGTGTAGAGCAATCGCCTCGATCGTGTCCTCAGCCCGGTATCCAAAGGACTTAGAGTCCAGTGAACGCCAGCTTGGCTGCAGGGGATGAGGCTCCAAGGTCATCCTCACCCTACAGCGGGGCACTCGGTGCTTCTCGAACTGCTGCACCTCGTACTGAGGAGGTGTCGTGTATCCGGCCCCCTGAAGTACCTCCCACAAAATGCGGGGAAAGCCCTCTCGTGCAAGCCCGTCAGTGTGGGACAATGCATTCCCGTCGTCTGAGGATCCGTGGGAAGTCATCTGTGCACGGTTAAGCGTAAGTAAAAGAAAAAGAATTATAAAAAGAAAAAGGAAATACGACTCAGCCTCTTTCTAATTATAAAAATGGTAATGGGGTACTTAGTTGGTCATCATTTTGTATTTAAGTCTTTACTCAATTATCTATTTGTTTATTTAAGAATGCATGCATGCTCGTCCTGAACGACCTCACATCAATATAAAGGGAATAGGGAAGAACTCCCATCCCTTATAGCAGCCTATAGGGCTTAAACACTTAGCCACCTAGCTACCCTTCTATCATCCTAAGGCTTCACGTCCTAGGTCTATCCTGATCGTCCTACGATCTATCCAACATTGTTTCTATCAAGTTTTACTTCGGAAAAGGATGGTATTTATATTTTATTGATTCCTCTGTGGTGGTATAAGCTCCGATACCAGCTGTGGCGGAACTGCCCGAATTATTCTGACTTAAGTGCCTAAGTCCCACCTTAGAGGCTAGACCACACTTAAATGGGAATAACCCGTCAATCCCTCGGATCTAGTCCGACAAGGCCACTGACAGGATCAAGTACCACAATCTCACTCGATGGTGAGTCACAGAGCAAATACAATAAAGCACAAAACCATACATTAAGGAGTATTAAATTATTGCATCATCATCGGAGTTTTGCAAAAGTAACCATCATTGTTCTAGTGCAGCAGAATAAAACTAACGGTAATTAAATAGAGAGATGGGGAAGCCTGTCCCATCACTCCTCATGCTCCTCCTCAGCCGAGGCAGGATCCCACTCGACTGTCCAACCCAGTGGCAAGATGGACGGCCATGTCACTCCAGCAACCATGTCCTCTAGAGAACCTGTAAAAATTATGCCACAAGCAAGGCTGAGTATACTAATACTCAGCTAGACTTACCCGGTGTGAGGAGTCTACTCCTCTACCTCTAGACATGCAGTTGTTTGGCTGTGGGGTTGGGTTGCCAAAAGCACTAGCTGAGTTTCTATGTCAAGTTTTAACTTTGCCAATTTAAGTGTGACTCTCTTAAGGCTAAATGTGTACTATCTACTCATACATAGTAGCAACATTTTTAGCAATCAACATCTTGTATCAACTCATCATATTTCCACTTGTTACTCAATGCAGTACAATGGATCAAGCAGTCTCATTAGCTGCGAGAAGCAGACGATTCGAATCGAGTTTTATCCTTGCAAGGTAAACCTAAACACACGATATGTAGGAGCACTTCGTCCCCACACACATCAACCGTCCCCATCGATTCCCTGGCAACAGATCAGGGCTCACCGCCTTGGCGTACAATGCCTCACCGACCCCGACTGCCGTCGTGCAGTGACCGCACTTGTACCCACCATAACCAGAATGGGAGACCACGTCTCAGGTCGCGTGAGGGGCAAAGTCTGCGGGCAGGTTCACTCAGGTACTAGGCTTACCGATTTACCATATTTCTCGGTATGTGTTTAGTACGTTCAAACGCTTGACACAGGTATCCGCACGTTAATCCTTATTCCAAATTTTCCATCTCGTGGACAACCAATCCCCATGGATTGTTGTCCACAGACTAGTATCATGATGATATGAAAAGTGGGTACAACCAATTCCTGATCTCGCGCGAGTGCTAGAAAAATCACTCGTCTTCTACCGAGATCCTAATTAGATAAGCAGCTACTCGACCTAGCATACTAGTATCCATCTCAAAAGGATTCTTGAGATCATGCAACTAGGGTTTCAAACAACTCCTATACCTAAGTGCACATCCATTCCTACAATCATTAAGTATAGTAAAATAGCATAAATAACAGGTTATGCATAAACCGGGGCTTGCCTTCCAAAGCTGTGGCAGGCAGATCCTCTGGTGCAGGCTCTGGTGCTAGATCCGGGGCTACCTCCTGAGCAGCTCCTTGCTCCGGCACGAGGACGTACTCTCCGTCAGCGAGGTTACAGTCTATCGAAATGCAAGGAATATGTATGTCATGATTATGCAGGATTTAATAACATTATGCTAAAGGAAGAAAAACCAAGTTAACGAGTAACTTAGGGTTTCTTGGTCATACGTGGCTTTTAGTGGTTTATGCTTATCACTCTAGGTTTAGGTTTTTGTTAAGGATAAGCATAGAGGATTGGTATTTCCTTATTATAATTTTGTGGACAATTTACAAAAGGGTTTTAGGATGACACTAATTTCTATTATTCATTTTTTTCCTTTCTTTATTTTCTATTTATGGTTTCTAGTGTAGGTTTGAACTACAACAGTGGTTTAACTTTTTTCCAAAAATTCTGTAAAAATTACAGTGGGTTGCCCTTGGTCACTATAGCCCATTCTAGGAATTTGAGGTTCAAAATAAAAAGGCTATGCTTTAGACCAAAAATAACAAAAATTGTGTAAATGGGCCACTTTGCACTACAACTCTTAATTATGGGTGGGTTCTGTCCTAAGGGTTATTTTTGTTAGCATCTAACAGTAATAATAAGCTTCTGTGCCAAAAATCACAGAAAGCTAAGGGATGGTTATTTAGTTGTGATTTTCCAAAGTTTAATGCCAAAAAGGCACTTTCTACTGCCTTGCCATTTGAAAAATGTCAAACAGCAGATTTCATATTTTTCCTAAGTTCTTAATAACAAAACATTAGCTATCCCAAGGATTAGGGTGTTTTCACCTTGGGGTTATTTTTGTAGGGTTTTTTTCTAAGTTTTCCTTGTTTTCTTAAAATAAAAGGCATCCTATTTATTTTATACTAAACCAGAGTATAATAGATTTTTCTAGTGAACTACACTTAATAAGTACCCTAACAAAAATAGGAGTGCCCCCTGGCTCATCATTTTAATCACCTTTTCTATTTTTCTTAACCTTAAGCATATTATAAAATAAATGGCAAAAGCTACCTTAATGGGGTGGACAGAGAGGTTTAGCATTTTTAAACAGGTTAGTAGGTGGACATAAACTTCTCCAAATTTTCTTAACCTTAGTCAAATAGTGCAACTATTTTTCTTCCTATTATTTAGCTTTTGGCCAAAACAATAATTAAATCAGAACCCTAAAGTTTTCTGTAGTACATAGGGGTTTTATATTTTTCCTAAGTAGTTTATATTATTTAAGATCTAACAAAATTGGTTTGACTAAATTTGGATGAATAAAACAGAAGTTATGAATTATTCAAGTTCTGTTCAAATTTTAAATCAGATTTAATAAAAGGTTTCCTGGAAAACCACTTTGCACCGAGGTCCTTGGGTTATTTCTAAACTAACTCTCTCAGTTATACCCCCGCGCTACTATTCATCTGAGTCACTGACATTGCGCAAAACCCCCTAGCTTTCTTTTCTTCTCCCCTGCGGTCCCTCCCTAGGTTTAAACAGTACCCGCGCGAAAGAAAAGGGTGGCGCAGCTTACCGGCAGCGAGAGAGGTCCGGCGAGGGGCGGGGTTGGCTCGGGGAGGCTCTGGCGGTCACAACGGTGTACGGCTTGACGGCGGGGGTGGCCGGAATCGCCCGGTCCACGTGCGCAGGCGGGTGCTCTCATCGTCGGCGGGTGTGCCAGCCAAACCACGGCGACCTAGTTCAATCCAATGGCACGGTGAGCTTCACGGGGTGACGTAGAGGCCGTGTGCACAAGGAATCGAAGAATGGCGCAGAGGATTACCCAGTCTACGCTCGCCGGCGGTCGGGTGGAGTCCGGCGACCGTGGACTGGCCTCTCCGGCGAAGCAAACTTCGATTCCTCGCTCGGGGAGCATCACCGAGGTGTGCTCAGTCCTCTCCGAGGGCTGGACGAGGTTGGGAAGGGCTTGGTTGGCCGGTCTACGGTGGCAGGGAGATCGGGCAGCCGCGGACACACCGTGCACGGGCAAACGCCGGTGAGCTTGGGCTCCGGTGAGGTCGAGCGGGCGCGGAGGGGTACGGTTAAGGTCCCTGGGGGCTTTATAGGCGCGGGCGCGGGCCATGGCGTCGGCTGGCCTTTGGCGCGACGCGGGGCACGCGAGGTCGGGCGCGGGCGTGCTCTGGCGCGCGCAGAACGCGTCGAACACGTGGAGGTGTTCATCTGCCCGTGTTCAAGAGCTTGCTGAGATCGCAAACATGCGAATCTTGGCAAAAATCCGGCGCAGACCTCTTCCTGGCACCTATGGCTATCTCTTATATGTGAGTTCCAAGGGAAGATAAGCCCTAGGTTAGAAGATATGCGGACTCCAAATCTGGCTTGTCCCCCTGCCCGCTGCGCGACAAAAGTGATGCCAAGACATGTCAAATGTCAAGGTCTCGGTCTCAACTTTTTCCAGGGGGTGCCCTAGGTGGTATGCCACATTTTTGGTATAGAACTTAGGTGGTTTTGGTGCCATCTTCAAGGTGAACACGGTGGATCTTTAGATTAGGTGTAGATTTTGACTTAGAGAGAATTAGAGAGCTCTAGCTCTTTCTCTACTTAGGGAATGAATTTGGGGTTTCTTAAGGGGTCTTTTAGCAATGTTTCCTCTCTATATTTGCAGATTAATAAGTTACTTAACTTTGTGCCAAAGGTTTGGTCATGATTTGCACCTTTGCTTAATCTCTCCCCTTTAACCAAGGTGTTTAGGAGATAGGGTTCAAGAGAGGTCTAGGGTTTACTCTGTTCTTGAACAAGGTGATAAGTGCACACAATTTGGGTAATGCTTTTGGTCATTCACATCTCTTGGTCAAAACCTAACCTCCAAGGCTCTTACACCCTGCTTCTTAAGTTTCTTCCACATGTGATCACAATCATTAGAGCATAGATTGCCCTAGCCATGGTAACACCTGAGGTGTTACAGTAGGGTGTTACGCATCTCAAAGTGGCCCGAACCTGTACAAGATTATCTACTATCTCTCATGCATCTGGCACGAACCATTGAGCTACAGTCGATAACACCGTCCTACTCCAAAAAAGCACCTCAAGGGGCAACCCTGGGTGCGCGGTCGGACCCAAAACACCGACAGATGGCGCGCCAGGTAGGGGGTGTGTCACCGATCCAAGCTAGCTCAATGGCCATCACTTTCCAGCATAAGATCATCCTCCGCCTTGGGTCCGTGTTCTGCTTTGGAACCATTTCATCCATGGCAGACGAAGAGGGAACTCTACATCGCATCGCGGATCCGCCGGAGAGAAAATCTTCCTCAACAATCTCCAGAAAAGCCGGAGCGAAGCAGGAAACAGCGCAACCTCCAGTGCTCCGAGCGAAGACTACCTCCTGCAAGCCAAGAGCAGAGGATCCGTCTACCAGGAGAACTCCACTGTCCACCTCGGAAAAATGGACACGGATTACAAGGAAAAAGGAAGCAAACGAGGTAAAGGCTCGTCAAGCTGCTCTTCTGGTACCTCCGCCCACAAAGGAGAACCGAAAGAAGCTTGTCACTACAACGGTTCCATTCTACCCTGACGTTGTCTTCATTGGAGGAAGAGTGGAATCAACCCCCATCTCTGACGATGAACCAACCGCGCCAGGAGAAGAACCTCTTCAGCGGGAATCTCGCCGACGAAGGAACCGACGCCGAAATATCCGGCGACATCATGAAGCCGGAGAGCGGGACCCGGCGCAGCCTGTGTCAAGAGATGAGATCTCAGAGATGGGAGAAACTCCAGAAGAATAGGTCTTCAGGGAAAGGAGGAATTCCCGATGACGTGATCGTCGGCAAGCTCAAGAGCAGGCCGAACAGGAGGCGAGACAACGCCGACAGAACCCTCTTCTCGGACAGAACTTGAACCCCGACTTCGCCCGAGCCATGAACACACCGAGTGAGGTCGGTGGAGTGATGGCTCGGATAGCCGATGTCCTCCCCCGGACCCCGGACGCCGAGGGCTATCGGCGGCTGCTCACTCGGGCAGCTAATCATCTTCTACCTCTCGCCCATCCACCGAGTGATCTACGACACGCCATCAACAGTGGGCGGGACGCACGGAGCTCCATCAACGCTTCGTGCGAACGACAACACGAGAATGAGATTCGGCACCGAGAAGAATATGATCGGGATCACGACATCCCTGCGCGAAGTCAGGCCACCAGAGTTGAGTTGGCAACGGCTTCGACCGGCGGCACGACCCGGGGACGGTCGAAGTACCACGTCAACAACTCCCCTCCCCTGGACCGACATCATCATCGTCGACAGGAGGACACATGTGGGGTATTGGCGCTCACTCCACGTCTCAGGGCCATTCAATGGCCCCCTAACTTCAAAGTCTCCAACATCGACAAGTACGAGCCTAAGCAGGACCTGGGAGGCTGGTTGGCTATCTACACCACCGCTGCTCGAGCCGCTAGGGCAAGTAAAGATGTAATGACCGCATATTTGCCCATCGTCCTCGGGCAGGATGCGCTGCAATGGCTACGACACCTACCCCGACACTGCATCGATGACTGGAGCGATTTCAGTCGGTGCTTCATCACCGACTTCCAATCCCTCTCCGACAAACCGGCGCAGCCATGGGACCTCAAATCCATCAATCGCCGAGGGGATGAGACTCTCCGGTCGTACCTCAAAAGATTTCAGACCATGAGAAATCGTATCCCCGAGGTTGCGGAAGCAGCAGCAATCGAGGACTTCTACCGGGGATCTAATGACTCGACCTTCGTCCGAGCCATACTGCAAAAGGCGTCGACTACCTCCGAGCAGCTATTTCGGGAAGCAGACCTCTACATCACCACCGACGAATGAGCTCAGAACCTCATCGGAGGAGCGAAGCCTGCACCGACGACACCGCGACATGACATGTAATACTCAAAATTGTATAAAAGGATTATATAGTGAATTCCTTATCTTATGTGCCATATTTGCATCATAAAAAGAGCATACATGAAAGTTGGAGATGAATTAAAACAAATGATAAAAAGAATATGCATCATGTTGGAGTTTTATATGTTTGCACATTAAATAAAATAATAAGGATAATAACAATGAGATAATAATTCTAAAGGTTGGATCAAACCCTAAATGGAAATTAGAGTTTGGAAATAAGAAAAAAAAGGAATATAAAAAAATATAAATAATATATATATAAATAAATATATTCAGAATTAATATCCCTAATTTCACAAATATAAGTTGAAGTGGTGAGCCATAGAAGTTTGAATTTAAGTTTGAATTCAAATTTAACTTGGAAATGGAGAAAAGAAAATAGAAAATAAAATAGAAAAAGATTAAAACCTTGCCTGGGCCTCGGATTTCCCCTTTCGGCCCAACTGCAGAAGCACTCGCGCGGCCCACTCTATTCCCTCCCCTTTTTCTTTTTCCACCGCAAAACTGACGCGTGGGCCCCCTGGCCAAGAGACCCTGAGCGCTTGGGCGGGACTGCTTCAGCGTGCGGACTTGTCTTCCAGTCCCCGCTGCCATGTGGGTCCCGGTGGACAGCTTCTTCCTCTTCAACGATCGACCGAAGTGCCCGCTGCGAAATGTGGATGGCGCAACGGATTTCGCCGAGCATGGTGGGCCCGCTCCGTCGGTTGCTCATCTGCGCCTAAACACCATCATGTGGGGCCCAGGGCGCAGCGTCTTCACCTATCCTTTCTTCTCGCCGTAGTTCGCGGAATCGCGGTGAGCCGGGAGACTCGGGTGAGGCTGTTGCACGCGGTGCATGCGAACATGCACCATCCTCCATTGACCGAGATAAAAGGGACGCCGGGACTACCCCCTCGAGGCCTATCAGCTCCATCCACCCAGACCGCGACGCGCAGAGTACAGGCGCCGCCGCGCGGAAGTGAGTCAAACCGAGTGCGCCGCCACCGACGATTCCCCTTTGTGACTGCGCTCGGATCCGCACTGGTGGTCGAAGACGTTCGCCGGGAAGCAGTGAAGCTGCAGGAGCCCTCAAGTCGAGCTGAGAGCCACGAGGAACTCGGGAATTGCTCGCCGGAGACAGGCGTGGTCACGGATCCGCGCTTCACCACGGGCCGATCACCACCGTGCACCATCATCGGTGAGATGCCTGTACCTAGTTCCGTCCTTACATCAGTTACGTTTTGCTTCTGTTGGATCGAAGGTTGGGGCCAGGAATCGCAGACCCAGACCACTCCGGCGATGCCTCACCGCGGCTAACCGGTGGCGCCGCCGCACCTCGACGGGGCTCAGGGACGAACGACCCCAGCCGTTAGATCAGGTGCTTGCGGCCATGATTGCTCTTGGCACATACCGCTTCGGGACGTTGACGAGCACCGTCCGATTGAGATCTGACGCGTAGGTTCTAATTAGGCTATTTTAAATCGTGGCCGCGGATCACCGATCCAACGGCCACGGCAGCGTACCGGTTCGTCGCTGTTAGATCTAATCCTGTACGTCCAATCAAGATCCAATGGCCCTGAGAAACCCTAGCGCTGTGTGTGAGTAATTTGCATGGAAGCCCCTCGGTTTGGTTAAAACCAACCCGCCATTCACTCGTACTGTGCTCTGTGTCTTAGAAAATTTACACTGGGAACCCTGTGCTTACCAGAAAATGATGCCCAGTCCAGATAAGCAATAAAACAGGGAAAATCATTTAGAAAATAGTTTTTAGTACATATTTAAAGGCAGAAACTTGTTTAAATTCATAGAAAATGCATATGAACTCCAAATTGGTCCATTCCAGCTCCTAAATTTTTGTAATATTATTGTCTAGCCATTAGTGCCTCTGTTCTGGCATGACAAACACATTAAAATTATTCTTTCACTTAATCATGTATTAAATACATAAAACCTTCAGAAATTCATATCTTAAAATCTATAACTCCAAATTTAGTGATTCCAGTTCCTATGATTTCATTTTAATGTGTAGATTTTTACTGTATATTTTATTCATCTGTTTGGTGTGATGTTGATTTTGGCTATACTATGTATGTATTGTGTTGATGCGAGTAGACGAGCAAGCCACTGTGGATTCTGAGGTTCAGCAAGTAGAGATAGCTGAGCAGGAGCTCGTGGAAGGCAAGTTGTGCCCTTGATCACTTCTTTTACCCATTCATGTTCTTATTATTCATAATGATCTGCATAGGATAATTTTGCTGGGACCCAATAGGATGCCCTAGATTTTGACTATCTTTATACCTTGTTTCACCACTGGTTTTACTACTAAATTTTTGGGTAGTACATGCTATTGCTTTATGTGGCTTTGGGTATAAAGATATTCATCACTCATTGTTATTCTTTTTATTATCTGTTTATTATTATTATTCATGATAAGATCATTATGTTAATGGGAACATGGAGAACCACCCGGGAAAACAGTGCTACCACAAGGGTTTAATGGGACGCCCTTGGCTGATTAACTAGGAAAGCTAGTGGAGGGCTACCTTACCCGAAAGGGGCAAGGGCAGTAGGGGAGTGGTCAGTGTAGGGAGGTCCTTGGGTTGATTTTGCTGCGATGGCGGTCAGGCAAGAACCCTGCACTGGAGCTTCCTATAAACTGTAGCGGGTAGTCTGAAGCTAGTGGAACTTTGTAAAGGCCTCGTAGTGGTACCCTGCCTCGCTTCCTTGGTAGAGGTGTATGGAGTCTGATCAACTCCGTGGCAAATGGGTAACACGACTTGTGGGTAAAGATGTGCAACCTCTGCAGAGTGTAAAACTGGTATACTAGCCGTGCTCACGGTCATGAGCGGCTCAGACACTCACATGATTAATTTATGGAACTTAAACTTAATCTGTCATTTCATTGCATGTGGGATTATTTTATTAATACTTTTATTTATATTTACTATGGTTTGGTATTTACTTACACTTAGTAATTGCTAATAAAATTTTGACCAACTTCTAAAAGCAATGCTCAGCTTCAGCCTTTATTTCATTGATCAGCCTTACACTTCATGAACTCCCACCTTTGGTGAGTTCATGCCACATTATTCCCCACAACTTGTTGAGCGATGAACGTATGTGAGCTCACTCTTGCTGTCTCACACCCCCCCACAGGAGAAGAACAGGTGGTTCAGGAGGAGCCACAAGGCGAGGAGTATGATCTGATCTAGGTGGCGTTTCTCAGTTGACATTGGCGCCAACGATCCTTAGTTTGTTTTATGTTTATTCTTTTATTTTGTATTAAGTCTTCCGCTATGTAATAAATACTCTGATGTTTTATGACATTTATCTCTATACACTCTGTTATTATATATGTTGTCTTCTTTGGCGCATGTATGAGATGCACCCGGCTTTGTTCCTTAAAAACCGGGTGTTACAGAAGTGGTATCAGAGGAAATGTTGACTGTAGGACGAAACCTAGATAGAAATGGACAAACCCTTACCTACTTACCTTACTCTGATTCTTCTATACTCATCTTATCTTGATCCTGTCTCACCTTCTACTGCTCTACTCTGATCACTCTTACCTTTTCTACTCTAAGACAAGATGGATTTCACACTTTGGAATCCTACAATTATGACTTTCTTAGAAGATAGGGGGACTAAGACAAAATTAAACCTATTTTTTATATTTAAAAATGTTGTTTGATTGTTCTGATGATCAATGCCTGATTTGCTTCTTTGATTGATTGAAATACTATAGACGGGCATCTTAGCATGTACCACCATAAGGTAATGAATTAACTTTAGTAGGTGACACACTAATCTACTTAGTTAATAAATCCCCCGCAGTAACATTTCTCGTAATTACTCGCCTTGTCTACAAATTCTTCCTTTCTTACCCTGTGTTTCTAACCAAGATGGGCTACCCCTATAGTGTTAAAAGAGAGCACTATAGACATGATCCTTGGTATGTCATGGTTAAGAAAGGCAAAGGCAGTATATACATCGTGCTAAGGGAACCGTAGAACTCACCCGTTCCAAAGGAGAAAGATTTGAAGTTGGAATTGTAGTAACTACCGCCACCAGACTAGCGGCATTCTTAGTAGATGAGAAGTTTGTTGGTGTCAACATCCATGTGGTTAGGGATTTTTCGGATGTCTTCCCAGAAGAGTTACCAAGGATGCCACCAAATAGGGAAGTCGAGTTCGTTATTGATCTCTTACCTAAGACTACTCCTACTCCCAAATGGCCATACAGGATGCCGGTTGAAGAACTAAAGGAACTGAAGAAGCAGTTAACGGAGTTGCAAGAGGCTGGGTACATTCGTCCGAGTCTTCACCTTGGAGAGCACCGATTTTTTTTTTGTTTTTTTGTACAGAAGAAAGATGGATTGCAAGGGATGTGCGTGGATTATAGGTCTCTTAACGACGTCACTGGGAAGAACAAGTGACCATTACCCTGCATTAAGGATTTATTTAATCAGATGAGAGGCACAAGGGTATTCTCGAAGATTGATCTCAGATCGGGATACCATCAAATGAAGATTAGGCCATCGGATATTCCCAAGACGGCTTTCTCGACCCGATATGGATTATGTGAGTTCACCGTTATGTCATTTGGATTAACCAATGCACCAGCTTATTTTATGAATTTGATGAATAAGATGTTTATGGAGTATTTGGACAAATTCGCCGTGGTTTTCATCGACGATATTTTTAATTATTCCAAGAGAGATAGTGATCATGAGGAACACCTAATATTGGTGCCACAGAAGCTACGAGATAATCAACTCTATGCCAAGTACAGTAAATGCGAGTTCTGGATTGACAAGGTGCCATTCCTTGGTCATATTATTTCTAATGGAGGAATAGCAGTGGATCCTGCTGAAGTGAAGGAGATAATGGAGTGGAGAGTGCCCACTACAGTTACCGAGGTTCGGAGTTTCTTGGGGCTAGCAGGATATTATCTGAGATTTATAGAAGGATTCTCTAAGATTGCCAAGCCTATGACATCGCTTCTGGAGAAAGGAAGAGAGTTTAAGTGGGATGACAAATGTCAAGGAAGCTTTGATCAATTGAAGGAGAGATTGATGTCTCCACCAGTGTTGGTAATGCCAGACTTACATAAAGGATTTGATATCTATTGTGACGCATGTGGCCAAGGATTGGGATGTGTGCTCATGCAAGAAGGACATGTGATCGCCTATGCATCTCGTCAGTTGCGGAAACATGAATTGAACTACCCCACTCATGATTTAGAGCTGGCAGCAGTTGTGCATGCACTTAAGATATGGAGACATTACATTATGGGAACTAAGTGCCAAGTATATACGGATCATAAGAGTTTGAAGTATATATTCACTCAGAAGGATCTCAACCTTAGGCAACGCCGTTGGTTGGAGCTCATTAAGGATTATGATTTGGAGATTCACTATCACTCGGGCAAGGCAAATTTGGTTGCAGATGCCTTGAGTCGAAAGGAGCATGTTCATTCAGCTGTTGTTGCCCAGCTACCCAATGAGATTATTGAGGATTTCAGAAGACTTAACCTGGGGATAGTTGCTCACACTGAAGGAGTCAGCATCGAATTGGAACCTACCTTGGAGCAAGAATTTTGTAAAGGTCAGGTTGGTGATGCTAAAATTCAAGAGATTAAGGATCTGATTACGGAAGGTAGAGTTCTGGAATTCACGGAGGATGAGCAAGGTACTATATGGTTCAAGGATCGGATATGTGTTCCGGAGATTGATAGCCTTCGTGAGACTATATTGAAAGAAGCTCATGATTCTGACTACTCTATCCACCCTGGTAGCATTAAGATGTATCAGGATTTGAAGCAAAAGTATTGGTGGTATGGACTGAAAAGAGATGTTGCTGCCCATGTGGGTAAGTGTGATGTGTGTCAAAGAGTTAAGGCTGAACATCAAAGACCAGCTGGACTATTGCACCCATTGAAGATACCTGAGTGGAAATGGGAAGAAATTGGTATGGATTTCATTGTTGGACTACCCCGCACCCCTGCTGGGTATGACTCTATTTGGGTAATTGTAGACAGATTGACAAAAGTGGCTCATTTCATACCTGTGAGGACTAATTATACGGGAGCCAAGCTAGCAGAATTGTATATGACTCGGATAGTTTGTCTACATGGAGTACCTAAGAAGATCGTGTCTGATCGAGGATCGCAGTTTACTTCTCGATTTTGGAAGAAGTTGCATGAGAGATTGGATACAAAGTTGAATTTTAGTTCAGCCTACCATCCCCAGACTGATGGACAGACGGAGAGAACTAACCAAGTGCTGGAAGATATGTTAAGAGCTTGTGCTCTCAAGCATGGTGGCAGTTGGGAGAAGAGCTTACCAAATGCAGAGTTCTCTTATAATAATAGCTACCAGGCCAGTTTGAAGATGTCACCATTTGAGGCTCTATATGGCAGAAAATGCATGACACCACTGTATTGGGATCAGACTGGAGAAAGACAGTTCTTTGGGCCTGAACTTACACAAGAGGCAGAAGAACAAGTTCGAATGATAAGAGAAAATTTGAGGGTTGCACAATCAAGGCAAAAGAGCTATGCTGATAATAGGAGAAGACTACTGGAATTTAAGGAGGGTGATCATGTCTATTTGAAGGTGTCACCTCTCCGGGGTATGAGAAGATTCAAAGTCAAAGGAAAGTTGTCCCCTCGCTTTATTGGACCCTTCTTGATCTTAAAGCGAGTGGGAGAAGTTGCATATCAACTGGAGTTACCCAATCATCTGTCAGATGTACATGATGTGTTTCATGTGTCCCAGCTAAAGAAGTGCCTCAGGGTACCTGAGGAGCAGTTACCAATGGAGGACCTTAGTGTGCAAGATGATCTGACTTATGCTGAGTACCCTGTCAAAATTCTGGACACTTTGACTCGAGTTACCAGAAATAAGGTGATAAAGATGTGAAAAGTACAATGGAGTCACCACGGTGAAGATGAAGCTACTTGGGAAAGAGAAGAAGAGCTTCGCATAGACTTCCCCCATCTTTTCCCTAAATCTTCTTAAATCTCGAGGGCGAGATTATTTTTAAGGGGGGTAGGATTTGTAATACTCAAAATTGTATAAAAGGATTATATAGTGAATTCCTTATCTTATGTGCCATATTTGCATCATAAAAAGAGCATACATGAAAGTTGGAGATGAATTAAAACAAATGATAAAAAGAATATGCATCATGTTGGAGTTTTATATGTTTGCACATTAAATAAAATAATAAGGATAATAACAATGAGATAATAATTCTAAAGGTTGGATCAAACCCTAAATGGAAATTAGAGTTTGGAAATAAGAAAAAAAAGGAATATAAAAAAATATAAATAATATATATATAAATAAATATATTCAGAATTAATATCCCTAATTTCACAAATATAAGTTGAAGTGGTGAGCCATAGAAGTTTGAATTTAAGTTTGAATTCAAATTTAACTTGGAAATGGAGAAAAGAAAATAGAAAATAAAATAGAAAAAGATTAAAACCTTGCCTGGGCCTCGGATTTCCCCTTTCGGCCCAACTGCAGAAGCACTCGCGCGGCCCACTCTATTCCCTCCCCTTTTTCTTTTTCCACCGCAAAACTGACGCGTGGGCCCCCTGGCCAAGAGACCCTGAGCGCTTGGGCGGGACTACTTCAGCGTGCGGACTTGTCTTCCAGTCCCCGCTGCCATGTGGGTCCCGGTGGACTGCTTCTTCCTCTTCAACGATCGACCGAAGTGCCCGCTGCGAAATGTGGATGGCGCAACGGATTTCGCCGAGCATGGTGGGCCCGCTCCGTCGGTTGCTCATCTGCGCCTAAACACCATCATGTGGGGCCCAGGGCGCAGCGTCTTCACCTATCCTTTCTTCTCGCCGTAGTTCGCGGAATCGCGGTGAGCCGGGAGACTCGGGTGAGGCTGTTGCACGCGGTGCATGCGAGCATGCACCATCCTCCATTGACCGAGATAAAAGGGACGCCGGGACTACCCCCTCGAGGCCTATCAGCTCCATCCACCCAGACCGCGACGCGCAGAGTACAGGCGCCGCCGCGAGGAAGTGAGTCGAACCGAGTGCGCCGCCACCGGCGATTCCCCTCCGTGACTGCGCTCGGATCCGCACTGGTGGTCGAAGACGTTCGCCGGGAAGCAGTGAAGCTGCAGGAGCCCTCAAGTCGAGCTGAGAGCCACGAGGAACTCGGGAATTGCTCGCCGGAGACAGGCGTGGTCACGGATCCGCGCTTCACCACGGGCCGATCACCACCGTGCACCATCATCGGTGAGATGCCTGTACCTAGTTCCGTCCTTACATCAGTTACGTTTTGCTTCTATTGGATCGAAGGTTGGGGCCGGGAATCGCAGACCCAGACCACTCCGGCGATGCCTCACCGCGGCTAACCGGTGGCGCCGCCGCACCTCGACGGGGCTCAGGGACGAGCGACCCCAGCCGTTAGATCAGGCGCTTGCGGCCATGATTGCTCTTGGCACATACCGCTTCGGGACGTTGACGAGCACCGTCCGATTGAGATCTGACGCGTAGGTTCTAATTAGGCTATTTTAAATCGTGGCCGCGGATCACCGATCCAACGGCCACGGCAGCGTACCGGTTCGTCGCTGTTAGATCTAATCCTGTACGTCCAATCAAGATCCAATGGCCCTGAGAAACCCTAGCGCTGTGTGTGAGTAATTTGCATGGAAGCCCCTCGGTTTGGTTAAAACCAACCCGCCATCCACTCGTACTGTGCTGTATGTCTTAGAAAATTTACACTGGGAACCCTGTGCTTACCAGAAAATGACGCCCAATCCAGATAAGCAATAAAACAGGGAAAATCATTTAGAAAATAGTTTTTAGTACATATTTAAAGGCAGAAACTTGTTTAAATTCATAGAAAATGCATATGAACTCCAAATTGGTCCATTCCAGCTCCTAAATTTTTGTAATATTATTGTCTAGCCATTAGTGCCTCTGTTCTGGCATGACAAACACATTAAAATTATTCTTTCACTTAATCATGTATTAAATACATAAAACCTTCAGAAATTCATATCTTAAAATCTATAACTCCAAATTTAGTGATTCCAGTTCCTATGATTTCATTTTAATGTGTAGATTTTTACTGTATATTTTATTCATCTGTTTGGTGTGATGTTGATTTTGGCTATACTATGTATGTATTGTGTTGATGCGAGTAGACGAGCAAGCCACTGTGGATTCTGAGGTTCAGCAAGTAGAGATAGCTGAGCAGGAGCTCGTGGAAGGCAAGTTGTGCCCTTGATCACTTCTTTTACCCATTCATGTTCTTATTATTCATAATGATCTGCATAGGATAATTTTGCTGGGACCCAATAGGATGCCCTAGATTTTGACTATCTTTATACCTTGTTTCACCACTGGTTTTACTACTAAATTTTTGGGTAGTACATGCTATTGCTTTATGTGGCTTTGGGTATAAAGATATTCATCACTCATTGTTATTCTTTTTATTATCTGTTTATTATTATTATTCATGATAAGATCATTATGTTAATGGGAACATGGAGAACCACCCGGGAAAACAGTGCTACCACAAGGGTTTAATGGGACGCCCTTGGCTGATTAACTAGGAAAGCTAGTGGAGGGCTACCTTACCCGAAAGGGGCAAGGGCAGTAGGGGAGTGGTCAGTGTAGGGAGGTCCTTGGGTTGATTTTGCTGCGATGGCGGTCAGGCAAGAACCCTGCACTGGAGCTTCCTATAAACTGTAGCGGGTAGTCTGAAGCTAGTGGAATTTTGTAAAGGCCTCGTAGTGGTACCCTGCCTCGCTTCCTTGGTAGAGGTGTATGGAGTCTGATCAACTCCATGGCAAATGGGTAACACGACTTGTGGGTAAAGATGCGCAACCTCTGCAGAGTGTAAAACTGGTATACTAGCCGTGCTCACGGTCATGAGCGGCTCGGACACTCACATGATTAATTTATGGAACTTAAACTTAATCTGTCATTTCATTGCATGTGGGATTATTTTATTAATACTTTTATTTATATTTACTATGGTTTGGTATTTACTTACACTTAGTAATTGCTAATAAAATTTTGACCAACTTCTAAAAGCAATGCTCAGCTTCAGCCTTTATTTCATTGATCAGCCTTACACTTCATGAACTCCCACCTTTGGTGAGTTCATGCCACATTATTCCCCACAACTTGTTGAGCGATGAACGTATGTGAGCTCACTCTTGCTGTCTCACACCCCCCCCACAGGAGAAGAACAGGTGGTTCAGGAGGAGCCACAAGGCGAGGAGTATGATCTGATCTAGGTGGCGTTTCTAAGTTGACATTGGCGCCAACGATCCTTAGTTTGTTTTATGTTTATTCTTTTATTTTGTATTAAGTCTTCCGCTATGTAATAAATACTCTGATGTTTTATGACATTTATCTCTATACACTCTGTTATTATATATGTTGTCTTCTTTGGCGCATGTATGAGATGCACCCGGCTTTGTTCCTTAAAAACCGGGTGTTACATGACATGAACCAACAACCCGACAAGCGTTGGGAGAAGTCCATGCCGCCGGACTACCCGCCTCTCACACTCGAGGAGCACCTCGCGGAGGTGAACGTACATTGGACGACATCCTCGACACCCAGTGCTCGTACCACAAGGACATGCACCACACCCTCTGGAACTGCAGAGACTTCAAGCACTCTGTTGGGAACGACCGACCCTTCCAACCTCTACCGCATCCCCCACCTCGAGGAGGACCTGGAGAACCTCGACAGCCTCAACAAAAGGAAGGGGGAGGAGGCGGAGCATTCCCGCGCGTCGACGGAGAAGTCAACGTCATCTTCGGCGGACATGGGTCACAAGAAAGTAAGAGGCAACAGAAGCTCAACGACCGTCAGATACTGGTGGCGGCCACCGGTCCTCCCGCCCATATCGATGGTCTGAACACCTGATCACTTTCACTCGGGCAGATCAGTGGCTCAACTTCGATCACCCGGGCAAATACCCGCTCCTCGTCGATCCGGTGATCCGAGAGAGCAGGGTAAAGAATGTGTTAGTGGATGGGGGAAGTAGCATCAACGTCACCTTCCCCCGAACGCTTCAAGGCTTGGGAGTCGCACTCAAAGAGCTCCACGAGTTAGACACTCCTTTCTTTGGCATCGTGCCGACTGAAGGAGAATATCCACTCAGACACATCTACATGTCGGTCACCTTTGGAACTCCGGAAAACTACAGAACCGAGTTCCTAAGGTTTGAGGTGGCGAATTTTGACTGTGGATATAACACCATCATTGGCAGGCCTGGATTGGCGAAGTTCATGGCCATTCCGCATTATACGTACATGATATTGAAGATGTCGGGACCACAAGGAATCATTACTATGCGTGCTGACTTCCAAGGCGCCGCGGAGTGCTTCCGAGTGGCCATTCAGGCGGCCCTCACCACCAAACCATCGACGACTTCTTCTGCGCAGGCAAACTCAAAGCCTGAGGAGGACCTCACAGTACCTGCGAATGAAGCTCAAGACGTGACCTCTATGCGGCCGACTAAAGAAACCAAGAGAATCAACCTCGGGTTCGCTGATGAACGCAAAACTGCCATCATCAGCTCTAGCCTGGATGACAAATAGGAAAGCGCGAACGTCCAGTTTCTGCAAGAAAACCGAGACGTATTCGCATGGCAACCTGCGGATATGCTGGGAGTCCCGAGAGAGCTGGCCGAGCACAAATTGAAGGTCTATCCCCAGGCGAGGCCGATCCGACAGAAGTTGCATCGTTTCACGCCCAACAAGAGAGAAGCCATCCGTGCTGAGCTGGCTCGCTTAGTCGTGGCAGGATTCATTAGAGAAGTACTACATCCCGAGTGGTTAGCAAATCCTGTTCTTGTACTCAAAAAGAATAAAGTGGATTGGCACATGTGCGTCGACTATACAGATCTCAATAAACACTGTCCGAAGGATCCCTTTGGACTTCTTAGAATAGACCAGGTGGTAGACTCGACCACCGGGTGTTCTGTGTTGTCCTTCTTGGATTGCTACTCTAGGTATCATTAGATCAGCCTGGCAAAAGAAGACGAGGAAAAAACAGCATTCATCACCCCGTTTGGAGCTTTCTGCTATACCTCCATGCTGTTTGGCCTCAAAAACGCTGGAGCGACTTACCAGAGAGCCATTCATACATGCTTAGCCGACCACTGGGGCAAGCGTGTAGAAGCTTACGTGGATGACATGGTAATCAAGACAGAAAACTCAGAAAATTTCATTGAAGATTTGCAGCTGGTCTTCAACAGTCTGTGGCAATATCGATGGAAGCTTAATCCAGAAAAATGTGTCTTTGGAGTACCAGCAGGAAAATTACTCGGATTCATTGTCAGCCACCGAAGAATTGAAGCTAACCCAGAAAAGATCGAGGCTATCATGAGGATGGAAGCACCGCGGTCATAGAAGAAAGTACAAAGACTTACTGGATGCATGGCAGCTTTAAGCAGGTTCATATCAAGGTTGGGACAAGTTGCTCAAGAAGGTGGACAAGTTGCTCAAGAAGGTGGACAAGTTCCAGTGGACTTCAGAAGCCCAGGAAGCTCTTGATGCACTGAAGAAATTCCTGACAACACTGCTAGTACTAAAGCCACCGCACCGAGCCACGCCGAGTTAGCCGGCTGAAGATATGATGTTATATATCTCTTGCACGACTCACGTGGTGAGCACCACGTTGGTAGTCGAGCGAGCAGAGGAAGGACATGCATATCCAGTACAACATCCCGTCTATTTCATCAGTGAAGTTCTAGGAACCTCAAAGAAGAAATATCCTCAAGTTCAAAAACTATTGTATGCAGTACTTCTAACTGCACACAAGCTTCGTCACTACTTTGACGACCACAAAGTCATAGTAGTCACTGGATTTCCAATAGGGGATATTCTCCACAACAAAGAAGCCATCGGAAGAATAGCCAAGTCGGCCTGCGAGCTGGGAGCTCACGACATCGAGTTTCGACCTCGCATTGCAATAAAGACTCAAACACTAGTTGACTTCGTATCAGAATGGACCGAGCAACAAGTGCCAGATAACCCAGAGATTACAGAAGTATGATAGATGTATTTCGATGGCTCGTTGAAGCTGCAGGGAGCAGCGTAGGGATCCTCTTCATTGCACCTAGAGGTGAACAACTCAAATATGCTCTTCAGTTGTTATTCTCAGCGTCCAATAATGCAACAGAATATGAAGCTTTGATTCATGGACTGAACATTGCCATATCACTGGGCATTAAGATACTGATGGTATATGGAGATTCACTGGTGGTCATAAGTCAGATAAATAAAGAATGGGATTGCTCGAATGACTCTATGGGCATGTAATGCACAACCATCTGAAAGCTGGAAGACAAATTTGAAGGGCTGGAATTTCATCATGTGGAGAGAGATCGCAACACGGCAGCAGACGCGTTGTCAAAACTAGGATCCAGTCGGACCCAGGTACCACCTGGGGTTTTCGTACAAGAAGTACCACGCCCGAGTATTTCCTTAGATCGGGCAGAAGAGTGCAATGTTCTAAGCCAGCCAGAGTCAGATTCTGATGACTGGAGGAAGCCAATCATCAGATATATAAAGAATGAAGAGGAGCCGGATGACAAAACTGCAGTAGAACGCATCGCAAGGCAGTCAACTCACTACACTCTCATTGGGGAAGCACTGTACAGAAGGGGCGCAACAGGAGTCCTCATGAAGTGCATTCTTTTGACTACTGGGAAGCAACTACTAGATGAGATCCACGTCGGGCAATGCGGGATACACGCAACATCCAGGACTCTAGTTGGGAAGGTCTTCAGGTCTAGTTTCTACTGGCCAATAGCAAAGAGTGATGCAGCCGAGTTAGTCCAGAGGTGTGAAGCTTGCCAATAATTATCAAAACAACAGCATTTACCAGCACAGCAATTGCAAACCATACCCGTAACATGGCCATTTGCGTGCTGGGGACTAGACATGATTGGACCATTCAAGAAAGCTCAAGGAGGATACACTCACGTGCTGGTTGCCATTGACAAATTCACTAAATGGATAGAGTACAAACCCATCGCTTCTCTGACTTCAGCTAAGGCAGTGGAATTCATACAAGATATAATATTCAGGTTCGGAATACCGAATAGCATTATAACTGACCTAGGATCCAATTTCACTAGTTCGGAATTCTTTGATTTCTGCGAACAAAGAAGCATCCAGATCAAATATGCATCAGTAGCACACCCAAGAGCCAACGGTCAGGTAGAAAGGGCTAATGGAATGATATTGGAAGCACTCAAGAAGAAAGTCTTCGATAAGAATGAAAAGTTCGCAGGGAAGTGGATTAGAGAGTTGCCGTATGTGGTTTGGAGCTTAAGAACTCAACCTAGCCGAGCTTTGCATGGAAACACTCCCTTCTTCATGGTCTATGGTTCGGAGGCAGTACTACCTGCTGATCTCAGGTTTGGGGCACCAAGGCTAATCTTTGAAAACATATCTGAGGCAGAAGCTACTAGACTGGAGGATATTGATATACTGGAGGAAGAACGATTGAATACAGTAATTCAGTTTGCTAGGTACCAGCAAACCCTAAGGCGCTATCATGATAAGGCCATACGACATCGATCCTTCGTAGTGGGAGACTTGGTCCTTCGCCAAATTCTAACCGGGGAAGGACGACACAAATTATTGCCACTATTGGAAGGGCCATTCATGGTAGAAGAAGTCACTCGGCCAGGATCATATCGACTTACTCAAATGGATGGCATGGAAATAGGGAATTCATGGAATATAGAGCATCTCAGGAAGTTTTACCCCTAGCCAGATTTCAAAGGCTATCGGGGCAGCATTGTATTCTGTAATCGGAAAATACATCATCAATAAAAAGACTTCATTCTCAAAGGCACTCAAACTATTTATTATCAATCTGCACACTTACTCGACTCAGGGTGATCACTATACCCTACTAACGGAGCAATCAGCTTAAGTCGGCAGTGACTTAAGACGGTGCAACATGCTCACGCTTACTTAACTTAGGGTGACCACTATACCCTACTAACGGAGCAATCGTCTTAAGTCGGCAGTGACTTAAGACGGTGCAACATGCTCACGCTTACTTAACTTAGGGTGACCACTATACCCTACTAATGGAGCAATCGGCTTAAGTCGGCAGTGACTTAAGACGGTGCAACATGCTCACGCTTACTTAACTTAGGGTGACCACTATACCCTACTAACGGAGCAATCGGCTTAAGTCGGCAGTGACTTAAGACAGTGGAACATGCTCACGCTTACTTAACTTAGGGTGACCACTATACCCTACTAACGGAGCAATCAGCTTAAGTCGGCAGTGACTTAAGGCGATGCGACATGCTCACATCTACTCGACCTAGTATAAGCATGCTTACGATCACTCGTCTTAGGGCGATCTCTATGCCTCACAAAAAATAGGAAGAAGTTTCGAAACTAGCATATTGCATTTACTTCTGCAATCGTAAAAACTGTTGAATTCAAACAACAGAAAAACAAAAATAGCATTCAGTACCAAGAACACGTTCTAACATAGTATTCGGGCACATTGATCACATACACATATGGTTCATGAATGTATTCAGTATTTCTACTTGGCAATGTTTTTCTTAGGAGCAACCGATGAAGAAGGGCGAGTTGAGGAGTCAGGAGCAGCTTTGACATCGACAACTATATCATCAGGAACAATCACGCCCGGTCTCCTCATCTAGATACGCCCCACGCGAATGGCTTTATCCATAGCCTTGTCGCGCTGAGCCTTCAGAATGGTGGAATTATCTTCGGCAACCTTGGTAGCCAGTCGAGCAGCTTCTAGCTCCTGGACGACTGATCTTCTGGAGGCACGCAGATCTTTGATGACAGAGTCTTTGCTCGACACCAATTGCCTAAGACGAAGGACCTCATCCTGGGACACTTGCAGCTCGTGACGGTGGTGCTCCAAATCTGCCATGGTAAAACGATGGCTCCTCTCCAAGATAGTCAAAGAATTATTGGCGTCACGATACAACCTATCATGATTATCGCGAGAAGCCGCAAGTACACGTTTTTCCTCCTACAGACAAGAATCAGCTCTCAAACACCCAGTAAGCAGTAAAAACACAGCAGAGAAAGTCAAGTAAGCTTACTTCATTAGCCGCCCTTTCAGAGTCAAGATGAGCACTGAGAGAGGAATTCAATGAATTGGCATCATCTAAGGAAGCAGAAACCCGAGCCAGGTCAATCTAACCTTGAGAATACTTCTCCTCGAGTTCAGAGTACCGCCGGGCCATATCTAACAAAAAACAGTTGAAAAAGGATACTCAGTTAAAAACAGACTAATCAAGTAGCCAAGGAAGAAACAAAGACGCTAACCAGCATTTGTCATTTTCAAATCAGATATCTGCCTCTAAAGCAGCATCGGATTCCAATGCGTCAAAGATAGAGCTCCTTCTGGGACGGAGGCACCTTGTGATCTCAATTGACCAGCTATCCCGTCAACCAAAGCCTGATATTGAATACAAATGAGTACAAAGACAATAATTTGCCTGGAGTATAGCCAGAATAGGAAAAGTGAGTGCACCTAGAGGGCGGTGAATAGGTGATCCTGTAAAAACTTGAAACTTAATCCGCAAAACTTGATTAGGAGTTAGCACGAATAAGCCAAGTGGCTAGAGAGGAGAACTTGCACAACACGATAACCACAAAGAGATCAACACAGAGATGGCACGGTGGTTTATCCCGTGGTTCGGCCAAGTCCAACACTTGCCTACTCCACGTTGTGGCGTCCCAACGGACGAGGGTTGCAATCAACCCCTTTCAAGTGGTCCAAAGACCCACTTGAATACCACGGTGTTTTGCTTTCACTATACTATATCCCGTTTGCGAGGAATCTCCACAACTTGGAGCCTCTCGCCCTTACACTTTGAAGTTCACAAAGAAGCACGGAGTAAGGGAGGGATGAACAACGCACACAAGACACGAAATCAGAGTATCAACACGCACACAAGTCACAACAAGAGCTCACAACACAACCCAGCGAGTTCACAACTCAAATGGAGCTCTAGTTGCTATCACAAAGAATCAAATGCGCGGAATCGAAGTCTTGGTGCTTAGGAATGCTTAGAGAATGCTTGGTGTTCTCCTCCATGCGCCTAGGGGTCCCTTTTATAGCCCCAAGGCAGCTAGGAGCCGTTGAGAACATTTCAAGAAGGCAATTCTTGCCTTCTGTTGCCTGGCGCACCGGACAGTCCGGTGCACCACCGGACACTGTCCGGTGCGGATCTCTTTCCTTATCTGGCGAAGCCGACCGTTGCAGTCTTGGAGCCGTTGGCGCACCAGACACTGTCCGGTGCACACCGGACAGTCCAGTGCCCCATCCGACCGTTGGCACTTGCCACGCGTCGCGCGCGGATTCCGCGGCCGACCGTTGGCCCGGCCGACTGTTGGCTCACCGGACAGTCCGGTGCACCACCGGACAGTCCGGCGAATTTTAGCCGTACGCCGCCGACGAAGTCCCGAGAGCAGCCAGTACACCTGAGTCAGCCTGGCGCACCGGACACTGTCCGGTGCACCACCGGACAGTTCGGTGCACCCAGACTGAGCTGACTTCGGCTGAACAAAGCCATCTTCAATTCCAACTTGATTTTTCCTGTTTCCAGCACTTAGACATAATACATTAGTCCCCAAAACAATATACTAAGCCTTAGAAACATACCTTTATACTTGATTTGTATTTGTCCACCATTTAACACTTAGGCACTTGTGTTGGACACTAAATCACCAAAATACTTAGAAATGGCCCAAGGGCACATTTCCCTTTCAATCTCCCCCTTTTTGGTGATTTATGCCAACACAATACAAAGCAAGTAGAACAAGTGCAAAATCAATTCAAATAAGAACTCAAGATTGTTTTGATGCAAATTTTGCGTATATGGATCATTCTTTGCCACCACTTGGTTTTTGCAAATCAAACTCAATTTCCTATCTCTAAGTCAAACACACTTATTGAAACATAAAGAGAGATATTTCAAGAGAAATTGATCAAAGATTCAAAAACTCCCCCTTTTTCCCATAATCAAATATTCTCCCCACAAGAGGCCAACTTTTGACAATAAGAGACAAACAAGAGTATTTTGACAAACAAAAACTCTAACTCTACTTTTTCAATATTCTCAAGTGGTAGCTGATCCATTTCTTGCTTTGGCCTTATTTTCTCCCCCTTTGGCATCAAGCACCAAAACGGGATCAATTTTGGCCCTTAAACCTCATTGCCTCACCAAAATCTTCAAATAAGAGTACAAAGGCAATAAGAATATGGAGATGAACTTGGAGTGAGTTACCCTCTCATCGGAGTGCAGTGGAAGTCTTGCATGGTCCAAGTTCACCTTTCCCTTTCAATCCACCTTTGAGACTAAATCAAGTAAACTCAAGCACACAGTTAGTCTCAAAGGGTCAAGTTGTAGCATGCCTCCCCCTAAATAAGTGCATCACTTGCAAATGGACTTGTGAGGTCCGGGGATCATGAGTACAACTTGAGCACCATAAATAAGCAAAATGCATAAGGGAACATGATCAAAGCATAAGACACATGTATGCTACACATCAATCCAAGTTCCGCGAATCTAAGACATTTAGCTCACTACGCAGCCTGCAAAAGGTCTTCTCATCTAGAGGCTTGGTAAAGATATCGGCTAGCTGGTTCTCGGTGCTAACATGAGACACTTCGATATCCCCCTTTTGCTGGTGGTCTCTCAAAAAGTGATGTCGGATGTCTATGTGCTTTATGCGGTTGTGTTCAACAGGATTATCCGCTATGCGGATAGCACTCTCATTATCACATAGGAGTGGGACTTTACTCAGATTGTAGCCAAAGTCCTTGAGGGTTTGCCTCATCCAAAGTAGTTGCGCGCAACACTGTCCTGCGGCAACATACTCGGCCTCAGCGGTGGATAGGGCAACGGAGGTTTGTTTCTTAGAGCTCCACGACACCAGGGACCTTCCTAAGAATTGGCACGTCCCCGATGTACTCTTCCTATCGACCTTACATCCAGCATAGTCGGAGTCTGAATATCCAATTAAGTCAAAGGTAGACCCCTTTGGATACCAGATCCCGAAGCAAGGCGTAGCGACTAAATATCTAAGAATTCGCTTCACGGCCACTAAGTGACACTCCCTTGGATCAGATTGAAATCTAGCACACATGCATACGCTAAGCATAATATCCGGTCTACTAGCACATAAATAAAGTAAAGACCCTATCATGGACCGGTATGCCTTTTGATCAACGGACTTACCTCCTTTGTTGAGGTCGGTGTGTCCGTCGGTTCCCATTGGAGTCTTTGCGGGCTTGGCGTCCTTCATCCCAAACCTCTTGATCAAGTCTTGCGTGTACTTCGTTTGGGAGATGAAGGTTCCATCCTTGAGTTGCTTCACTTGGAACCCAAGAAAATAGCTTAACTCGCCCATCATTGACATCTCAAACTTTTGAGTCATCACCCTGCTAAACTCTTCACAAGACTTTTGGTTAGTAGAACCAAATATTATGTCATCGGCATAAATTTGGCACACAAACAGATCACCATCACAAGTCTTAGTAAAAAGAGTTGGATCGGCTTTCCTGACCTTGAAAGCATTAGCAATTAAAAAGTCTCTAAGGCATTCATACCATGCTCTTGGGGCTTGCTTAAGTCCATAGAGCGCCTTAGAGAGCTTACACACGTGGTCAGGGTACCGTTCATCCTCGAAGCCAGGGGGTTGCTCCACGTACACCTCCTCCTTGATTGGCCCGCTGAGGAAAGCGCTCTTCACATCCATTTGAAACAACCTGAAAGAATGGTGAGTAGCATAGGCTAACAATATGCGAATTGACTCTAGCCTAGCCACAGGAGCAAAAGTCTCCTCAAAGTCCAAACATGCGACTTGGGCATAACCTTTTGCCACATGTCGTGCCTTATTCCTTGTCACCACCCCGTGCTCGTCTTGTTTGTTGCGGAACACCCACTTGGTTCCCACAACGTTTTGCTTGGGACGAGGCACCAGTGTCCAAACTTCATTTCTCTTGAAATTGTTGAGCTCCTCTTGCATGGCCAACACCCAGTCCGGATCTAGCAAGGCCTCTTCTACCCTGAAAGGCTCAATAGAAGAGACAAAAGAGTAATGCTCACAAAAATTAACTAATCTAGAACGAGTAGTTACTCCCTTGCTTATGTCACCCAATATTTGGTCGACGGGATGATTCCTTTGAATCGTCGCTCGAACTTGGGTTGGAGGTGCCGGTTGTGCTTCTTCCTCCATTAAATGATCATCTTGTGCTCCCCCTTGATCACACGCCTCCTCTTGATGAACCTATTCATCTTCTTGGGTTGGGGGATGCACCATTGTTGAGGAAGAAGGTTAATCTTGCTCCTTTTGTTCCAGTGGCCTCACATCTCCAATCGCCATGGTGCGCATTGCGGCCGTTGGAACGTCTTCTTCATCTACATCATCAAGATCAACAACTTGCTCTCTTGGAGAGCCATTAGTCTCATGAAATACAACGTCGCTAGAGACTTCAACCAAACCCGATGATTTGTTGAAGACCCTATACGCCTTTGTATTTGAGTCATAACCTAACAAAAACCCTTCCACCACTTTGGGAGCAAATTTGGAATTCCTACCCTTCTTCACTAGAATGTAGCATTTACTCCCAAAAACTCGGAAATACGAAACATTGGGTTTGTTACCGGTTAGTAGCTCATACGAATTCTTCTTGAGGAGGCGATGAAGGTAGACCCGGTTGATGGCGTGGCAAGCCGTGTTCACGACTTCCAACCAAAAGTGCTCGGGGGTCTTGAATTCTCCAAGCATTGTCCTCGCCATGTCTATAAGTGTCTTGTTCTTCCTCTCTACCACACCATTTTGATGTGGTGTGTAGGGAGCGGAGAACTCGTGCTTGATTCCTTCCTCCTCAAGATACTCCTCCACTTGAAGGTTCTTGAACTCGGACCCATTGTCGCTCCTTATCTTCTTCACCTTGAGCTCAAACTCGTTTTGAGCTCTCCTTAGGAAGCGCTTGAGGGTCCCTTGGGTTTCAGATTTATCCTGCAAAAAGAATACCCAAGTGAAGCGGGAAAAATCATCAACTATAACAAGACCATACTTACTTCCTCCTATGCTTAGATAGGCGACGGGTCCGAAGAGGTCCATATGAAGTAACTCCAGGGGTCTTGATGTTGTCATCACATTTTTGGCATGATGAGAGCTTCCCACCTGTTTACCTGCTTGACAAGCTGCACAAGGTCTATCTTTTTCGAAAGTAACATTAGTTAGACCTATCACGTGTTCTCCCTTTAGAAGCTTGTGAAGGTTCTTCATCCCCACATGTGCTAAGCGGCGATGCCACAGCCAGCCCATGCTAGTCTTAGCAATTAAGCATGCATCTAGACTGGCCTCTTCTTTTGCAAAATCAACTAAGTAGAGTTTGTCGTCTAATACACCCTTAAAAGCTAATGAACCATCACTTCTTCTAAAGACAGACACATCTACATTTGTGAATAGACAATTGTATCCCATATTACATAATTGACTTACCGATAACAAATTATATCCAAGCGACTCTACTAAGAATACATTAGAAATAGAATGCTCATTTGAGATTGCAATCTTGCCTAAGCCTTTAACCTTGCCTTGATTCCCGTCACCGAATATGATAGAATCTTGGAAATCTTTATTCTTGACGTAGGAGGTGAACATCTTCTTCTCCCCCGTCATGTGGTTTGTGCATCCGCTGTCGATAATCCAGCTTGATCCCCCGGATGCATAAACCTGCAAGGCAAATTTAGGCTTGGGTCTTAGGTACCCAACTCTTGTTGGGTCCTACAAGGTTAGTGACAATATCCTTAGGGACCCAAATGCAAGTTTTATCTCCCTTGCATTTTGCCCCTAGTTTCCTTGCAATCACTTTCCTATCCTTTCTACAAATTGCAAATGAAGCATTGCAAGCATGATAAATTGTAGAAGGTTCATTTATTATTTTCCTAGAAACATGAACAACATTTCTTCTAGGCATGTGATTAATAACATTTCTCCTAGCTAAATTTCTATCATGCATAATAGAAGAACTAGAAGCAACCATGGCATGAGAATTAAAAGCATCATAACTTCTATAAACATTTCTAGAATGTCTCCAATCATGATATATGAAGGCATGGTTCTTTTGAGTACTACTAGCCATAGGGGCCTTCCCTTTCTCCTTGGCGGAGATGGAAGCCTTATGGCTTGTTAAGTTCTTGACTTCCCTCTTGAAGCCAAGACCATCCTTAATTGAGGGGTGTCTACCAATCGTGTAGGCATCCCTTGCAAATTTTAGCTTGTCAAATTCACTCTTGCTAGTCTTAAGTTGGGCATTAAGAGTAGCCACTTCATCATTTAATTTAGAAATGCAAACTAGGTATTCACTACAAGCATCAATATTAAAATCTTTGCACCTATCGCAAATCATAACATGTTCTACACAAGAGTTAAATTTATTTGCTACTTCTAGTTTAGCATTTAAATCATCATTAACACCTTTTAAAGTAGAAATGGTTTCATGACAAGTAGATAGTTCACAAGAAAGCATTTCATTCCTTTTAACTTCTAGAGCAAGAGAATTTTGTGCACTTACAAATTTATCATGCTCTTCATATAAAAGGTCCTCTTGTTTTTCTAGTAATCTATTCTTATCATTCAAAGCATCAATCAATTCATTAATCTTATCAATCTTAATTCTATCTAAGCCCTTGAATAAGCATGAATAGTCTATTTCATCATCATCACTAGACTCATCCTCGCTTGAAGAAGCATAAGTAGTATTGTTTCGAGTACATACCTTCTTCTCCTTTGCCATGAGGCATTTGTGATGCTCGTTGGGGAAGAGGGATGACTTGTTGAAGGCGGTGGCGGCGAGTCCTTCGTTGTCGGAGTCGGACGAGGATCAATCCGAATCCCACTCCTTTCCAAGATGTGCCTCGCCCTTCGCCTTCTTGTAGTTCTTCTTCTTTTCCCACTTTCCACTCTTCTTTTCCTGGTCACTATCATTATCGGGACAATTAGCGATAAAATGACCAATCTTACCACATTTGAAGCAGGAGCGCTTCCCCTTCGTCTTGTTCTTGTTGGGGTGCTCCTTGCGACCCTTTAGCGCCGTCTTGAACCGCTTGATGATAAGGGCCATTTCTTCCTCATTAAGCCTGGCCGCCTCAACTTGCGCCACCTTGCTAGGTAGTGCCTCCTTGCTCCTTGTCGCTTTGAGAGCAACAGTTTGAGGCTCGTGGATTGGGCCATTCAATGCATCATCCACATATCTCGCCTCCTTGATCATCATCCGCCTGCTTACAAATTTCCCAAGAATTTCTTCGGGCGACATCTTGGTGTACCTAGGATTTTCACGAATGTTGTTTACTAGATGTGGATCAAGTACAGTAAAGGACCTTAGCATTAGGCGGACGACGTCGTGGTCCGTCCATCGCGTGCTTCCATAGCTCCTTATCTTGTTGACGAGGGTCTTGAGCCTGTTGTATGTCTGGGTTGGCTCCTCCCCTCTTATCATCGCGAATCTCCCGAGTTCGCCTTCCACTAACTCCATCTTGGTGAGCATGGTGATGTCGTTCCCCTCATGTGAGATCTTTTGGGTGTCCCAGATCTGCTTGGCATTGTCCAAGCCGCTCACCTTATGGTACTCGTCCTTGCACAATGAGGCTAACAACACAGTAGTAGCTTGTGCATTTTTATGAATCTGTTCATTGATAAACAAAGGACTATCCGAGCTATCAAATTTCATTCCACTCTCTACTATCTCCCATATACTAGGATGGAGAGAGAACAAGTGACTACGCATTTTGTGACTCCAACATCCGTAGTCCTTTCCATCAAAATGAGGAGGTTTACCAAGTGGAATGGAGAGTAAATGAGCATTGGTACTTTGAGGAATACGAGAATAATCAAAAGAGAAGTTTGAATTAACCGTCTTCTTTTTCTCATAGTCGTTGTCGTCGTCCTTTTGGGAAGAAGAGGATTCATCGCTGTCGTATAGACTATCTCTTTGATGCGCCTTGTTTTCTTCTTCCTTCCATCTTTTCTTTTGTGGCTCGAGCCTGAGTCAGTAGGCTTGTCCTCCTTTGGATCATTGACGAAGGACTCCTTCTCCTTATCATTGACCACCATCCCCTTGCCCTTAGGATCCATCTCTTCGGGCGATTAGTCCCTTTCTTGAAGAGAAGGGCTTTGATACCAATTGAGTGCACCTAGAGGGGGGTGAATAGGTGATCCTGTAAAAACTTGAAACTTAATCTGCAAAACTTGATTAGGAGTTAGCACGAATAAGCCAAGTGGCTAGAGAAGAGAACTTGCACAACACGATAACCACAAAGAGATCAACACAGAGATGGCACGGTGGTTTATCCCATGGTTCGGCCAAGTCCAACACTTGCCTACTCCATGTTGTGGCGTCCCAACGGACAAGGGTTGCAATCAACCCCTTTCAAGCGGTCCAAAGACCCACTTGAATACCACGGTGTTTTGCTTTCACTTTACTATATCCCATTTGCGAGGAATCTCCACAACTTGGAGCCTCTCGCCCTTACACTTTGAAGTTCACAAAGAAGCACGGAGTAAGGGAGGGATGAACAACGCACACAAGACACAAAATCAGAGTATCAACACGCACACAAGTCACAACAAGAGCTCACAACACAACCCAGCGAGTTCACAACTCAAATGGAGCTCTAGTTGCTATCACAAAGAATCAAATGTGCGGAATCGAAGTCTTGGTGCTTAGGAACGCTTAGAGAATGCTTGGTGTTCTCCTCCATGCGCCTAGGGGTCCCTTTTATAGCCCCAAGGCAGCTAGGAGCCGTTGAGAACATTTCAAGAAGGCAATTCTTGCCTTCTGTCGCCTGGCGCACCGGACAGTCCGGTGCACCACCGGACACTGTTTGGTGCGGATCTCTTTCCTTATCTGGCGAAGCCGACCGTTGCAGTCTTGGAGCCGTTGGCACACCGGACACTGTCCGGTGCACACCAGACAGTCCGGTGCCCCATCCGACCGTTGGCACTTGCCACGCATCGCGCGCGGATTCCGCAGCCGACCGTTGGCCCGACCGACTGTTGGCTCACCGGACAGTCCGGTGCACCATCGGACAGTCCGGTGAATTTTAGTCGTACGCCGCCGACGAAGTCCCGAGAGCAGCCAGTTCGCCTGAGTCAGCCTGGCGCACCGGACACTGTCTGGTGCACCTCCGGACAGTCCGGTGCACTCAGACTGAGCTGACTTCGGCTGAACAAAGCCATCTTCAATTCCAACTTGATTTTTCCTCTTTCCAGCACTTAGACATAATACATTAGTCCCCAAAACAATATACTAAGTCTTAGAAACATACCTTTATACTTGATTTGTACTTTGTCCACCATTTAACACTTAGGCACTTGTGTTGGACACTAAATCACCAAAATACTTAGAAATGGCCCAAGGGCACATTTCCCTTTCAAAAAGCCAAATTACCTGAAGATTAGAGAAGAATAAAGGAAATCCCAAATCACAAGAAGCCAGGTGGTGGCTCGACGAAGGAATATCAACCGGGGCAATCTGAAGAACATCACTAGGGATCAACTCAGCACCACCATCAGGCATCAGAACTCTAGCATCTATTGCGCCGACCTCTAAGGCGACTTCCTCATTTGAAGCATGCGTTGTTACCATGCCATCAGAATGTGGAGGAGAAGACCCAACGTGGACATCCATGGAGGTATGAGAAGGGGAGCCCACTTGGACGCCCTCGGGGGCTGGGTTGCAGCCCGCACTGCCCATCGGAGCCGGATCACCACTGGCAACACCCTCGGAGGCTGGGTTGCAGCTCGCGCTACCCACCCGAGCCAGATCATTACCGGCAACACCCTCGGGGGCTGAGCAACCGCTGGCACCATCCTTGAGGACTGGGTTCTCCGCAACAGCCACCTCTAAGGCTGAAGGACTCTCAGTCACCTCCATGGGAATTGAATAACCTTGACCAACCTCTTGGCTCCGAAGACTGCCTTCCAAGGTTGATGAGGCACGAGACGCTGCTCGGGATAACTCTAATCCCACATATGGAATGTCAGAACAAACGTCCATCATATCACCATCAGTTGGCTCGGACAACATATCCTCAGGAACGACATCCTCGAGAGCCTGATCAAAATTTGCTATGGATAATTCTTGTAGACCAACAAGAGTAGACAAAGCTGGAGAAGGAATATCGCTACTCCCCCACTGACTCTATAACGCCGACTGTTCTTCCGAATTAAGGGGACTTCCTCTTCTTCTTCCTCGTCCTCGTCAACAATACGGACAATAAACGGCACATGGTCATACCCATTGGGATCAGCTCTGGCAGGTTCATACCCATTGGGATCAGCATCAGCAGGGCCACACCCATTGGGATTAGCATCAGCAGGGCCACACCCATCGGGATCAGCTCCAGTAAAGAGTTCCACCGGTACTTCTTCAGCAGTAGAAGCAGAAGGGCCAGCATCCTGGTCCAAACACGACACTCGCTGAAGCCGTCTCTTTTTCTTTTTCTTCCCCTTGGCAGGTGCAGTTGGATGACCGGCCTGGCAGAGGCGTTTCGGGCGAGTACCATCAAGCTTTTGAGTGTTCACGGTTTTTTCAGGCTCTGGGATAGTCGCAACAGCCATTGTTTCAACAGGGACCGAGTCAGATGAATCCTCAACCAACATGTCCAGCATAGCACTTATCTCTGCATCACCTGGACTCATAGGCATCTCAAAGTGAACTTGCTTTTCATCATTGGGAAGATCACCAAGTGAAGCAACCAGAACCTCAACTTCTTGGAGAGAGGGTCGCACTCTAAGACCAAAACCACTGTCACCAGCAGGAGGATTGGACACAAAATTGAAAAAGGACTTGGAAGGTGGCAGATTCCAAGCAGAATATGCAACAGGAGCACCAATATTTGATACTTTGCCTCTAAGGATCATTTCCAGTTGGCTCACCAAATCCACAACAGGAATCCTCTTGTTGGTAACCCGGGTTGAGTCGGTGACACCACTATACAAATAAGCCGGGTACGCTCTGTCCTTCAGTGGCTGAATATTCTTAAAAACAAAGTCTGCAACCACAGCTTCAGCGGTAAGACCTCTCTCCTTCAACAAACAAATCTCAGCAAGCAGAACCTTGGCTTCTATTATCTCCAAGTTTGTGGGGGACTCAATCCAACTTGGAGCATGAACATCTGGTTGTCTCCCTGACCGAGGGGGAGGGACTTGCCATGGTTTTCCACAATGAACCACTCTAAGAGCCATCCTTTAATGCTATCCTTGAGTGGGATGTCAAGGTATTCCGTTTTCCTCCCACGGAGCATCTCCAGACTCGCACCACCCACGAGCTGGTGCTGCCCCCTAGCCATCCCAGGGCGACAATGATACAAGTACTTCCACAAACCGAAGTGAGGGAGAATTCCAAGGTAGGCTTCGCACAGGTGAACAAAGACAGAAATTTGCATAATAGAGTTGGGATTCAGGTGAGTCAGATTCAGATGGTAAAAGTCAAGGAGACCGCGAAAGAAGGGAGAAATGGGAAGAGCAAGGCCGCGGATAAGAAAAGGGATGTAAACAACGGACTCGTGGGTATCCTCTGTCGGGACAGTAACCCCACGACAAATCCGCCAAGAGCAAATCTCCTTCGAAGGAAGAACTCCGACAGAGACAAGATGGAGAAGATCCGACTCGGAAACAACAGACATATGATTACCTGCGAAAGGCAATTGGCTGTTGGGATCGATGGGAGGAATAATCGCAGCAGCAGAATTCTGACTCTTCCGCTTAGGCGCCATCACAATCTCGTCGGCGGACTGAGCGGAAGCAAAATCAAAGGAAAACAAAGGAGGTTCGGAGGCAAAAAGTGAGGCTAGGGCTTAGAATGCAGAGGCGTGCGGTGATGTGATACAAATGGGGTTTTCCCGGGTCAGACACCATTTCTAAAATGTGCTTAGTCATCACTCGGTCGTTATTTCTAAAACGCCGACGTGGCCTAATACGACTCGGTTGTTACTTCTAAAACGCTGACGTCGCCATTCATCACTCGGTCGTTATTTCTAAAACGCCGATGTGGCCTAATACGACTCGGCTGTTACTTCTAAAACGCTGACGTCGCCATTCATCACTCGACCGTTATTTCTAAAATGCCGACGTGGCTCAGCAGAACTCGACTGTTACAATTTAAAACGCCGACGTTCACCAAGAACCATTTGGTTGTTACCTCTGAAGACACCAACAGTAACTCAGTCGTCCTTTCTCTATGTAAATGCAGGCGGAGTTAAAATACGATACAACAATTACAAGTCATTACTCTAGCGTTATCTCTGAGAACAACGGCTGCATTGGGCACAAATACAAGCTGTCAACCGACTATAAAGGAACGATGGAAAGGCAAGAAATGTGCACAGAACAAGCTGAAGTTTTCTTCATTATATAAAAAGGGGAAGTCCTTCCACAAACTTAAAAACCAACTCATTATGAGACGGTCTTCTTCCCACTTTTCGATACATTACATTACTACATTATATTTCATTACGCTATACTACTAACTACTACTACATTATTCCACTAATACTACTTTTACTACTATTTATCTATACTAACATTTAAGCCAGTGGCGCTTAGCCACTGGCCTTGCTGCTACCGCTGCCGCCCTTGCCGCTGTCGCCGTCACCATCGTCGTCGCCTCCATCGTCGCCGTCGCCCTCGTCGTCGTCGTCCTCGGACGAGTCAGAAGAGTTCTCCTCGTCCGAGGAGACCTCCGACTCATCCAAGCCCTCGAGCCCGGAGCGCTCGACGGCCTGGATGTATGTCCACACCTCGGCGACGATCCCCTGGGAGTCGTCCGAGTCATCAGACGATGCCGGGGAGAGGCGTGGACTGGCGACCCCTCGGACTCGGAGGAGAACTCCTCCTCCGAGTACTCGGAATCGCCGAAGTCCTCCGCGGGAGGGGTCGGCTCGCGCTTTCGCTTGTCGCCGGAATGGTGCGACGAACTCTCGCCTTTCTTGCTCTTGCCCATGGTGGAGTAGAAGAGAAGAGAAAAGAGGAGAGTAAGCAACAAGCGGCAAAGAGATATGTGAAGACGCCAGTGAAGCAAGCGCTCTATTTATAGAAGAAGAAGGCAACCGCTCATCTCATACCACGGTCACTGAACAGTGCAAATATTCAATAAGCAATTCAAATCTTCTGGAAACAAGTTAGGCGGCGGACGCCGTTTCATGTAACACGACACCCATTGGGACTCAAGTCAACTGCTTGGACGATATGATTACACTCGCGGTCATGTCAAGTTACTACTCAGGGGCAGTTTGCTAAACGCTCAGCGCACCAAGCCGTCCCTTGCCTACACCCATTGGGGGGGACGTCTAGGAATTTTCAATAGATTTTCCCAAGCAGTCACATCCATACAGTATACACAATGAATGTATCAAGACAGAAGGAAGATATCGATGGAGATTGGAGGAAAGCCAAAAATAGCTGATGAAGTACAAGTCTAATCAACAGGAGCATTGAAGCACGAAGCGAAATGAAGACTAGCCAAGGGCCATCTACTGGATGTCAAATCTGTCGCAGATCAAATAAATTCCAAACCTAACAAGACATGGGCAAACCGCATTGTTGATCTCAAAGGCAAAACCGTGTGCTGATCTCTAAAGCATAAGGTTGATGATATAATGCTGAATTCTAAGGCATCCGACAAAGATAAAAGGCTGATTTCTAAAAAAAGGCATGAGAGGAAGACCTTTGAGTGGATTATTCTCAGTAATTCACTCAAAGCTCGGGGGCTACACCCATTGGGTGCACCTCCGGTGCACCCAATGAATCATCTACCCCAAAAGACAGAATGTTGATCTCTAAAGCATGAACTAATGATAAAATGCTGATTTCTGAAGCATGAGATGAAGACAAGACAATGCTGATTTCTAAAGCATGAGATGAAGACCTTTTAGTGGATTATTTTTAGTAATCCACTCAAAGCTCCGGAACTACACCCATTAGGTGTACCTCCGGTGCACCCAATGAATCATCAACCACAAAAGATAGAATGCTGATATCTAAAGCATGAACTAATGATAAAATGCTGATTTCTAAAGCATGAGATAAAGACAAGACAATGCCGATTTCTAAAGCACGAGATGAAGATGAAAATGATTTCTAAAAAAGCTTGAGATGAAGACCTTCGAGCGTATTATTTTTAGTAATCCACTCGAAGCTCGGGGGCTACACCCATTGGGTGCACCTTCGGTGCACCCAATAAAGCCTGAACCCCAGAGAGCAGAATGCTGATCCCCAAGGCATAAGCCCGAGGCAGAACACAGATTTCTGAAAAATAAAGTGAAGACCGTTGAATAATGACAGGAGAGGATAACAGAAGACCGTTTTTACCAAGTTACTCAGAGTTCAGAAGCAACAACTTGATAGGCCCATTTTTTAAGGTATTCCTTATCAGAATCAAAAACTTCAGGCTGGACCTGGAATCTTTGGGCCAATTATTTCAAAATCAACTCAAAGATTGGGGGCTTGTGGGGGACAGATATCCCCCGGGTCCACTAGAAGGCTAGAAGACCTCGTGAAAGGCCTTGGGCCCAATATTTCACAAGGCCATCCCTTCGTGGGCCTGGGGAGGAACGTCTAGCAAAGTGGATTGACGCAAGATTGGATCAACTCAAGCCCGGATGGCCCAATGGATTTGAACGGCGTCCACAGCAGCGACACGACTTTCCCACGTGGCATCCTCGGGCGCCAAAACTCAATTACGATAAGTCGGCGGAATTATAGGAAGATAGGCTCAGTTGGTTCACTATTACTTAGGCACACGTTGTTATCACATCCGCATGTAACGCCCCATGGTCGAGTATATAAGGCCTAGGGGGCATCCCCTCAAGAACATCTCACTACTTAGCCATCTACTCAGCTCTCTAGCATCTCTCATACTAGAGAACCCCCTTGTAACCCACCACATAAAAGATACACATCAGGACATAGGGTGTTACGCATCTCAAAGCGGCCCGAACCTGTACAAGATTATCTACTGTCTCTCGTGCATCTGGCACGAACCATTGAGCTACAGTCGGTAACACCTTCCTACTCCAAAAAAGCACCTCAAGGGGCAACCCTAGGTGAGCGGTCAGACCCAAAACACTGACAAGGCCATACTACAAGAATGTGCCAAATCACCATTCAGAAGCATAAGGAGATCACAGAAGCCGAAGCTCGACAGAATCAACCAAAGTAGGTTTTGCACACTGCTTCGTGCCACTCTCCCTACATACCAGAATATGTGGGCAATCATCCTGCAGCTTCTGTTGCTTCAGCAAGCCATTCACAGGCTTCCTGGCCACAGCTCCCACCCCACCACCACTGCAACCGACCTATTCCCGAAGCCAGCAGCCAGAAGGGCGCCAGCACACCCAACAGCAATGGGAGTTCAGGGAGGAATCCGAAACTCGCACAGTCAACAGTACTATGCCAGAATCAAAGCACATTTATTGAGCAATATCCTACCCTTGAAATACTTTAATGTTCTATGTCATTTTGTTTTTCAATAAGAAACAAGCAATGCAAATCTAGTTTTAATTCCTTGTAATAGTTTCACTTCTATCAGAATGAAATATATCTTCTTCACAGACTTACGAAGCTCAAAAATTGCCGAAGCTCAAGAGTCGTTCCTAAGGGAATGCAGAGCTAAAAATTGCCGAAACTACAAAAAGTCGTTCCTAAGGGAGCGCAGCGTAAGTTTTGCTGAAGCTACAAAAAGTCGTTCCTAAGGGAGCGCAGTGTAAGTTTTCTGCTCAAAAGTCGTTCCAAAGGGAATGTAGAGCCAAATACCGCCGAAATATAAGGCGAAGAAGTTCAAAATACGTTCCTAAGGGGATGCAGAACTTATACCGTCGAAATAGAAGGCGAAGAAGTTCAAAAGACGTTCCTAAGGGGATGTAGAACTTACACCGAAAAATAAGCGGTGAAGCCGAAAAATAAACGGCAAAGAGATTCCGATCGTTCCTAAGGGGACGCAGAGATTGTGTGTTTCAGTGTGGGCGTGTGGGTGTGTGTCTTCAGCATTAGCATCATTTTTCGCATCATATCATCACATCATCTCGCATAGCATCACATCATACATCATATCGCACCAATGACACGAATTGAATATGAAGTCGATCTTCGAAGAATGCTTTGTAAAAATCAAAATGTGCTAAGGCACAAAGAAAGCTGAGAAATACAGCTTCATCAGCTCTGTTGCAAAAGAAGGGATCTCTGGTTTACGAAGCATGTATGTTTTTACGAAGCTTGGATATTTTCACAAAGCATGGATCTTTTTCTTTACGAAGCATGAAAAGAAGTGAAGGTGTTTTTTCGCCGAAGGCTCAAAAACGGTATGTATATAAAGTTTCATGCATCGCAAAGAAGTGAATTACAAATAATTTACATATTAGATTCAAAGATATACACATCAAACATTACAGTCTTGTTACAATAGAGCTACATTGACCATTTAAAAATGTTTTTACAAAAAGTGTTAGTCTTCTTTCAAGATCTTCTCCGCAACTTCATTTAGCAATTTATTGACGACTTCGTCAACAATAGATTCAGCCATATTAATGATCTCCAGTGCTTCCTTTGTTTCTAGATCGGCCAGGGGATCGAACGGTTCCAGTGGCGGAGATAATTCAGCTATAGTGGAAAAAGTTTATTAGTGTGAAGTCATAAAAACAAATGCCGAAGCTAAAGGCCATGAAACAATACCTATACGTTTTTCACGCTCTGCAGCTTCTTAAGCTTGTTTTGCTTCTATTCGGGCATCATGAATGTCTTTTTCACTTTTCTTCATAATTTCGTTAGCCATCTCTCGGCCACCATTTACCCAGATGTCACTATAAAATTTCCTGCCCATTAAACTTGCTTCATCTGAGAGATCCTTTGTATCATCTACGGAGAAGGCAGCTTCGACCTGGGCCAGGGTCTTGATATGGTCGCATCCCGCCTTCTCCAAGATGGCTGAAATTCCCCACACATCGAAAAACGCGCAAACATCCCCACGATCACTTAAAATCTCTTCGAAAGCTTCGGCCTCTCCACTTATCCACTCAATAACGCCTTCGGGGTCGCCTCGTATGAAGTTTTCTTCGGAAGAGTAAGCGCCCACGTTGTCGAAGCTAGTCTTTATTTTCTTCACGCAACCCAACGATTTTTCAAAACATCTTTCCTTGGATGCGCGAAGTTCTTCAACATTTTTCTCTAAATGGTTTTTCCAATATTCGCTAATCTCTTGGTAAGCTTCTGCGAGTGTGCATTTTTCTTTGGCTTCTACCAATTGTTTCTGAAGGTCTTCAATTTCATTCTTTTGGACTTCGGCCTGAGCCTTGAAACTAGCATCATCTTATTTCACTTTGTTTACCAATGAAATTAAGATTTTGTCTTTTTCAAGACCTTCGTTTCTTAATTCAATTACCTCTGAACGAAGGTTGTTCAGAGCCATCGTATATCCTTCATCTTCAATGTTTTTTGAGCCCTAAGCACATTGCTAAGAATTAAGCCCTGCAAGAGGAGGACATAATTAAGTATAGCAAATAAAATATTTCGTTTTCAAATACAAAATTAGTTTTTATACCTTTATGCTATTATACGCTAAGCTGTCAGCAAGCTCATCCTTCGACAAGATTGAAAGGCCATCTTCCAGCTTCGGGAATCCGATGCTTCTACCTATCTCCCGGCAAACGGATATCTCTTTATTATTCGGGAGACAGTACAAAAAATTTTCTTCCCCACTGCCATTAAACACTAATGCCCCCTTCGGGTATTTTAATTTTTGGGCATAGTGTAGTGCTTCTAGCTTTTCTTCTTGAGAAAGTCTCTTCCCCGAAGCATGACGAATGATGTAATCAGTGCTTTCTTTTGAAGCTACGGAAGCAGGAGCTTCAACCTTTTTAGACGCAATTTGCTCTGTCGCCTTTTCTTCAATTGCGGCAGGCTCTGTCTCATTGGGCTCTGAAGGCCCAGCTCCAGTTTTAGCTTGAATTGTTGTAGCTTCGACTTCTGCCTGCTTCGTTTCAACTTCAGGTTGCGCTTTGGAAGCTTCGGCAATTTTTCTTGAAGGAGCAGGACTCAAGGTTTTTGATGTTTCTAACACAACATCTAGCACATTTGCCATCCTTCTCCTCTTAGGAGTTGCGGCAGAACCCTTTTGTGCCTTCGGCACTGTTACCTCTATTGAAGGGCTCCAAATCTCTGGCATTTTTGTTATTTCTTCAATTTTTGACCCTTCAGCCTTATCCTTATCAGCCTTCGTTTCAACCAGCTCAACTGAAGGTAACTTCGGCATTATAGCCGGCTCTTCAGTCCTCTACGCAGGAGGAACAGTTTCTTTTGTTTTGGCAGCCGAAGAGGCCCCTTCGCCAAATTCAGGTATCACGACCGGTTCGATGTAACGTGGTCGGTGAGTCAGAACCTTCATCTTCTTGCCCTTCGGCTCAGCTATGATGGCCGAAGCAGCAACCTTTCCAGAAACAACAATCTTTCTTTTTACCCCTTGTCCTCGCAGTGGGTAACAATAGTCAGGGTATACGAAACCAATAGCATCAAATACCCTGTTCAACCTTTTCTTATTCCGACCCACGAAGGCTGCGGACAAGGCATTATCCTCGGTTTTGGAGTACGCTCCAAGCAGTTCATCACTTGTAGCTTCGATGCACTTCAGCTAGTCGTCGTTTGGTTCATCAAACTTATCCCCAAACCTGAATGTATACTTTAGCCGAACCAAACCACCTTCGCTAGACTTAGTGATGATCTCCTTCGGCATTTCCCAGCTTTCTACAAGCGGCCATACTCTGAATGCTATATGTTCTTGAATTAAATCTCTTGTGCCAATGAAGGAGCAAACAGTACTGAAGGCCTTCTAACACGCTTCGGCGGCGTCATCAATTTCGACCTTCGGCCTTCGGAGGCCAAAGCGAGACCAAATGGGGCGCATAATGATTTATTTTATGTCTTCCCTCGTCTTTAGATCATTTTTCACATAAAACCACTCTTCCATCCAGGCCCAGGCCATCTTTTCCGAAATGTCGGCACCGGGTGGCTTGAGTTGGGGCGGGCGATAAATCCATAACAGCCGAAGTTGTTGTGGTACTGTTCTTTACCCATGGCCTTTGTCTCATATAGAAGTTTGTGCATACTGCAGAAGCACTTCGCGCTTGGCTCTAGCCCTTGACTCCTTACTACCAGACAAAAATCCCCATTCTTATTATGGCTTCGGGAGTAATCTGATGGAGGAAGATTTGGTAGGTTTTCAACACTTCAACTACAAACTTGCTCAAAGGGAACCGAAGCCCAGCCTTGAAGAAGCTTCGGAAAATGACAACTTCGTTTTCCTCAGGGGCAGGGACGTTGTTGTCTCCACCAGCCCTCACGATAGACATATCTCGAAAGTACCTTCCTCTCATGGTCTCAAGATGACTGTTTGATGGTCGATTTTCCGAAGATTTAATGACTTGGCCTCCAGGGACGATCCTCAGAATCTTTGTCCCCACTTTCCACATCATAGCTATCGTTGTCACCAGTATCTTCAGATAAGCCTTCCAGTATCTCTTATTAATTTTCTCTATGTTTGTTTTGCCATCGACTCGACAAATCCAGCAATAAGGATCCACAGTCTTGTCCTCAAATAGTTTCTCCTCTTCAGTCAGCTTCGTCTCAGCAGCAACCTTCTTTTCCTGAGACATTTTTCTTCAGAAATGGTGAAAACGCGTCTTTTAAACCGAAGCTCAGAGAGCTTGAAAATCTAGATAACCCTAGTGAGCAAGAGCTATAAAATTGAGGAAAAAATGCAAATGGCAACAGTAGCGTATCAAATGCAGCTGGTGTGAGTTCCTATTTATACGCCCAGTATGCTGCAAAATGGAGGGCCCGATCTGTCATTCTTTATTGCTATTCTAGCAAAGGGAAGGTGTTTTTTCGGACCTTTGGCTTAAGGCCTTCGTCCATGTCGTAGTTTGAATTCATTATCTTAACAAATTAATACTGTGAGGGGCTACTGTTGGGGGCCTTCGTCTTCCGAAGGTCCTCAAAAACATGATTTAACAATGTTTTCCAAGTGTAACATATGAGCAGGTACCTTCAGACTCTGGTTAAAAGCATACACGATATGAAAAGCATGGTCATGACGAAGGCTGATGTTGCTTCGAAGCTACGCGCAAGGGAGCTTTGGCTTAATGGCGAAAAAAGAAACCGACTTAAAGGGGAAAAGGCTATCTAGTCCCCGTCAGGTTGTCCATAAGTCAATAGTAAATATGAAGGGCATGAATGTAAATTTACACAGGCTGCGCCCTGTGTCTATAAATAGATGAACAGTACCCCCGTGCTGTTCATGCTGACTTATACTCGCTCGTGCATCACGCTTGTACTTTCTCCTTCTGTCAAGCCGAAGGTACAAATGTAATTTTATATTATTTCTGTTTATCCATGATAATATGATGAAGATGAGTTAATAATGTTATATTATTGTTCATGTTGTCTCTTATATTTCATATGCTTCTTCTTTTATTAACATATACCGCGATGATGAAGGTATGTCCTTCATGACCTTTGTCTGAAGATCATTATATCTGTTGGGGGCCTTTGGCTTTCGAAGGTCCTCAAAAACGTAACTTGACTATGTTTTCCAAGAGAAATATGTGAACAGGTACCTTCGAAGTCAGATTGCGAGTGTACAAGAGCATGGTTAAGACGAAGCTTGATTGGGACGGCGATCACGACGAAGGATAAGACAATCACGAAGCTATGTGCAGAAGAGCTTCGGCATAACGGCGGGAAAGGGAAACCGACTTAAAGATGAAAAGCCAAATTAGACCTCGAAGAATTACTGTAGAATTATTGATAAATGTAAAGGGCATTAATGTAATTTTGCATGGGCTGCGACCCGTGCCTATAAATAGGTGAACAGTATTCCCGTACTGTTCACGCTGACTTGGCATTCGCTTTTGTGTCACGCCTGTATTCTCATTCCTTCAAGCCGAAGGTACATTTATAATTTACTATTGTTTACACAAGTAATATAAATGAAAATGAAAATAGATTAATAGTAATGTTTACAGAAATTATCTTACCTTCTGTACTTTGCATGAATGTTCTCCATTTTTTATCATGATCATGAAGGTATGTCCTTCATGACCTTCGTCCTAGATTCATTATATCCGAAGGGAAATAATGGTCCGAAGGACGAAGGGCTTTGATATTTAACATTTTATGTTGCCATGTTCTTGATTCATAGCATTTGAGAACAAGTCCCCAACAATATCCTAAGGGAAATAATGCTTCGAAGGACAAAGGGTATTAACCTTTAACATTTTGTGTTGCCTTGTTCTTAATTCATAGCATTTGAGAACAAGTCCCCAATAGCCGATCCATTCGATAATTCCTTCGGGGTCGCATTTGATAAATTTCTGCTCAGATGAGTAGGCACCCACCTTTGCAAAACTATCTTTCAGCTTTTTAGCACAATCCAAGGATTTTTCGTAGTACCTCTCCTTCGATTCCCGAAGCTCATCTAAATTCTTTTGTAATCTTGCGCTAGTCCATTCACTTATTTCTTGTTTTACTTTAGCGACTTCAAAATCCTCGTTCTTTTATGCAAGCTTTTTCTTTAAATCTTCAATTTCAGCTCTATGAGCTTCGGACAGTGCAGCAAGATTGGCTTCGCTAATCTTTACCCTGTCTACCAAGGAAAGTAGAATTTTATCCTTCTCTGCAGCTTCATTCCTCAGTTTGATAACCTCCGACCGAAGATTACCAAGGGCTATTTGGCAGCTCTCATCCTCAGCATTCTTCTATGCTCTCAAAGCATTGCTCAGAATTAAGCCCTACAAAAAAGGGGGAGACAAAGGATCAGCACAAGAATAAAATACACAAAAATAATCTGCTTATAAGTCCATAACTCATGTACCTTTAGACTATTGTAAGCAAGGTTATCTGCGAGGTCATCTTTCGACATAGCAGAAAGGCCAACTTCAAGCTTCGGAAATCCTATGTTTTTTGCCATATCCCGGCAAACAGATATTTCCTTGTTGTCTGGGCGGCAGTATAAAAAGTCATCTTCGTTGGTGCATTATACACCAAGGCCCCCTTTGGGTACTTCAGTTCCTAGGCGTAGTGCTTGGCTTCCACAATTTCCTCTTCAGACAACTTTTTACCCGAAGCATGTCGAATAATAAAGTCAAGCTCTTCAGTAGGTGCTTTGGGAGTAGGAGATTCAACCTTCTCGGGCGCGTCTTCTTTCTCCAGAACCAAACCGACGTCTGAAGGTCCTTGTTCAATACTCTGCCCAGTTCCAGCAGGCTCTGTTTCAATGGGCACTGAGGGCTCAGCTTCGGTTTCAACGCAAACTATAGCAACTTCAGCAGTCTCCTTTGCAGTAGCAGGAGTTGACACCCTTGTCGACTCTAAAATAGCGTCCAGCACACTAACCATCTTCCTCCTCTTGGGAGTTATTACAGGAGCTTTGGGCACCTTCGGCAACTCTGGCTCTGGTGGTGGGCTCAAGATTTTTTGCAATCCTGCCGATTCTCCTAGCTCTGGCACTTCAGCCGTTTTTTCTGTGGCTTTGGCGCTCCGGCCGATTCGATTTTCTCTTGCCCTATTATTTCCGGCATTTCAGCCGATTCTTCCTTGGAGCCGGCAGGAGCAGGCTGTCTGGCTCAGCGGTGGAAGGTGTCCCTTCAACAAGCTTTGGCACCTTGGTCGTTTCAATGTATCTAGGCCAGTGCATCAACATCTTGATCTTTTTGCCCTTCAGTGCAGCAGAAATGGCTGAAGTAGCAGTTTTTCTCTTTTTTCCCTACTTTCACGAGGGGTAGCTATATTCTGGGTATACAAAACCAATAACATCGAAAACTCTGTTTAGTCTTTTCTTGCCTCGCCTTCTGAAGGCTAAGGTCATGGCATCATCTTCGTCTCTCATGTAAGCCCCAAGCAACTCATCGCTAGTCGCCTCAACACAGTTCAGCCAGTCATCACTCGGCTCGTCAAACTGATCTCTGTATCTGAAGGTGTATTTCAGATAAACCAAACCGCCTTGACTGGACCTGGCAGCAGTCTCCTTCGGCATTTCCCAGTCATTCACAAGAGGCCACACTCTATAGGCTATGTGCTCCTGGACTAGGTCCCTTGTGCCAATAAAGGTGTATACATTGTTGAAAGCCTTCTGGCATGTTTCGATATCGTTTCCAAGAGCAGTAGCTGGCCTTCTGATGCCGAAGCAATACCAAATAGGGCATTGGATAATCCCCTTTATATCTTCCCTTTCAGCTAAGTTATTCTTCACGTAAAACCATTCCTCCATCCAGGCCCCTGGCCACCTTTTTTGAAACGTTGGAACTGGATAACTTACATCAGATGGAGGCACGAAGCCATAACAACCAAAATTATTGTGATATTGCTCCTTGCTAGTAGCCTTCATCTCATACAGCAGCTCGTGCATGTTGCAGAAGCATTTTGCACTTGGCTCTAGTCCTTGGCTCCTCACAACCCAAATGAAAATCCCCATCCTAATTATAGCTTTGGGGGTAATCTGATGAAGAAAAATCTCAAAGGTCTTTAGCACTTCAACTAGAAATTTACTCAATGGAAACCGAAGTCCTGCCTTCATGAAGCTCCTGTAAACAACAACTTCATCCACCTCGGGTGCAGGGGCGGCGCTGTCCCCTCCAGCTCTCATAATGGACATATCACGAAAATATCTTCCTTTCATCGCATCAATCTGACTCTGTTTGATGGATGAATTTCCAAAGATAGTGTGGCTCGGCCACCAGGGCCGATCTTCGGCATCTTCATTCCCACTTTCCACATCAAAATTTTCGCTATCACCAGAATCTTCAGACAAACTAGCTAGCATTTCATTTGTAATCTTCTCTGTGTTTGTCTTCTCCATAGCCTCGTAAAAACCAGCTAGAGTAGGATCAACAACCTTCTTCTCTTCAGCCATTTGGTGAGCACTTGTGCAAATGCCGAAGAGCACAAATCAAGCAAAATCTGACAGGGCAAGAGAATTCAAGCTTGAAAAAAATAGCACAAGCGATTGAGATGGCACATCAAATACTACAACTGCGGGTACCTATTTATATGCCCAGTGCATTGCAACTTGGCGGGCCCTACATGTCATTGACTTTCGCTATTCTAGCGAAGGGAAGGTGTTTTCGGACCTTCGGCTAAAGGCCTTCGTTCACGTCGCAGTCTGAATTTGTTAAATGCAAAAACAAATTAATACTGCGAGGGGCTACGGTTGGGGGCCTTCCTCTTCTGAAGGTCCTCAAAAACTTAACTGACATGTTTCTCAGTATAACAGACTGTTACAGGAGGCTTCGGCCTTGAGATGAAGGTGTGCGTAATATGAAGGTGCGGTTTGAAGAAAGGGCGAACGAGCGTCGAAGCTATGGCTGAAGGACCTTCGGCTTAGCACGATAACGATGGTGAAAGATGGAACCGACTTAAAGAAGAAAAGACTACCTAATCCTTGAGAGTTTGCTTCATGGTCAATAGTAAATGTCGGGGACATGAATGTAATTTTACCTAGGCTGCGTCCCGTGCCTATAAATAGATGAATAGTAGCACCGTACTGTTCACGATGCATTGTAATCGCTCCCGCGTCTCTCACATTTTCACCTTCTATCAAGACGAAGGTATCAGTGAAATATAAATATTATAAGCATTTGTTCATGTCTATAAAAGGAAATGAAAATGTAGATAATCTGTCTCTATGTTGCCATTATTTACATTCTTATATGTTTTATGTTTATTTATTTATTTATGCATTTGCTGAGATGATGAAGGTAGGTCCTTCATGACCTTTCCAGAAATCATCATATCCGAAGGGATATAATGTTTTGGAGGACGAAGGTCCTTATCCATTAACAATTGTGTTGCCTTGCTATTGGTGTATAGCATTCGAAAGCAAGGACCAACATTAACCAATTTTTCCATGGAAGGAAATGCATCAACTGTTTATCACACAATTCCTATCACCTAATGCATCATATAAGGTGATAAAGATTTTAAAACATCAAGGAAAAAGGATAATGCACCGGGACTTGCCTTATGTTGCAGAAGGTTCTGTTTCCAGACCGTAGATGTCGAAGTAAAAGTTGTTCTCCACTGGAGGATTCTCAGTATGGGAGACAACTTCTTCCTCTACTATGGTTTCTTCCTCGTGTTCTATACATGATAATACATGTACATGAATGCTTATGCTATGCCATGAATAGAAATATAGTAAGTTGCATCTTGAATACAACTTTCCTTCACGGTACAGATCAATCACTAAGGTTTTCTAGTTAGGCATTCCTTTAGAATTAGTATTAAGTGATTAATCCTATGAAGCTAGTTATTGGGTTTCTGGTCAAACAATGTCCAAATTATTTCAAACTTCACTCAGGGGCTATAATCATCATATTAAGCCTACCCAAAAACTTTTATGATTTTTGGAATTATTGAACTATTTCTAAAATTCTAAAAGGCTTGGTTTAAACACCTTTAAATGCTACACAATTCCAGGTTTGGGATAAAAATCTTGGAATTATTTTTATTAAATACTACTCGATTTTAGGAATCTAGCAAAACTGGTCTCATGATTTTACCAATTTTCTACTATTTCCTATGAATTTCCTAAGTTGACAGCAAAAAGAAAAGAATAAAACATGAATAGTAACGGGCTCAATTCAGCCCGACCGGCCCACGGACAAGCAGAACGCGCCCACGTCCGCGCCCGCGCGTTTGATTTTGCGCAAAGGTCCCTGGCCATTTGAATAACCAGTAAAGAGTCCCTGAACATTATTCCTATGTCTCACTGACAATCGCATATAGGCCCTCGTACTTCTATTTCTTCATGATCCAAGTCCCCAACAGTGCTCCGGTCAAATACTTGGCCGGAAACACAAATTCTCGCTGGCGGTGATGTGCTCCGGTGGTGTCGAGTACATGGGCTTCATCTCCGACGCTACCCAAATACATCGACTGCCTTAATTCGACCAGTTTGTCATTAAATCATAGCTTCCCGCAATAACGGCGGAGCAAGATTACCGGCGTGCCCTTACCGGTTTACCCGAGCCGGTCGCATTCAATCCAGGGACGCAGAACAAATTACTGACCTACTAGGACTATGGTGCTTGCACAAACTTGGACGGAGACAACCAGGAACAGCCGATCGACGTGAGCTATGTCCGTGACGGCGTTCCCGGACGACTACACGACATTCCCTAAGCTACGGTGCAGTAGCGTTCAATTGGTCGAGACCGAGGGTTTCACTAGCACCAGAGGACGTAGAAACGTGGATGAGAGGGACGTGAACGGACCTAAGAACGGCTAGCCATGGCGCGATGCCTCACGGCGGCGTTCCGGCCGACTTGGGGAAAATTTGGAATTCGCAAGCTATGGTGGATGATCTAAGGTGAGGAGTGGTGTGATGGGTTCATAACAGAAAGATGGAGCAAGGGAACGCTCAATTTGTATAGGCCGGCTTCGGTTGCTCTGAATTTTGGACGAACGGGAGCTCACGGTGACGAAAGGGTGAGTCACCGGAGCTCGTCTTCCGTGGCGCTCGCTGGGGTAACGACTTAGGGCGGTCAATGTCCATCCACCATGACTTACTGCGACGTGGTACGATGGCGTATAGCATGGCACGATCGGGGTAAATGGCGGCATGACAGCGGTGGTTGCGCGGCCACGTCGTCGGGCAAGTGGGTACGGTGAGACTAACCGGTGACAAGGCTCGAGCTCATCTCTATGCCGAGATCTTTTACCATCTGGTGTTATCCACTTCACCCTATGCAAGAATCTTACCACCGACGTGGATCGCGGCACGGGGATCACCGGCGGCAGGTTCAGAGAACCTGAGATCTTCTTCAGTCCACTATTCACCACTGAATTGCCTCGTTCATCTGCCCGACAGCCCGATTTTTGGGGCGTTTTACTCTAGTTTTTGAACAACACTAGGTCCAACTTTGTATAGAGGATTTGTTCCCCAATGTAAGGGATACAACTTTGCTATAATGATCATAGCCCTTAATCTTATGGATCAGGCACAAATTAGCGCTCTACTTGGAGAAATGTCACTGGTTTCTCTGTTTCAGAGTTACCCTAGTCTGACAGCCACACTTTGGGGACATTTTACACTAATTTCCATATGGTTTTGGGGCTAGATTAATTAATCAAATTTGTACTACTATGGTAGCTCTACAACTTTGGTGTGATGACCCATAACAAAATCCTCACAGATCAGGAGATATCAAGGCTTCAACTTGGCCTGTTAACACTGTTTTCAGAGTTAAGCATATGGGTGCTTTAGGCTCTTTTGCAATTTACCCCAATTTGCTCCACAAAACATGGAAATCCCCAAACATGAAAGTTGCTTAACTTTTGTTACTCTATCACTTTGATACATACACTTTTGACTAAAAGTGCATAGAACTCAAAATCACCCAATAGGGCACTAATTAAGGTTTTAGGGTTTCAATTAGGGTTTTGAGTGTTCTAGGGTTCAAGTGGCACTTAAGCTTTCTAAGTTTAATCTTTTTTTGAAAATTTCTACTAACTTTTGAGATCATCCTTTAGTGCTCATTTCCTAAGGCCATAGGTCTCAAATCCTTAAAAAGAGATACTCTAACCTAGGGTCAGGAATCCCTTTTTACCAAGTCAGAGCATCACATCACATGTTTGTATTGAATTTTTTGTCTTGTGGATGCGAACTAGGTGTGTCATACATAATGAAATGCCAATACATATGATGTCATGCCAAAGTTTTAGTTCTCATAACACCAGGAGTGTTATAGTCGCCCTTGCTGCCACCGCCCTCCTCGGATTCCGAGGAGTTCTCTGAGGAGTCCTCCTCCGAGTCATCCGACCTCGGACGACGCCACGGGGGATGCCGGGGCCAGCGAGCCGTCGTACTCCGAGGAGAATTCCTCCTCAAAGAACTCCGAGACTCCGAAATCCTCAGATGGAGGGCTCGGAGGGCGCTTGCGCTTTCCCTCTGACGAGTGATGCTTCCCCTTGCCTCGTTTGCCTCCGGCCATTGTTCTCGGGCGTGAAGGGTAGAGGGTGGGGAAGAAGACGAGTTAACAAGTGCAAATGGCGAAGGCAACCGGGGGCGAGTGGGCTATTTAAAGGAGCCAGGAGACAACCGTTCGTTTCCCACCCGTTCACCAAACAGTCACAAGATTTCAATAGCGACTCATGTCTCCAAGAAATGGGTCAGGCGGCTGGCGCTGTTTCACATAACATGGCACCGGAAGAAATCAAAGTCAAGCGCTCAGACATAGCGTTACACCTCCCCGTCGCATTAGTTTACTATTTCGGGACAAGACGATTGACACCTTTCACTAGATAGACACCCATTGGGTACACCCATTAGGTGTAGCATCCGGATTTTTCGAGATTTTCTAGAGTGACATGCCCTGCAACATATACGCAATGAATACACAACGACAAAGTGGGAGATTGGTCAAATTGAAGGAAGTCCAGACTCCATCGAGCACAAGTCCAATCAGTAGAAGCATTGAAGTCTTCGGCCAAGTGCCGTCCAGCCAGGCTCCCCCTGGTTCGGGTTCAACCAGCCGAGCTCCAATTCGTCAAGGGGGCCGATCGGAGTGACTCTAAACCAAGAAAGGTGTGGACAGATGTCATCGTCGAACTACTCCAAAATCTTTTGAAAGTAGGATGCGAAGACCTTTGAGTTAATTATTTCAAAATCAATTCAAAGCTCGGGGACTACACCCATTGGGTGCACCTTCGGTGCACCCAATGGAGACGTGAAATTTTAGAGAAGAATGCTAAACCCAAAAGCAAGCAATGAAAAACTTTGAGTTGATTATTTAAAAATCAATTCAAAGCTCAGGGGCTACACCCAACGGAGATGTAAAATCTCAGAGAAGAACGCTAACAAACCCGAACAATGAAGACCTTTGAGTTGATTATTTCAAAATCAATTCAAAGCTCGGGTGTGACAGAACCTCCCAAGTAATTAGGCCCACCTACAGTTGTCCTTGTCCAACGGACATCAGACAACCCTGTAGGTGCCCCTGAACTACTTGACAAGCTCGGTATCTTTCCTTACCTTACCAGGAACGTCTCACCCGTCTTGCAGACATTACAGAACATCGGAGATAAAGAAATGCGGAAGTGAATTACATAAACTTACATTTATTTCAAAAGCAAGCTTGAGTTATGTTATTACAGACCAGACTAAAAGTGAGTGCAGAGTAGTAATATTATACAAGCCAGGGGAGGCACAAACTCCTCCCGATAAGTTTAATAAACAAAAGATCCTAAGTGGAGGACCGAGTCCTCCCGCACTTCAGTCTTCTTTTTCCTCGTTTGGTACCACCTTGGAGCAGAAGCAACAAAAGTTTGTCGCTTCCTCACCTAAAAACAACAAAGGGATAAACCCTGAGTATGGAATACTCAGCAAGTCTTACCCGACTAAGGAAAAGACTCTCAAGGGTATGCTGGATAAATAGGAGTCAAGGAGAGGCTTTAGCAAAAATCAACTTATAGTTTTTGCAGAAGAAGCTTACTAAAGTGAGTCCTTACTTTCCATCTTTTAATGCCATATTAAGTATTAATAGACTCTATTTGCATCTAGTCTAATTTCACATCAAATCAAGACAACATTAGTTTTATCCATAGTGTTCACATCCTGACTCTAGGTTGTAGAAAAGTGACCAAGTCTTCATAACCGCGAAGGTACGGCGATCCGAATCGATTATACTCAGCTGAGGATCTCCAATCACACGACATATGTAGCACTTAACCCTTGCATATGTCAACCCGCCACCGGGGTTCTTAAGACCGGATCAGGTTCACACAAACCGAGAGCACATATACACCACCGTCCAGCCTCTTGCCACGGAGGGTACACGCTACTCTCGCCACCGCTCCACGCCCATTTCGTGTTATCTTATTCCGGCCTTAGTCTGCCCGAGGCAAGGCTTACCCATGACGAGGCATGTGACCAGTTAAAGGGTCCTCGGTCAGCACGCCTACATACGCATTAATCCTTAACCAACCTGGGTAGAACATCACCTGTTCCTAACCCAAGTCTCAATTTAAGTATTTCCATCCTTAGGATTGTGTCTGTTCCTTAGGATGAAAGAGCATCACAGGGAACTTTGCAGTAAGATCCCACTTTTGCTCCAAATGAAAATATTCTTGCAGGTAGAAGCCATCCTCTCCATGGTTAAATTGAGGACAACTTCTATCCACAAGATCTAAGCAAGTCTAAGCATTTTTGTAAATCATATTTTGATACTTCACAGAAGTATCTATAAAGGTATGGATATCAAGGAAAGCAATGCATCAAAGGGTTTCAAGTAACTCCTATGAACCTAATGCACATTTCACTAGACTTAAGTGTGCAAAAAGTATTTAAAAACACAAGGAAAGGGGTGGCATGCACCGGGGCTTGCCTTCGTTCACAAGTGAATCAGGCTCAGATCCACAGATGTTAAAGTAGAAATGATTCCCGGCCTGAGACTCCGAAGGTGGTGGTGTCTCCTCTTCGGTAACTTCGATTTCTTCCTCACGTTCTAATCATAACCATACATATGTATAAGAATGGATGCCATGGGATGCTCATGAGGATGCAAAGATAGCATAAACTTATTATTTATATCTTGAATACAACTTTCCTTCACGGAGTTCCGGGAACTTAGGGTTTCCGGAGTCGGTAAAGGAGTTCATAGGGCAGGGGGGGTGTTTTGGGGTTTGGTGATCAAACAAAGTCCAAATCAATTCAAACTTTACCCAAGGCTTCTAAATATTGTATAACACTCATATAAAAATTTTGGGCATTTTAGGACTTACCAATTATTTTCTAAAAATCTATAACCAACATTTTTAACCACTTTAAATACCCTAAAATTTCTTACTTACACTAAAAATCACAAACTTATTTTTACTACATTCTAGGGAAAATAACAAGCCTAGGAAAATTAGTTTCACAATTTTAGCATTTTTCTACATTTTTCTACACATTTCTAAAGTTTTCCTGAAAAAGAAAAGGAAAAGGGTTAAACAGAACTGGGCCGGATTCAGCCCAGCGGCCTAGGTCCAGGGAGGAAAAAGGCGCCCGCGCGCCCCGCGCCCTGGCGGTTTTGCAGAACGACCCCCGCGTCTTTATCTAACAGCGAACGAGCCCTTTCACTATTCCTGTGTGTCGCTGACCGATCACAAAAAGGCCCCTGCGTTTCTTTCTATTTCCGATTGGAAGTCCACGACGGCGCTCGCGCACCGCCGTGCTCCGACGAGCAAGCAGACCGGCCAGAAGGGGCAACGGCTAGGGTTTTTGAGCAGCAGACACCAAATTCAAGTCCTAAGGACTCTTTCCCCCCAATCAATTTCATACTTGGTGATCTGCCAAGCTCTGCCCGCGAGGATAGTGCACGGCGCGGATAGGTGTTCGTGTTCCAATCAATTCATGGCAGTTAAATTCAATTGGATGGTTTGGAAAGCATCAAGGACACACGAGAATGTTAGAACAAGCAACAGAGCAACATGAACTGACCTAATTTGGGCTGGCCACAGTGAGACTTGTTTCACGGTGGCGGAGAGCGAGGTTGGGGGAAATTCCGAATTCGAGCAGATGAGTGGATGATTGTGGATGATTAGCGGTGGTTAGCTAGCGAACTACCCCACGGAGCTGGACACGGGCTCAATTTATAGGAAGGATGGGCGGTGGTCGCGAATTTGGGCGAGACACACGGCGGTCGGAGGTGAAGAAGAAGCACTGGCCGCGTGAGTTCGTGGCCAACGGCGTGGCAGTAACTCCGGTGAGCCACAGAGACTTCAGAGGAGGTCACGGCGACACGGTAAAAGAGTTGAGCCACGCGGCGCACGGCCGGGAGGCGGCGGTCGACGGTGAACATATCCACATCCGCCGCGGTAACGATGGTACGGTGGCCGGAGTTGTTTAATGGCTGAAGTTTATCCCCGACGGTGACCTCCAAGCATTATCCACACGGTCCGCACGAATCACAGCAACGGATCGACCACCGGCGACGACTTACCAGCGACGAGCCCGCCGAGCTGGCAACCTGATCCACTCGGGTCTACTGTACCATGGCAATCCTCATTCAGAGCACCTGACAGCCGGAGTTGAGGGTCGATTTTCTCCAAATTTCACTTGGCGACTCACCCAAGTATCTGCATCAAAGTTGTAGTGCTATTTACCAACTACAATTCGACTATAGGGGCTACACTTATTTGAGCACTGGATCAAGGTCAAACTGGCTCTCAAACTTGGGTCTAGGCCACTGTTAGTCTGAAATTCAGACAATACTAGCCTGACAGCCTGACTTCAGGCTTGATTATCTCCAAAATTTTCTTAACAACTGTGCTCACACCTTTTAGCAAAGTTGTACTCCTATAGTTGGGCTACAATATTGATGTGGTGACCTAGGGCAAAAACCCTATAATTTGAAAGTTACAAAGCCCCAAAGTGGAGCCTTTAACACTAAATTTCAGACTTGGTATAGAACTCAAATGAGGTCCATTTTGCATTTAAGTCCAAAACTTAGGGTTTGGCTTGTAAATTCACATATTTGTGAACCAAATGACTTTATATGTCAAAACATAGTAGTTTTTACACTTTAGTCCAAAGGTTCATCATTTTTGCACATAAGTCCCTAGGGTTTGGTTTTAGGGTTTTCCAGGGTTCCAATTAGGGTTTCTGGTATCCCAGGGGTACAAAAGTGATTCAAGTTTATTCTTAGGGTCATTTTATGACTTTTACCCTAAAGCTTTTAGGTTTTCTTAACTTGGGTTAAGTTTTACCCCTTTAACCACTATTTAGGGTTAAGTCCATTAACCAGGGTTCCATTTGCAAAAACATTAAAACAATACAACTTGTTTGAAATTTTTGCCTAGTGAATGCACTCTAGGTGTGTCACACATATGCAATGCCAATGCTTATGATGTCATGCTCAAGTTTTAGTTATAGTAACACCAGGGGTGTTACATCCTTCCCCCCATAAAAGAATCTCGTCCCGAGATTAAAATCCTAGGGTAGGTAATGGTAAAGGAAACACATCACATTTTTATTTCCTTAATTTTGGTACAAGGCAGGGGTAATGTGGGGGTTACTTCTTTATTACAACAGCTATACAGGCTTTACAATTTACATGAGGCTAGAAAGCCTGGGAAATTCTTATCTAAAAAGTCTTGGGTTTCCCATGTAGCCTCATCTTCCGAATGCTGGTTCCACTGTATCTTGTAGAACTTGAGAGTCTTTCTTCGGGTGACCCTGTCCTTTTGATCCAGAACTCGAATAGGATGCTCCGAGTATGTTAAATCTGGTTCCAGGACAACATCAGTCACTTCAACGGTTCGATCGGGAACCCGAAGACACTTCTTCAATTGTGACACGTGGAACACATTATGCACAGCAGACAAGGTTTCGGGGAGCTGAAGTCGGTATGCCACTGGTCCACATTGCTCAAGCACCAGGAATGGACCAATGTATCTGGGTGCAAGTTTCCCTTTTACCCCGAAACGCGATACACCCTTCATTGGTGAAACTTTTAAGTAGACATAATCGTCTACCAGAAAGCATAAGGGTTGTCATCGTCGGTCTGCATAACTCTTTTGTCGAGCCTAAGCTTTCTTCATATTATGAATAATTCTCTGAACCTTTTCTTCGACCTCTTTCACCATATCAGGCCTAAAGAAGTATCTTTCTCCAGGTTCAGACCAATTTAGCGGAATTCGACACCGTCGTCCATATAAAGCTTCAAAAGGTGCCATCTTGATACTTTCTTGATAACTGTTATTGTATGAAAACTCCGCTAGGGGCAAACATTCATCCCATTTTGGTGAGAAGTCCAGGACACATGCCCGCAGCATATCTTCAAGTATTTGGTTCACCCTCTCAGTCTGCCCACTGGTTTGAGGATGATAAGCCGAACTGTGGAGTAATTTAGTACCCAAGGAGTTGTGAAGTGCTTCCCAGAACTTGGCTACAAATTGAGGTCCACGATCCGACACAATGGTCTTCGAAACACCATGCAGACTGAGAATACGGGCAATGTATAATGCTGCATAAGTGGCTACTGTATATGTGACCTTAACAGGTAAGAAGTGGGCAATCTTTGTGAGTCGATCAACTATAACCCAAATAGAATCATACCCTTTGGCCGTCCTGGGTAATCCCACAATAAAGTCCATACTGATGTCTTCCCATTTCCATGTTGGGATTGGCAAAGATTGTAATGGACCAGCAGTTTTCATGTGTATGGCCTTGACACGTCTGCAAGTGTCACATTTCGCCACATAGCGTGCAATTTCGATTTTCATCTTTGTCCACCAATAATGTTGCTTTAAGTCTTGATACATCTTAGTGCTTCCGGGATGAATAGAATAGCGACTAAGATGTGCTTCATCCAAAATTTGCTGGCGAAGTTCTTCGTTCTTTGGCACTACTATGCGGTTTTTAAACCATATCACACCTTGATCGTCTTTCTTGAAACACTTGGCTACTCCAGCCTTTATCTTCTCTCGAATGTGCTTCATACCCAGATTATCTTTTTGAGCATCAATTATCCTTTGCAAAATGATTGACTCAAGCTTTAGCTGATTTAGAGTCCCTTGTTGGATGATTCCCAGGTTTAGCTTTTCCATTTCCTGACACAAAGTGTTCTCGGAGGTCTTCGCCATAAGACAGTGGCAGGAAGTCTTACGACTCAGCGCATCTGCCACCACATTGGCCTTGCCTGGGTGATAATGGATCTCCAGTTCATAATCTTTAATGAGCTCAAGCCATCGTCTTTGCCTCATATTTAACTCTGACTGGGTGAAGATGTACTTCAAACTTTTATGATCTGTATATATGTGACAGATATTACCCAGCAGATAGTGACGCCAAATCTTTAGGGCATGAACCACAGCAGCTAGCTCCAGATCATGAGTTAGATAGTGCTCCTCATGTCGGCGCAACTGCCTTGAAGCATACGCAATCACTCGGCCCTCTTGCATCAGTACACAGCCGAGCCCACTGCCAGATGCATCACAATATACATCAAAAGGTTTAGTGATGTCCGGTTGAGCTAATACCGGAGCAGTGGTCAATAGTCTCTTCAGTTGCTCAAAGGCTTCATTGCACTTAGAAGACCAATTGAACTTAATGTCATTCTTCAACAAACTTGTGATTGGCTTCACAAGCTTAGAAAAATCTGGTATGAATCTGCGATAATACCCAGCTAGTCCAAGAAAACTCCGGACTTGGTGAACAGTTGTTGGGGGTTTCCACTCCAGAATATCTTTGACCTTGCTAGGATCTACCGCAATTCCTTTAGCCGATAACACGTGCCCCAAAAATTGAATTTCTTCCAGCCAGAACGCGCACTTACTGAACTTGGCATATAGCTGATGTTCCCTGAGGCGCGTCAATACAATCCGTAGGTGCTGAGCATGGTCCTCTTCATTCTTAGAATATATCAAGATATCGTCGATGAAGACTACCACGAACTTGTCCAACTCGGGCATGAACACCGAGTTCATCAAATAGGTGAAATGGGCAGGAGCATTTGTGAGCCCGAAAGACATTACCAAGTATTCAAATAATCCATACCGCGTAGTAAACGCGGTCTTCGGTATATCCTCGGGCCGAATACGGATTTGATGATAGCCCGACCTGAGATCAATTTTGGAAAATACCCTCGCCCCAGTCAGTTGATCAAATAAGATGTCGATCCTTGGAAGAGGGTACTTATTCTTGATAGTGACCTCATTTAGGGGTCGATAATCCACGCACATTCGCAAGGTTTGATCCTTCTTCTTAACAAAAATGGCGGGACAACCCCACGGGGACGAGCTTGGCCGGATGAATCCCTTATTCAGTAGATCTTGTAATTGAATTTTTAGTTCTGCCAACTCATTAGGGGGCATACGGTACGATCTTCGGGAGATAGGAGCCGTACCGGGCTTTAGCTCAATTACGAATTCTACATCTCTTTCAGGGGGCAGTCCAGGCAAATCTTCCGGAAATACATCTGGAAACTCACATACTACCGGAATGTTCTTGATCTCCGGTACAATGGCTTCATATACTCTACCAGAAGCTTTGGCTGGATTGGTTACGGGGAGAGTCAAAAGAATCTCTTCTTGGTTATAGCTCAACCTGACGGTTCTGAGTTCAGTATTGAGGATTGCCTTGTGTTGGGTTAACCAATTCATACCCAAAATTACATCTATATCCTGGCCCTTCAGAACAATCATGTTAGCAGGAAAGTTCCGTCCGGCCATTGTTACTGGCACTCCATAGGCCACTTCTCTAGTATAAATGTGTCCCCCAGGTGAATGAATTTTAAATCCCTCCTTTGATTCATGGTATGCAATATGATGTTGCTCCACAAATGTCTTGCTAATGAATGTATGTGAAGCACCAGAATCAAAAAGAATAATTGCTGGGTGACTGGCCACGGGAAACGTACCCATCATCACCGGCTCTCCTTCCGGTGTAATAGCCACTTGAGTGTAATATATACGCCCTGTCTTCTTTGTATTCTTCCCCATAGCATTTCCTTTAAGCTGAGCTGATTTCCCAGATCCTTGCGAAGCATTAGATTGATTTTGCCTAGGATATGGGCAGTCCTTGATAAAATGTCCCGACTTGCCGCAATTAAAGCACCCAGTTGAAGAACTAGGCAAGGCAGGGAATCGAGTGCCTGGGGCACCCGGCTGTTTTGGGGTAGTGGGGGTATTGTTGGGGCGGATAATGATTGGTTGTTTGAAGGGAAATGAGGGTGGACGAGAAAAAGGGCGATTTTGGCTTGAAGGTCGGATCACAAACCGTGGTTTCTTCGCCTGGCCCTGATTAGGCCTCTCACCACCGAATCCCTTATTCTTCCCAGAATTTGTGTACTTGGCTTCAACAGATAAGGCCGTGCTGACAGCCTTTCCATACGTGAGATCTATGCATGTGGCCATTTTCCTTTGTAGCCGATCATTCAGTCCCCGCATAAAACAGTTCTTCTTCTTTAAATCCGTATTCACCTGGTCGATGGCATACTGCGACAGGTGATTGAATTTGTTGAGATATTGCGTGACGGTATCTCCACCTTGTTGTAACTTCATAAATTCCTCTTGTTTCATATGCAGCACTCCTTCGGGGATGTAGTGTTCACGGAAGGCTGCTTTAAACTCATCCCAGGTGACTTGATGGTTGACAGGTTGGATAGCCACAAAATTTCCCCACCAGGTACTGGCAGGACCACGGAGTTGTTGTGCGGCGAACAACGGCTTCTGCGTCTCTGAGCAACGGAGAAGACCAAACTTTTGCTCGATAACCCGAATCCACTCATCAGCTTCTAGGGGATCTTCTGCTTTGACGAATAGAGGTGGACGGGTTTCCGAGAAATCCAGATAGGTGGTCTCACGAGGACCTTGCGGATAACCTCTTCCCGCCTGCTGCTGGAATTGTTGCTGACCCGCCATTTCCCTAAGGAAGCGGGTATTATCGGCGGTGGCATTCACCAAGGCGGCAATCGCCTCGGCTAACGTGGGAGGAACTGGAGGTGGGTTTGGGGTAACATCCCGTCCCCCAGAAGTTCCTGCTGCATCCTGTCCTCGAGTCCTGGTCGGCATCTGTGGCAAAAACATTTGAAGTAAACATAATGTGCCAGAGAAAACCTTCCATTTTACATTACTATAAAAAGTAATGATACAGACTCGATATTATATAACAGGATACAATACCCATTATACAAAAGTTCAACCTATTATACAACAGTACACCCTACAATACCCTACCATACACTACTCTACTTCTATTACACCTTTATTCCTGCTTGCCATTACTCTTGGCGGCTTCATCATCAGGTGTGGGAGTCCAGACATCAACCAACCTCAAAGAAGGAGGGGGCTCAAAAAGGTCTAACTCCCCACCCAGCGCACGTCCCGCAACGTGAGATGGTCCAGCTTCCGCCTCAGCAGGTTGTGGAGGCTCACTTGGGTGTAGTTGTGAGTATAGTATATGGACTTCCTCGTGCAACGTATTGCAGTAAACCTACAGGTTATCAACAGTCGAGCTAAGTTCTTTAACTCGGGCCTGAGCCCTTGCTTCCTTAGCACACATTAGCAAACGAGACTGTACGGCCAAGTCAAGTGCTAAGTCTCGATCAGCGAGTTGATCCTGCAAGTGTCGGATGTCCCTTCTCAGTTCATTGATTCTATCTCCGTCAGCGACCCAAGCATCAGTCCTATGTTGCAGCGCTGCTTGAAGTCGACTCACACGGGCTTCAAGATCTCCGATGGGGTCGTTACTTCCACTGCTGCTGCTTTCATGTCGGGGAGCCAATTGATGCCGAGGCACCCCAATTGGTCCCGTAGACTTGCGTGTCGTTAGCCTGGTACGTGGCGGCATCTTTTCTAAGGGGGAAAATGTTATTAGTATAGTGCTTAGCATGATGCATGTATAATTACAGAATCAACCTTAGTCGATTCAACCTTCTATACGTCGCACTCTTCCTATCTGGTCTTTAAGATAGACTTCTTCAGAATACTTAGGTAAGAAGAGAAAAGAATTTTTAGGTAAGACTTTTGAAAATCCTTTTGAAGATGCCTCATAATATCTGCAAAGAAGGGCTACGCTCCGATACCAGCTGTGACAGAACCTCCCAAGTAATTAGGCCCACCTACAGTTGTCCTTGTCCAACGGACATCAGACAACCCTGTAGGTGCCCCTGAACTACTTGACAAGCTCGGTATCTTTCCTTACCTTACCAGGAACGTCTCACCCGTCTTGCAGACATTACAGAACATCGGAGATAAAGAAATGCGGAAGTGAATTACATAAACTTACATTTATTTCAAAAGCAAGTTTGAGTTATGTTATTACAGACCAGACTAAAAGTGAGTGCAGAGTAGTAATATTATACAAGCCAGGGGAGGCACAAACTCCTCCCGATAAGTTTAATAAACAAAAGATCCTAAGTGGAGGACCGAGTCCTCCCGCACTTCAGTCTTCTTTTTCCTCGTTTGGTACCACCTTGGAGCAGAAGCAACAAAAGTTTGTCGCTTCCTCACCTAAAAACAACAAAGGGATAAACCCTGAGTATGGAATACTCAGCAAGTCTTACCCGACTAAGGAAAAGACTCTCAAGGGTATGCTGGATAAATAGGAGTCAAGGAGAGGCTTTAGCAAAAATCAACTTATAGTTTTTGCAGAAGAAGCTTACTAAAGTGAGTCCTTACTTTCCATCTTTTAATGCCATATTAAGTATTAATAGACTCTATTTGCATCTAGTCTAATTTCACATCAAATCAAGACAACATTAGTTTTATCCATAGTGTTCACATCCTGACTCTAGGTTGTAGAAAAGTGACCAAGTCTTCATAACCGCGAAGGTACGGCGATCCGAATCGATTATACTCAGCTGAGGATCTCCAATCACACGACATATGTAGCACTTAACCCTTGCATATGTCAACCCGCCACCGGGGTTCTTAAGACCGGATCAGGTTCACGCAAACCGAGAGCACAGATACACCATCGTACAGCCTCTTGCCACGGAGGGTACACGCTACTCTCGCCACCGCTCCACGCCCATTTCGTGTTATCTTATTCCGGCCTTAGTCTGCCCGAGGCAAGGCTTACCCATGACGAGGCATGTGACCAGTTAAAGGGTCCTCGGTCAGCACGCCTACATACGCGTTAATCCTTAACCAACCTGGGTAGAACATCACCTGTTCCTAACCCAAGTCTCAATTTAAGTATTTCCATCCTTAGGATTGTGTCTGTTCCTTAGGATGAAAGAGCATCACAGGGAACTTTGCAGTAAGATCCCACTTTTGCTCCAAATGAAAATATTCTTGCAGGTAGAAGCCATCCTCTCCATGGTTAAATTGAGGACAACTTCTATCCACAAGATCTAAGCAAGTCTAAGCATTTTTGTAAATCATATTTTGATACTTCACAGAAGTATCTATAAAGGTATGGATATCAAGGAAAGCAATGCATCAAAGGGTTTCAAATAACTCCTATGAACCTAATGCACATTTCACTAGACTTAAGTGTGCAAAAAGTATTTAAAAACACAAGGAAAGGGGTGGCATGCACCGGGGCTTGCCTTCGTTCACAGGTGAATCAGGCTCAGATCCACAGATGTTAAAGTAGAAATGATTCCCGGCCTGAGACTCCAAAGGTGGTGGTGTCTCCTCTTCGGTAACTTCGATTTCTTCCTCACGTTCTAATCATAACCATACATATGTATAAGAATGGATGCCATGGGATGCTCATGAGGATGCAAAGATAGCATAAACTTATTATTTATGTCTTGAATACAACTTTCCTTCACGGAGTTCCAGGAACTTAGGGTTTCCGGAGTCGGTAAAGGAGTTCATAGGGCAGGGGGGGTGTTTTGGGGTTTGGTGATCAAACAAAGTCCAAATCAATTCAAACTTTACCCAAGGCTTCTAAATATTGTATAACACTCATAAAAATTTTGGGCATTTTAGGACTTACCAATTATTTTTCTAAAAATCTATAACCAACATTTTTAACCACTTTAAATACCCTAAAATTTCTTACTTACACTAAAAATCACAAACTTATTTTTACTAAATTCTAGGGAAAATAACAAGCCTAGGAAAATTAGTTTCACAATTTTAGCATTTTTCTACATTTTTCTACACATTTCTAAAGTTTTCCTGAAAAAGAAAAGGAAAAGGGTTAAACAGAACTGGGTCGGATTCAGCCCAGCGGCCTAGGTCCAGGGAGGAAAAAGGCGCCCGCGCGCCCCGCGCCCTGGCGGTTTTGCAGAACGACCCCCGCGTCTTTATCTAACAGCGAACGAGCCCTTTCACTATTCCTGTGTGTCGCTGACCGATCACAAAAAGGCCCCTGCGTTTCTTTCTATTTCCGATTGGAAGTCCACGACGGCGCTCGCGCACCGCCGTGCTCCGACGAGCAAGCAGACCGGCCAGAAGGGGCAACGGCTAGGGTTTTTGAGCAGCAGACACCAAATTCAAGTCCTAAGGACTCTTTCCCCCCAATCAATTTCATACTTGGTGATCTGCCAAGCTCTGCCCGTGAGGACAGTGCACGGCGCGGATAGGTGTTCGTGTTCCAATCAATTCATGGCAGTTAAATTCAATTGGATGGTTTGGAAAGCATCAAGGACACACGAGAATGTTAGAACAAGCAACAGAGCAACATGAACTGACCTAATTTGGGCTGGCCACGGTGAGACTTGTTTCACGGTGGCGGAGAGCGAGGTTGGGGGAAATTCCGAATTCGAGCAGATGAGTGGATGATTGTGGCTGATTAGCGGTGGTTAGCTAGCGAACTACCCCACGGAGCTGGACACGGGCTCAATTTATAGGAAGGATGGGCGGTGGTCACGAATTTGGGCGAGACACGCGGCGGTCGGAGGTGAAGAAGAAGCACTGGCCGCGTGAGTTCGTGGCCAACGGCGTGGCAGTAACTCCGGTGAGCCACGGAGACTTCAGAGGAGGTCACGGCGACACGGTAAAAGAGTTGAGCCACGCGGCGCATGGCCGGGAGGCGGCGGTCGACGGTGAACATATCCACATCCGCCGCGGTAACGATGGTACGGTGGCCGGAGTTGTTTAATGGCTGAAGTTTATCCTCGGCGGTGACCTCCAAGCGTTATCCACACGGTCCGCACGAATCACAGCAACGGATCGACCACCGACGACGACTTACCAGCGACGAGCCCGCCGCGCTGGCAACCTGATCCACTCGGGTCTACTGTACCATGGCAATCCTCATTCAGAGCACCTGACAGCTGGAGTTGAGAGTCGATTTTCTCCAAATTTCACTTGGCGACTCACCCAAGTATCTGCATCAAAGTTGTAGTGCTATTTACCAACTACAATTCGACTATAGGGGCTACACTTATTTGAGCACTGGATCAAGGTCAAACTGGCTCTCAAACTTGGGTCTAGGCCACTGTTAGTCTGAAATTCAGACAATACTAGCCTGACAGCCTGACTTCAGGCTTGATTATCTCCAAAATTTTCTTAACAACTGTGCTCACACCTTTTAGCAAAGTTGTACTCCTATAGTTGGGCTACAATCTTGATGTGGTGACCTAGGGCAAAAACCCTATAATTTGAAAGTTACAAAGCCCCAAAGTGGAGCCTTTAACACTAAATTTCAGACTTGGTATAGAACTCAAATGAGGTCCATTTTGCATTTAAGTCCAAAACTTAGGGTTTGGCTTGTAAATTCACATATTTGTGAACCAAATGACTTTATATGTCAAAACATAGTAGTTTTTACACTTTAGTCCAAAGGTTCATCATTTTTGCACATAAGTCCCTAGGGTTTGGTTTTAGGGTTTTCCAGGGTTCCAATTAGGGTTTCTGGTATCCCAGGGGTACAAAAGTGATTCAAGTTTATTCTTAGGGTCATTTTATGACTTTTACCCTAAAGCTTTTAGGTTTTCTTAACTTGGGTTAAGTTTTACCCCTTTAACCACTATTTAGGGTTAAGTCCATTAACCAGGGTTCCATTTGCAAAAACATTAAAACAATACAACTTGTTTGAAATTTTTGCCTAGTGAATGCACTCTAGGTGTGTCACACATATGCAATGCCAATGCTTATGATGTCATGCTCAAGTTTTAGTTATAGTAACACCAGGGGTGTTACATCGGGGGCTACACCCAATGGGTACACCTTTGGTGCACCCAACGGAGCCATGAAATCTTAGAAAAGAATGTTGAACTCAAAAGAGAGCAATGAACACCTTTCAAATCAATTCAAAGATCAGGGGCTTGTGGGGGATGGATATCCCTCGGGTCCACATGAGCACGAAAATGCATCCGGGGCCACACAGCAGGCGCCTTCCTGGGGCGACTGTTGGTAGGTGGGATAAAGAAACCAGCAAATGCTAGCTGGTTCTGATACGAAAGAGGCCCACATCTGAGTTAGCTGTTGCATGAGTGCAGGTATGTCGGGCCGGGTTTATGGTGCCCACCCAACAGACTGAACCACCAACGATAACTCGGGCACAGGAGCACAAGATTTCCCCGGGATAAAGGAAGATTGTTCGCTACAAATCAGGAGAGAAGTATGGAGATTGTAATCGACACCTTTGCGGGGGCTCTCTCTGGTTGTGTATATAAGGCCAGGAGACACCCCTACCTTTTTCATCTCATCCTCAGCCCACCATTCTCATAGTCACACCTTGTAAACTCACCACAATACAGGAAACCACCACATGAAGTAGGGTATTACGCCTCTCAAAGTGGCATGAACCTGCTCAAGCTTATGTGTTTCTCTCATCGTGCTACCGCACGAACCGTCAAGTCACAATCAACGACATCGTCCTACTCAAAAGCACCACGAGGGTAACCCCGGGGTGTGCGGTCGGACAACAAACACCGACAGTAATCTTCAACTCTTTATTCAAAGGAAGGGTGGCTAGATCCATTCAAAGAGTTGGTTCAAATCTTGTGCTCAGTTTTAATATGTTGTAGTTTTTTATTTGAGTTTGTCTTCGACTCTTCCCTTCCTCTGTTCTCTCAAGTTGTGGAAGAAACATCGAGTTTTTGATTTGAGGTTGCTACTGGGAATTGTTGTGGGGAGAAATACACCCTTTGGATCATTGCATCTGTCTAGTTGGTGCAAATTTTGGTTGTGATCCGTGTTGATTTCATTTTGAGTTCATTCTAGAAATCCCCAATAAAACCCCATCCTTCCTAGGAAATCTAATCTAAGCTCGGAGTTTTGATTTGCTTTGGCTAAAACTTTAGGAATCATTTTATTTCCCCTTGCACATACTTCCTATGAGGTTTGAGGCAATTCTACAAGTTTTTGCCTCTATGGCACTTCTACCCCTTTGAGCAGCACTGCTGGCCTGCTGCGTAGCACTGCCGCTTATCCTGCTTTGTGTTTTTGCCTCTGAAGCTTTAAAGACTCTTGGATAGTTTCCTGTGTAGCGGTTTAGAATATTCAATTGGCACTGGATTGAGTATTACTGTGCTATGCTATTTGTGACATTCTGTGGGGTTGCGTAGAGATCAGAATCAAGTCACTGTGTTCTCTCGAGAAGAGAAATTTTAGTGGCTCCCATTAACCCCACTCTGGTTGCCTCACCGGTCCTTCATGAGGATTGTTATAATTATTTGGGCATAGCCATTTAATTTTAGAATAATTCCTAGAAAATCTCAAAGGCCTATACATGAGGTGGTATGTGCTAACATTTTGTCCCACCTTGCTAGTTTTGGTGGTGGGAACACAACTTAAATAATTGAGTGCAATCCATGGTCTTGAATGTGTTGGATGAGAGGTACAAGGTATAACACACAAGCTCACCGTCGGGTTGGTCTGTGCAAGGGTTGTGGAGGGCGTGGGCATGTGGCATGCGAGTGAATGCTCCACCGAAATAATAAAGTTTTTGGAAGCATTCTGCGTGACTACTTGATCGATTCCTTAACATTATTTTCAACTTGGTTGCCACGACTAATCTTCCTCATTGTTGTGCAGGCATTTTACGTCGTCTACCACAACAAGACGATGCTGAATGTCGGTATTGTCTTCTCTAGTCGATCATCATCAATAACGAAACATATAACCATCTTGCTGCAATCATCTCTTTCATACTGTTCAATTTATTTGTTTAGCCATGATTCTGTCAGTGCAAGCTTTAATCTTAACTAGCTTGATGCTTATGTTTAGATTTGTTTGTTTTATTCCTTTTACATACACATATGTCATCATAGTCATGTGTTATTTTTGGATGAAATTAAAACTAAATGTTATAATTTATCTAACGCAAAATGTGAATATCCTTATGTATAGTCTTCACAAGGTAAAGTTTAACAAATTTTGAGAGGCACCTAGTTTGTGAAATTTTGAGTGGCACCTGGCATGGTTGACCGGACAACTTTTCAAATAAGATTTTCTTTAAGAGGAGTGCTAAAGGAGAGCAAGACAATCTTCTACAATATTCTTGACCATGCAAGAATTAGATATTTACTAGGAGTGCTATAGAATTCCTAATTAAACAAATTAAGAGTCGTTATAATATTTAGGAATATGATAGAATGAAGCACACTTGTCACTATCATATGAGCCCTCTTAGCCTATAAATAGAGACCTAGTGATGACAGTGAGAACCTCGATAGTCACCAAAGAGGAAGTATTACACACTTCGCACATCTCAGATATTTACCGACCATATACTTCACAAGACGACTTTCTTATTCAATCTCATAACTTTCATTATCTCTCCTCATATATATATATATATATATATATATATATATATATATATATATTAGTGTATTATAGCACCAAATAGTATGTGAACTGTATAATACTCTATACTAGATTAGCTAGCTAGGCACTAGTAGTCTTACTATTGATGTAGAAAATATATACAGTTTATAACAAGTTAAAATTATATATAAGAGTTAAAGACCATGAAAAACTATAACTTAAAATCGAAAATATATTTCATATTACATCATATATCATCTGACATTCTTTGGTCGTATTTATGTTTAATAAATGTTGTTATTTGTATTTAATATAGAAAATAATACTTTTATACCTAAGTAATTAACTAAGTGAAAAGAGAAAACATGAGATATAAAGTTTTATATATTCACAGATAGGAGAGTTTAGTACAAGCTGAAGTGTACATAAATTATGCGAAGTACATAAATTTTCATTTTTTCACCGTTTTATCTTTTGTTCATCCGTTTATTAAGTTTAGCAAGCAAATCTTAATGGTCAATAAGTCCGTGAAATTCAAGATTCTCACAACGACGCTGTTGGCTATCTAGATTGATGTTAAAGTCATTCATTTAAAGTGATACTTTCTACATGTATGATAAACCTAAACTGAATCACTAATCAAAATCAAAGGGTGCTACCTCTAAAAACCTACTCAGGTCGTTCATTGATCAGCAAACTTTGCTGAATAAAAAGATTTGTTGCGTTCTCACCTATAACTTTGATGATTAGTGATAATTAGCATATATGTGAGTGCAGTGGAGGAATGAGTTTGTCTCTACTAGGTTTGGTTGCATTCTATATGACATTATCTGGAGGGTGTGCAAAATCTACCATCGAGATGAGTGAGCCATAACAAAATCTGTTAGTGATGTCTAATGACACTAACAAATTATGAAAAGTAGCGCAAGCAAGCATACAGATACAACCAAAAAGCATAATAATCAGACGATTATGTTGACAACTTGTTCGGTTAGAAGTGAATTGAGAGAGATCCCCTCCAATCTCTCTTAATCCACCCCTAATCGAACTTTAAGGGCTTCTTTGGGAGAAAGAATCAGAGGGGATTGGAGGTGCTAAAATCTGTCTGCTATTCAAAATTGGATAGCAAAAGGGATTTAAGCCCCTCCAATCTCCTCCGATATTCTTGCTACCAAACAAGCTCTAAGGTGTGTTTGGTTCCCACCTCCTAAACTTTAGTGACTAAAGTTTAATCACTTTTAGTTACTAAAACACTAAATGGAGTGAATAAATTAGGTCTTTCAAATGGGATTAATAGATACTAAATTTTAGTCACTATAGTTTAGGAGGGTGACTAAAGTAACCAAACACTCCCATCGTTTGAACGACCAATCAAGAACATCAGTGGCAACAGCAGTATGTTGACATTTACATTTCATGGGGGTGGTATGGACACATTCTCTGTTCTCATTTTCATTTGGTATAAGCGGGCATTGCAATTGACGCATCATCTCTAAGATTACTCTAGAACGTGTGCAAGAAATGCTATGCTTGTGCACATACGTGTGGTCACAACCTCACAATATTAGTATTTTGAAGTCTTGAATCATATTTATTGACATCGTTTTTAAGGTCTACAAATGAAAAAGAGGAAGTTCTTTTTTTGTAACCCTCACCATTTTGCTTTGAAGCAACAGCATACTCGAAACGCAGATGTACACGTACATAACTCCAGATGCCTCAAAGCTCTGCCTCCACCTCTGGTTTGCCTTGACTGGTCACGCTTTGCGTGAGGCACACGTACATAACTCCGGCCGCCTCAAAGCTCTGCCTCCATCTCCGGTTTGCACCAGCCGGTCATGCTCTACGTTGTTCTTGTCGTGATATGACATTGCCACAAGATAAAAAATCTACATATCATCACTTGAGAAGTAGATCATGGTCGTGAGGTCGCCATTTTTTCACAGTGGATATATTTGGCTGGAGCAGCGTGGTTAGCTAGGCATGTGTGTCATAGATCTTGGCGTCAAGGTCGGCTTCCCTAGTACAGGCACCAAGCTAGGTGTCGAGATCTATGGTACCAAGGTTGCTAGCACATGGGCGCCATTTAAATGCGTTTGTTGGGGGCCTTCGTCTTCTGAAGGTCCTCAAAAACATGATTAACAATGTTTTCCAAGTGTAATATATGTACAGGAACCTTCAGACTTGGAACGAAGTTGTTCACAATATGAAAAGCATGATCGGGACGAAGGTCGAATCAATTTCGAAGCTACACGCAAGGAAGCTTCGGCTCAGTAGCAGAAAAAGGAACCGACTTAAAGAGGAAAAGGCTATCTAGTCCTTAATAGATTGTCCTTAAGTACATTGTAAACATGAAGGGCATGAATGTAATTTTACATAGGCTGTGCTCTGTGCCTATAAATAGATGAACAGTACTCCCGTACTGTTCACGCTGACTTGTATTCACTCGTGCGTCACGCTTGGACTCTTACCTTCTGTCAAGCCGAAGGTACAAATGTAATTCAATAATGTTCACGTTCATTCATAATGATATAATTAAGATATATTAATAATGTCATATGGTTATCCATGTTATCTCTCATGTTTTATATGCTTCTTCTTTCATTAATACATACTGCGATGATGAAGGTACGTCCTTCATGACCTTCGTCTGAAGATCATTATATCCTAAGGGAGATAATGCTTCGAAGGACGAAGGACTTTAACCATTAACATTTGTGTTGCCTTGTTCTTAACTCATAGCATTTGAGAACAAGTCCCCAACATTGGCGCCCACCTCCGGTGAACTTAATCGACCACCTTCAGCAAGCTATGACCTTTGTCATGCCGCCGAAGAAAACTTCTTCAGGGCTAGGGGCTGCACTGCAGCCACTGGACGTCAACCAGGACACACTACACGAAGCTCAAACTCTAAAGAGGAAGGCTACAAGTCCAACACCCCAAGAGGAGGAGTTGGACCAGGAGATAAGGGATCTCGAAGCTATCCATCAGCAGGTCGAAAGGAAGAGAGAGAAGATGCTTCGTCTCTCCAATCTTCCGAAGAAGATCGATGAAGCTACTGAAGAAATACGTCATCTTACTCAAGATGACCAGGACCGAAGACCTCCACAGAGAGAGCTTCGTCAAGATAATTCCTACAATGATGATGATTGGTATGATGATTTCCATCATGGAAATTTTGCTTTTGATGATGCTTCTCCTCTATCAGCAGAACTGCAGGCTACCCCATGGCCCCCATTATATAAGCCACCTCAGCTCCCCATGTATGATGGGCACTCAGATCCAAAGCAGTTCCTGATGAGCTACGAAGCAACTATATCTTCGTACGGGGGCAATACCGTAGTCATGGCGAAGTCTTTCGTCATGGCAGTCCGAAGTGTGGCCCAGACATGGTACTCCTCTCTCCGGCCAGGGACAATCACGTCATGGCACAAGCTTAAGGACATGTTGGTCACAAGTTTTCAAGGGTTTCAGACGAAGCCAGTCACTGCTCAGGCCTTGTTCCAGTGCACTCAAAACCATGAAGAGTACCTTTGGGCATATGTCCGAAGGTTCCTGCGCCTACAGTGCCCAATGAAATCGTCATTGAGGCCATGATCAAAGGTCTTCGGCCAGGGCCTACGGCTCAATACTTCGCCAGGAAACCCCCCCAGACTCTGGATAAGCTGCTTCAAAAAATGGATGAGTACATCCGGGCTGACAACGACTTCCGCCAAAGAAGGGAGGAAGCTTACATATTTTCTGAGATGACTAGGGGCTTCGGAGGAAGAATCCACCCTAGGCATGTCAGATCAATCCATAGCTCCATCCAGAACGATGACAAAGGAGGCCAGTTTCAGAAGCTCCAACACAGCTCACAGTCTTCAGGACAGCAGCAAAGCTCCTTCAAGCCACCAGCTCCAAGGGGCCGAGGCGGCAGGGGCTTCAGAGGAAGATATGGGGATCAGCCCAGGAAAATCTATTGCTTATTCTATGGTGAAGAGAAGGGCCACACTACAAGAACGTGTCAGATCACCACTCAGAAGCAAAAAGAGATTGCCGAAGCAGAAGCCCGACAGAATCAGCCGAAGCAGGTCTTACATACTGCTTCATGCCACTCTCCCTACATACCAGAGTATGTGGGCAATCAACCTGCAGCTTTTGTTGCTTCGGCAAGCCATTCACAAGCTTCCTGGTCTCAGCTCCCACCGCCACCACCATTGCAACCTACTTATACCTAAAGCCAGCAGCCAGAAGGGCGCCAACATCCACAACAACAACGTGACTTTAAAGAGGAGTCCGAAGCTCGTACAGTCAACAACACTGTACCATAATCGAAGCACATTTATTGAGGAATATCCTACTTTTTGAAGCAATTTTGTCTTTTATATCGTTTTACCTTTTTGTAGAACAAGTACTGAAAAACTCAGTTTTCAACTTCTTGTAATAATGTTCTAAATACTAGAATGAAATATATCTTCTTCACTGATTTACGAAGCTCAAAAGTCATTCCTAAGGGAGCGCAGCGAAAGTTTTTGCTCAAAAGTCGTTCCTAAGGGAATGCAGAGCTAAAATTGACGAAGCTACAAAAAGTCGTTCCTAAGGGAGCGCAGCGTAAGTTTTCTGCTCAAAAGTCGTTCCAAAGGGAATGCAAAGCCAAATACCGCTGAAATATAAGGCGAAGAAGTTCAAAAGTCGTTTCTAAGAGGATGCAGAACTTATACCGCCGAAATAGAAGACGAAGAAGTTCAAAAGACATTCCTAAGGGGATGCAGAATTTATATCACTGAAATAGAAGGTGAAGAAGCTCAAAAGTCGTTCCTAACGGGATGCAAAGCTTGTGTATTCCAGTGTGGGCATGTGGGTGTGTGTCTTCGGCATCCTCATCATTTTGCATCATATCATCTCATCATTTTGCATAACGTTACATCATACATCATATTGCACTAACGGCACAAGAATCGAATACGAACCCAATCTTCGACAAATGCTTCGTAAAAATTGAAAATGTGCTAAGGCACGAAGTGAGCTTCGGGAAATACAGTTTTACCAGCCTTGTCATAAGGGATCTATTTATTTACGAAGCATGAAAAGAAGGGAAGGTGTTTTTTCACTGAAGGCTCAAAAACGGTATGTGTGTAAATTTCATGCATCGCAAAGAAATAAATTACAATAATTTACATATTCGATTCAACGTTATATACATCAAATGTTACATAGTTTTGTTACAATAGATGCTTAATGTTCATTCCATTGTCCCATACATCGAGCATTCCAAATATTATTACAATGAAATCTATTCTTCTCTGAGAACTTTTTCAGTAACTTCGTTTAAAAGTTTATCGACAACTTTGTCAATAATGGAGTCCGCCATGTTTATAATGTCCAGCGCTTCCTTCATTTCTGGATCAGCTAGGGGATCATACGGTTCCGGCGGCGGAGATAGTTCAGCTGAAGTAGGAAAAATTGATTAGTTCGAAGCCACAAAGCAGGTACCGAAGCTAAAAAACCAAAAAATAATACCTATATGCCTTTCGCGTTCTGCAGCCTCTTCAGCTTGTTTTGCTTCTGCTCGGGTGTCATGGGTATCTTTTTCACTCTTTTTTATAATCTCATGGGCCATCTCTCGACCACCATTCACCCATACATCATTGTAAAATTTTCCGCTCATTAAGGTTGCTTCAGCTGAAGGATCCTTCGTATCATCTACGGAGAAGGCAGCTTCGGTCTGGGCTATGGCTTTAATGTGATCACATCCGGCCTTCTCCAAGATGGCTGAAATTCCCCGCGCACCGAAAAACGCGCAAACATCCCCGCGATCACTCAAAATTTCTTCGAAGGCTTCGGCTTCTCCACTTATCCATTCAACGACGCCCTCGGGGTCGCCTCGTATGAAGTTTTCTTCAGCAGAGTAGGCACCCACTTTGGCGAAGCTAGTTTTTAATTTCTTCACACAATCCAAGGATTTCTCGAAGCACCTTTCCTTGGATTCATGAATTTCTTCAATATTTTTCTCTAGATAATTTTTCCAGTACTCACTCATCTCTCGGTTAGCCTGTGCGAGCGCGCAATTCTCTTTAGCTTCGGCCAGCTGTCTCCGAAGATCTTCAATTTCGGTTTTCTGGGCTTCGGCCTGAGCTTTATAATTACTTCGTCTTCCTTTACTTTGTTTACCAATGAAATCAAAATTTTATCTTTCTCTAGACCTTCGTTTCTTAGTTCAATCACCTCGAACCGAAGGTTGTTAAGAGCCATTGTACAGCCTTCGTCTTCGGTGCTCTTCTGAGCCCTCAAGGCATTACTAAGAATTAATCCCTGTAAAGAAGAAGAAAGAATTGAGTATAACAATAAAATACTTCGCTTCTAACTTCAAAGTCAACTTTTATACCTTTATGTTATTGTATGTGAGGCTGTCAGCAAGATCATCCTTCGATAAGACCGAAAGGCATTCTTCAAGCTTAGGAAATCCCATACTCTTAGCTATCTCCGGCAAACGGATATTTCTTTGTTATCCGGGAGACAGTACAGGAAATCTTCTTCGTTACTACCATTGAACACTAAAGCCCCCTTCGGATATTTCAGTCTTTGGGCAAAGTGTCTAGCTTCTAGTATTTCTTCCTGGGATAATTTCTTCCCCGAAGCATGTCGAATAATGTAGTCAACATCTTCGTTCAGAGCTTCGGGAGCAGGAGTTTTGGTCTTTTATGGTACAATCTGCCATGTCGTTTTTTCCTCAGGTGCGGCAGGCTTCGTCTCGGTGGACACTGAAGGCCCAGCTTCGGCTTCGGCCTAAACTTTCGTAGCTTCGGCAATTTTCTTAGAGGCAGGGCTCAAGGCCTTCGTAGTCTCTATGACAGCATCTAGTACGTTGGCCATCCTCCTTTTCTTGGGAGTTGCGGCAGGAATTCTTTGCATCTTTGGCAAATTTGCCTCTGTCAGTGGGCTTACGTTTTCTGGCACTTTTATTACTTTTTCCACATATGGCTCCACGGCCTTATCATCTTTAACTTTGGATGGCCCGACTGTAGGCACCTTCGGCACTTTAGTCGGCTCTTCAGCGCTCTGCATAATCAGAGCAGCTCGCTTTGGTTCGGCAGCTGAAGAGGTCCCCGCGCCAAATTTAGGCACCACGGCCGGTTCAATGTAACGCGGCTGATGGGTCAGAACCTTCATCTTTTTGCCCTTCGGCTCAGCTGCAGTGGCCGAAGTGACAGTCTTTCTCTTTTTCTCTTGCCCTCGAAGCGGGTAATGGTAATCAGGGTATACTAAGCCAATAGCATCAAATACCCTGTTCAATCTTTTCTTGCCCCGACCCCCGAAAGCTGCGGACAAAGCATTATCTTCGGCCTTGGAGTAAGCTCCAAGTAGCTCATCACTGGTAGCTTCGATACACTTCAGCCAGTCATCGTCTGGCTCATCAAACTTCTCCCTAAATCTGAAGGTATACTTCAGTCGAACCAGACCACCATCACTAGAATCGGTGGTGGTCTCCTTCGGCATATCCCAGCTCTCCACAAGTGGCCATACCCTGAAGGATATATGTTCTTGAATCAAATCCCTTGTGTCAATGAAGGCACAAACAGTGCTAAAAGCCCTCTGACATGCTTCAATAGTGCCATCAATTTCCACCTTCGGCCTTCGGAGGCCGAAGCAAGACCAGATGGGGCGCTGAATGATTTCTTTGATGTCTTCCCTTGCCTTTAAATCATTTTTAACGTAAAACCACTCCTCCATCAAGGCCCCAGGCCATCTTTTCCGGAATGTTGGCACTAGGTGGCTTGCATTGGGGCGAGCAATAAATCCATAACAACCAAAGTTGTTGTGGTACTGTTCTTTGCTAGTAGCCTTCGTCTCATATAAAAGCTCGTGCATACTGCAAAAGCACTTTGCGCTTGGCTCTAGCCCCTGACTCCTTACAGCCCAGACAAAAATTCCTATCCTAATTATAGCTTCGGGGGTAAACTGATGAAGGAAGATTTGGTATATCTTCAGCACTTCAACAACAAACTTGCTCAGCGGGAACCGAAGACCTGCCTTTAAGAAGCTTCGGTATATAACAACTTCGTTTTCCTCCGGAGCAGGGGTAGTACTATCTTCTCTAACTCTGATAATAGACATGTCACAAAAATACCTCCCCCTCATAGCGTCAATATGACTCTGTTTGATAGTCGACTTTTCAAAGATAGTATAGCTTGGGCGCCACGACCGGTCCTCAGAGTCTTCATCCCCACTTTCCACGTCATAACTATCACTGTCACCAGAATCTTCGGATAAACCCTCCATGATCTCCTTAGTAATTTTCTCTGTATTTGTTTTTGCCATGGACTCAATAAATCCAGCAATGAAAGGATCTGCAACCTTTTTCTCTTCAAACAGCTTTGTCTCCCTGGTCGTTTTCTTCTCTTCAGTCATCTTCTTCTCTTCACTCATCTTCTTCTTTTCAAATTTTGAGCAAACGCGTCTTTAAACCGAAGCTCTAAAAACTCGAGAATCAGGCAAGAGCTAGTGAGCAAGAGCTAAAAATTTGACACAATAACGCAAATGGCAGAAATGGCGTGCCAAATGCTGCCGGTGTGGGTTCATATTTATACGCCAGTGTGTTGCAACTTGAAGGGCCCAGTCTATGTAACGCCCTGAATTTGGGGGTAGAATTTTTTCTTCTTTTCTCTCACCAAATTCAGGCGTTACCCTTTTCTTTTTCTTGTTCCCTCGCTAAACCTTGATCTTTTCCAAAGTTATAGCGGGTTTTGGCTTTAGACCCCGTGTAAAGCAAAACCTTAAAAACACTTTATTTCGTGTGATGCACCATGCCGAACCATGCATACTTTTGATTGTTTAAAAATGTAAAACCATTCATCTAAAGAAAATTAGATTTTAGAAAAAGAAAACCCTTTTCTTTTTCTCTCCCTCCCTCCCTTTCCCATTTCGGCCCAGCCCCCCCCCCCTTCGGCCGGCCCAGCTGGCGGCCCAGCCGCCCCCTCCCCTCTCCCCCCCGCGCCGGCCCAGCCGCGCGCCCCCTCTCCCCCGCTTTGGGCCCATTTTGGCCCAGCCGCCCCCTCCCTTTTCTTTTTCTAAAAAATACCCCCCCCCCCCCGCGGGCCCCGCCCGTCATCTCCCTCTCTCTCCCCCCCAAACCCTAACCGCGCCGCCCCTTGCCCTGTGCGCCGCCGCCCCTGCGCGCCGCCCCCCTCCGGTGAGGCTTCCCCCCCTCTCCTCCCTCCTCCCCTCCCTCTCCTCCCTCCCCTCACCCACGCCCCCTGGCGTCCCGCCCTTGGCCGGCCCCGCGCGCGCCCGGCCCCCCGGCTCGGCTCCCCTCCAGTGAGCCACCCCGCCGGCCCGGCCGCTCGCGCCCCCGCGCCGCCGGCTCGGCCACCTCGCCCGCCCCGGCCACCCCGCGCCGTCCCGCCCGGCCGCGACTCGCCCTCCCCCGCGCCCCGAGCTCGGCCACCTCGGCCCCGCTCCGGCGACCCCGCCCCGTCCCGCGCCCCGGCCGCCCTCGCCCGGCCCCGCTCCGGCGACCCCGCCCCGGCCCGCGCCCCCGGCGTCCCGCCCGGCCGCGCCCCGCCCTTCCCCGCGCCCGGCGAGCTCGGCCGCCCTCGTCCGGCGAGCTCGACCGCTCGCGCCTCCGGCGACCCCGCCCCGTCCCGCGCCCCGGCCGCCCTCGCCCGGCCCCGCTCCGGCGATCCCGCCCGGCCGCGCCCCGCCCTTCCCCGCGCCCGGCGAGCTCGGCCGCCCTCGTCCGGCGAGCTCGGCCGCCCGCGCCCCCGGCGACCCGCCCCGCCCGTTCGGCCCGGCGCCTCGGCCCCGCCCTTCCCCGCGCCCGGCGAGCTCGGCCGCCCTCGTCCGGCGAGCTCGACCGCCCGCGCCCCCGGCGACCCGCCCCGCCCGTTCGGCCCGGCGCCTCGGCCCCGCTCCGGCGAGCCGCCCCGCCCCGCCCCGTGTCCGGCTCGGCCGCCCTCGACCCCCACCACGCCCGTCCTCAGCGAGCCCCGCTCGCCCGCGCGCGCCCGCCCCCGGCTCGGCCGCCCGCCTCCCGGCGAGCTCGGCCGCCCCCCCCGGTTCAACCGCCCCCATGCCCCGGCTCGGCCGCCCGTCCCCGCGCTCGGCCTCGTCCGGCCGTATCCTCGCTCGCCCGCGCTCGCTTGCCCCGGCATGCTTGCCCGCTCGCCCCGCCGTGCCTTGCTCACGTCGTGTCGGCCCCTGCGTGGCCTCGAGCTTGGCCCAGCATGCCTATGGCACGTGGCTTTGAGCTCGGCTAGCGCTCGGCCCCGACGTGCGCACGGCTAGTCCGTGGCGTGTGCGTGCGGCCTCGCGCGCGTACCCGCGTAGTGCGCAGTGCCTTGGCACGACCCGTCGTGCCCCGTCTACCCCCAGACGCCCCGTCTACCCCCCCCCCCCCGTCTCCTATATGCGCTAATCACGTTGTTTATATTAATAAGGTAGGAGTCTCAATTTGGAAATTGGTTACGATAGTTAATTTGTATAGTCAATCGTCTATTTTATTCAATGTTAATCTACTAAAAGTGATCGTGTTTACATTAGTGCATGTAGCTAATTCTTTTGTTAGGACCAACTGGAACTAGAGCGCGTAACGTCTAGTTATTCACCAACCCGTAGTGCCCCTCGAGCATAAGCCTTACCCTTGCGAGACCTTCCCTCGTTTCCTTCTAACCATGGTAAATTCATTATCGTATGTGGTATTCTATGCATATTTGCTTTACTTGTTCTCTTGTATGGTGTACTGTTGGTTTCCTAATTTCAATGGATGGATGTATGTATGTTTGCACTCGCATAGAGAGCGACCTGGTCGAGGAACCCGAAGAGCTCGCAGGAGAAGCCCCTGAGCAGCAGTCGGTTGGTGGAGGCAAGTGTCCCTTGACCTATCTCTGTCCTATTCATTATTTAATTCACCTCCCGCTTTACATGTTTATGCCTAAGGATTGACTAGCTTTTGTTATCCCTATCCTTGCTTACCTATTTGGGTTGGATTATTACTGTTTAGCTTTATGCTATTGCTCAAACTCTAATCAATGAACATGATGAGATTATCTATGATACGCTGTTTTCCCTTCTCTTATTATGATGTTGTACTTGTGACCTTCAAGGGGGCTCGAGCGGTTTCTCGAGTGCCTCTCCGTAAGGACCTGTTCTATGGATGACCGCCCGGGAAAACAGTGCAACCATGAGGGTAGAATGGGGTGCCCTTAGCTGAATAATTAGAGGATCTGGGGTGTAGTTCACTTAGCCGTCGTGCCGTCAATGGGGCTCGGTGTATGCGGCTCGCTCTGCCAAGGTTGATTTGTCCCTTGGGGAGGAGTGCGGTACATTTAGGAAACCTAACGGGTGGCTACAGCCTCGGGGAATCTTTGTAAAGGCTACGTAGTGATGCCCTGCTGGGTCACCTTGGTAGTGATCAATGGAGAGTCATGATCTCCGGGCAGAATGGGAATCACGGCTTGTGGGTAAAGTGCACAACCTCTGCAGAGTGTTTGAAAACTGATATATCAGCCGTGCTCGCGGTTATGAGCGGCCAAGGGAGCTCCAGTGATTAGTGGTACTTGATCAGAGATACTTTGGTACAGGTGGTTATGAGATTGATGGTTCTGGTTATGACTATGGTGCTGATAAGTGGTATTCTTTCCGTTTGGAAAGGGTACATCGGGCTAATAACTTGGGTTAATGCTAAAACTTGGCTTTCTCTACTAGTAATAATAATCTGACCAACTAAAAGCAACTGCTTGACTTATCCCCACATAAAGCTAGTCCACTACAGCCAAACAGGATACTTGCTGAGTATGTTGATGTGTACTCACCCTTGCTCTACACACCAAACCCCCCCCCCATCCCCAGGTTGTCAGCATTGCAACCACTGCTCAGGAGAAGATGAAGCTGTGGAAGGAGACTTCCAGGAGTTCCAAGACTACGACGAGTTCTAGGTGTGGGTTAGCGGCAACCCCCAGTCGGCTGCCTGTGAAGGCCGCAGTTATCTACGTTTCTTTTCTGCACTTTGATTTATTGTAAGGACTATATGGACGTCTCAGACGTATGATGTAATCGACTATTAGTTCCCTTTTAATACTATTTTGAGCACCGTGTGATGATGTCCATGTTATGTAACTGCTGTGTACGTGAATAACTGATTTTGGCACGTACATGGTTCGCATTCGGTTTGCCTTCTAAAACCGGGTGTGACATAAGTGGTATCAAAGCCGTGCTGACTGTAGGACCGCTAGCCTAGAGTAGAATGGTCGTTCTAAGGACTATAGACCTCTGTCCCTTCCTTGACTTTGATATCCCTTCAAAAGTTGGTCATACCGACCAAACCTATGTTCTACTATATATAATACCTTGCTGAAAATTGTGTTTTATTCTAATCCTTCATTTACTTATGATTCATCATTTGCTGGTCATATTGATTCTGCTCTCACCCTTTTGCTTGCGATGTCTTTTGTAGATGGCTCGACTTAGACACACTGCACGAAAGTCAGTCATCCCCTTCTTACCCTCCCGCCTTGCTGAGCGTCCGCTTCGCCGTCCCGTGGCCGGACAGTCCAGCCACTTGGAGAGACTGCACCACCGCCTGCATGAGGAGCAGGAACGTCGACGACAGGAGCAGGAGCAGCAGGGCTCTTCTTTCTCGCTCCACCAGGAGATAGAGTCTGTGAGGAGCTGCTCCCCTGTGCTTCCTCTGGAGGCGCCCCCTGCACCACCACTGGGCGTCCCAGCTTCTGGAGTAGCTGCTGGAGGAGACCCAGACGACGGAGGAGGCGACGACAGCTCGAGCCACGACACCGACTTCTCTGCTAACCTTGAGCCGGAAGGATGGGTTGCTCGACCCATCACTCGCGACGCTGCTCGCGGGTGTCACTTCCACGATGCGCTCGACACCCTGCTACGTCGGGCACTTAACCGGCATACTTGGTCCATCGAGTATCGCTGTGTGGTCTACCAGCACAGTCGCGGGGTCTACCCGGACCGCTGGGAGGCAACCTGCTTGGTGCGCCGTCCGGAGAACAGTCTCCAGGGTGCAGAGGCCTGCTTAGAGCACTATTCTATCTCTGAGCGGGACTCAGCTGAGGCAGCCATGCAAGATGCTGCACGGCGTGCGCTTTCGCACTACTGCTCGGTTTTCGGTGGGGCAGCTGACGGTCTTGACCTGAAGTATTACCCCCGCCGTCCATCCGGCAGCACAGGAGGCGTGATTGTCTCACCTGTCGGTGAGGGCAATCCTAGGTTGAGCAGCACAGTCAACCTAGCCGCCGTGCTAAACACGGAGCTGGACCATGCATTAGACGAGCTGAGTAGGGCTCGTGCTGAGATCGCCCTGCTGCGGGCTGAGCGCGCGGAACGTCGTCACCTGGATGGTGGTTCCCCCGCTCCCGTCGGGACTTAGCACCCGTACCGCTCACCTCAGCGTGGACACCAGTCTTATGGCAATCCCGACTGCAAGACCAAGATAAATCTAGAACCATAGATCGTTAGAGTTGGATCTTGTAATTAATACAAAATATATATACGTAGAAGCTTCAGTCTTAGCGTTAGTCTCGGTCTTAGTTGGTCTTAGTTAGACAGGGTAGTTTGCTATATCCTGTGCATTTATGTTTGTCATGATGAACTATGTTTGGTTTGGATCTTTGTAATGATTGTCACCAGAGTGTGGGTATCCCCTGCATTTTGGTTTACCTATTATGTTAATAAAGTTAGTTATATAGTTGGGAAACCCTTTATTCTACTTTCCTCTTTATCTGAGAAGCTGTGTGGTCTGTGTTGGAGATCAGTGAAGATGCTCATCTGTTCAGCGCTGTTGAAGAATTCTATACTCTTTTCTTATGCTGCAAGATTTGCCAGATCAGTTCTGATGTGTGGTTGCATTCTGCAGATGTCAGAGAACAGGCGCAGAGGAGGAAGGCGTGCTCAGCAGGAGCGAGCCGCTCCGCAGGATGAGGTGCCCCAGCAGCAGCACCTGCCGCCCCCACCCCCGATGTCCATCGAGCAGATGTTTCTGATGCAGACTCAGGCAGTTCAAGCCATCGGTCAGACTTTGGCCGCCATTCAGCAGCAGCAGCAGCAGCAGCAGGCCCCACCTCAGCCTCAGATGCCTCAGATGCCCAGAGACAAGCGTGCTGAATTCATGAGAGGTCATCCACCAACGTTCGCTCATTCTTCTGACCCCATGGATGCTGAAGATTGGCTGCGCACTGTGGAGCGGGAGTTGCACACCGCTCAGTGCGATGACAGGGAGAAAGTCTTGTATGGTCCCCGTCTGTTGAGAGGAGCAACCCAGTCATGGTGGGAGTCTTACCTCGCCACCCATGCCCACCCTGACGCCATCACCTGGGAAGAGTTCAGAGGAAGTTTTCGTCAGTACCATGTTCCAGCAGGTCTGATGACAGTGAAGAAAGAGGAGTTCCTGGCTCTCAAGCAAGGGCCATTGTCTGTCAGTGAGTACCGAGACAGGTTTCTGCAATTGTCTCGCTATGCTCCTGAAGATGTCAACACCGACGCCAAGCGACAGTACCGTTTCCTGAGAGGCTTGGTTGACCCTCTTCAGTACCAACTGATGAATCACACCTTCCCGACATTCCAGCACCTGATTGACAGAGCAATCATGACAGAAAGGAAGCGTAAGGAGATGGAGGATCGTAAGCGCAAGATCAGTGGACCCCAGCCTGGAAGCAGCAGTCGTCCTCGTTTCTCAAGCAATCAGCCTCAGCAGTTCAGGCAGAACCAGCGTCCACCTCAGCAGCATCAGCAGTTCCAAAGGCAGTATCCTCAGCATCAGTACCAGAACCGTCAGAGCAATCAGTCAGGAGGTCAGTTTCAGAGGCGGAATCAGCAAGCACCTCGTCTTCCTGCCCCAGCCACCCAGCAGAGCAATCAGGCAGCACCAGCTCAGGTTGGAAACAGAGCATGTTTCCACTGTGGAGAGCAAGGTCACTGGGTGATGCAATGTCCGAAGAAGGCAGCCCAGCAGCAGTCAGGCCCCAATGCCCCAGCGAAGCAGAATGTGCCTCAGCCTGGAACAGGCAATCGCCCTCAGCCGCGCTATAATCATGGAAGGCTGAATCACTTGGAGGCTGAAGCAGTTCAGGAGACCCCCGGCATGATAGTAGGTATGTTCCCAGTCGACTCCCATATTGCAGAAGTGTTATTTGATACTGGAGCAACGCATTCTTTCATTACTGCATCATGGGTAGAAGCACATAATCTTCCAATTACTACCATGTCAAACCCCATTCAAATTGACTCAGCCGGTGGTAGAATTCGAGCCGATAGCATTTGTTTGAATATAAGTGTGGAAATAAGGGGGATAGCGTTTCCCGCCAACCTTATAGTAATGGGTACTCAGGGAATAGATGTAATCCTAGGGATGAATTGGCTAGATAAGTATCAGGCAGTTATCAGTTGTGAAAAGAGGACAATCAAGTTGGTGTCTCCACTAGGAGAGGAAGTGGTGACCGAGCTAGTCCCGCCTGAGCCAAAGAAAGGAAGTTGTTATCAGCTAGCTGTTGATAGCAGTGAAGCGGACCCAATCGAGAGGATCAAGGTTGTGTCCGAGTTCCCAGATGTGTTTCCAAAGGACTTACCGGGTATGCCACCAGAGCGGAAAGTTGAGTTTGCCATAGAGCTTCTTCCTGGAACCGCCCCTATCTTTAAGAGAGCTTACAGAATATCTGGACCAGAGTTGGATGAACTTAAGAAGCAAATTGATGACCTGTCAGAGAAAGGTTACATCCGGCCAAGCACCTCGCCTTGGGCCGCTCCTGTCTTGTTCGTGGAAAAGAAAGATGGCACCAAGAGAATGTGCATTGATTACCGAGCTTTGAATGAAGTCACGATCAAGAACAAGTACCCCTTGCCCAGAATAGAAGATCTGTTCGACCAGTTGAGAGGAGCCAGTGTGTTCTCCAAGATTGATCTAAGGTCAGGTTATCATCAGCTCAGGATCCGACCTTCGGACATTCCGAAGACGGCATTCATTTCCAAGTATGGTTTGTATGAGTTCACTGTAATGTCTTTTGGTTTGACCAATGCGCCAGCATTCTTTATGAACTTGATGAACAGTGTATTCATGGATTATCTTGATAAGTTTGTGGTGGTATTCATTGATGACATTCTGGTTTATTCTCAAGGCGAAGAAGAGCACGCAGAACATTTGAGGATGGTATTGCAGAGATTGCGAGAGCACCAGTTGTACGCAAAGTTGAGCAAGTGTGAGTTCTGGATCAGTGAAGTCCTGTTCTTGGGTCACATAATCAACAAAGAAGGATTGGCTGTTGATCCGAAGAAAGTAGCAGACATTTTGAACTGGAAAGCGCCAACAGATGCTCGAGGAATCAAGAGTTTCATTGGAATGGCCGGATATTATCGGCGATTCATTGAAGGGTTTTCGAAGATTGCGAAACCAATGACAGCATTGCTAGGCAACAAAGTTGAGTTCAAGTGGACCCAGAAATGCCAAGAGGCCTTTGAAGCGTTGAAAGAGAAGTTGTCTACAGCGCCTGTCCTAGTCTTGCCTGATGTGCACAAGCCCTTCTCGGTGTATTGTGATGCTTGTTACACTGGTTTGGGATGCGTGTTGATGCAAGAGGGAAGAGTTGTGGCTTACTCATCCCGACAGTTGAAGGTTCATGAGAAGAACTACCCAATCCATGATCTAGAGTTGGCAGCAGTGGTTCACGCACTGAAGTCATGGAGGCACTATCTGTATGGACAGAAATGCGATGTTTACACAGACCACAAGAGTCTGAAGTACATATTCACTCAGTCAGAGTTGAACATGAGGCAACGAAGATGGTTAGAGTTAATCAAGGATTATGAGTTGGAGATTCATTACCATCCAGGCAAAGCAAACGTAGTGACAGATGCTTTGAGCAGAAAGAGTCAAGTCAATCTGATGGTCGCTTGTCCGATGCCTTATGAGTTGGCCAAGGAGTTTGACAGGTTGAGTCTCGGATTTCTGAACAATTCTCGAGGAGTCACAGTTGAGTTGGAACCTACCTTGGAGCGCGAAATCAAAGAAGCGCAGAAGAATGATGAGAAGATCAATGAGATCCGGCGACTGATTCTAGAAGGCAAAGACAAGGATTTTCGAGAGGATGCAGAAGGCGTGATATGGTTCAAAGACCGCTTGTGTGTTCCCAATGTCCAGTCCATTCGGGAGTTGATTCTTAAGGAAGCTCATGAGACAGCCTATTCGATTCACCCTGGTAGTGAGAAGATGTATCAGGATCTGAAGAAGAAATTCTGGTGGTACGGAATGAAAAGGGAAATCGCAGAGCATGTGGCTACGTGCGATAGTTGCCGAAGAATTAAGGCAGAGCACCAGAGACCTGCTGGATTGTTGCAACCGCTGCAGATCCCTCAGTGGAAATGGGATGAAATCGGTATGGATTTCATAGTCGGATTGCCTCGCACTCGAGCCGGCTACGATTCCATTTGGGTAGTAGTGGACCGTTTGACCAAGTCAGCCCACTTCATACCTGTCAAGACCAACTATAGCAGTGCCGTATTGGCAGAACTGTATATGTCTCAGATCGTTTGTCTTCATGGTGTGCCAAAGAAGATAGTGTCAGATAGAGGAACGCAGTTCACCTCTCATTTCTGGCAGCAGTTGCATGAAGCTTTGGGCACGCATCTGAATTTCAGTTCAGCTTATCATCCGCAGACAGATGGCCAGACCGAAAGGACCAACCAAATTCTTGAAGACATGTTGAGAGCCTGTGCGTTGCAAGATCAGTCCGGATGGGATAAGAGATTGCCTTATGCAGAGTTTTCCTATAACAACAGTTATCAGGCCAGTTTGAAGATGTCACCATTTCAGGCGCTCTATGGAAGGAGTTGCAGAACTCCGTTGCAATGGGATCAGCCTGGAGAAAAGCAAGTGTTTGGGCCAGACATTTTGCTTGAGGCCGAAGAGAACATCAAGATGGTCCGAGAGAATCTGAAGATAGCGCAATCGAGGCAGCGAAGCTATGCAGACACAAGAAGAAGAGAGCTGAGTTTCGAAGTCGGAGACTTTGTCTATCTGAAAGTGTCACCGATCAGAGGAGTCAGAAGATTCGGAGTGAAAGGCAAGTTAGCACCCCGCTACGTTGGCCCGTATCAAATTCTCTCAAGGCGTGGAGAAGTGGCCTATCAGCTCAGTTTGCCAGAAAATTTGTCTGCTGTGCATGATGTCTTTCATGTGTCTCAGTTGAAGAAGTGCTTGCGTGTGCCAGAAGAGCAGTTGCCAGTGGAAGGTCTTGAAGTCCAGGAGGACTTGACCTACGTTGAGAAGCCAGTGCAAATCCTTGAGGTTGCAGACAGAGTCACCCGAAGGAAGATCATCAGAATGTGCAAAGTCAAATGGAGTCATCACTCTGAGGAAGAAGCAACCTGGGAGCATGAAGATGATCTGATGGCTAAATACCCTGAGCTCTTTGCTAGCCAACCCTGAATCTCGAGGGCGAGATTCTTTTAAGGGGGATAGGTTTGTAACGCCCTGAATTTGGGGGTAGAATTTTTTCTTCTTTTCTCTCACCAAATTCAGGCGTTACCCTTTTCTTTTTCTTGTTCCCTCGCTAAACCTTGATCTTTTCCAAAGTTATAGCGGGTTTTGGCTTTAGACCCCGTGTAAAGCAAAACCTTAAAAACACTTTATTTCGTGTGATGCACCATGCCGAACCATGCATACTTTTGATTGTTTAAAAATGTAAAAGCATTCATCTAAAGAAAATTATATTTTAGAAAAAGAAAACCCTTTTCTTTTTCTCTCCCTCCCTCCGTTTCCCATTTCGGCCCAGCCCCCCCCCTTCGTCCGGCCCAGCTGGCGGCCCAGCCGCCCCCTCCCCCCTCCCCCCCGCGCCGGCCCAGCCGCGCGCCCCCTCCCCCCCGCTTTGGGCCCATTTTGGCCCAGCCGCCCCTCCCTTTTCTTTTTCTAAAAAATCCCCCCCCGCGGGCCCCGCCCGTCATCTCCCTCTCTCTCTCCCCCCCAAACCCTAACCGCGCCACCCCTTGCCCTGTGCGCCGCCGCCGCCGCCCCTGCGCGCCGCCCCCCTCCGGTGAGGCTTCCCCCCCCTCTCCTCCCTCCTCCCCTCCCTCTCCTCCCTCCCCTCACCCACGCCCCCCCGGCGTCCCGCCCTTGGCCGGCCCCGCGCGCGCCCGGCCCCCCGGCTCGGCTCCCCTCCGGTGAGCCACCCCGCCGGCCCGGCCGCTCGCGCCCCCGCGACGCCGGCTCGGCCACCTCGCCCGCCCCGGCCACCCCGCGCCGTCCCGCCCGGCCGCGACTCGCCCTCCCCCGCGCCCCGAGCTCGGCCGCCTCGGCCCCGCTCCGGCGACCCCGCCCCGTCCCGCGCCCCGGCCGCCCTCGCCCGGCCCCGCTCCGGCGACCCCGCCCCGGCCCGCGCCCCCGGCGTCCTGCCCGGCCGCGCCCCGCCCTTCCCCGCGCCCGGCGAGCTCGACCGCCCTCGTCCGGCGAGCTCGACCGCCCGCGCCTCCGGCGACCCCGCCCCGTCCCGCGCCCCGGCCGTCCTCGCTCGGCCCCGCTCCGGCGATCCCGCCCGGCCCGCGCCCCGGCGTCCCGCCCGGCCGCGCCCCGCCCTTCCCCGCGCCCGGCGAGCTCGGCCGCCCTCGTCCGGCGAGCTCGGCCGCCCGCGCCCCCGGCGACCCGCCCCGCCCGTTCGGCCCGGCGCCTCGGCCCCGCTCCGGCGAGCCGCCCCGCCCCGCCCCGCCCCGTGTCCGGCTCGGCCGCCCTCGGGCCCCACCGCGCCCGTCCTCATTGAGCCCCGCTCGCCCACGCGCGCCCGCCCCCGGCTCGGCCGCCCGCCTCCCGGCGAGCTCGGCCGCCCCCCCCCCCCCCCCCCCGGTTCAACCGCCCCCATGCCCCGGCTCGGCCGCCCGTCCCCGCGCTCGGCCTCGTCCGGCCGTATCCTCGCTCGCCCGCGCTCGCTTGCCCCGGCATGCTTGCCCGCTCGCCCCGCCGTGCCTTGCTCACGTCGTGTCGGCCCCTGCGTGGCCTCGAGCTTGGCCCAGCGTGCCTATGGCGCGCGGCTTTGAGCTCGGCTAGCGCTCGGCCCCGACGTGCGCACGGCTAGTCCGTGGCGTGTGCGTGCGGCCTCGCGCGCGTACCCTCGTAGTGCGCAGTGCCTTGGCACGACCCGTCATGCCCCGTCTACCCCCAGACGCCCCGTCTACCCCCCGTCTCCTATATGCGCTAATCATGTTGTTTATATTAATAAGGTAGGAGTCTCAATTTGGAAATTGGTTACGATAGTTAATTTGTATAGTCAATCGTCTATTTTATTCAATGTTAATCTACTAAAAGTGATCGTGTTTACATTAGTGCATGTAGCTAATTCTTTTGTTAGGACCAACTGGAACTAGAGCGCGTAACGTCTAGTTATTCACCAACCCGTAGTGCCCCTCGATCATAAGCCTTACCCTTGCGAGACCTTCCTTCGTTTCCTTCTAACCATGGTAAATTCATTATCGTATGTGGTATTCTATGCATATTTGCTTTACTTGTTCTCTTGTATGGTGTACTGTTGGTTTCCTAATTTCAATGGATGGATGTATGTATGTTTGCACTCGCATAGAGAGCGACCTGGTCGAGGAACCCGAAGAGCTCGCAGGAGAAGCCCCTGAGCAGCAGTCGGTTGGTGGAGGCAAGTGTCCCTTGACCTATCTCAGTCCTATTCATTATTTAATTCACCTCCCGCTTTACATGTTTATGCCTAAGGATTGACTAGCTTTTGTTATCCCTATCCTTGCTTACCTATTTGGGTTGGATTATTACTGTTTAGCTTTATGCTATTGCTCAAACTCTAATCAATGAACATGATGAGATTATCTATGATACGCTGTTTTCCCTTCTCTTATTATGATGTTGTACTTGTGACCTTCAAGGGGGCTCGAGCGGTTTCTCGAGTGCCTCTCCGTAAGGACCTGTTCTATGGATGACCACCCGGGAAAACAGTGCAACCATGAGGGTAGAATGGGGTGCCCTTAGCTGAATAATTATGGGATCTGGGGTGTAGTTCACTTAGCCGTCGTGCCGTCAATGGGGCTCGGTGTATGCGGCTCGCTCTGCCAAGGTTGATTTGTCCCTTGGGGAGGAGTGCGGTATATTTAGGAAACCTAACGGGTGGCTACAGCCTCGGGGAATCTTTGTAAAGGCTACGTAGTGATGCCCTGCTGGGTCACCTTGGTAGTGATCAATGGAGAGTCATGATCTCCGGGCAGAATGGGAATCACGGCTTGTGGGTAAAGTGCACAACCTCTGCAGAGTGTTTGAAAACTGATATATCAGCCGTGCTCGCGGTTATGAGCGGCCAAGGGAGCTCCAGTGATTAGTGGTACTTGATCAGAGATACTTTGGTACAGGTGGTTATGAGATTGATGGTTCTGGTTATGACTATGGTGCTGGTAAGTGGTATTCTTTCCGTTTGGAAAGGGTACATCGGGCTAATAACTTGGGTTAATGCTAAAACTTGGCTTTCTCTACTAGTAATAATAATCTGACCAACTAAAAGCAACTGCTTGACTTATCCCCACATAAAGCTAGTCCACTACAGCCAAACAGGATACTTGCTGAGTATGTTGATGTGTACTCACCCTTGCTCTACACACCAAACCCCCCCCCCCCCCCCATCCCCAGGTTGTCAGCATTGCAACCACTGCTCAGGAGAAGATGAAGCTGTGGAAGGAGACTTCCAGGAGTTCCAAGACTACGACGAGTTCTAGGTGTGGGTTAGCGGCAACCCCCAGTCGGCTGCCTGTGAAGGCCGCAGTTATCTACGTTTCTTTTCCGCACTTTGATTTATTGTAAGGACTATATGGACGTCTCAGACGTATGATGTAATCGACTATTAGTTCCCTTTTAATACTATTTTGAGCACCGTGTGATGATGTCCATGTTATGTAACTGCTGTGTACGTGAATAACTGATCCTGGCACGTACATGGTTCGCATTCGGTTTGCCTTCTAAAATCGGGTGTGACAGTCTATCATTGACTGTTGCTATTCTAGCAAAGGGAAGGTGTTTTTTCGGACCTTCGGTTTAAGGCCTTCGTTCATGTCGCAGTCTAAATTCGTTATTATAACAAATTAATACTGCGAGGGGCTAGTGTTGGGGGCCTTCGTCTTCTGAAGGTCCTCAAAAACATGATTAACAATATTTCCCAAGTGTAATATATGTACAGGAACCTTCGGACTTGGAACGAAGCTGTTCACAATATGAAAAGCATGATCGGGACGAAGGTCGAATCAATTCCGAAGCTACGCACAAGGAAGCTTCGGCTCAGTAGTAGAAAAAGGAACCGACTTAAAGAGGAAAAGGCTATCTAGTCCTCGATTGATTGTCCTTAAGTAAATTGTAAACATGAAAGGTATGAATGTAATTTTACATAGGTTGTGCTCTGTGCCTATAAATAGATGAACAGTACCCCCGTAATGTTCACGCTGACTAGTATTCACTCATGCGTCACACTCGGACTCTTACCTTCTGTCAAGCCGAAGGTACAAATGTAATTCAATATTGTTCACGTTCATTCATAATGATATAATTAAGATATATTAATAATGTCATATGGTTATCCATGTTATCTCTCATGTTTTATATGCTTCTTCTTTCATTAATACATACTGCGATGATGAAGGTTCGTCCTTCATGACCTTCGTCTGAAGATCATTATATCCTAAGGGAGATAATGCTTCGAAGGATGAAGGACTTTAACCATTAACATTTGTGTTGCCTTGTTCTTAACTCATAGCATTTGAGAACAAGTCCCCAACAGCGTTGATCCAAGATCTCGGTGCCAACTAAATTGGCACCAAGATGTGTACCCTCGGCGCTAACGATGACGCCACCGAGTTGAGGGTTTATTTGTTAAAATGAAATAAAAAAGGAGTGTATTTATGAAAATCTTTCACAAAAAGGCCAAAGTAAAAATACAGTTACATGGTGTAAGTACGCAAAGTAGAGGAGAGTAGCAGAGAGATGGGAAGTTGGAGATAGGAGATGGGTAGTAGGTAGATTTAGTTATTTTATGTTTGTGGTCTTTCCTCTGACACAAGAAACTTATGTAAGCACCTCACACAAAGGCTGACAGCCTAGACCCACTCGGGCCCACTCACGAACTCATTTGGGCTACGCACGCGACGACCGCTGTTGGGGGCCTTCGGCTTCCGAAGGTCCTCAAAAACGTAATTTGACTATGTTTTCCAAGAGAAATATGTGAACAGGTACCTTCGAAGACAGGTTGCGAGTATACAAGAACATGGTTAAGACGAAGCTTGATTGGGACGGCGATCACGACGAAGGATAAGACAATCACGAAGCTGTGTGCAGAAGAGCTTCAGTATAACGGCAGGAAGAGGAAACCGACTTAAAGATGAAAAGCCAAATCAGACCTTGAAGAATTACTATAGAGTTATTGATAAATGTAAAGGGCATTAATGTAATTTTGCATGGGCTGCGACCCATGCCTATAAATAGGTGAACAGTATTCCCGTACTAGGGGGGCGGACCTGACATCTACTTTTGCGTCACACCTGTATTCTTATTCCTTCAAGCCGAAGGTACACTTGTAATTTATTATTGTTTATACAAGTAATATGAATAAAATAGGTTAATAATTATGTTTGTCTGAATTATGTTACTCCTTATACTTTGCATGAATATTGTTTATTTCTTTATCATGATCATGAGGGTACGTCCTTCATGATCTTCGTCCCAGATTCATTATATCCGAAGGAAAATAATGATTCAGAGGACGAAGGGCTTTGATATTTAACATTTCATGTTGCCTTGTTCTTGATTCATAGCATTTGAGAACAAGTTCCCAACATTGGCGCCCACCTCCGGTGAACTCACTTCCATTTTTTGAGTCTTGAACACTTTCGGCAAGCATCACCTTCGTCATGCCGCCGAAAAAAGCTTCAGCGATAGGGGCTGCTACTTTACAGCCGCTGGATCCCAATCAGGATGTCCTTTCTCTTAGAGAGGCCCAAAGCCAGAAGAGGAAGGCTGTCAGTCCAACACCTCCGGAGGATGACCTAGATCAGGAAATCCAAAACCTGGAGATCCTTCAGCAGCAGGTTCAACGCAAGAAGGAGAAGATGGCTCGTCTAGCTGATCTTCAGAGACAGATAGACGAAGCTTCTGAAGAGGTTCGTCATCTTGTTCAAGATGATCAAAGCCGAAGGCCTCCACGCAGAGAGCTTCATCAGGAAGGTTTCCACAATGAGGATGACTGGTATGAAGATTTCCATCATGGAAACTTTGCTTTTGATGATGCTTCTCCTCTTTCAACAGAATTGCAGGCTACACCATGGCCCCAGTCTTACAAGCCACCCCAGCTCCCCATGTATGACGGTCACTCAGACCCGAAGCAATTCCTAATGAGTTATGAAGCGACAATATCTTCGTATGGTGGCAATACGGCAGTCATGGCAAAATCTTTTGTCATGGCCGTCAGGAGCGTTGCTCAGACTTGGTACTCATCCCTTCGGCCAGGGACGATCACTTCTTGGCAGAAATTGAAGGATATGCTGATAACTAGCTTCCAAGGGTTTCAGACGAAGCCAGTCACCGCTCAGGCTCTCTTCCAATGTACCCAGGACAACGAAGAGTACCTTCAGGCGTATGTCCGGAGGTTTCTGCGTCTGAGGGCACAAGCGCCAACAGTGCCCAATGAAATTGTCATTGAGGCCATGATTAAGGGGCTTCGGCCGGGACCATCAGCGCAGTACTTTGCCAGGAAGCCACCACAAACGTTGGAGAAGCTGCTCCAGAAGATGGACGAATACATTCGAGCTGACAATGACTTCCGCCAAAGAAGGGAGGAAACATTCAGGTTATCTGAAATGACCAGGGGCTTCGGAGGAAGATTTCACCCGAGGCATGTTAGGTCAATCCATAACTCTACTCAAACTGATGATCGAGGAAGCCAGCAGCAAAGGCCACAACACTCTTCACAAGCTTCGGCCCAACAGCAAAATTCTTTTCGGCCGCCAGCGCCTAGGGGCAGAGGCGCCAGGGGCTTCAGGGGAAGGTTTGGAGACCAGCCAAGAAAAATATATTGCCTATTCTGTGGTGAAGACAAGGGCCATACTACCAGGATGTGCCATGTTACCATCCAGAAGCAAAAGGAAATAGCAGAAGCAGCAGCGCAACAGAGTCAGCCGAAGCAGGTCATGCATACTGCTTCGTATCACTCACCTTATATTCCAGAATATGTAGGCAACCACCCTGCAGCTTCTGTTGCTTCGGCAAGCCAATCTCAAGCATCCTGGCAGCAACCTCCACCACCACCGCCGATTCAAAGAGGTCAGCAGCCAGAAGGGAGTCAGCGCACCAACCTTCAGCGGGACTTCAGAGAAGAGTCCGAAGCTCGCACAGTCAATAGCACTGTGCCAGAGTCGAAGCACATTTACTGACGAATATCCTACCTCTATAGCAGTTCTTTTGCATTTTCTACATTCCCTATTACCCTTTTGATAAGGAACAATTATGAAGAGTTTAAATGTCTTTAATTGAATTTCAATTTCTTGTAATACTTCCGTCTTTTACCATAATAAATATGTTTTTTCCATAGGCTCGAGTTGCCGAAGCATACGAACTTATATTGATTTGAAGGATCTTTGTAATATCTAATGGACATAGTACAAATTGTTCGAAGCAGTAAAAAGTCGTTCCTAAGGGAGCGCAGTGTAAGTTTTCTGAACGTACAGCGAAAAATAAACGCTGATTCCGCTGAAAGTAAAAGGCGAAGAAGCTCCTAAGGGAGGCTTACAGCGAAAAATAAGCGCTGATTCCGCTGAAAGTAAAAGGCGAAGAAGCTCCTAAGGGAGGCTTACAGCGAAAAATAAGCGCTGATTCCGCTGAAAGTAAAAGGCGAAGAAGCTCCTAAGGGAGGCTTACAGCGAAAAGTCAGCGCTGATATAAAAAGTGTGTGTGTGCTTTATCATAGGGATGTGTATCTGCGGCACAAATATCATTTTTGCATAACATAACATCATCACATCATTTTTGCATAACATAAGCATCATACAACATAATGCATCTGGAACAAGAAGGGGTACAGTATTGACCTTCGGAACATATTTTGGGAAAGAAAAAATTGTGCTAAGGCACAAGGCAAATCGGGATGAAGTATAGCCTCATCGGAAAAGCAACACACAACTTTTTTACAGCTTCGAAGAATATTTCACGAAGCTTGGACATTTTTTATCAGAAAAGTAAGCAAATTCTTATAGAAAAGATTTTCTTCACGAAGCATGAAAAGAAGGGAAGGTGTTTTTTCGCTGAAGGCTCAAAAATGGTATGTATGCAAAGTTTCATGCATCGTAAAGAATTAAACTATAAATAGATTGTATATTACATTTAAAATTACAATATATTACACATTTTTACATTTCAAATGTTTTTACAATGGCATTCAATCCTCTTTAAGCACTATTTCTGCAGCTTCGTTCAATAGTTGGTTGACAACCTTGTCCATAATGGCTTCAGCCATTTGTTTTATTTCATCGTCCCCCTTCGGGTGGGGGCCCGGAGACGCCTCAGCAGCCTCTGAGGGAAGAAAAGATACGGCTATATTACTATTACAAACCGAGAGCGGAGTTTGGAAATAAAAATTACAGCATGATAAAAACCACTAATTAATACTTATGTGCCCTTCGGGCTCTGTGCTTTTTTCGGCAGCTTCCGCTACTTTTCTAGCATCGTGGATGCCTTTTTCACTCCTTTGAATAATTTCTTGCGCCAGTTCTCGGCCGCCGTTATCCCAGATATCGGTGAAGAATTTTCCGCCGACCATGCTTGCTTCGGGTGAGGGGTCTTTAATGTCTTCAGTAGACAAAGTAGTTTCGGACTGCGCTAAAGATTTTATATGCTCGCAGCCTTTCTTCTCCAAAGCAGTAGCAATCCCTCTAGCACCCGAAAAAGCGCAGATGTCGCCGCGGCTGCTCAGAATTTCCTCGAAGGCCTCCGCTTCGTGACTGATCCATTCCATGGGACCTTCGGGATTGCCTGTTGAAAAATTCTCTTCACTAGAAAACGCGCCAACGCTGGCGAAGCTGGATTTTATTTTCTTTACGCACTCTATGGATTTAACATAGCATTTTCTCTGGGATGCACGAAGCTCCTTAACACTTATCTCCAAGCGATTGGCCAATTGGTCACTAAGCTCTCGTTTTGTCTCTTCAAGTATACGTTCTTCTCTAGCTCTAGCTAGCTGTTTCTGAAGATCTTTAATTTCACGTTTATGAGCTTCGGCCTGAACCTTTGAAGCAGCTTCGTCCTTTTTTACCTTGTCTATTAATGTATGCAGAATTTTATCTTTTTCCAGAGCTTCGTTTCTCAGTTTAATAACTTCTGATCGAAGATTGTTGAACGCAATCTCATAGCTCTCGTCCTCGGCACTCTTTTGTGCTCTCAATACGTTGCTTAGAATTAAACCCTATATGAAAAAGAGTCTGTATAAGAATAAAAGAATGAGTTACGAATTATAAAATTTTCAAACATCTAATTCCCGTACCTTCAGGCTATTGTACGCAAGACTATCCGCGAGATCTTCTTTCGTCATAGCGCTTAAGCCAGCTTCGAGCTTCGGAAACCCCATGCTTCTAGACATCTCCCGGCAGACGGATAATTCTTTATTGTCTGGGAGGCAGTATAGGAAATCCTCGTCATCCGTCCCATTGAATACTAGTGCCCCCTTCGGATATTATAATTCCTTGGCATAGTGATTGGCTTCAAAAACTTCTTCTTCCGATAACTTTTTCCCTGAAGCATGACGCATAATATAATTGTATGTTTTGGAAGATGCTTCGGGGACGGCGGTATCAATTTCTTCAACCGAAGCTGGCTCCGACATTTTCAGTTCCTCGGTTGCCTTTGCAATCTTTACTTCTTCTGCTTCCGAAGGTATTGCCTTGGTTGGTTCTGGAGGCCCAGTTTCCACTCCAGTCTGTTGCTTTGGAGCTTCAGCAACAGACACTTCAGCAAGTGCCTCAGAAGTTTCAGCAGTTTTCTTTGGAGTTGTGCTTGGAAGTTTAATTGTTTCCAAAACATCTAACACATTAACCATTCTTTTCCTTTTTGGGGTCACCGTCAGCCCCTTCTTAATTTTTGATGCTTCAATTTCTTCTGGAGGACTTAAAACTTCTGATGCCTTCACTCCCTCAGCTGATGCTTTTGCTTTTTCAGTCTCTGGTTCTTTTATCTTTTCTGTCGCTGGCACTTCGGCCATTTCTGCGACTTCTGGCAGCAGGGTTGGCTCTTCAGCCTCGGTGGCCGAAGAGGTTTTTCCGGTAAACTCAGGTACCGTGGCTGGTTCAATATAGCATGGTCGATGTGTCAGAACCTTTACCCTTTTTCTCTTTGGTGCTGGTTCACTAGGAGCAGCTGCAGTTTTTTCTTCCGCAGAAGTTGTGCCTTTTCTTTTTTGCCCTCGAATGGGATAGCGGTAGTCGGGGTAGACGAACCCGATTGCATCAAATACCTGGTTGAGTCTTTTCCTTTTTCGGCCTCCGAAGGCCGCTGACAAAGCAGTATCTTCGGCCTTCGAGTATGCCCCAAGCAGTTCATCACTTACAGTCTCAATGCTCTTTAACCAATCATCATCTGGTTCAACGAATTTGTCTCCATACTTGAAGGTGTACTTCAGCCAGACTAGCCCACCTTCGTCAGTTTCTTTAATAGTTTCTTTTGGCATTTCCCAATTATCCGCAAGAGGCCACACTCTGAAGGCAATATGTTCTTGTGTTAAATCCCTCGACCCAATAAAAGAGCAAACAACTCCGAAGGCTCTCTGGCATTCTTCGGTTGCTTCATTCATTTCCACCTTCGGCCTTCGCAGGCCGAAGCGTTGCCAGATGGGACGCATAATGATCTTTTTTATATCTTCTCGAGATTCCAAGTCATTTTTCACGTAAAACCATTCCGTCATCCAGTCGCCAGGCCACCTCTTGCGAAAGGTCGGCACTAGGCAGCTTGACCCAGAACGAGAGCCGAAGCTATAGCAGCCAAAGTTGTTGTGATATTGTTCCTTACCCCAGGGTTTTGTCTCGTATAACAATTTGTGTATATTACAGAAGCTCTTTGCGTCAGGTTCCAAGCCTTGGCTCCTCACAGCCCACACGAAAATATTCATCCTTATGATCGCTTCAGGGATAAGTTGGTGAAGGTGGATTTCAAATATCTTCAGCACCTCCACAACAAAACGGCTCAGGGGAAATCGTAATCCAGCTTTCAAGAAGCTTCGGAATACTACAACTTCATTTTCCTCAGGAGTTGGGGAAGTCTTCTCTCCCTCATCAGCTCTTACAATAGACAAATCCCGGAAATATCTTCCCCTCATGTTGGCAAGATGACTTTCTTTAATACTTGATTTGCCGAAAACCGCATGGCTCGGTCGCCAGGGTCGATCTTCGGAGTCTTCGCCACCACTATCCGCATCATAGCTGTCGCTATCACCAGTATCCTCAGATAAACCTTCCAAAATTTCTTTAGTGGTCTTCTCTGTGTTGGTCTTCGACATAGATTGAAGAAAACCCAGATGCATTTCTTCAGAAAGACTCAGCTTCATTTCGGCAACAACCTTCTTCTCCTCAGACATCTCTTCGGAATTCTTGCCTCTCGCTTCCGAAGCTTAAAATTAGGAAGGCAACAAAATATTTGTGGGCAGAAAACTATTTGAGCAGGCAAAACAGATGGCAAGGGAGCGTGCCGAATAAATTGTGGCGAGCCCATATTTATAAACCCATTATGTCGGAGGCTGGAGGGCCCCATTTGTCATTGACTGTTGCTATTCTAGCAAAGGGAAGGTGTTTTTTCAGACCTTCGGCTCGAAGCCTTCGTCCATGTCGCAATATAAATTTGTTATTCCAGCAAATTAATATTGCGAGGGGCTACTGTTGGGGGCCTTCGGCTTCCGAAGGTCCTCAAAAACGTAATTTGACTATGTTTTCCAAGAGAAATATGTGAACAGGTACCTTCGAAGACAGGTTGCGAGTATACATGAACATGGTTAAGACGAAGCTTGATTGGGACGGCGATCACGACGAACGATAAGACAATCACGAAGCTGTGTGCAGAAGAGCTTCGGTATAACGGCAGGAAGAGGAAACCGACTTAAAGATGAAAAGCCAAATCAGACCTTGAAGAATTACTATAGAGTTATTGATAAATGTAAAGGGCATTAATGTAATTTTGCATGGGCTGCGACCCATGCCTATAAATAGGTGAACAGTATTCCCGTACTAGGGGGGCGGACCTGACATCTACTTTTGCGTCACACCTGTATTCTTATTCCTTCAAGCCGAAGGTACACTTGTAATTTATTATTGTTTATACAAGTAATATGAATAAAATAGGTTAATAATTATGTTTATCTGAATTATGTTACTCCTTATACTTTGCATGAATATTGTTTATTTCTTTATCATGATCATGAGGGTACGTCCTTCATGACCTTCGTCCCAGATTCATTATATCCGAAGGAAAATAATGATTCAGAGGACGAAGGGCTTTGATATTTAACATTTCATGTTGCCTTGTTCTTGATTCATAGCATTTGAGAACAAGTTCCCAACAACCGCGACCCTGGATTCCACCAACAACATCCTGTAGCGTATCTGGCACAACATCCTTCTGAATGGCTTGTGTAGACAAACCCCCATTAGAGCCTGGTGTCACCACCCTTGAGTCCTTGTTGCAGACATTCCCGAGCCCCAGGAGCGACTTCAAGTGGATCTGGAGATCTCACGGCAGCCCCCACCTCCACTTCTCCTCCGCTCCATGGATGACGTGGTATATAAACGCCAGTATCCACCCGTCGTTGTTGCAGAGGTAGACCATTGGCTCTGCCAGCCCTTGTTCGAAGAGGTAAGGGTGACAGGGATGTACAGCGTCGCCTGGTCCGAGCGTAGCTGGAGCGTGCAGCCGCTGGTGCGGATGGCACGACGCACCCTCTTCACATCGCTAGGAAGGGAGAAGGGCTCCACGTGGAAGAGATGGAGCCTGGGGCTCAATCCCTAGGAACCCCTCGCAGACGGCGGAGAAGATGGTTGCCTACATGATGGAGTTGGGGTTAAAGTTGTGTAGCTCCACCTTGTAGTAGTGCGGCAAGGCCCGCATGAAGCAGCTTGTCGGACCTCCGAAGCCCCGTTCATGGAATGAGGTGAAGCTGACGATGTAGACTGCGGGCGGATTCGACACTTGCTCGTTGTGTGGTGCGATCCACTTAGGCTATGGGCCAGTGGTTCGGGGCCAGAGCAGGCCAGCATCAACCAGCGCCTCCAAATCCCCATCGGTGATGGAGGACACGGGCCACGGGTCGCGGGGAGGAAGGACGGTGATCTTCTCCGCCATCGAAACGAACGAAGGGGCAAGAGGAAGATAAAGGGCTCTTTGGGCAGAATGCGGAAATGGTGTTTGAAGGCAAAAGACTAAGACAACAAAGGTAACGGTCCAAAGCCCCCCTCTCGGTTAGTTTTATAGGGATGGACGGAGCCACCAAGGTGTGATTCAAAAATGGATGGGCGACAGCCATTTTGAATCTCGCGTGCACACGTGCCGTGAACTGTCGGCTGACATGTAGGATGTCCCGTCGCATTAAATGACTATGTCCCCTCTGAGGAAAAACGCGTCGAGCACCATTTCGCATCCCGACTCAAAAGGTACACCCTCTCCCTCTACTTCATTTCCCTTTATCCTCTCGGCAATTGAACTGGAAAGAAGCGTCTTCTGCCTCGGGCAACCCCCTTGGAAAAGGAGCAGCAAATCGGAAAAAATCGTCTTCTACCTAGGCCTATTGCTTCAGGAGGAAAAAAGCAAGGAAATATTGTTCATAGGTTCAAATTCTCGGCCCCCAGCAGGGTTTAGACGAACTGCCTCAGGACTTCAGGGCTCTGAGCCTAATACTGATCAAGGATTCGAAGGTTGGCCCCTCGAAAGGGCTCCAAAACCGCCCCAGAGCATAGATTAAGGGATGACTATAGGTACACCCGTACATGGCCCAAGCTCGGGTTGTGACCTAAGGTATCTTCAGACATATCCGACACCCCCGTGAGCAATTCGTGACGGTATCCCATCGTAGGGAGGCATCGAGCCCTCGGACCCCACCGAACGGGTCTAGGACCAAGTGAATCACCCGCAGGTACCTTTGGGCCAATCGAAAGGAGCTCAGACCCTCGCTCGGATCACTTGTTAACAACTCAATGGAAATGTCATGCTCGTTGCCCATCGAGGGTAACATGACGCATTCCCCATCTTCCTCCTCGCAGAGAGGCGATGAAGGGGTGTATTGTAACACCCCATTGCTCCCACACAATGAATGTTACCAAAAACCCTTACCACAAAAACTTAAACAACAGAAGAAAAGAAATAGAAACAAAACGTAAAGCAAAATCCAGCAGCACGTCCCCTGAAAGTAGTATAAGGAGTGGAACATAGAGTTTATACATAATGAAAAAAAGAACGATAATCCATGTAGTATAAACAGAATGCAGGGATAGCAATGAATAGCCATTGTTGGGGGTCTGCTTCGTCGCCGAAGGTCCTGTAAGAAAAAACACCTTCGGAAGATCAGCACAGAAATAATGCCGAAGCTACCTTCCAGGGAACTTCGGCATATCGACATGCCTTGAGACGAAGGGTTGCACCGACTTAAAGATGAAAAGACAAATCGACCATGATAATTTGTGTTATGATTGTAATCAGTTGTAAAGGGTATAAATGTAATTTCACACAGGCTGCGCCCTGTGCCTATAAATAGATGAACAGTACCCCCGTACTATTCACGCTGATTTGTGCTCGTTCGTGCATCACGCTTGTACTCTTACCTTCTGTCAAGCCGAAGGTACAAATGTAATCATGTGTTATTCTCATTCATTCATGATTATATAATGAAAGATATATGATGAAGTCATATGATTATCCATGTTATTTCTCATGTTTCATATACTTTGTATTTCATTGATATATGTTGTGATGATGAAGGTACATCCTTCATAACTGTCGGTACCCTAAATCAGGGGTACCCTCTCCTACAGCATAAAGGCATCGCACCCATGCGACGTCTAATAGCTGCGTGGAGGACCGTGCCTGACTCTACTGGATGAGCGGGCCAAAGGGCGCCACGTGGCAAGGAAAGGCACCATGCCTCAGTAAGCCGGACCCCCACAGAGGGTCACCGGGCCCCTATATACATACAGGTCCGGAGCCCCCGGGTAGGTCCGAACCCCGGTAGGGTTCCGGAACAAGAAGGACCTTGGTGTTTGCAGGGGTCCGGTGCTGACATGTGTGCAGGCCTTGCTCTCCACTTCCCGCACAGGCGAAGACCCGCTGCTTATGGCCCATGACATAAGCTACCAGGCCAAACCTGACGAGAAGTCGTGCAGCCCCTGCATTTATTAAGGAAAAGACGTGCCACCTGCCACTGCGCTGACAGGCGACGTGTCTCCTCAACATTTAATGCGACCCGTCCCATCCGCTGGTAGGCGGCGTCAAGGTCATCCAGCAGACAACGCGCCTGCTGGGTCTGCTGGTGAACAGTATGCCTATGCTGAGCGGCGCGCTATACTCATCTTCTCTTCCGCAAGAAGCCTCCTCGGTACGCCAGGGATACGCAGATCTTGGGCAGAAGTCTCGACAATAGATATCAGAGGATCCAAAGCACTATATCCTTTATGTACCTGGGCCCACATGTCGGGGCCCAGTCCCTTTGTGCATGCCCCCCTTCAGCTATAAAAGGGGAGGCATGCGACGTTACACACACACGCGATCTCAGACTCGCTAGCTCATACAAGCCCTCAAGCAATACATCTCATAGTGGAGTAGGGTATTACGCTCTAGCAGCCCGAACCACTCTAAATCCTCGTGTGTTCTTGTGTACTGCCCCTTCTCTCTATCAATCAAGCGAAACGCCTAAGCCCCTCCTCATCTCAGGACTCAGGGCAGGTGCACTCTGCCACCCGGCCGGAGATCTACTCTCCGACATTTGGCCCGCTAGGTAGGGGTACTAGGCATTAGGTTTTCGCTTGATTTCTTGCCCAAACATGATGGTGCAGATAGTAGAGCACCGCGCCGAGACTTCGGTAGACCTTGCGGTGGAGGGAGAAGCTACTTCCTCCACACCGCAGCCTCCCAATCGCCCGGCACCAGTCACCCCTGCTGTGCACACTGCACGGCAGCACACGGTAGTGCAAACATCCTGGACTCCATCAAGGGCGTCTCCGGGGGCGTTGTCAGCAGCCAGGGAGTTGTTGCGACACCCTCCAAGCTCCACGGCATCACCAGGAGCCATGAAGCAGTGGCGGGACGACATCGACCGGCTGCTCAGTATGGCGCATTCTACCTCGACCCGGTCGAAGGCACGGTCATCACGACGCCAACACGAGGCATCAGCATCGGTACGCTCGCCCTCTGTTGGGCCTGTGCTTCGTCGCCGAAGGTCTTCTAGGAAGAAGCGGCCTTCAGCTGAAGCTGTTTGTGTAAGATGGCCGAAGGTCCCTCTTCATGAAGCTTCGGTATTACAAACCGACTTAAAGATAGAATGACCTTTTAGTCCATAAAGGTCTGAGTCAATGTTGTAAACTTTCATAAGGGGCATACTTGTAATCCCTCACAGGCTGCGCCCTGTGCCTATAAATAGTGAACAGTATTCCCTTACTGTTCACGGATTCTGGTAATTGCAACCGCATATTCTGGAATTCAACCTTTTGTCAAGGCAGAGGTATTATTGTATTCAATGATTGGATATATTAAGAAAATATAATATAATTCGTCCATGACTTATTTATCTCTTTTGTACCTTTTATTTTATGTCATCTTGCAATATCTATTGAAATCTTAGTACGAAGATCTAAACTTCGTAATTTTACTATCATCAACCTTCGTCCAAGACCCATTATCCTCAAGGGAATAATGTTTTATGGACGAAGGACGTTGACATTTAACATTTTATGTTGCCTTGTTCTTAATTCATAGCACTTGAGAACGAGTCTCCAACATTGGCGCCCACCTCCGGTGAACTCACTTCCACTTTTTGAGCTGATGGCTTCGTTCAATGATCAAGCTGGAGCTGCTTCGGACCCGAAGCTGGTACTCCCGATTACAGGTGGTTCGTCCTCAGAGCCAGCCAACAAAAAACAGAAGAAAGAAGCACAGAGAAGGGTACAGCATGTTGGGGTGCAAGGACCCTTCATCAAGTCAAGATGGTCTCACATTCCTATTACCTTCTCCCAAGAGGACCTTCAGCTCAAGGATTACCCACACAACGATGCCATGGTTATCTCTTGTGTTATCAAAGGATTTCTGGTCCACAATGTCTTGGTTGACACAGGCAGTGCAGCTGACATCATATTTGCTAAGGCCTTCAGACAAATGCAAGAGCCAGAAGATAAGATTCATGATGCTACCCATCCTCTCTGTGGCTTCGGAGGAAGACAAATTGTAGCACTGGGCAAGATTACCATGTCAGTGACCTTCGGGTTCATCAACAATACTAGAACTGAGCAAGTTGTGTTTGACATTGTTGACATGGAATACCCTTACAATGCAATTATTGGTCGTGGCACCCTCAATGCTTTCGAAGCAATTCTTCATCCTGCTTATCTTTGCATGAAGATACCTTCGGATCAAGGACCCATCGCTATTCATGGAAGTCAGGAAGCTGCCAGAAGGGCCGAAGGCAATTGGACTGACTCAAAAGCAATCCATAACATAGATGGAGCTGAAGCTTGTGAACAGTACAAATTCAGAAGGGAGAAAGCAGCTTCAGCAGATCAGCCGAAGCCCATGCTCTTATGTGAGGATATAGCAGAGCAGAAGGTGCTGTTGGGCTCTCAGTTATCCGAAGAACAAGAGAAAACCTTGATAAGGTTTTTGTTCAACAACAAAGATGTTTTTGCATGGTCAGCCAATGATCTCTGCGGAGTTAATAGGGATGTTATTGAGCATTCGCTCAATGTCGATCCATCCTTCAGACCCAGAAAGCAAAGGCTTCGGAAAATGTCAGATGATAAGGCCGAAGGTGCTCGCAACGAAGTCAAAAGACTCCTCAGTGCAGGAGTTATCAGAGAAGTAAAGTACCCAGAATGGTTAGCTAATACTGTTATGGTAAAAAAGGCCAATGGCAAGTGGCGAATGTGTATCGATTTTACAGACCTTAACAAGGCTTGTCCGAAGGATGAATTCCCACTGCCAAGGATAGACTCTTTAGTTGATGCAGCAGCTTCTTCAGAGCTCATGAGTCTGTTAGACTGTTATTCAGGGTATCATCAAATCTGGATGAAGAGGGAAGATGAGCCAAAGACTAGCTTCATAACTCCAAGTGGCACATATTGTTATCTTCGGATGCCTGAGGGGCTCAAAAATGCTGGAGGAAGTTTCAGCAGAATGACTGCGAAGGTTCTCCAGTCTCAGATAGGCAGAAATGTGTTAACTTATGTTGATGACATCATTGTAAAAAGCACGAAGCAGGAGAATCATATTGCTGACTTGCAGGAGACCTTCGCCAGTTTCAGACAAGCTGGCTTAAAGTTGAATCCAGAAAAATGCGTCTTCGGAGTAAAGAAGGGGAAATTTCTAGGATGCTTGGTTTCAACAAAGGGAATTGAAGCTAATCCAAGTAAGATTGAAGCTATACTTCGGATGGAGCCACCAACTACAAAAAAGGGGGCTCAAAGATTGACAGGAAGGTTGGCATCTCTCAATAGATTCATATCCAGGTCAGCAGAGAGAAACTTACCATTCTTCGAAGTGCTGAAGTCAGCCGAAGTCTTTCAATGGGGACCAATCCAGCAGAAGGCCTTCGAAGAGCTGAAGCAGTATTTAATAGATCTAACAGCACTAACTCCACCTATGCCAGGGGCTCCTTTATTATTATATGTGGCAGCTTCGCACTCAGCGGTAAGTGCAGCACTTGTCCAGGAGAAGCTTGATGGCCAAGCCAGGAAACAGGTCCCAGTATATTTTGTATCTGAAGTTCTTAGTATATCAAAGAAAAACTACACAGAATTAGAAAAGGTGTTATATGCTGTTTTGATGGCATCCAGGAAGCTTCGGCACTATTTTCAAGCTTACAACATAATTGTTCCTTCTTCACAACCTCTGAAGGATATTATGAGGAACCGAGAAGCTACTGGAAGGATTGGAAAATGGGCTGCAGAGCTCAATGAATTTTGTATTGAATATGTTCATAGATCTTCGATTCAGTCTCAGGCGTTAGCAGACTTCATTGCTGACTGGACGCCAGGGGCTCAGGAGGAAGAAGCAAATAAAGACACCGAAGCATGGACAGTGTTTTGCGATGGGTCCTGGGGAACCTTCGGAGCGGGAGCGGCTGCTGTGTTGGTTTCACCTTCCAAAGTTAAAACTTGTTATGCGGCAAAGCTTGATTTTAGTTGCACAAACAACATTGCCGAGTACGAAGCCCTGCTTCTGGGGCTTCGGAAGCTAAAAGCAATGGGAATCAGAAGGGCTGTTCTTAAAACTGATTCCCAAGTTGTTTCGGGTCATATCGACAAGAGTTGCAAGGCTAAAGATCCGAAGCTTGAAAAGTATCTGGACATGGTTCGGAGAGTTGAAGCTTCCTTTGAGGGATTTTCTGTCAAAAATATCCCTCGGGGACAAAATGAGCATGCTGATTTGCTAGCTAAGTCAGCAGCACAGGGGCTGCCCTTACCTTCGGACGTCTTCTTCGAAACAATAAAAGCACCTTCGGTGGAACTTCTTGAAAGAGCAGTCCTCAGTATATCTCCTGTTTATAGCGAAGATTGGAGGACTGAGATCATCTCTTATCTTCAGGGTAAATTCCTTTCAGATGACGAAGCCTATAACAGGAGGATAGAGGCAAGAGCTCGTCCATATGTCATGATAGAAGGAGAGTTGTACAAGCATGGAGTTTGTGCTCCGCTACTCAAGTGTTTATCCAGAACCGAAGGTATAGAGTTGATGAAAGAAATACATGCAGGCCTGTGTGGATCTCACATTGGATCTAGGCCGTTACTTGGAAAAATTTTCCGCCAAGGATTTTATTGGCCGAAGGCAGCTTCGGATGCAGCGGAATTAGTCCAAAAGTGCGAAGGTTGTCAGAAATGTGCACGAGATCAAAAACAACCTTCGTCTTTAACACAGCTCATACAACCCATTTGGCCATTGCAAAGGTGGGGCCTTGACTTGTTAGGTCCATTACCACTGGCCCAAGGGAACCTAAGATATGTTGTAGTGGCGGTGGAATATTTTTCTAAATGGATTGAGGCAAAGCCTTTAGCTACAATAACTTCGGCCACCGTCCAAAAGTTTTTCTGGCAGAATATTGTTTGTCGTTTCGGGGTACCAAAGGCTATCACTGTGGATAATGGAACACAGTTTGACTCCGAAGCTTTTAGGGATTTCTGTGATCAAATTGGTACGAAGATCCATTTTGCATCAGTCAGACATCCGGAGTCAAATGGACTCGTTGAAAGAGCCAATGGTATTATAATGACAGGAATAATGAAGTCAATCTTCAATCAACCAAGGGGAAAGTGGCCAGATCAGTTAACCAAAGTGGTGTGGAGCCATAATACAACAACATCAAGGTCTACAGGCTTTACCCCATTCAAGTTATTATTCGGTGACGAAGCAATAACTCCAGAAGAAGCTAAAACCGGATCAATAAGGGTAGTAGCTTCGGCAGCATCAGGTTCCGAAGCTGATTATTCTGTGGAAAAAGATGCTTTAGAAGGGATCAGGTTGCAAGCCGTGGAAAACATCAACAAATATCAAGCCGAAACAATTAAATGGCGAGATAGAAAGGTTCAGCTAAAGAATATTGAGCCAGGACACTTGGTGCTTCGGAGAGTGGCCAACCCAGAAACAGTGGGCAAGTTACAGTTGAAATGGGATGGACCTTTCTTAGTAGCATCCTCGTCAAGACCCGGTTCATACAGATTGAAGGATATGGACGGCAACGACATTCCTAGATCTTGGAATGCGGATGAGCTTCGGCGATATTATGTATAATTCGATGTAATTTTTCATATTTTTTATTTTTCTTTCATGGCACCCTATTCCTTTCCGAAGGGGGAGAAAGGTTTTTAATGGGGCCATCACATGTAATTTCCTTTTTTAGTTCTATAAGAGCAAACCCCCCCAAGGAATGTAAATGTAAAAACTGAGAACGCACCATCGAGTGCCAAAAGTAAAGGCGAAGAAGCTCCAAAGTCGTTCCTAAGGGAATGCAGAGCTTACATCGAAAAGTCAACGCTGATTCCGCCAAAAGTAAAGGCGAAGAAGCTCCAAAGTCGTTCCTAAGGGAATGCAGAGCTTACAGCGAAAAGTCAACGCTGATTCCGCCAAAAGTAAAGGCGAAGAAGCTCCAAAGTCGTTCCTAAGGGAATGCAGAGCTTACAGCGAAAAGTCAACGCTGATTCCGCCAAAAGTAAAGGCGAAGAAGCTCCAAAGTCGTTCCTAAGGGGATGTAGAGCTGATGTGTGATTAAGGAAATAATGGCTATGAGTATGGCTTGAGGTGTGATTGTTTGGCCATTCATTTGCACATCGCATTACATCATAACATTTGCATTCATAAACATTCATCTAGGCATATGTAGGATAATCATCTTCATGGTATAAGCGGTTGCTTCGGCAAAATAAAAAAAAAAGAGATAGAAAAAAAGGGGAGGGGAAGAAAGAGCTTCGTGTATAAAAAGGAGAGCTTCGAAAAGAAGGAAAATGTTGTTTTCTATGCTTCGTTGCGTACGAAAAGAAGGGAAGGTGTTTTTTCGCCTTCGGCTCAAAAAAGAAAATTTCGTCCACATCAAAGCATTTCTCATACATCAATGGAACGATAAGGATATATTACAAGGTATGAACAGAATTCATTAAAGACAAGTTTTAGTTACATTTACAAAAGTTATCTCAAAAGTTTCTCAAGTACTGTCTACAGTCTACTGTTTAATCTCCAAGGAGCTTCAGCTTCGGCGTCATTTTTAATCATCGGCTTCGGCTTCGTCATCCTACATGAATAAGGTCGTTGAAAGTCAAAATCGAGCTTGCAAGAAAAGGTAAGCACAAGGTATGGTTTCTTACTGGTTCAAGGTGGCTACGAGCTTCGTCTCCAGCCTTTTCTCGCCCACCTTTTGTCCATATCATTTTTACAAATCTATTAGAGATACTTCGGGCGAGATCAGGAATGTCATCCAGGATTGATGGTGATAAAGTGAAATTTGGCCTATTGACAATTCTTCCATGATCGCAGCCAGCTTTCAGGAAGGCTGCAGCAGTGCCTCGAGAAGCCACCCAGGCACAGAAGTCACCGTGCCCAGCTATGACTTCGTCGAGCTCGTCAATCTCACCCTCAATATGTTCGAAGGTCTTCGGTAAATCTTCAGCTGAGGGGACGAATTTTTCACTGCTGGCTCCAACTGAGTGAAAAATTTTTCTTAATCGATGAATGCATTTGTTGCTAAATTCCAGACATTTTTCTTGAAGGCTTGTCAATAGTTTTCTCAAATCCGAATTTTGTTGAGCTTCGGCTTCAAGTTTTGCATTAAGATCTTGCTTTTCTCGTTCGAACTGTTCAGACTGGCGGAGAAGCTTCGTGTTCAGTTCTGTTATTTTTGCTTCAGCTTCCGCCAATGAACCTTCGGTTGCCTGGAGCTCAAAGTTTTTTTTCTCGATAACATCCGATTGCTCCTTTATTTTGCTTTCCAAATTTTCAATTATAACTTCGTGTTTCTTGTCTTCAAAATCTTGCTGCATTTTCAAGGCTTTGCTCAATAGCATACTCTGCACAGAAACAACCTTCGTCAGACATGTTCTCGTTATTAGAAACAATAAAGGTTAAGGGAAAAATAGTTCACCTTGAAATTGGAATAAAATAAGCTACCAACGATATGCTGTCGTCGGTAGCGGCTGATGTCTGTTTCTAGCTTCGGAAAACCGATACTCTTTGACAGAGTACCGATAACTTTGGCCCCAGTTTGATCTCGAATACAATCTAATTTTTCGTCATCAATGCCTCCGAAGAGGAGTGCTCCAGGTTTGTATCCGCAGGATTTTGCATATTCTCTAAGCTCTTCTCTTTCAGCTTTTGACAGTTTTTCTCCAACTAAATTCTGGAATATGAACGCTTCGTTCTCTGAAGCTTCATCAGCAATTTCTTTCCCTTTCTCCGACGCTGCGGTCGCGGCCTCTTCGGCGGCGGTGGTGGCTTCTTCTGCAGCCATGTCTAGCAGTATTTTGTCAATGTGTGCGATTGTGCTCTCCAGGTTCAAATCTTCAGCTGCGGCAGCTTCGGCAGCTGCGACCTCCGAAGGTACAATTTCAATATCTGTCCCCTCCGCAGCCGCTGGTGTTTTCTGAGCTGAAGCTCTTGGCGGTGTCTTGTCAATTACTTCTGTCACAGTGATAATTCTTTGTCTTTTCGCTTTGATTACTTTCTTCGATTTTTCGGGCTCCTTGTCCTTCTGAAAAAACTTTGTCAGTCGGGGCTTCAGTGGACTTAGCTTCGCAGGTAAGGATTCAGTCATTACCTTCAGAATTTCCTCAACGTCAGCGACAGAGGGTGATGCGGGGGTTTCTTCGTCGGATATTTTATGCTTTGGAGAAGATGCTTTCTTCCTCTTCAGAATTTTCTTCTTTGATAGTTCTTTTTCATCTTCATTTAAGGCTTCAGTTATCCTTTTCCTTTTTTGGCCTCCGGCACCTTTGTTCAGATTTTCGTAATCAGGGTATTCGAAACCCAGGGCGTCCAGCACTCGGTTTAGTCTTCGCTTCGGACGGGTGCCGAAGGCTGCGGTCATCAACTGATCTTCTTTTTTAGAATAATTGCCAAGTATTTCATTGCACATCGCTTCAATCGTTTCCAGCCACTCTTGGCAAGGTGTTTTAAAGTATTTCTTAAACTTGAAGTAGTAAGGTAAACATACAAGTTCACCTTCTTTCTTTTCCCCCTGTAGCTTCGGCATTTCCCATTCTTTTAAACTGGGAAAAACTTTGAAAGCCAAAAACTCTTGAACCAGGTCCCTTGTGCTGATATGCTCTGCAATAATTCTGAATTCATTCATTGCTTGTTGCGTTGGACCTTTGGGTGTCATATTGCAGCGAGGTCGGGTTTCTCCGAAGATTAATTCGAGTGGACTTTGCACAAGTTTTTCCTTGTCGTCATCAACCTTAACATAGAACCACTCTGATTTCCAGCCTGCTGCCCATTTGCTTCGGTAGCTAATTACAGGAAACTTTGTAGATTTCCGATAGGCGAAGTTATAGCAACCAAAATTGTCGTGCAATCCATCCTTTCTAGCCTTCGTTTGATAATGCAACTCGTGAACCCGGCAAAAGCTGTCCGCAAATGGTTCCACTGCTTGGCTTCGGAGTGCCCATATATAAACAATAAGTCTGACAATAGCGTTAGGGGTCAGCTGGTGAAAATAAATACCGAACCTCTTCAGTACCTCTGCAATAATCCCATGTAGGGGGAATCTTAATCCAGCTTTTAGAAAGCTTTTGAAAATAACAATTTCATCCTTCTCCGGCTTTGGGGTAGTCTCTTCTCCCCCGAAGCGCAATAGCTTCTTCTGATTTTCAGTAAAAAAGCCCGATTTTACCATCTTGGACAGATCAGCCTTCGAAACAGTAGATTTCCCGAAGTCCAAATGGCTGGGTTTGCTTGGCATAGCAATGCGATAATCATCTTCGGGATCAGTTTCCTCAATATCTTCTTCCTCTGCTTCAGCGATTGCTTGTTCTGCATCTTCGCTAGGAATCTTTTCCGAAGTCACTAGCCCGGATCGTTGCATGGCTTCGGAAATGGGGACAGTCTCCGAAGCTTCAGTTTCGTCCCCCTCACGTTCAACCCTGGCGGTAGAGCGCACTCTGGCCATTTAATTATGAACTTGTGGAACTTTAATACTTTTTTCCTCCGAAGCAGGTTTCAAACAGGAGCTTCGTTCGATTCCGACAGACAAGCTTCGGCGACGGTTAAAAATTTTGGCAGCAAAACAGTGCAAATAGCAATGAATGCTGTGATAACTTCACACCTACTCGTCTGTTTATATAGTGCGGCAGGTAAGAAGGCGAAGCGCCAGGATTTTTACACCAGGCGGACACCCGCTCGCACTCGCTGCGTGGTGGACCGCAGAGACCGAACAGTAACTCTGAAAGGTGGGGCCGATACACGCTGAGAAATTGAATCGTTTCTCGACAACGAGCTCAGGGAAGGTGTTTTTTAGACCTTCGGCGCTCCGAAGCTTAAGGGACTTTTTTCACGGATCAAGCTCGTTACGAAAAACGATCTAGCACCGCGAAAGGGGCTACTGTTGGGCCTGTGCTTCGTCGCCGAAGGTCTTCTAGGAAGAAGCGGCCTTCGGCTGAAGCTGTTTGTGTAAGATGGCCGAAGGTCCCTCTTCATGAAGCTTCGGTATTACAAACCGACTTAAAGATAGAATGACCTTTTAGTCCATAAAGGTCTGAGTCAATGTTGTAAACTTTCATAAGGGGCATACTTGTAATCCCTCACAGGCTGCGCCCTGTGCCTATAAATAGTGAACAGTATTCCCTTACTGTTCACGGATTCTGGTAATTGCAACCGCATATTCTGGAATTCAACCTTTTGTCAAGGCAGAGGTATTATTGTATTCAATGATTGGATATATTAAGAAAATATAATATAATTCGTCCATGACTTATTTATCTCTTTTGTACCTTTTATTTTATGTCATCTTGCAATATCTATTGAAATCTTAGTACGAAGATCTAAACTTCGTAATTTTACTATCATCAACCTTCGTCCAAGACCCATTATCCTCAAGGGAATAATGTTTTATGGACGAAGGACGTTGACATTTAACATTTTATGTTGCCTTGTTCTTAATTCATAGCACTTGAGAACGAGTCTCCAACACCCTCAGTGAGGGGCACGCAGACCAATGATCTCCGGGCAGAACCCAACCACAGGCGTGCGGGAGAAGATGACTAGGTATCTCTAGAAAGGGCGCGCGAGCGCCGCCAAAACATCAATGGGCATGACCTCGATCAAGACTTCGCTGTGGTTGCACCGTAGACACTAATGGGCACCCGGTCCCAGACGGGTGTCCCCTTGGCCGGAGTAGGCTGCGCCCCTCTGGCGGATCGTCTCCGCGTGACATCCTGGCCACCCAAGTTCCGGCCACACCTGCCGGAAAAATACGATGGAACATCAAACCCGTCGGAGTTCCTGCAGGTGTACGTTACCACCATAACAGCAGCAGGTGGAAACACCACTGTGATGGCAACATACTTTTATGTGGCCTTGTCTGGACCTGCCCGGACCTGGCTCATGAACCTCACCCCGAGATCAGTCTATTCCTGGGAAGAACTCTGTGCGCGGTTCGTAGCGAACTTCGCTAGTGCTTTCTAGTAGCACGGTGTGGAAGCCCACCTCCATGCAGTGAGGCAGGATCCCGGGGAAACCCTCCGGAAGTTCATCTCCCGCTTCACCAAGGTACGAGGTACGATACCTCGTATTTCTGATGCTTCAATCATCACGGCTTTCCGACAGGGAGTACGTGATGAGAAAATGTTGGAGAAGTTGGCCACACATGACGTGGAAACTATCCCTACGCTCTTCGCCCTGGCCGACAAATGCGCCAGAGCCGCCGAGGGCCGTGCATGGCACTTGGCCCCACAAACTGGGGCTGCCCAGTCGGGTGGCTCGAGAGCCATCCTCCGGGACGGAAAGAAGAAAAAGAAGAAGGACCGCGACTACCAGAGGCCACGGTCCACTGCTCTGGTGGCCACAGCAGTGACCAGAGGCCAGGGCGACCGCAACAAGCGCCCACGACCGCAGAAGAGTGGCAGCGGTCCATGCCCTATGCACCCGTATGGTCGCCACAGTGCAGCGGAGTGTCGCGAGATCATTGACCTTGCAAACGCGTCAGCGAGCGGCGCGAGCAGTCTTCCAAAGACGGCTCCTCGCCTCGCCGTCGGCCCGGTAAAGAGAAGGAAGACGACGGCGAGGTAGCCGCGGCTGAGCGGGACCTCGGGTACCAGTCGCTCGAGGGGGACCTGAAAGATATCTTCACCGGAGGCTCCTACTCCGGTGAAGACAACTAGACAAACCCCAGAGGGACCCCGTGTTCCCCGGTCTATGGAGCTGAAGCACGCCTTTCCTCCGGAGGCCCTTCCGGACCCCCCCCCCCCCATGGGTCCGAGCTGCAGACAGGTATATGCAGAAGTGATCACAGCCAGAGACGAGGGCTCCCGCATCAAATACAGATGGGAACCCTAGGTCGGGGCTTAGCCCCACAGTGGATACCATACCAAGAGGGGCTCCGCAACTCTCCCCCAGCTGGGAAGGACCCTTCAAAGTAACGGGAGTGCACCGACCCAAGGGGAACCATCTGGCTACGACTGGAGGAGCACCTTACCCCGATGCCAAGTATCTCTGTAAGTTCTATCCATAGAGCAAGACAAAGGGGTCGAGTCTGTTTCCCTTTCTTGTGACTAGATAACGCATACATGTACGACAAACTGGTGGGGTCTGCCCCCATGAACCCGGACTATTGGTCTGCACACATGCACGGCAAGTTATAAAGAGAAACTACCCCCCTCAGCTGCGCTCTTGTGATAGTTCCATCTTGCTGCTCCATGGTCCTACCTCATAGTTTTTCAGATAATACTTTTTAGCTAACCCACCCGTACGTTTCCATCTGTCTGACACGACGACATTCGAATTGAACAGCCAGGCTTGCAGTTTAGGGCCCCTGATACGAAAGTAGGGAGGTCCGACACCCTGGGGGCCCGCTCTGGAGAACGGGACCCCGTTCCATAGGGTCGTCCGGAGCCCGTGTAGCCGCTCAGCCAGGTCCTGTACTATGGGCCTGCATGCTCCACCACCCCGTGATAGGGACTTAGTATCTAGAGTTATAAGTCCTGCGGGTCCGACAACCTCAGGACCGGAGCTAGAGAATGGACACTAGTCTCCTGGGGAGGCCCAGAGCCCGTGCAGCCGCTCAGCCTGGTCCCGTACCGTGGGCCTGCACGCTCCACCGCCCTGTGACAAGTGTCCTAGTATCTGGAACCGCGACCCAAGGGGGTCCGGACACGCAACTTGGCCACCCGGACTAAAACCTGCAGGTCCCGAGCATGTATCAAAGGGCGACTAATGTCAGACGGAGAACCCTATGAGGTGTACTACTAATGCTTCCTAGCTAAAAGTTGTGTACAAGATCCAGATCTCGGCGAGTCTGCCTCCCGAGGATTGTTGACGACCTTTTCAGGAACGTTGGCATCCAACCTCAACACATCAAGCCTGCATCCCAGGCGGGGGGCCAGTACTAAGGAGGAGTCAACAACATCGCACACAACAGGAACAGGCATTGCACAGATAAGTGTTAAATGCTGCTTAGAAGACAATATTTATTTCTTTACAAAAACAGGGGAAGGCCTAGGGGCCGGTTCTAAAGAATGGATGACCGTTCCATAGGATTCTGGAGCCTGTGTGGCCGGTTAGCCTGGTTCCATACCCAAAATCCTGCACACTCCACCACTCTGTGCGGGCATCCTAGTATTTAGAACTAAAGTCCTGTGGGTCCAACAACCTAGAGCTCCGGCTCTGAATAACGGGCACTTGTCTCCTGGGGGGGGGGGGGGGGTCCGGAAACCATGTAGTCGCTCAGCCAGGTCCCGTACCGTGAGCCTGCATACTCCACCGCCCTGCGGCAGGTGTCTTAGTACTTGAAGCCACCATCTAGGGGGTTCGGACGCAAAACTTGGTTTCCCAGGCTAAAATCCTGTGTACATATGTTATTACATTTTGCTCTCAAGCAGATGTTATTACATTCCCTTACAAGCGGGACCCCAGCTCCATTTTTGCAGGAATGAACTACCTCCACAATAGCAAGAGCCACGCTGGAAGCTGGCTCCGGACAGCCCCACCAACGACATCGACCACCTCTGCACCAGCAGCGACAACGACCTCCGCCCCGGGCGGCTAGACAGCAGCAGCGATCGCCTCAGGGCAAGCGCTGCTGCGAATAGGACCTCGCCCCCGTCCTCCTATGGGGGGTAACAGCGAGGCCATTAAAGCTAAAGAGCCGAAGGACCGGCAGCAGGTGGCACTGACGGTCTCACCAGCGGAGGCAACCACCTCTGCTGTGGGTAGCCTCACTAGCGGAGGCGACCACATCAGCCCTGCCGGGGGCGGTGACCACCTCTGCACCGGTGGGCAGCGGCTGCACCAGTGCGCATGAAGAGGTCTTCGCTCCCGTCCTCACTGCGGAAGTGAAGGCAAGACCGTCAAGAACGCCGCCGCCGCCCCCGTGGCGTACGACGTCTTGTACAGCCTCCCAGTGCAGCCGGAGGCATGGGAGAAGCCGTGGATGTGGCCGACCCACGCATAGCGCCACCATCGCCTATGCGGTGGACGGGCAGCCACGCTCCGCCCCAGCGGTAGGATGCAGCGCCGGAGGCGGTGCCAGAGCCACCTAAGCCGAGAAGCCAGGCACGCAGCAGCTGACAGCGCCACAGACGGCGAACGCCCTTCTCCCCCGAACTGGAAGAAGCCGGTCGCTACCCACGTGGAGGTGGAGCCTCAACTCAGCACACCCCCTCCCCAGCACGGATGATGAACATCCTTGAAGCTGAGGGCAGGAGGGAGGCCGCAGCTCGGTTTGCTCCTCTCCACCACAAGGCTGGTAGTCATCCTTCTGGATGACCACCGGCGGGGGACTGCAGCCGGGCTGTAAGATAAAAATCCTTGAAGCCGAATGGCGGCGAAAGGCTGCCAACCCCCATGGGATTGCACCCTTCCAACAGCAGTAGGAAGAAGGCAAGATCGATGACACCACCATGAGCGCACGCTCTCCGACGGTGAAGTCGCCACAAGAGACGACCTTGACGGGGATCCCTCCAGCGGTCAGGAAGGCTAGCTGCCGCGCAAGGGGCATGCAACCGCCCCACGATTAAGCGCCCCTTCATCTTCGCCGTATCCAGCGGTCAAAGAGGCGAACCGCCACGCAAGAAGCGTGCAAATGCCCCACGGCTGAGCGCCCCCTCAGCTCCGCCACAACTGGCGGTCCAACTCAGGGGCCCAGGCCCACACGTGCAAAGAAACCGCACCGCCGCCTGCGCCAATGTCTTGTCTTCTCGGGACTGTCACGGATCTAAAAAGGTAAATTTTCCAGAACCAGTGCAGCGACTCGAGGCAGCCCCGCGCATGGCCAAACTATGTTGTTAAGTACGACGGTCACGGGTCAGCCAGCCGTGGGAATAGGCATGGCAGTTGGCGTGGTCATAAGCGGGCCATCAGTAATTGCAGCAACATGCGCATGGAAGCAGCGGTCCAACCACCAGTCAGACTCTGGTCCCACCTGTGGGCTCGCATCCTCCCCTGAGGCAGGACCGGGGGCCACTGTCGGTACCCTAGATCAGGGGTACCCTCTCCTACAGTATAAAGGCATCGCACCCATGCGACGTCTCCTAGCCGCACGGAGGACCGCGCCTGACTCCACCGGATGGGTGGGCCAAAGGGTGCCACGTGGCAAGGAAAGGCACCATGCCTCAGTAAGGCCGGACCCCCACAGAGGGTCACCGGGCCCCTATATACATACAGGTCCGGAGCCCCCGGGTAGGTCTGAACCTCGGCAGGGTTCTGGAACGAGAAGGACCTTGGTGTATGCAGGGGTCCGGTGCTGACACGTGTGCAGGCCTTGCTCTCCACTTCCCGCACAGGCGAAGACCCGCTGCTTATGGCCCATGACATAAGCTACCGGGCCAAACCTGACGAGAAGTCGTGCAGCCCCTGCATTTATTGAGGAAAAGACGCGCCGCCTGCCACTGCGCTGACAGGTGACGTGTCTCCTCAACATTTAATGCGACCCATCCCATCCGCTGGCAGGCGGCGTCAAGGTCATCCAGCAGACAGCACGCCTGCTGGGTCTGCTGGTGAACAGTATGCTTGTGCTGAGCGGCGCGCTATACTCATCTTCTCTTCCGAAAGAAGCCTCCTCGGTACACCAGGGATACGCAGATCTCGGGCAGAGAAGATTGTCTCGACAACAGATATCAGAGGATCCAAAGCACTATATCCTTTATGTACCTGGGCCCACATGTCGGGGTCCAGTCCCTTTGTGCATGCCCCCCTTCAGCTATAAAAGGGGAGGCATGCGACGTTACACACACACGCGATCTCAGACTCGCTAGCTCATACAAGCCCTCAAGCAATACATCTCACAGTGGAGTAGGGTATTACGCTCCGGCGGCCCGAACCACTCTAAATCCTCGTGTGTTCTTGTGTACTACCCCTTCTCTCCATCAATCAAGCGAAACACCTAAGCCCCTCCTCATCTCAGGACTTAGGGCGGGTGCACTCCGCCACCCGGCCGGAGATCTACTCTCCGACAATAACCTTCATCCGAAGATCATTATATCCTTAGGGAAATAATGTTTCGAAGGGCGAAGGGCATTAACCTTTAACCTATTTTTGTGTTGCCTTGTTCTTAATTCATAGCATTTGAGAACAAGTCCCCAAAATTGGTGCCCACCTCCAGTGAACTCACTTCCACTTTTGAGCTGATGGCTTCGTTCAGCAACCAAGCTGAAGCATCTTCGGCTACGAAGCTGGTGCTTCTGATAACAGGCGACTCTGGTTCAGAGCCGGCTAACAAGAAGCAGAAGAAGGAAGCACAGAGAAGGGTACAACATGTTGGGGCGCAGGGACCCTTCATCAAATCAAAATGGTCCCACATCCCAATCACCTTCTCCCAGGAGGACCTTCAGCTCAAAGATTACCCTCATAATGATGCTATGGTCATATCTTGTGTCATCAAGGGATTTCTGGTCCATAATGTTCTGGTTGATACAGGCAGTGCAACGGATATCATATTTGCTAAGGCCTTCAGACAGATGCAAGAAAAGAACCAGAGGATAAGATTCATGATGCTACACATCCTCTATGTGGCTTCGGAGGAAGGCAAATTGTAGCACTCGGCAAAATCACAATGCCAGTGACCTTCGGCTTTGTTCATAACACAAGGACTGAACAGGTTGTCTTTGACATTGTTGACATGGAGTATCCCTATAATGCAATCATTGGTCGTGGGACACTTAATGCTTTCGAAGCAATACTTCATCCAGCATATCTATGCATGAAGATACCTTTGGAACAAGGGCCCATTGCTGTTCATGGGAGCCAAGAAGCTGCTAGAAAGGCCGAAGGAAACTGGACAGATTCAAAGGCAATCCATAACATAGATGGAGCTGAAGCCTGTGAGCAGTATAGATACAAAAGAGAGAAGGCTGCTTTGGCGGATCAGCCAAAGTCTATGCTTCTATGTGAAGATATAGCAGAACAAAAGGTATTGCTGGGGTCTCAATTATCTGAAGAGCAGGAAAAGAATTTGCTAAGATTTCTATTCAACAACAAAGATGTCTTCGCTTGGTCAGCCAATGATCTCTGCGGTGTCAACAGAGATGTCATTGAGCATTCACTCAATGTGGATCCATCTTTTAGGCCAAGAAAACAAAGGCTTCGGAAAATGTCTGACGACAAAGGTGAAGGTGCTCGGAACGAAGTGAAGGGGCTTCTTAGTGCTGGCGTTATCAGAGAGGTGAAATACCCAGAGTGGCTAGCCAACACTGTTATGGTGAAGAAGGCCAACGGTAAATGGAGAATGTGCATTGATTTTACAGATCTTAACAAGGCTTGTCCAAAGGATGAGTTCCCATTGCCAAGAATAGATTCTCTAGTAGATGCAGCAGCTTCGTCAGAGCTCATGAGTCTACTAGATTGTTACTCAGGCTACCACCAAATCTAGATGAAGAAGGAAGATGAGCTGAAGACTAGCTTCATAACCCTCAGTGGCACATATTGCTATCTTCGGATGCTTAAGGGGCTTAAAAATGCTAGAGGAAGCTTCAGCAAAATGACAGCCAAAGTCCTTCATTCTCAAATAGGCAGGAATGTGCTGACCTATGTTGATGATATCATAGTTAAAAGCACGAAGCAAGAAAATCACATTGCTGATTTGCAAGAGACATTTGCCAATTTCAGGCAAACTGGTTTGAAGTTAAATCCAGAAAACTGTGTTTTTGGGGTAAAGAAGGGCAAGTTCCTTGGCTGTCTAGTATCAACGAAGGGAATTGAAGCTAACCCAAGCAAGATTGAAGCTATCCTTCGGATGAAACCGCCAAGTACAAAGAAAGGGGCTCAACGGCTGGCAGGTAGACTAGCATCATTAAACAGATTCATATCCAGATCAGCAGAAAGAAATCTGCCATTCTTTGAAATACTAAAGTCAGCCGAAGTCTTTCAATGGGGCCCGGCTCAGCAAAAAGCCTTCGAAGAGTTGAAGCAATATCTGATTGATTTAACAACATTAACTCCACCTTCGCCAGGGGCTCCATTGCTCTTATATGTTGCAGCTTCGCATTCTGCAGTGAGTGTGGCACTTGTACAGGAGAAGCTAGATGGCCAAGTCAAAAAGCAAGCTCTAGTGTACTTCGTCTCCGAAGTTTTAAGTCTGTCAAAGAAAAATTATACAGAATTGGAGAAGGTACTATATGTTGTGTTAATGGCCTCCAGAAAACTTTGGCATTACTTTCAAGCATATCGCATAATTGTTCCTTCATCACAGCCTCTGAAGGACATTATGAGGAACAAAGAAGCTACTGGAAGGATTGGGAAATGGGCTGCAGAACTTAATGAATTCACCATTGACTATGTGCATAGATCCTCAATTCAGTCCCAGGCGTTAGTAGACTTCATCGCTTATTGGACGCCAGGGGCTCATGAAGAAGAAATAAACAAATACGCCGAAGCTTGGACAGTGTTCTGCGATGGTTCTTGGGGAACCTTCAGTGCAGGAGCGGCTGCGATCCTAGTGGCACCTTCAAAGGTCAAAACATGTTATGTAGCCAAGCTTGACTTCAGTTGCACAAATAATATTGTTGAGTACGAAGCACTTCTGTTGGGGCTTCAGAAGTTAAGGGCAATGGGAATAAGAAGGGCCATCCTGAAAACTGATTCTCAAGTCATTTCTGGCCATGTAGACAAAAGTAGCAAGGCAAGAGATCTGAAGCTTGAAAAATATCTGGATACAATTCGAAGGTTGGAGGCTTCTTTCGAATGTTTTTCTATCAAGAATATTCCAAGAGGTGAAAATGAGCATGCAGATTTGCTAGCCAAATCGGTGGCTCAGGGGCTCCCTCTACCTTCGGAAGTATTTTTTGAAACAATAAAGGCACCTTCGGTTGAACTCATGGAGAGAGCAGTGCTTACTATTTCTCCAGTACATAGTGAAGATTGGAGGACTGAAATTATATCTTTCCTCCAAGGTAATTGCCTTTCAGATGACGAAGCTTATAATAAGAAAATGGAGGCAAGGACAAGACCGTATGTGATAATAGAAGGGGAATTATATAAACATGGAGTCTGTTCTCCACTTCTCAAGTGTTTATCAAGAGCTGAAGGTGTTGAATTAATGAAGGAGAAACACGCAGGTCTGTGTGGATCTCACATTGGGTCTAGGCCCTTGCTGGGAAAAGTGTTTAGACAAGGATTTTACTGACCGAAGGCAGCCTCGGATGCAGCAGAACTAGTCCAAAAATGTGAAAATTGTCAAAAATGTGCAAGAGACCAGAAACAACCTTCATCTCTCACTCAGCTAATACAGACCACCTGGCCGTTGCAAAGGTGGGGTCTGGATTTGCTAGGCCCACTTCCACCAGCGCAAGGCAATTTAAGATATGTTGTGGTGGCTATAGAATATTTTTCTAAGTGGATTGAAGCGAATCCTTTGGCTACAATAACTTCGGTCACAATCCAGAAATTCTTCTGGCAAAACATTGTTTGTCGCTTCGGCGTGCCGAAACTTTCAAGGAATTCTGTGATCAGATTGGCACGAAGATTCATTTTGCATCAGTCAGGCATCTGGAGTCAAACGGACTTGTCGAAAGAGCAAATGGCATTATAATGACGGGAATAATGAAGCTAATCTTCAATCAGCCCAGAGGAAAGTGGCCAGATGAGTTGATTAAAGTGGTGTGGAGCCACAATACAACCATATCAAGATCAGCAGGTTTTACACCGTTCAAATTATTATTTGGTGACGAAGCTATAACCCCAGAAGAAGCTAAAGCGGGGTCAATAAGAACAGCAGCTTCGGCAGAAGACGAAGCTGATTATCACATGGCAAAAGATACCATAGAAGGGACCAGACTTTAGGCTGTGGAGAATATCAATAAATATCAAGCCGAAACAATAAAATGGCACGATAGAAAAGTTCAGTTGAAAAATATTAAACCAGGGCATTTGGTGCTTCGGAGAGTGGCTAATACGGACACAGTAGGCAAGCTACAGCTGAAGTGGGAAGGACCTTTTCTGGTGGTATCTTCGTCAAGGCCCGGTTCTTACAGATTGAAGGATATGGACGGCAACTACATTTCTAGATCTTGGAATGCGGATGAGCTTCGATGATATTATGTGTAATCTGATGTAATTTTTTTTCATTTTTTTTTCCTATGGCACCCTTTTCCTTTCCAAAGGGGAGAAAGGTTTTTAATGGGGCCATAACTTGTAATTTTTCTTTTCTTATTCAGCTCTACGAGAGCAAAATCCCCCAAAAGAATGTAAATTGTAACATCTGAGCATGCACCATCGAGTGCAGAAAAAGAAAAAAACCAGGGAGAAGCTCAAAAGTCGTCCCTAAGGGGATGTAGAGCATGATGAAGCTACAAAAAGTCGTTCCCAAGAAGCACAGCGTAAGTTTTCTGCTCAAAAGTTGTTCCTAAGGGAATGCAGAGCCAAATACCACCGAAATATAAGGCGAAGAAGTTCAAAAGACTTTCCTAAGGGGATGCAGAACTTATACCACCTAAATAGAAGGCGAAGAAGTTCAAAAGACGTTCCTAAGGGGATGCAGAACTTACACCGAAAAGTCAACGGTGAACACCGAAAAATAAACGGTGAAGAAGACTCCAAAGTCGTTCCTAAGGGGATGCAGAGTCTGGGTGTGGCTTCGTAAGCGTGTGTTTGACATTCATTTGCACATTACATCACATCATTCATTGCATTTATACACATTCATTTAGACATTCGTAGGATCATCATCATATCATAGTGTACAGATAGTTGCTTCGGCTCTAATGACAAGGCTTCAATGAGTACAAAAGAAGCAAATTTTACGCTTCGTTGTGTACGAAAAGAAGGGAAGGTGTTTTTCGCCTTCGGCTCAAAAAATACAAGTTTCGTCCACATCAAAGCAGTTCATACATGGATGGAAAGGTAAAAATATATTACAAGGTATGGACAAATTTACAGAGTAGTGTTTGAATCCTAAATTATAGTATCTTTTACAAGGTTAATTCAAAATTTTCTCTAGAGCTTTTTCACAGCAGTGTCTTCAGCTTCATCACTTCATCACTATCCGCCAAGCTTCAGATCATTGCTTTTCGGCTTCGGCATCCTGTACATAACGAAGCGGTATAAGGTAAACACAAATCTCAAGGACAAGGTAAGCAATAGGTACAAGTGTATTACCGGCTTGAGATGACTTCGAGCTTCGTCACCAGCTAAGTCTCGCCCACCCTTCGTCCAGATTTGAGTTATGAATCTATTTCCAATGCTTCGGGCTAGACTCGGGATGTCAGTTAAATCTGCTAGTGACAGGCTGAAGTTTGGCCTGTTCACGATCTTCCCATGCGTGCAACCAGTTTTCATGAAAGCAACAGTTGTGCCCCGAGAAGCTAGCAGGGCACAGAAGTCACCGTGCCCAGCTATAACTTCGTCAAGAGCATCAACTTTGCCCTTAATAAGATCGAAGGTCCCTGGCAGGTCTTCAACCTAAGGTTCAAATTTTTCAGAACTGGCTCCAACTGAGTTGAAGACCTGCTTCAGCTGTTGCACGCACCGGTTGCCGAAGTGTAGACATTTATCCTAAAGCTCCTTCAATGATTTCTGCAAATTCGAACTCTTTTCGACTTTAGCTTCAAACTTCGCATCAAAATTCTTCTTTTCTTGTTCAAAGTTTTCTGAATTTGTGAGGAGTTCACTGTTTAATCTGGCAATTTCGGCTTGGGCTTCTGCCAGTGAACCCTCCATTGTTTGGAGAACAAAATCTTTCTTTTCAAGAGCAGCTTCATGATCTTTGATTTTTCTCTCTAAGCCTTCAATTGTAACCTCATTTTTCTTATCTTCGAGGTCCTGTTGCATCCTCAAGGCTTTACTTAGTAGCATACTCTATGCAAAGAAACCTTCATCATAAAACACCTTCGTCGTAAAAACAATGAAAAGCTGAAGAAAAAATTTTACCTTGAAATTAGAATAGAATAAACTACCGACGATATGCTGTCGTCGGTAGCGGCTGATGTCAGCCTCAAGCTTCGGGAAACCAACATTCTTCGACAGAGTGCTGATAACCTTCGCTCTAGTTCGGTCTTGGATGCATCCTAAGCTTTCTTCGTTAATGCCGCCGAAGAGCAACGCTCCTGGCTTGTAGCCACAGGATATGGCATATTCTTGCAGCTCTTCTTTCTCAGTCTTAGATAACTCTTGACCAATTATGTTTTGAAAGTTGAAGTCTTTTTCCTCTGAAATATCTTCGGCGATCTCTTTCCCTTTTCCAGGCACTGTAGCCAGGGTTTCTTTGGCAGTTGCAGCAGCTTCTTCCACGGCCATATCCAAGCGCATTTTATCAGTATCAGAAAATGTGCTCTCTAGATTCGTGGCTTCGACCGTTGCATCTTCGGCAGTTGTCGCTTCGGTGGGAGAAGCTTCAGTAGCTGTAGCAGCTTTGGCAGCTGGTGTTATTTTTGACGATGGGGTCGGCGGTGGCATTTCTTCAATAGCTTCAATTACAGTAATAATCCTCCGCCTTTTTGGCCCAGCAGACTTTTTTGCTGCCGAAGGCTCCTCCTTCTTCTGTAAAAGCTTCGTCAGATGCGGCCCCAGTGGACTTAGCTTGATAGGTAAGGATTCGGTCATTACCTTTAGAATTTCTTCTACGTCAGCAGCAGAAGGTGTTGAAGGAGTCTCTTCCTCTATCTCAGTTGGTTTTAGCTTTGGAGCCACAGCCTTCCTCTTCTTCGGAGCAGCCACCTTCGGCTCAGGGCTGGATTTTCTCTTTTTCAGAGTTTCTTCATCTTCTTTCACCATCCTAGCAGCTTGTCTGCTCAGAACACTAACAATACTTTTCTCTTTTGCCCTTTGGCACCCTTGTTCAATCGCTCATAGTCAGGATATTCAAAGTTTAAGGCATCCATCACTCGATTCAACCTTCATTTTGATCAGGTGCCGAAGGCTGCAGTCATCAGCTGATCTTCTTTTTTAGTGTAATTACCCAAAATTTCGTTGCACATAGTTTCTATCATTTTTAACCATTCTTGGCATGGCCCTTTGAATTGTTTCTCAAATTTGAACCGATAAGGCAGTCGCACAAGTTCATTCTTTTCCTTTGTCCCCTTTAGCTTCGGCATATTCCATTCACTCAGCGTTGGGAACACCTTATAGGCCAGATATTCTTAGACTAGATCTCTGGTGCTGATCTGCTCGGCTACCACCCTGAATTCTGCCACAGCTTGTTGGCACGGTGACCCCGACGTCATGCGGCACAGGGGCCTAGTCAACCCGAAGCTTAAGCTCAGCGGGCTCAGTACTAGCGTCTTTAGCTTCTCCCTCTTCTTTTCATCGGCCTTAACATAGAACCACTCATTTTCCCAACCGGTTGGCCACTTGGTGCGATAGCTAACCACTGGAGCCTTCATATCTTTGCGGTAAGCGAAGTTGTAACAACCAAAATTCTCATGAAGCCCATCTTCTCTGGCCTTCGTTTGATAATGAAGCTCATGCACTCGGCAAAAAGCTTCGGCATTTGGGTCTATTCCTTGGCTTCGGAGTGCCTAGATGAAGACGCTAAGCCTAACGATAGCGTTAGGAGTCAGCTGATGAAGATAGATTTTGTAATTTTCCAAAATTTCCCCAATTATCTCGTTCAAAGGAAACCTCAATCCCGCTCTGAAGAAACTCCTGAAAACTACCACCTCATCATTTTCCAGTGTCGGTGTGCTTTCTTCCCCGGCAAAACGAATCAGCTTCTCCAAAGTAGCCTAGCTTTATCATCATGGGCATATCAGCCTCAGAAATAGTAGATTTTCCAAAGTCCAAGTGGTTGTGTTTGGCTGGCATGAGAGTGTTATAATCTTCATCTTCTTCATCAACATCATCTTCTTCGACGTCAGCCTGTTCAGCTTCGGCAGTAGGTGCACCTTCGTCAGTAGCTCCTTCTGTCGCAACCAGTCCTGATTGTCTCATCACTTTAGAGATTGGGGCAGTCTCTGTTGCTTCAGTCTCCTCTCCGTCATGGGTCACCCTAGCAGTTGAACGAACTCTGGCCATCAGGTGTTGAATTCCTTGCAGTTCTTACGAATGTTGATGATTTTTACAGTTTTGACGAAGCTCCCTTTTATGCCGAAGCTAGATCAAAATGATGATTTGCTTGAGAATGCGATGAGAAAGCTTCGGCTATGGTTAAATTTTTCAGCAGCACAACAGTGCAATGGCAATGAATGCTGTGGTAACTTCACACCTACCCGTTTGTTTATATAGTGCTGCAGGTATGAAGGTGAATCGTCAAGTTGCCCGCACCCGCTCAACAGTCACCCGCACCCACTGAATGGTGGACCACGACGCGTGGGAGATGACCACGGCGCATGGGAGATGAATCGCCAGATCACGCGTACCCGCCTCATGGTGGGGCCACCTCACGCTCGGAATATTTTAATCGTTTCTCGGCAACGAGCTCAGGAATGTGTTTTTCGGACCTTCGGCATTCCGAAGCCTAGGACAATTTTTCACGGATCAAGCTCGATTACAAAAAACGATCTAGCACCGCGAAGGGGCTACTGTTGGGGGTCTGCTTTGTCGCCGAAGGTCCTGTAAGAAGAAACACCTTCGGAAGATCAGCACAGAAATAACGCCGAAGCTACCTTCTAGGGAACTTCGGCATAACGACATGCCTTGAGACGAAGGGTTGCACCGACTTAAAGATGAAAAGATAGATTGGCCCATGATAATTTGTGTTATGATTGTAATCGGTTGTAAAGGGTATAAATGTAATTTCACACAGGTTGCGTCCTGTGCCTATAAATAGATGAATAGTACCCTCGTACTGTTCACGCTGATTTGTGCTCGTTCGTGCGTCACACTTGTACTTTTACCTTCTGTCAAGCCGAAGGTACAAATGTAATCCTGTGTTATTCTCATTCATTCATGATTATATAATGAAAGATATATTATGATGTCATATGATTATCCATGTTATTTCGCATGTTTCATATGCTTCGTCTTTCATTGATATATGTTGTGATGATGAAGGTATGTGTTGTGGACTCGTTCTCAAATGCTATGAATCAAGAACAAGGCAACACAAGATGTTAAATATCAAAATCCTTCGTCCTTTGAATCATTATTTCCCTTCGGATATAATGGACTTCGGACGAAGGTCATGAAGGACAAACCTTCATGAACATAACAAAAGATAAAGAGTATTTAAACACAGAATATAAGAAATAACACAACCTCTGTAAACATTATTATTAATTTATTTTCTACTTATCTTACTCATGTAAATAATGGTAAATTACAAATATACCTTCAGCTTGAAGGGATGAGAATACAGGTGTGATGCAAAAGCAAAGTGCCAAGTCAGCGTGAACAGTACGGGAATACTGTTCACATATTTATAGGCACGGGTCGCAGCCCATGCAAAATTACATTAATACTCATTACATTTAGCAATAGCTCTATAGTAATTCTTCGAGGTCTAATTTGGCTTTTCATCTTTAAGTCGGTTCCCCTTTTCTGCCGTTATGCCGAAGCTTTTCTGCACATAGCTTCGTGATCGTCTTTTCCTTCGTCGTGATCTCCTTTCGTTTCAGTCAAGCTTCGTCTTTAATCGTGCTTTTGTATACTCGCAATCTAACTTCGAAGGTACCTGTTTACATATTTCTCTTGGAAAACACTGTCAAATCATGTTTTTGAGGACCTTCGGAAGCTGAAGGCCCCCAACAGTAGCCCCTCGCAATATTAATTTACTGTAAAGATAAGTTTATATTGCGATACGGACGAAGGCTATGAGCCGAAGGTCCGAAAAAACACCTTCCTTTTGCTAGAATAGCAACATTCATTGACAAGTGGGACCCTCCAGTTTTCGACATACTGGGTGTATAAATATGAGCTCGCCACAAGTTTATTTGGCACGCTATCTTGCCATTTGTTCTGCCTGCTCAAATAGCTCTCTGTCCACAAATATTTGACTGCCTCTCTAGATTTTAAGCTTCGGACCAAAAAGCCCCCTTTTTTAAAAAAAGAACTTCTGAAGGGATGTCTCAGGAAAAGAAAGTTGTCGCCGAAGTGAAGCTGAGCCTTTCTGAGGAGAAAAATCTGGGCTTCATTGAATCAATAGCAAAAACAAATACAGAGAAAATTACTAGGGAAATTTTGGAAGGCTTATCTGAAGATACTGGTGAAAGTGATAGCTATGACGCAGACAGCGGAGGTGAGGATTCCGAAGATCGACCATGGCGACCAAGCCATTCAGTCTTCGGAAAATCAACTATTGGACAAAGTCACCTTGAAAAAATGAGGGGAAGATATTTTCGAGATATATCCATCGTGAGGGCAGATGTCGGAGAAAAGACTGTGCCGACCCCCGAAGATAATGAAGTCGTGATCTTCCGAAGCTTTTTTAAAGCTGGGCTACGATTCCCTTTAAGCAGGTTTGTGGTAGAAGTTTTGAAAATATATCAGGTTTATCTTCATCAACTTACCCCTGAAGCAATAATAAGAATGGGACTTTTCGTCTGGGCCGTGAAGAGCCAGAGCCTGGAACCAAGTGCGAAAAGCTTTTGCAATATACATGAGTTAATATATGAGATGAAGCCCTGGGGTAAGGAGCAATATCATAACAACTTTGGTTGCTACAGCTTCGGTGCCCGCTCTGGATCAAGCTGTCCCGTGCCAACCTTTTGGAAGAGATGGCCCGGGGAATGGATGAAAGAATGGTTCTATGTAAAAAATGATTTGAAGGTTCGAGAAGATATTAAAGATATCATCATGTGTCCTATCTGGCAGCGCTTCGGACTCCGGAAACCGAAGGTAGAAATGGATGAAGTAGCCGAAGAATGCCAAAGGGCCTTCGGCGTAGTCTGCTCTTTTATAGGGACAAGGGATTTAATACAAGAACATATTGCCTTCAAAGTATGACCACTTGCAGATAACTAGGAAATGCCGAAAGAAACTGTTAGAGAAACTGACGAAGGTGGACTAGTCAGGCTGAAGTACACATTCAAGTACGGAGACAAGTTTGTTGAGCCAGATGATGATTGGTTAAAGAGCATTGAGAATGTAAGTGATGAATTGCTTGGGGTATACTCAAAGGCCGAAGACACTGCTTTATCAGCGGCCTTCGAAGGCCGAAAGAAGAAAAGACTCAACTGTGTATTTGACGCAATCGGGTTTGTCTACCCCGACTACCGCTATCCAACGTGGGGTCAAAAAAGAAAAAGCACAACTTCTGCAAAAGAAACTGCTTCAGCCGCTCCTAGCGAGCCAGCGCCGAAGAGACAAAGGGTAAAGGTTCTCACACACCGGCCACACTATATTGAACCAGCCACGGTGCCTGAGTTCGCCGGTGAATCCTCTTCGGCCGCCGAAGCTAAAGATTCAACTCTGCTGCCCGAAATCAAAGAGTTGGCCGAAGTGCCAGCAACAGAAAAGATGGAAGAACCAAGGACTGAAGAAGCAAAAACATCAGAAGTTTCAGGTCTCTCGGCAAAGGTTGCAACAGGAAAAAGCCAGATGGGTCCAACAGTTACCCCGAAAAGAAAGAGGATGGTTAATGTGTTAGATGTTCTGGAGACAATTAAATCTTCAAGCATAACTCCAAAGAAAACTCTTGAAACTTCTGGGGTGTCTACTGAAGCCTTTGCTGCTGAAGCTTCAAAACAACAGCCTGAAGCTGAAGCTGAGGCTGGGCCTTCAGAGCCCACCAAGGAACAACCTTTGGAAACCGAAGAAAAAACTACAAAGGCAGCTTTGGAAGCCGAAAAAATGTCAGAGCCAATTTTGGTTAAAGAAACTGACACTGCTGCCCCCGAAGCATCTTCCTCCATACGCGATTACATTGTGCGACATGCTTCGGGGAAGAAATTATCTGAAGAAGAGATTTATGAAGCTGATCACTATGCCAGAGAATTAAAATATCCGAAGGGGGCACTAGTGTTCAATGGGACAGACGAAGATGACTTCCTATACTGCCTCCCTGATAATAAAGAATTATCTGTCTGCCGGGAGATGGCCAGGAGTATGGGGTTTCCGAAACTCGAAGCTGGACTCTGCGCTATGACGAAGGACGATCTTGCAGATAGTCTTGCATATAATAGTCTAAAGGTATGAGAACTATATATTTAGAAATTTATAATTTTCAAATCATTCTTTTATTCTTATACTAATTCTTGTATATATAGGGTTTAATATTGAGCAACGCGCTGAGGGCGCAAAAGAATGCTGAAGACGAGAGCTAAGAAATTGCTTTCAATAATCTACAATCAGAGGTTATTAAGCTGAGAAACGAAGCTCTGGAAAAAGATAAAATTCTGCTTACATTGGTGGACAAGATAAAGGAAGACGAAGCTACATCTAAGGCTCAAGCTGAAGCCCAAAAACGCGAAATTAAAGATCTTCAGAAACAGCTAGTCAGAGCTAAAGAAGAACGTATACTTGAAGAGACAAAACGAGAGCTTAGTGATCAATGGGCCAATCATTTAGAAATAAATGTTAAAGAGCTTCATGCATCCCAGAGAAGATGCTATGATAAATCTATAGTGTGCGTTCAGAAGATAAAATCCAGCTTCGCCAACGTCGGTGCATTCTCTAGCGAAGAGAATTTCTCAAGTGCAATCCCGAAGGTCCGATGGAATGGATCAGTCACGAAGCTGAGGCCTTCGAGGAAATCCTGAATAGCCGAGGAGACATATGTGCTTTTTCGGGTGCTAGGGGAATCGCTACTGTTTTGTAGAGGAAGGGTTGTGAGCATGTAAAATCCTTAGCGCGATCCAAAGCTACTTTGTCCTCCGAAGACATAAAAGACCCCTCAGCCGAAGCAAGCATGATCGGCGGAAAATTTTTCACCGATATCTGGGACAATGGCGGCCGAGAAATGGCCCAAGAAATTATTCAAAAGAGCGAAAAAGGCATCCATGATGCTAGAAAAGTAGCAGAGGCTGCTGAAAAAAGTACAGAGCCCGAAGGGCAAATAGGTATTAATTAGTGGTTTTCATTCTATTGTAATTTTTGATTCCAGACTTTGTTCACGGTTTGTAATAGTAATATAGCCGTATCTTCTCCTCCCTCAGACCCTGGTGAAGCATCTCCGGGCCCCCACTCGAAGGGGGACGATGAAATTAGAGAGATGGCCGAAGCCATTATGGACAAGGTTGTCGACCAGCTACTAAACGAAGCTGCAGAAATAGTTCTTAGGGAGGATTAAATGCTATTGTAGAAACATTTGGAACGTAACATGTGTAACGTATTGTAACTTTGAATGTAATATATAATCTATTTATAGTTCAGTTCTTTACGATGCATGAAATTTTGCATACATACCATTTTTTGAGCCTTCGGCGAAAAAACACCTTCCCTTCTTTTCATGCTTCGTGAAGAAAATCTTTTATATATCGCAAAAATTTGCAAACTTCTCTGATGGGGAATATCCAAGCTTCGTGAAATATTCTCCGAAGCTGTTTTATGTTGCCTCTCTAATGAAGCTACACGTCTTCTTGACTTATCTTGTGTCTTAACACGATTTTCTCTTTTTCAAATCACCCTCCGAAGACCAATGGTGTATCCCCTTCTTGTTCCGCATGCAATATGCTGTATGATGCTTATGTTATGCTAAATGATGTGATGATGTTATGTTATGCAAAATGATATTTGTGCCGAAAGTACACACATCCCTACAATAAAACACACAATCTTTTTATATCAGCGCTGACTTTTCGTTGTAAGCCTCCCTTAGGAGCTTCTTCACCTTTTACTTCAGCGGAATCAGCGTTTATTTTTTGCTGTAAGCCTCCCTTAGGAGCTTCTTCGCCTTTTACTTCAGCGGAATCAGCGTTTATTTTTCGCCGTAGGCACAGAAAACTTACACTGCGCTCCCTTAGGAACGGCTTTTTGCTGCTTTGAATAAATCGCAATGCGTTCCTTAGAACAAATTTTTGATAACTTCGAAAATCCTCCTTGTCAATCATAAATTCTCATGCTTCGGCATCTCAGGCCAATGGAGAAGATATATTTTCATTACAGTAAAGAGCGAAACTATTACAAGAAATTGAAAAGCGACAAAAGACGTTAAAACTACCCTTAATTGTTCCTTATTAAAAAGAAAGCAATACTGAATGTAAAAATGCGAAAAACTGCTGTCGAGGTAGGATATTTGTCAGTAAATGTGCTTCGACTCTGGCACAGTGCTATTGACTGTGCGAGCTTCGGACTCCTCTCTGAAGTCCCGCTGGGGGTTAGTGCGCTGACTCCCTTCTGGCTGCTGGCCTCTTTGTGTTGGTGGTGGCGGCAGAGGCTGCTGATGCTTGAGGTTGGCTTGCCGAAGCAACAGAAGCTGCAGGGTGATTGCCTTCATATTCTGGAATATAAGGCGAATGATACGAAGCAGTATGCATGATTTGCTTCGGCTGACTTTGTTGTGCTGCAGCTTCTGCTATCTCCTTTTGCTTCTGGATGGTAACATGACACATCCTGGTAGTGTGGCCCTTGTCTTCACCACAGAAGGCAGTAAATCTTTCTTGGCTGATCTCCAAATCTTCCCCCGAAGCCCCTGGCGCCTCTGCCCCTTGGCACTGGCGGCCGAAAAGAGCTTTGCTGCTGCCCCGAAGCTTGTGAAGAATATTGTGGCTTTTGCTCCTGACTCCCTCTATCATCATTTTGAGTAGAATTATGAATTGACCTGACGTGCCTCGGGTGAAATCTTCCTCCGAAGCCCCTGGTCATTTCAGAAAACCTGAATGCTTCCTCCCTTCTTTGACGGAAGTCATTGTCAGCTCGAATATACTCGTCCATCTTCTGGAGCAGCTTCTCCAAAGTCTGTGGCGGCTTCCTGGCAAAGTATTGCGCTGAAGGTCCCGGCCGAAGTCCCTTAATCATGGCCTCAATGACAATTTCATTGGGCACTGTTGGCGCCTGTGCCCTCAGACGCAGAAACCTTCTGACATACGCCTGAAGATATTCTTCGTGGTCCTGGGTACACTGGAATAGAGCCTGAGCGGTGACTGGCTTTGTCTGAAATCCTTGAAAGCTGGTTATCAACATATCCTTCAGCTTTTGCCATGAAGTAATTGTCCCTGGTCGAAGAGAGGAGTACCAAGTCTGAGCAACACTCTTGACGGCCATGACAAAAGATTTTGCCATGACTGCCGTATTGCCACCATACGAAGATATGGTTGCCTCGTAACTCATCAGGAATTGCTTCGGGTCTGAATGACCATCATACATGGGGAGCTGAGGTGGCTTGTAAGACTGGGGCCATTGTGTAGCCTGCAATTCTGTTGATAGAGGAGAAGCATCATCAAAAGCAAAATTTCCATGATGGAAATCTTCATACCAATCATCCTCATTGTAGAAACCCTCCTGATGGAGCTCTCTACGCGGAGGCCTTCGGTTCTGGTCATCCTGAACAAGATGACGAACCTCTTCCGAAGCTTCATCTATCTGCCTCTGAAGGTCAGCTAGACGAGCCATCTTCTCCTTTCGTTGCACCTGTTGTTGGAGCATCTCCAGGTTTTGGATTTCCTGATCCAAGTCATCCTCCGGAGGCGTTGGACTGGTAGCCTTCCTCTTCTGGCTTCGGGCCTCCCTAAGAGAAAGGACGTCCTGATTGGGGTCCAGCGGCTGTAGAGTGGCAGCCCCTGTCGCTGAAGCCTTCTTTGGCGGCATGACGAAGGTGGTGTTTGCTGAAGATGTTCAAAAGCTCAAGAAATGGAAGTGAGTTCACCGGAGGTGGGCGCCAATGTTGTGGACTCGTTCTCAAATGCTATGAATCAAGAACAAGGCAACACAAGATGTTAAATATCAAAATCCTTCGTCCTTTGAATCATTATTTCCCTTCGGATATAATGGACTTCGGACGAAGGTCATGAAGGACAAACCTTCATGAACATAACAAAAGATAAAGAGTATTTAAACACAGAATATAAGAAATAACACAACCTCTGTAAACATTATTATTAATTTATTTTCTACTTATCTTACTCATGTAAATAATGGTAAATTACAAATATACCTTCGGCTTGAAGGGATGAGAATACAGGTGTGATGCAAAAGCAAAGTGCCAAGTCAGCGTGAACAGTACGGGAATACTGTTCACATATTTATAGGCACGGGTCGCAGCCCATGCAAAATTACATTAATACCCATTGCATTTAGCAATAACTCTATAGTAATTCTTCGAGGTCTAATTTGGCTTTTCATCTTTAAGTCGGTTCCCCTTTTCTGCCGTTATGCCGAAGCTTTTCTGCACATAGCTTCGTGATCGTCTTTTCCTTCGTCGTGATCTCCTTTTGTTCCGGTCAAGCTTCGTCTTTAACCGTGCTTTTGTATACTCGCAATCTAACTTCGAAGGTACCTGTTTACATATTTCTCTTGGAAAACACTGTCAAATAATGTTTTTGAGGACCTTCGGAAGCCGAAGGCCCCCAACAGTATGTCCTTCATAACCTTCGTCCGAAGATCATTATATCCTTAGGGAAATAATGTTTCGAAGGACGAAGGGCATTAACCTTTAACCTATTTTTGTGTTGCTTTGTTCTTAATTCATAGCATTTGAGAACAAGTCCCCAACAGCCATGACCAAATAAAAAGAGAAGGAATCCGGCCAACCCAAAAGCAAAATCGACTATCATGAAGACTAGAACATATTAATCCCCCTAAAATTGCACTCTTGTTTAACATCATTACTAAGCAGTGGTACATTTATTTAAATGTGTAGTGGTCGTGCTGCTACATCTCTTCTTTCCCCAAAGCAAAGATCAGGCGCCTGCATCAAACAATGCAAGAGTGAGATGACACATCTCAGCAAGTAAAAAGAGCAAACAACAATTGGACAATGTAAACAAACCGTGCTTAAACAACCACGAAGTTCACAACTTCCTTCTTGAATATTAATTTGCAGCAAGTAAACAAGTAACCAATTAATTAGTTCCAAGATGAAACACAAGATAAAGATCCACACTAACAACACCACCACGACAGGTACCACACTTCACCCATGAATGCAAATGGCTACAGATGCAGTAATGACTTCTGCCTTCATACCTCTAAGGATATGAAGCTGCATCATACCCCTACTCGGGCAACATATGATGCTCATTGTACCGGTACGATCGGACCATAAGATCGCGACGAAACTTCCATGCAAAGGATGATGAATGCACTATGCATGTCAACACATGAGTCCTCAAATATAATGTGTGAAACATATACTTCCACCCATTCCAAATAATAAACAACATGAATAACATGATTATACCACACCCTCAACATATGTAATCAATAGAACATATATATCTTCAAACGATGGTACCCAACAAGGATTATGAGTATGAACACAGATAGCATAAATATAATCAAGTATAAGACACATTAATCGACCGGTGGAATAACCACCACAGTTTTACTTGCCTTCACCGGGAAGTTTGGACAAAGCCCTAAGTATGATCCAGAAGTCCACCACCTGTTTTTGACACACAACTTAGTGCACAAATTTCACATAACAACGCTCATAAACGATGCCGCACCTACGCACAATTTCAAACCCCGCCGTGGGTAACAACTCTCCCCACACCCACCAAACTGCAGCGGCGCTGCTTAACAATCTTATATCTTTAAAATTATGACAGCAGTGGTAACAAACAAAAACTCCAGAGGCATCTACATAAAATTCCCCACAAGTTTTGTATACAATTTATAATTAAATCTCAACATCTAATTAGCCCAAAACCATCCACAAGGTACATCCTGCAATCTGTTTTTGGACAGCAACATACCCGGATTCAAACCTTGATATCTCCTAAATTATAACTCCGAATCGAGCGCATAAGTACTAGTTGGAAAGGTATGACCAAGCTCTATATGATTCTCATACTGATTATCACTGATTTACCACGAAAACTCCCCAGAAACTGCTAATACTACTGTTGTTCGCCCACCTGCAGAAATCTGTTTTTTTTTTGGACAGCAACATACCCGGATTCAAACAGCGATATCTCCTAAAATATAACTCCGAATCGAGCGCATAAGTACTCGTTAGAAAGGTATGACAAAGCTCTACATGATTCTCCCACTGATCCCCACTAATTACCCACGAAAAATTCCAGAAATCACTAGAACTACTGCTGTTCGCCCACCCACAAAATTTCTGGACAGCTCCTCTACCGATTCGCATAGGTAAACATATAATCAATTTGATTGCAGCACATAAACAACAAAAGATAATCACAAATTCGCCTTGGGTTCTTCCTTTCCTCCTTCTTTCGTCCCACCAATTCTCCAATCGAAACTTGCACCCACACGAAGGAGATCCGACGAGGAAGAACGGCACTTGGAGAAGAGGAGATGGGAGGGGGTGGTGGCTAGGGATGGAGGGATGGCTGCTGCAAAAAGCTTGAGAATGGGGGGCAGCTGCAACACTTGGGGAAGAGAGAGGAGGGGAGATGGGGGAGAAGGGGGTGGCGGCCAAAAGGAGGGATGGGTGGCTGCCCACAAGGGCCTTAAGAAAGGTGGCGCCTAGGGTTTGGGGGGGGAGTGGGCTTCCCACCGCCGGATCGCGATCGACGGCCCAAAACCATCCCTACGCCCAAGCTCCCGACCCCCGCGCACACATCAAACATACATTTTACTGTTTTACGGATGTTTACCTCCTTAAATTCCATACCTCCCAAAACACAGAACCCGCAAGAGAAAACATAGAAAAAAGAGTAAACTTCAGTTTCTCTTCTTTTTTTGCAAATTGGGTATCACACGTATGGACCGAAAGTCGAGACATCCCTCGATCAACCTGTTGCTCCGTGCAAGGGCTCGAGGGATGCCCTCGCAAATAGCTCAAAAAGGCTCCCACGGTTTGACCGAGGATCAAATGGGCCCTATCAAAGAACAAAAGCCCCCAAAGGAGTCAACCACTCCTTCGGGGCCTCGGGGCTACACCCGACGGGTGCGCTCGTGCGCACCCATCAGAAAACAAACATGTCTAATCTCTCAAAAAGCAGCATGCTCGTGGCAAGCAGCAGAGCCTCCAAACAAGTACCAAAAGTACTTCCTGGGAAGGCTCGGGGGCGATAATTAAGGACACCTGAATTATCCCCCTAATGAACGCACTCCGAGAAATAAGGGCTAAGCTCCCAAGTGGTAACATCTAAGCCACCTATAAAAAACCTAGACATCCCCTCGAGATTCTCCCACCTCGAACAAGGCTCCGCCTAGCCCGAGGTCGACGCTGCTCACTCTGCCTCGCCCGAGGTCGCCTTAGCTCAGTCCGTCTCGCCCGAGCCGGCCTCAGGCAGATAGGACAAGTGCTCTAGAAAACAGGTAGGGAACAGGCGCATTTAATGTGTGTGTCAACCCGTGTTGTGGCAGCGGAGCAAAGTGGCAGACATGACAGTGATCACATTCGACACAGCAATATGATTACGCCTACATAAAACAGTGCGCGCACGCTGCCTGACGCCTTCAGATGGGACGCCCAATACGACAAGCCGAGAGGATGGGCCTTTGGGCGCAATCTCTTTGCCTTGCCCGAAGAAGAATCCAGCCCACGGGTGCGACTTCTCTGCGTCGTCCGACCCTGGGTCTAGCCTTTGGGCAATTTCTCTGCCTCGCTCGATGTTAAGCCCAGCCCTCGAGCGAGTTCTCCGCCTCGCCCGAGCTTGGCCTCGGCCATCGACTACGCCGCGAATCCTGCAGATAGCCACACCGCCGACTCCAGCGCACATTGAGGGACGGCTCGGCTAACGCCTCGGGAAGACTTATGCATCAACCAAGCAAGGGCTCTGATCTCGATGAGTGCAGCAGGGAATCTTGAGGTCATTACACGCCAGGACGATGACGCACCCCATGAGCAGCCTTTGGCCCATACCCCGGCGTTGTTACAACCACTACAGCATGGGCGGCCTCTCCCTTGGAAGCTCGAGCATACGGATGGCCCCTTGGTCTCAGCCTCGGCTCTTTATGAGAAGTCAGCAGGCACGAATCTACTGCACAGTTCGCCCTCACGTCAGACATCAGGGCATCTCTCCTTTGAATACAAGACCCGGCTTCACTAAGGATGCTTTCCTTGGTGTATAAATAGGGCAGTGGTCCCTCCACGGACAGGGGATCGACGTCGACACACACACAACACACGTAGAGAAACACTCGCTCACCACTCTGTCTTAGATATTGGTACTTGCCTCAATCATCTCTAGGGACTTGGGGACTTCCCCTCTCTCGCAGTGCTTGTAAACCCCTACTACAGGCACCACGGTGTGAGTAATATAAGCCTCATCCTCTCTGCAGGAAGTAGAGCCTTGAGTAGCCTGAACCAGGATAATCGTTTGTATCTTCTCACACACAATCTAGAGTCGGCCACGCGGCACATTTACTGGTTGGTTAAGGACCCACGGTCCAAACACCGACAACAACTTACACGGGAGCCAAGCTAGCTGAGTTGTATATCTCTCGAATAGTCTACCTACATGGAGTACCTAAGAAGATAGTGTCTGACAGAGGATCATAGTTCAGTTCATGATTTTGGCAGACATTACATGAGTGCATGGACACGAAACTAAACTTCAGCTCAGCCTACCATCCCCAAACTAATGGCAGACCGAGAGAACCAACCAAGTGCTCAGCCTACCATACAAATGTTTGTTTGTATTATTGTGAGTAGACGAGAAAGTGATCGAAGAGCCCGGAGCACAGCAAATTGAAGATACTAAGCGAGAGCTCATTGAAGGCAAGTTGTGGACTTCATCGTTGGTCTACCCCGCACTTCTGCAGGGTATGACTCTATTTGGGTAATTGTGGACAAACTAACCAAAGTAGCCCACTTTATTCCAGTGAGGACCACTTACACGGGAGCCAAGCTAGCTGAGTTGTATATCTCCCGAATAGTCTGCCTACACGGAATACCTAAGAAGATAGTGTCTGGCAGAGGATCACAGTGCACTTCATGATTTTGGCAGACGTTACATGAGTGCATGGACACGAAACTGAACTTCAGCTTAGCCTACCATCCCCAAACTGATGGCAGACCGAGAGAACCAACCAAGCGCTCAGCCTACCATACAAATGTTTGTTTGTGTTGTTGTGAGTAGACGAGAAAGTGATCAAAGAGCCCGGAGCACAGTAGATTGAAGATACTGAGCAGGAGCTCGTTGAAGACAAGTTGTGCCCTTGACCACTCTTCTTTACCTAATAATGTTCTCTATAATCATTATGGCATGCTCAGGTGAAATTTTATTGGACCTAATAGGTTATCCTAGTTTGGTTTACTTCACACTTTGCTTACCACTGAACTTTTGGGTAGTATCAGTCGTGCTCACGGTCATGAGCGGTTCGGACACTCACATGAGTAACTTATGGAATTAGACTTAACCTGACATATGCATTGCACTACGGGTTTTATTATAATTGTGATATTTTATTATATTGGGATGGTATACACTTATACTTAGTAAAGGCTAATAAAATATGACCAACTTATTAAAAGCAATGCTCAACTTTAACCATTATTTATTGATCAGCCTTATACTACACATGAGCCCCGACCGTAAGTGAGCTCATGCACATTATTCCCCACACTTGTTGAGTGATGAACTTTTGTGAGCTCACTCTTGCGATAAACCCCCTTGGTGAAGAGGAGGTGACACCGGAGGAGGACTACTACAACGAGTTCGATGAGGTCTAGGTGTCGTCTCCCAGTCAGCTTGATGGTGCCAAGGAAATAATATTAGTTCACTTTATTTATTATTAGTTATCTTGTAAGACATTTATGTTATGTAATAAAGTTTGTGACATTTGCGTCTATACACTGAGTCATTGTATGTATTAATCTTCTTTGGTGCACATATGAGACGCACCTGGGTTTGCCCCATAAATTCGAGTGTGACACTTGTTGAGCACACAAACGGTCCGGCCTTGAGGCCGGACGGTCTGCGGTGGTGGAGTGGACTGTCCGCGTGTGCGCAGAATCAATTAGGGTTCAGAGTTTCTCGCGGGATTTGTTAGTTAAAACCACAAGATTAGCTTGGGAAACGACTTGTAGCAGATCCAGACCTCCCCTCTATATAGATGAAGGGATACGGTCGATTGAACCCCACCCCCCACAATTGATCAAATCAAGTTTATTTCTTGTTTTTACCTTATGCATTAGGAGTATTTCTAGTTTAGCCTTAGTTTAGCCTCCTTCTACCTCAAATCTTCACCTCTCTTCGTCTCTACGTCGACTATAGGCATCTTGGGTGGCCTGTCGACGCCAAGACACACCCTACAATCTCTCCTCCCGACAGGGTCCCTCCCGGGAGGCGAGATCTAGGTCTGCTGCGAAGAAGAAGAACCTTTGCGCCATCATCGACTGTCCGAGACCCAGGCGCGGACTGTCCGGACGTACACAGAGGAGGAGTCGCTCCTGCACCAGCTCGTGGACCGTCCGGCCCTGTGCCACGGACCATTCGCGCCTCCGCGGAGAGCACCGCCAGGCGGTCCTTTATAGTGTTTGGCGCCCGCATCAACGTCAACACACTTTTTGGCGACTCCGCTGGGGAAAGGTGTCTAGATCTACTAAAAAGCAGGCCCTCAAATGGTTGGTTCTAAAGATCACACCGATATCTCCCCGGACAATATCCTGAAGCCGGTTGTTGAAAGTCTAACGGCCGATGAGCAACAACAATACGAGGACTACATGCGTCAAGCGAAGGAGAAATACTTGTCACAATACACAGTGGATCGCCACCAGAAAAGTTGTCAAACATGGAGAGACCGACGTCGCGTCTCTTCTATCTTCGCTTCAAGTCCCCAACGTAAGTAAACCCGACGACATCCAATTTATTAAATAGTATGTAGATCATCAGCAGAATCAAATGAAACAACATATTAGAGGGTTAAAAGAATCAATTAGAATATTAACGCGTACGTTGGAGAAACCTGTTACTCCTTGTTTTCCATCATATGAAACTAGTAGCAGGATGTCTATGTCTAATACATCGGCGACAAATGGGGATTCGCAGCCCAGCCATTATATGGTTGTGGATAAACTCATATCTAGGGCAAATACCACCGTTGTCGTCCCTGCTTGGTAGATCGGCACCCCTAGACACGGTCGGACCATCTGAGCTTTTGCCCGGACAGTCCGGCCCTTACGCAGACCGTCCAGCTTTCCCTGCTGGACAGTTCGGGACCGCACCAGGGCTACCACGTGGTGCCCCAATAATAGCAAACACAACCAGCCAGTTCATATGTACCACCGGACAAACTGGATACGCATACGCAGAACCTATTGTCGCACACTATGCACCAAATTATTACACACCACAACAGCAGTATGTTCCGCCCCCTACATATTTAAACCACAGCATGCCATACGATCACAGGCCGATCAACATTATCGATCGGTCACGGCAAGAAGTTCGGCATAACAATGCCCGACCGAATGAGCCCCACAGCCTAGGGTCCAGTGGTCTGCCACCAGGCGCAATGAAGAAAATTAGGGAAGAGATGGCTGAACTATTTTGAGATAGGCTCAAAGTTAGTGTAGCTAGAGTGGGGCAATCATATCAGAAGCCATATGATCACCGGTTTGACACTGTCCCATATCCACAAGGGGCAAGGATACCAGAGTTTTCTAAGTTTTCTGGTGAAAATGGGAGAAGCACAAACGAACATATAGGCTAGTTCCTAGCACACCTAGGCGAATTGGCCGATGGGGAAGCATTTCATGTTCGTTTATTTTCTTTATCCCTTACTAGTACCGCTTTTGCATGGTATGTTGCCCTGCCTCCTAATTCCATTAATTCTTGGAATGATTTAGAGAGTAAATTTCACGAACATTTCTTTTCCGGGGAATATGAATTAGGGCTAGTTGATTTACCTTCAGTCTGATAGGGACATGAAGAATCGGTTAACGATTATATCCGAAGGTTCTGGGACACTAGAAAACGATGCTTTCGGATCCATGTCACCGACAAAGAGCTAGCAGGGCTGGCTTTTAATGGGTTGCTGTTGGGGACTTGTTCTCAAATGCTATGAGTTAAGAACAAGGCAACACAAAGTATTAAATGTTAATATCCTTCATCCTTCGAAGCATTATTTCCCTTAGGATATAACGATCTTCGAACGAAGGTCATGAAGGACGTACCTTCATCATCATGGTATATGATAATGAAAGACAAAGCATATGAAACACAAAAGATAACATGAATAATCATATAAAATCATCCACATATCTTCATTATATAAACTTGAATAATCAAAGACGATATTTAATTACATTTGTACCTTCGGCTTGATAGAAGGCAAAAATCCGAGCGTTGCGCACGAGTGAATACAAGATAGCGTGAACAGTACATGGGGTACTGTTCATCTATTTATAGGCACAGGATGCAGCCTATAAGAAATTACATTCATGCCCTTTACAAATGTTTACAATCATAATACAAGCTTTCACGGGCCGATTGGTCATTTCATCTTTAAGTCGGTGCATCTGGAAATGTACTCTGAAGCTCTCTAATTGATAGCTTCGGCTTTGTGTCAATCTTCCGAAGGTGTTTCTTCTTATGGGACCTTCGGCGACGAAGCAGACCCCCAACAGTAGCCCCTTCACGGTGCCAGATCGTTTTTCGTAACGAGCTCGACCCGTGAAAAACTCTCTCAGGCTTCGGAATGCCGAAGGTCCGAAAAACATCTTCCCTTAGCTCGTTGCCGAGAAATGATTTAAGTATTCCAAGTGAAGGGTGGTCCCACCATACAACGGGTACGCGCGATCTGGTGATTCAGCTTCTTGGGCAATATGGTCCACCGTTCAGCGAGTGCGGGTGACTGTTCAGCGGGTGCGAGCGGCTTGACGATTCACCTTCCCACCTGCAGCACTATATAAACAAACGGGTAGATGTGAAGTTACCACAACATTTACTGCTATTGCACTGTTGTGCTGCCAAAAAATTTGACCACAGTCGAAGCTTGTTCACCATATTCTCAATCAAAGGATCACTTTTCTCTAGCTTCATGACAAGAGGAAGCTTCGGCAAAAATAATCAACTTCGTCAAAACACAAGAAATTCATCATAATGGCCAGGGTGCGTTCAACAGCTAGGGTTACACGCGATGGAGAGGAAACTGAAACTGCTCTGATCTCCAAAGTTATGAGGCGGTCGGGACTGGTTGTGACGGAGGGCGCTTCTGACGAAGGTGCACCTGCTACTGAAACCGAGCAGGCAGATATTGAAGAGGGCGATACTAGTGAAGAAGAGATTGATTATAACATCGCTATGCCATCGAAGCCCAGCCATTTGGATTTTGGGAAGTCGACTATGTCTGAAGCTGATATGGCCATGATGACGAAGCTAGGCTACTTCAGAGAAACCGAGAAGGGGTTGATTCGCTTTGGCGGGGAAGAGACTATCCTGAAACCAAAAAATGATGAAGTGGTAGTTTTTAAGAGCTTCTTCAAAGCAGGGTTGAGCTTTCCTCTCCACGAGATGATTGCAGATGTTTTGGAAAATTTTGAGATTTATCTTCATCAGCTGACCCCTAACGCCATCATTAGGCTCAGCGTGTATATCTGGGCTCTCCGAAGCCAAGGGGTGGAGCCGCTCGCCAAAGCCTTCTGCCGAGTACATGAACTTCACTATCAGACGAAGGCTAGAGAAGACGGACTGCATGAGAACTTCGGCTGCTATAATTTTGCTTACCGCAAAGACATGAAGACACTGGTTGTTAGCTATCGCACTAAATGGCCGACCAATTGGAAATCTGAATGGTTTTATGTTAAGATTGATGAGAAAAAGGAGAAGCTAGTTCAGAGCCCGCTGGAGCTAACCTTCGGGCTGACTAGGCCTCAGTGCAACATGACACCGGGGGCACCATGCCCAGATGCTGCGAGCGAGTTTAGAGTTGTGTCTGAACATATTGGAACTAGGGATTTAGTTCAAGAATACTTAGCCAACAGAGTATTCCCAACGCTAAGGGAATGGGGTATGCCGAAGCTTGAAAGAGAGAAGAAGAATGAACTCGTTCGGCTGCCCTATCATTTTAAGTTCAAGAAACACTTCAAAGAACCTTGCCAAGAATGGTTGGATACAATTGAAGTTATGTGTAATGAGATTTTGGGAAATTATACAAAAAAAGAAGATCAGTTGCTGACTGCAGCCTTCGGCGCCCGACCGAAGCGAAGATTAAATCGGGAAATGGATGCCCTGAATTTTGAATATCCTAACTATGAGCGATTGAACAAGGGCACCGAAGGGCAAAAAACAAAAAGAATTGTTAGTGTTGTGGGCAGACAAGCTGCTAGAATGGTGAAACAAGATGAAGAAATTCTGAAGAATAAAAAATTGAGCCCTAAGCCGAAGGCAGCTGCTCCAAAGAAAAGGAAAGCTGCGGCTCCAAAACAGAAGGCGACTGATATGAAAGAAGAGACTCCTTCAACACCTTCTGCTGCCGACGTGGAAGAAATTCTAAAGGTAATGACTGAATCCTTGCCTATTAGCTAAGTCCACTCGGGCCACATCTGACGAAGCTTTTACAGAAGAAGGAGCCCTCGGCAGCGAAGAAGTCTGCTGGGCCGAAAAAACGAAGGATTATTACTGTAACTGAAGCTATTGAAGAAACACCACCGCCAGCTTCGACGTCAAAGGCACCAGCTGTCGAGAGCGCTACAGCTACCGGAGTTGCACCTACTGAAGCTGCAGCTGTCGAAGCTGCAATGGCCGAAGATGCAAATCTAGGAAGCACATTCTCTGATATTGATAAAATGCTTCTGGATATGGGCGAAGAAGAAGTTGTTATAGCCGCCGAAGAGACCATGGCCACAGCGCCTGGAAAAGAGAAGGAGATGGCCGAAGATACTTCAGAAGAAGAAAATTTCAAATTTCAAAACTTCATCGGACAAGAATTGTCAAAGGCTGAAAAAGAAGAGTTGAGAGACTATGCCTTATCCTGCGGGTATCAGCCAGGGGTGCTACTCTTCGGCGGTATTGACGATGAAAGCTTAGGTTATCTCTGAGACAGAACTGGAGCGAAGGTTATCGGTACTCTATCGAAGAGTATTGGTTTCCCGAAGCTTGAGACCGATATCAGCCGCTACCGACGACAGCATATCGTCGGTAGTTTATTCTATTCTAATTTCAAGGTAAAAACTTTTCTTCGACTTTTCATTGTTTTTAACAACGAAGGTGTTTTCTAACGAAGGTTGCTTCTGCACAGAGTATGCTATTAAGTAAAGCTTTGAGGATGCAACAGGACCTTGACGATAAAAAACATGAAGTTATAATTGAAGGTTTAGAGAGCAAAATAAAAGATCAAGCAGCTGCTCTTGAAAAGAAAGATTTCGAACTTCAGACAGTGGAGGGTTTACTGGCAGAAGCTAAAGCCAAAATTGCGAGATTGAATAGTGAACTCCTCTCAAAGTCAGAAAGCTTCGAACAAGAAAAGCAGAAATTTGATTCGAAGTTTGAGGCTGAAGTCGAAAAAAGTTCAAATTTGCAAAAATCATTGAAAGAGCTTCAAGATAAATGTCTAGAGTTCAGCAATCGATGTGTGCAGCGGCTAAAGCAGGTCTTCAACTCAGTTGGAGCCAGCTCTGAGAAATTCAGTCCTTCGGTTGAAGACCTTCCAGGGACCTTCGAACACATTGAGGGCGAAGTTGATGCTCTTGATGAAGTTATAGGTGGACACGGCGATTTCTGTGCCCTGCTTGCTTCTCGGGGCATAGTTGTTTCCTTCATGAAGTCTGGTTGCACACATGGGAAAATTGTTAATAGACCAAACTTCAGTTTATCACCAGCAGATTTAATTGATATCCCTAGCCTTGCTTGAAGCATAGGAAACAGATTTATAAAGCAAATCTGGACGAAGGGTGGGCGAAGCCTCGCTGGTGACGAAGCTCGAAGTCACCTCAAGTCGGTAATAAAATCATACCTTATGCTTACTTTTTCCTTGAAACTTGAATTTTTCTTATAATGCTTTAATATGTACAGGATGACGAAGCCGAGGAACACTGAGCCGAAGCTTAGCAGACGATCCGAAGCTCAACAGATGGTGAAGAAGCTCAAATACCTAGCTGTGGAAAAACTCTAAGAAAACTCTTGTATTAACCTTTATAAAGAATATTGTAATTTAAGGATCAGATTCTACTCTGTAAATTTGTCCATACCTTGTAATATATTTTTACCTTTCCACCAATGTATGAAGTGCTTTGATGTGGACGAAACTTGTATTTTTTTAGCTGAAGGCGAAAAACACCTTCCCTTCTTTTCGTACACAACGAAGCATAAATCTGCTTTTGAAGCTGTATCCTTATAGCCGAAGCAACTTATGATATGATGATGATGTTGATCCTATGTATGTCTAAATGAATGTTTATGAATGCAATGTATGATGTAATGTATCGTGCAAATGAATGCCCAAACACACGCATACGAAGCTTCATCCATAACCTTCATTCCCTTAGGAATGACTGAAATCTCTTTGTCGTTTATTTTTTGGCTGCATCGCTTATTTTTCGGTGTAAGTTTTGCATCCCCTTAGGAATGTCTTTTGAACTTCTTCGCCTTCTATTTCGGCGGTATTCGCGTTGACTTTTCGCGTTTCGCCTTATATTTCAGCGGTATTTGGCTCTGCATTCCCTTAGGAACGACTTGTGAGCAGAAAACTTATGCTGCGCTCCCTTAGGAACGGCTTTTTGTAGCTTTGTCATGCTCTGCATCCCCTTAGGGACGACTTTCGAGCTTCTCCCTATTTTTTTCTTTTTCTCTGCACTCGATGGTGCATACTCAAATTTTACATTTACATATTTTGGGGGATTTTGCTCTCGTGGAGCTGAATAAGAAAGGAAAAATTACAAATTATGGCCCCATTAAAAACCTTTCTCCCCCTTTGGAAAGGAAAAGGGTGCCATAGAAAAATGAAAAAGATTACATCAATCTATACATAATACCGTCGAAGCTCATCCGCGTTCCAAGATCTAGGAATGGCATTGCCATCCATATCCTTTAATTTGTAAGAATCGGGCCTTGACGAAGATACTACCAGAAAAGGTCCTTCCCACTTCAGCTGTAGTTTGCCTACTGTGTTCGGGTTAGCCACTCTCCGAAGCACTAAATGTCCTGGCTTGATATTTTTCAGTCGGACTTTTCTGTCGCGCCATTTTATTGTTTCAGCTTGATATTTATTAATATTTTCCACAGCCTGAAGTCTGACCCCTTCTATAGTGTCTTTTGCCACATGATAATCAGCTTCGTCTTCAGTCGAAGTTGTTGTTCTTATTGACCCTGTTTTAGCTTCTTCTAGGGTTATAGCTCCGTCACCAAATAATAACTTGAATGGCGTAAAACCTGTTGATCTTGATACGGTCGTATTGTGGCTCCACACCACTTTAATCAACTCTTCTGGCCACTTTCCTCTGGGCTGATTAAAAATTAACTTCATTATTCCTGTCATTATAATATCATTTGCTCTTTCGACAAGTCCATTTGACTCTGGATGTCTGACTGACACAAAATGAATCTTCGTGCCGATTTGATCACAGAATTCCTTGAAAGCTTCAGCATCAAACTGTGTTCCGTTGTCCATAGTTATAGCCTTTGGTACGCCGAAGCGACAAACAATGTTTTGCCAAAAGAATTTCTGCACTATGACCGAAGTTATTGTGGCCAAAGGCTTCGCTTCAATCCACTTGGAAAAATATTCTACAGCCATCACAACATATCTTAAATTGCCTTGTGCTGGTGGAAGTGGACCTAACAAATCCAGACCCCATCTTTGCAATGGCCAAGTTGGTTGTATTAGTTGGGTTAACGACGAAGGTTGTTTCTGATCTCTTGCACATTTTTGACAATTTTTGTATTTTTGAACCAGATCCGTTGCATCCGTAGCTGCCTTTGGCCAATAAAATCCTTGTCTGAAGACCTTCCCTAGCAAAGGCCTAGATCCAATGTGAGATCCACACAAACCTGCATGTATTTTCTTCATCAGTTCTATACCTTCGGTTCTGGATAAACACTTGAGAAGTGGAGAGCAGACTCCATGTTTGTATAACTCCCCTTCTATTATTACATATGGTCTTGTTCTTGCCTCCATTCTTTTATTATAAGCTTCGTCATCTGAAAGGCGGTTACCTTGGAGGAAAGATATAATCTCAGTCCTCCAATCTTCACTATGAACAGGAGATATAGTGAGGACTGCTCTTTCGAGAAGTTCCACCGAAGGTGCTCTCATTGTCTCAAAAAATACTTCCGAAGGTAGAGGTAGCCCCTGTGCCGCTGACTTGGCTAGCAGATTAGTGTGCTCATTTTCTCCTCGTGGAATATTCTTAATAGAAAACCCTTCGAATGAGGCTTCAAGCCTTCGAACTGTGTCCAGGTATTTCTCAAGCTTCGGATCTCTTGCCTTGGAACTCTTGTCAACATGACCAGAAATGACTTGGGAGTCGGTTTTAAGGACCACCCTTCTTATCACCATTGCTTTTAACTTCCGAAGCCCCAATAGTAAAGCTTCGTATTTAGCAATATTATTTGTACAACTGAAATCAAGCCTTATTGCATAGCATGTTCTGACTTTGGAAGGTGCAACTAAAACAGCAGCCGCACCTGCCCCGAAGGTTCCCCAGGAACCGTCGCAGAACACTATTTAAGCTTCGGCATCTTTATTTGCTTCTTCTTCCTGAGCCCCTGGTGTCCAATCAGCGATGAAGTCTGCTAACGCTTGGGACTGAATTGAGGATCTATGCACATAATCAATGCTGAATTCATTGAGTTCCGCAGCCCACTTTCCAATCCTTCCAGTAGCTTCTCTGTTCCTCATGATATCCTTTAGAGGCTGTGATGAAGGAACAATTATATGGAATGCTTGAAAATAATGCCAAAGCTTCCTGGAGGCCATTAAGACAGCATACAACACCTTCTCCAATTATGTATAGTTTTTCTTTGATAAACTTAAAACTTCGGAGACAAAGTATACTGGGGCTTGCTTTTTAATTTGTCCTTCCAGTTTCTCCTGCACAAGCGCCACACTCACTGCAGAGTGCAAAGCTGCCACATATAATAGTAACGGAGCCCCTGGCGCGGGTCGAGTTAATGTTGTTAGATCAATCAAGTATTGCTTCAGCTCTTCAAAGGCTTTCTGTTGAGCTGGGCCCCATTGAAAGACTTCAGCTGACTTTAGTATTTCAAATAATGGCAAGTTTCTTTCTGCTTATCTAGATATAAATCTATTCAATGAAGCTAGTCTTCCTACCAACCGTTGGGCCCCTTCTTTGTGCTTGGTGGTTCCATTCGAAGGATGGCTTCGATCTTGCTTGGGTTAGCTTCAATCCCCTTCGTTGAAACTAGACAGCCAAGGAACTTGCCTGAAATTAGCAAATGTTTCTTGCAGATCAGTGATATGATTTTATTTCTTCATGTTTTTTACTATGATATCATCAACGTATGTTAGCACATTTCTGCCTATCTGGGAATGAAGGACCTTGGCTGTCATTCTGCTGAAACTTCCTCCAGCATTTTTGAGCCCCTCAGGCATCCGAAGATAACAATAGGTGCCACTGGGAGTTATGAAGCTAGTCTTCGGTTCATCCTCCTTCTTCATCCATATTTGATGATATCCTGAGTAACAATCCAGCAGACTCATAAGTTCTGAAGAAGCTGCTGCATCCACAAGAGAGTCTATCCTTGGTAATGGAAACTCGTCCTTCGGATAGGCCTTGTTGAGATCCATGAAATCAATGCACATTCTCCATTTGCCATTAGCCTTCTTCACCATAACAGTATTGGCTAGCCACTCTGGATATTTTACTTCTCTAATAACACCAGCACTGAGAAGTCTTTTGACTTCATTTCGAGCACCTTCAGCTTTATCATCAGATATTTTCCGAAGCCTTTGCTTTCTTGGCCTGAAAGACGGGTCGACATTGAGTGAATGTTCAATGACGTCTCTGTTTACACCACAGAGATCATTAGTCGACCAAGCAAAAACATCTTTGTTGTTGAATAAAAACCTTATCAAGGTTTTCTCTTGTTCTTCAGATAGCTGAGACCCCAGCAGTACCTTCTGCTCTGCTATGTCTTCACATAGAAGCATAGGCTTCGGTTGATCAGCCGAAGCAGCCTTCTCTCTTCTGTACTTGTACTGTTCACAAGCTTCAGTTCCATCTATATTGTGGATTGCTTTTGAGTCTATCCAGTTTCCTTCGGCTTTTCTAGCAGCTTCCTGACTACCATGAACAGCAATGGGCCCTTGTTCCGAAGGTATCTTCATGCATAGATATGCTGGATGAAGTATTGCTTCGAAAGCATTGAGTGTCCCACGACTAATGATTGCATTGTAGGGGTATTCCATATCAACGATGTCAAACACAACTTGTTCAGTCCTTGTATTGTGGACGAAGCCAAAGGTCACTGGCATCGTGATTTTGCCAAGTGCTGCAATCTGCCTTCCTCCGAAGCCACAAAGAGGGTGTGTAGCATCATGAATCTTGTCCTCTGGCTCTTGCATCTATCTGAAGGCCTTAGCAAATATGATGTCTGCTGCGCTGCATGTATCAACCAGAACATTATGGACCAGAAATACCTTGATGACACAAGATATGACCATAGCATCATTATGAGGGTAATCCTTGAGCTGAAGGTCCTCCTGGGAGAAGGTGATTGGGATGTGGGACCATTTTGACTTGATGAAGGGTCCCTACACACCAACATGTTATACCCTTCTCTGAGCCTCCTTCTTCTGCTTCTTGTTGACCGGTTCTGAGCATGAACCGCCTGTTATCAGGAGCACCAGCTTCGTAGTCGAAGCTACTTCAGCTTGATTGTTGAACGAAGCCATCAACTCAATAGTGGAAGTGAGTTCACCGGAGGTGGGCGCCAATGTTGGGGACTTGTTCTCAAATGCTATGAGTTAAGAACAAGGCAACACAAAGTATTAAATGTTAATATCCTTCGTCCTTCGAAGCATTATTTCCCTTAGGATATAACGATCTTCGGACGAAGGTCATGAAGGATGTACCTTCATCATCATGGTATATGATAATGCAAGACAAAGCATATGAAACACAAAAGATAACATGAATAATCATATAAAATCATCCACATATCTTCATTATATAAACTTGAATAATCAAAGACGATATTTAATTACATTTGTACCTTTGGCTTGATAGAAGGCAAAAATCCGAGCGTTGCGCACGAGTGAATACAAGATAGCGTGAACAGTACAGGGGTACTGTTCATCTATTTATAGGCACAGAACGCAGCCTGTGAGAAATTACATTCATGCCCTTTACAAATGTTTACAATCATAATACAAGCTTTCACGAGCCGATTGGTCATTTCATCTTTAAGTCGGTGCATCTGGAAATGTACTCCAAAGCTCTCCAATTGATAGCTTCGGCTTTGTGTCAATCTTCCGAAGGTGTTTCTTCTTATGGGACCTTCGGCGATGAAGCAGACCCCCAACAGTTGCTATCCTACTTAAGAGACAAATTAGATGGGACCTAGTTCTTTTCAATAGCTCAGCTACATCAGTGGGCTTTAGCCTATGAAAGCCGATTTAAAGAGACATCAAAATCGGTCGCACGTACTATACATCTAGTAGAGCGTGATAATTTAGATGATGAATGTATATACCGCTGACTCGCTGAGTTTGTTTGGCCAACAAAGGCCAAATCTTCTTCATGTTCTTCCTTACAGCCGGTTCAAAAGAATCGGCAAGAAGAGATTAAATTTACCTTTAATGTTGCCAAATGTGATAGGATATTTGACGAGCTACTAAAAATGTCAACGTTAAATTAACTCATATTATTCCTCCTATGGATGAATTAAAGAGACGTGCTTATTTTAAGTGGCATAATTCTTTTTCCCATGCCACCAATGATTGTAATGTTTTTCGTCAACAGATACAATCGGCCATAAATGAGGGCTGGTTGGCTTTTCAGGAGATGCAAGTGGACACAGAACCATTTCCTGTAAATACAATAGAACCCACATGCAAAAAGGTCTTGGTTCGGCCCAAAGAGGCTGTAACACCCCTGGTGGTACTATAACTAAAACTTGAGCATGGCATCATAAGCATTGGCATTGCATATGTTTGACACACCTAGAATGCATTCACTAGGCAAAAATTTCAAACAAGTTGTATTGTTTTAATGTTTTGCAAATAGGACCCTGGATAGGAAGCTTTACCGTAAATAGGGATTAATGGGGTGAAACCTAACCCAAGTTGATAAAACCTAAAAGCTTTAGGGTAATAGTTATAAAATATCCCTAAGAATAAACTTGAATCACATTTATACCCCTAAGGTACCAAAAACCCTAATTGGAACCCTGGAAAACCCTAAAACCAAACCCTAGGGGCCTATGTGCAAAATTAGTCCACTTTTGGGCTAAAGTGCAAAAACCAAGCCAAATAAGTATTTTAAGTCATTTGGTTCACAAATATGTGGACTTGATAGCCAAACCCTAAGTTTTGGACTTAAATGCAAAATGGACCTCACTTAGGTTTCATTCTAAGTCTGAAATTCAGTGTTGAGGACTCCACTTTGGAGCCCTGTATCTTTTGAAATATAGGGTTTTTGGCCAAAGTGACCACAACAAGTTTGTAGCCCAATTATAGGAGAACAACTTTGTTTAAGAGTGCAAGCCATGTTCTTGTAAGAAAATGGGAGATAATCATGCCCAAACTTTGGCTGTCAGGAGGATTAAGTCTGAAAATCAGACTGACAGTGACATTGGATCATCTTTGGAAACAGTTTATGACTAATCTAGTAAGAATTTGCCCATGGCTGCTGTAACAAAGATGAAGATGGTATATTGGACAACAACTTTGTTACAGACGGTTGGTTTAGTCACCATACAAAAATTGGAGAAAATCGACCCTGAATATGGGCTGTCAGGTGCTCTGATGGGAGCTCACGATGGTACAGTGCCCTAACCGGATCAGATCGGCCGTCATAGAAAAGCTCTCACCGCCGGTGGCTTTCCGCCGTGATTCACGTCGCCGGCATCATGATTCGCGCTCGGGTATGTGGATAACTTCGCGATGTCAAAAGATCGTCACCGCCCGTGACCTGGACGCCACTCCGACTAGTCGTAGTCCATCTCCCCTGGCTCACCGCCGCGGTAAAGTGCCCACCGCCGCCGTGCCCTCGTCGTTGGCCACCGCGTGTCCCAATCGCGCCATCGCATTGCCGTGACCTCCTCTGAACTCCCCGTAGATCACCGAAGTTACTGCCACGCTATAGGACACGTATTCACCGCGCCAGGCTTCTTCCTCATCTCCGGCCGCCACCGCGCCATCGTCAATTCAAGCGCCACCGCTCGCTCCGCCTATAAATTGAGCCCCCGGCCAGCTGCTCTAGGTCGTACCAAAGCCACAGCCACCACTCCCGTCTCCGATTAACCCCCATAGCCAGAGAATTGCTCATTTCCCCCAACTTCGTTCTCCGCCACCGTGAAACGAGCCTCACCGTCGCCAGCCATACTCCGGTCAGTTCCCGTCTTCTGCTCCCTTGTTTTAGCGTTCTCATGCATCTGCGATGCTCCCCGACCCCTTTAATCGAACTAGACCGCCACCCATCACCGGGAACACGGCTGTCTTGCCGCGATGCTCACGGCCATCGTGGCCAGAGCTCCGTAGTTGATTATAAGCGCAATTAAGTTAGGGGAAATGATCATGGTATCCCCGATTTCATGTCCGCCGCTCGGAGAACCCAGCCATAGTCCCAATCGACCGGTCCAGAACCTCGCCGGAGCGTCCCTGCGACCACCGCCGTCGTGGACCTCTCCCTGTGAAGACTTAGAAGTTGGAGGGCTCTTCAGCAAAATGTCAGTGACTGTGTTAAATAGTGAAAGGGCTCGTTCGCAGTTAGTTAAAACCCCAAGGGCCCCTGTGCAAATCTGCCGTCGCGCGCGGGCGTGGGCGCGCGCTTCCTGCGTTGTTGGGCCGGTTCAGGCTGGAATCAGCCCAACACTATTGAATATTTTCCTTTTTCTTTTTCGAGAAAGCTTTAGAAATATGTAGAAAAATGTAGAAAAATGCTAAAATTGTGAAACTAATTTTCCTAGGCTTGTTATTTTCCCTAGAATTTAGTAAAAATAGTTTTGTGATTTTTAGTGGAAATAAGAAATTTTAAGGTATTTAAAGTAGTTAAAAGTATTAGTTATGGATTTTTCGAAAATAATTGGTAAGTCCATAAATGCCCAAACTTTTTATGGGAATTTAAAACAATATTTAGAAGCTTTGGGTAGGATTTGAGTTGATTTGGACCTTGTTTGATCACCAAACCCAAAACCACCCCCCTGCCCTATGAACTCCTTTACCGACTCCGGAAACCCTAAGTTCTCGGAGTTCCGTGAAGGAAAGTTGTATTCAAGACATAGATAATAAGTTTAAATTATCTTTGCATCCTCATGAGCATCCCATGGCATCCATTCTTATACTTATGTTTGGTTATGATTAGAACGTGAAGAAGAGATAGAAGTCACCGAAGACAGGACACCACCACCTTCGGATTCGCAAGCAGACAACTGCTTCTACTTCGATATCTGTGGATCCGAACCCGAATCACCTGTAAACGAAGGCAAGCCCCGGTGCATGCAACCCCTTTCCTTGTGTTTTTTAAATACTTTTCGCACACTTAAGTCTAGTGAAATGTGCATTAGGTTCATAGGAGTTGCTTGAAACCCTTTGATGCATTGCTTTCCTTGGTATCCATACCTTTATAGATACTTCTGTGAAGTATCAAAATATGATTTACAAAAATGCTTAGCCTTGCTTAGATCTTGTGGATAGAGGTTATCCTTAGCCTAGCTCGAGAAAGGATGGCTTCTACCTGCAAGAATATTTTCATTTGGAGCAATGGTGGGATCTTACTACAAAGTTCCCTGTGATGCTCTTTCATCCTAAGGAACAGACACAATCCTAAGGATGGAAATACTTAAATTGAGACTTGGGTTAGGAACAGGTGACGTTCTACCCAGGTTGGTTAAGGATTAATGTGTATGTAGGCGTGCTGACCGAGGACCCTTTAACTGGTCACATGCCTCGTCATGGGTAAGCCTTGCCTCGGGCAGACAAAGGCCAGAATAAGATAACACGAAATGGGCGTGGAGCGGTGGCGAGGGTAGCGTGTACCCTCCGTGGCAAGAGGCTGGACGGTGGTGTATCTGTGCTCTCGGTTTGCGTGAACCTGATCTGGTCTTAAGAACCCCGGTGGCGGGTTGACATATGCAAGGGTTAAGTGCTACATATGTCGTGTGATTGGAGATCCTCAGCTGAGTATAATCGATTCGGATCGCCATACCTTCGCGGTTATGAAGACTTGGTCACTTTTCTACAACCTAAAGTCAGGATGTGAACACTATGGATAAAAATGATGTTGTATTGATGAGATGTTGAAATTAGACTAGATGCAAATAGAGTCTATTAATACTTAATATGGCGTTAAAAGATTGAAAGTAAGGACTCACTTTAGTAAGCTACTTCTGCAAAAGTATAAGTTGATTTTTGCTAAAGCCTCTCCTTGACTCCTATTTATCCAGCATACCCTTGAGAGTCTTTTCCTTAGTCGGGTAAGACTTGCTGAGTAATTCAATACTCAGGGTTTATCCCTTTGTTGTTTTTAGGTGAGGAAGCGACAAATTTTTGTTGCTTTTGCTCCAAGGTGGTACCAAATGAAGAAAAACAAGACTGAAGTGCGGGAGGACTTGGTCCTCCACATAGGATCTTTTGCTTAAAACTTATCGGGAGGAGTTTGTGCCTCCCTTGGTTTGTATAATATTACTACTCAGCACTCGCCTTTTTAGTTCTGGTCTGTAATAAGTCACTTAATCTTACTCTCTAAATAAATGTAAGTTTATGTAATTGCTTCCGCATTTCTTTATCTCCGATGTTCTGTAATGTCTGCAAGACGGGTGAGACGTTCCTGGTAAGGTAAGGAAAGATACCGAACTTGTCAAGTGACTTAGGAACATCTACAGGGTGTCTGATGTCTGTTAGACAAGGACAACTGTAGGTGGGCCTAATTACTTGGGAGGTTCCGTCACAGCTGGTATCGGAGCGTAGCCCTTCTTTGCAGATATTATGAGGCATCTTCAAAAGGATTTTCAAAAGTCTTACCTAAAAACTCTTTTCTCTTCTTACCTAAGTATTCTGAAGAGTCTATCTTAAAGACCAGATAGGAAGAGTGCAATGTATAGAAGGTTGAATCAACTAAGGTTGATTCTGTAATTATACATGCATCATGCTAAGAATTATACTAATAACATTTTCCCCCTTAAAAAGATGCCGCCACGCACAAGGCTAACGACACGCAAATCAACGGGACCAATTGGAGTGCCTCGGCATCAACTGGCCCCCCGACATGAAAGCAGCAGCAGTGGAAGTAATGACCCCATCGGAGATCTTGAAGCCCGAGTGAGTCGACTTCAAGCAGCACTACAACACAGGACCGATGCTTGGGTCGCCGACGGAGATAGAATCAATGAACTAAGAAGGGACATCCGTCACGTGCAGGATCAGCTCGCTGATCGAGACTTAGCACTTGACTGGGCAGTACAGTCTCGTCTGCTGGCATGTGCTAAGGAAGCGAGGGCTCAGGCCCGAATTAAAGAACTTAACTCAACTGTCGACAACCTGCAGGTCTACTGCAATACGTTGCATGAGGAAGTACATATACTATACTCACAATTACACCCTAGTGTGCCTGCACACCATGCTGAGGCGGAAGCCGGACCCTCTCACGTTGTGGGACGCGCGCTGGGTGGGGAGTTAGACCTTTTTGAGCCCCCTCCTTCTTTGAGGTTGGTTGATGTCTGGACTCCCACACCTGACGATGAGGCCGCCAAGAGTAATGGAAAGCAGGGCTAATGGTGTAATAGAAGTAAAAGTGGAGTAGTGTATTGTAGGGTGTACTGTTGTATAATAGGTTGAACTTTTGTATAATGGGTAATGTATCCTGTTATGTAATATCGAGTCTGTATCATTACTTTTTATAGTAATGTAAAATGGAAGGTTTCTTTGGCGCATTATGTTTACTTCAAATATTCTTTGCCACAGATGCCGACCAGGACTCGAGGACAGGACGCAGCAGGAACTTCTGGGGGAAGGGATGTTACCCCAAACCCACCTCCAGTTCCTCCCACGTTAGCCGAGGCGATTGCCGCCTTGGTGAATGCCACCGCAGACAATACCCGCTTCCTTAGGGAAATGGCGGGTCAGCAGCAATTCCAGCAGCAGGCAGGAAGGGGTTTTCAGCATGGCCCCCGTGAAACTACTTATTTGGACTTCTCTGAAACCCGTCCACCCCTATTCGTCAAGGCAGAGGACCCATTGGAAGCCGATGAGTGGATACGGGTTATTGAACAAAAGTTTGGTCTTCTCCGTTGTTCAGAGACGCAGAAGCCGTTATTTGCAGCACAACAACTACGTGGTCCTGCCAGTACTTGGTGGGGAAATTTTGTGGCTATTCAACCTATCAACCATCAAGTCACCTGCGAAGAGTTTAAAGCAGCCTTCCGTGAGCACTACATACCCGAAGGAGTGCTGCATATGAAACAAGAGGAATTTATGAAGTTAAAACAAGGGGGAGATACCGTCAATCAATATCTCAACAAGTTTAATCACCTGTCGCAGTATGCCATCGACCAGGTGAATACTGATTTAAAGAAAAGGAACTGCTTTATGCGAGGACTAAATGATCGGCTACAGAGAAAGATGGCCACATGCATAGACCTCACGTATGGAAAGGCTGTCAGCACAGCCTTATCTGTTGAAGCAAAATACGCAAATTCTGGGAAGAATAAGGGATTCGGTGGTGAGAGGCCTAATCAGGGCCAGGCGAAGAAGCAACGGTTTGTGATCCGGCCTTCAAGCCAAAATCGCACTTTTTCTCATCCACCCTCATTCCCTTTCAAACAGCCTATCATTATTCGCCCCAACAATACCCCCACTACCCCAACTCAGCCGGGTGCCCCAGGCACTCGATTCCCTGCCTTGCCTAGTTCTTCAACTGGGTGTTTTAATTGCGGCAAGTCGGGACATTTCATCAAAGACTGCCCATACCCTAAGCAAAGTCAATCAAATGCTCCGCAAGGATCTGGGAGATCAGCTCAGCCCAAAGGTAATGCTGTGGGGAAAAATACAAAGAAGACGGGGCGTGTATATTACACCCAAGTGGCTACTACACTGGAAGGAGAGCCGGTGATGATGGGTACGTTTCCCGTGACCAGTCACCCTGCAATTATTCTCTTTGATTCTGGTGCTTCGCATACATTCATTAGCAAGAAATTTGTGGAGAAACATCACATTGCATACCATGAATCAAAAGAGGGATTTAAAATTCATTCACCTGGGGGACACATTTTTACTAGAGAAGTGGCCTATGAAGTGCCAATAACAATGGCCGGGCGGAACTTTCCTGCTAACATGATTGTTCTGAAAGGCCAGGATATAGATGTAATTTTGGGTATGAATTGGTTAACCCAACACAAGGCAATTCTCAACACTGAACTCAGAACCGTCAGGTTGAGCAATAATCAAGAAGAGATTCTTTTGTCTCTCCCCGTAACCAATCCAGCCAAAGCTTCTGGTAGAGTATATGAAGCCATTGTACCGGAGATCAAGAACATTCCGGTAGTATGTGAGTTTCCAGATGTATTTCCGGAAGATTTGCCTGGACTGCCTCCTGAAAGAGATGTAGAATTCGTAATTGAGCTAAAGCCCGGTACAGCTCCCATCTCCCGAAGATCGTACCGTATGCCCCCTAATGAGTTGGCGGAATTGAAGATTCAATTACAAGATCTACTGAATAAGGGATTCATCCGACCAAGTTCGTCCCCATGGGGTTGTCCCGCCATTTTTGTTAAGAAGAAGGATCAAACCTTGCGAATGTGCGTGGATTATCGACCCCTGAATGAGGTCACCATTAAGAATAAGTACCCTCTTCCAAGGATCGACATCTTATTTGATCAACTGACTGGGGCGAGGGTATTTTCCAAAATTGATCTCAGGTCGGGCTATCATCAAATCCGTATTCGGCCCGAGAATATACCGAAGACCGCGTTTACTACGCGGTATGGATTGTTTGAATATCTGGTAATGTCTTTCGGGCTCACAAATGCTCCTGCCCACTTCACCTATTTGATGAACTCGGTGTTCATGCCCGAGTTGGACAAGTTCGTGGTGGTCTTCATTGACGATATCTTGATATATTCTAAAAATGAAGAGGACCATGCTCAGCATCTACGGATTGTATTGACGCGCCTCAGGGAACATCAGCTATATGCCAAGTTCAGCAAGTGCGCGTTCTGGCTGGAAGAAATTCAATTTTTGGGGCACGTGTTATCGGCTAAAGGAATTGCGGTAGATCCTAGCAAGGTCAAAGATATTCTGGAGTGGAAACCCCCAACCACTGTTCACCAAGTCCGGAATTTTCTTGGACTAGCTGGGTATTATCGCAGATTCATACCAGATTTTTCTAAGCTTGTGAAGCCAATCACAAGTTTATTGAAGAATGACATTAAGTTCAATTGGTCTTCTAAGTGTAATGAAGCCTTTGAGCAATTGAAGACACTATTGACCACTGCTCCGGTATTGGCTCAACCGGACATCACTAAGCCTTTTGATGTATATTGTGATGCATCTGGCAGTGGGCTCGGCTGTGTACTGATGCAAGAGGGCCGAGTAATTGCGTATGCTTCAAGGCAGTTGCGCCGACATGAGGAGCATTACCCAACTCATGATCTAGAGCTAGCTGTTGTGGTTCATGCTCTGAAGATTTGGCGTCACTATCTGCTGGGAAATATCTGTCACATATATACAGATCATAAAAGTTTGAAGTACATCTTCACCCAGTCAGAATTAAATATGAGGCAAAGACGATGGCTTGAGCTTATTAAAGACTATGAACTGGAGATCCATTATCACCCAGGCAAAGCCAATGTGGTGGCAGATGCATTGAGTCGTAAGACTTCCTGCCACTGTGTTATGGTGAAGACCTCTGGCAACACTTTGTGTCAAGAGATGGAAAAACTAAACCTCGGGATAATCCAACAAGGGACTCTAAATCAGCTAAAGCTTGAGTCAATCATTTTGCAAAGGATAATTAGTGCTCAAAAGGATAATCTGGGTATGAAACACATACGAGAGAAGATAAGGGCTGGAGTAGCCAAATGTTTCAAGGAAGACGATCAAGGTGTGATATGGTTTAAAAACCGCATAGTAGTGCCAAAGAACGAAGAACTCCGCCAGCAAATTCTTGATGAAGCACATCTTAGTCGTTATTCTATTCATCCCGGAAGCACTAAGATGTATCAAGACTTAAAGCAACATTATTGGTGGACAAAGATGAAGATCGAAATTGCACGCTATGTGGCTAAGTGTGACACTTGCAGACGTGTCAAGGCCATACACATGAAAACTGCTGGTCCATTACAATCTTTGCCAATCCCAACATGGAAATGGGAAGACATAAGTATGGACTTTATTGTGGGACTGCCCAGGACGGCCAAAGGGTATGATTCTATTTGGGTTATCGTTGATCGACTCATAAAGATTGCCCACTTCTTACCTGTCAGGGTCACATATACAGTAGCCACTTATGCAGCATTATACATCGCCCGTATTCTCAGTCTGCATGGTGTTCCGAAGACCATTGTGTCGGATCGTGGACCTCAATTTGTAGCCAAGTTTTGGGAAGCACTTCACAAATCCTTGGGTACTAAATTACTCCACAGTTCAGCTTATCATCCTCAAACCAGTGGGCAGACTGAGAGGGTCAATCAAATACTTGAAGATATGCTGCGGGCATGTGTTCTGGACTTCTCACAGAAATGGGATGAATGTTTGCCCCTAGCGGAGTTTTCATACAATAACAGCTATCAAGAAAGTATCAAGATGGCACCCTTTGAAGCTTTATATGGACGTCGGTGTCGAACTCCGCTAAATTGGTCTGAACCTAGAGAAAGATACTTCTTTAGACTTGATATGGTGAAAGAGGTCGAAGAAAAGGTTCAGAAAATTGTTCATAATATGAAGAAAGCTCAGACTCGACAAAAGAATTATGCAGACCGACGACGACAACCCTTATGTTTTCTGGTAGGCGATTATGTCTACTTGAAAGTTTCACCAATGAAGGGTGTATCGCGTTTCGGGGTTAAAGGGAAGCTTGCACCCAGGTACATTGGTCCATTCCTGGTGATTGAGCAATGTGGACCAGTGGCGTACCGACTTCAACTACCCGAAACATTGTCTGCTGTGCATAATGTGTTCCACGTGTCACAATTGAAGAAGTGTCTTCGGGTTCCTGATCGAACCGTTGAAGTAACGGATGTTGTCCTTGAACCGGACTTGACATACTCTGAGCACCCTATTCGAGTCTTGGATCAAAAAGACAGGGTTACCTGGAGAAAAACTCTCAAGCTTTATAAGATACAGTGGAACCAGCATCCTGAAGATGAGGCTACATGGGAAACCCAAGACTTTTTAGATAAGAATTTCCCAGGCTTTTTAGCCTCTTGTAAATTGTAAAGCCTGTATAGCTGTGTAATAAAGAAGTGACCCCCACACCACCCCTGCCTTGTACCAGAAATAAGGAAATGAAAGTATTCCGCGTTTCCTTTTCCATTACTTACCCTAGGACTTTTAATCTCGGGACGAGATTCTTTTATGGGGGGAAGGATGTAACACCCCTGGTGTTACTATAACTAAAACTTGAGCATGGCATCATAAGCATTGGCATTGCATATGTTTGACACACCTAGAATGCATTCACTAGGCAAAAATTTCAAACAAGTTGTATTGTTTTAATGTTTTGCAAATAGGACCCTGAATAGGAAGCTTTACCGTAAATAGGGATTAATGGGGTGAAACCTAACCCAAGTTGAGAAAACCTAAAAGCTTTAGGGTAATAGTTATAAAATATCCCTAAGAATAAACTTGAATCACATTTATACCCCTAAGGTACCAAAAACCCTAATTGGAACCCTGGAAAACCCTAAAACCAAACCCTAGGGGCCTATGTGCAAAATTAGTCCACTTTTGGGCTAAAGTGCAAAAACCAAGCCAAATAAGTATTTTAAGTCATTTGGTTCACAAATATGTGGACTTGATAGCCAAACCCTAAGTTTTGGACTTAAATGCAAAATGGACCTCACTTAGGTTTCATTCTAAGTCTGAAATTCAGTGTTGAGGACTCCACTTTGGAGCCCTGTATCTTTTGAAATATAGGGTTTTTGGCCAAAGTGACCACAACAAGTTTGTAGCCCAATTATAGGAGAACAACTTTGTTTAAAAGTGCAAGCCATGTTCTTGTAAGAAAATGGGAGATAATCATGCCCAAACTTTGGCTGTCAGGAGGATTAAGTCTGAAAATCAGACTGACAGTGACATTGGATCATCTTTGGAAACAGTTTATGACTAATCTAGTAAGAATTTGCCCATGGCTGCTGTAACAAAGATGAATATGGTATATTGGACAACAACTTTGTTACAGACGGTTGGTTTAGTCACCATACAAAAATTGGAGAAAATCGACCCTGAATATGGGCTGTCAGGTGCTCTGATGGGAGCTCACGATGGTACAGTGCCCTAACCGGATCAGATCGGCCGTCATAGAAAAGATCTCACCGCTAGTGGCTTTCCGCCGTGATTCACGTCGCCGGCGTCATGATTCGCGCTCGGGTATGTGGATAACTTCGCGGCGTCAAAAGATCGTCACCGCCCGTGACCTGGACGCCACTCCGACTAGACGTAGTCCATCTCCCCTGGCTCACCGCCGCGGTAAAGTGCCCACCGCCGCCGTGCCCTCGTCGTTGGCCACCGCGTGTCCCAATCGCGCCATCGCATTGCCGTGACCTCCTCTGAACTCCCCGTAGACCACCGGAGTTACTGCCACGCTATAGGACACGTATTCACCGCGCCAGGCTTCTTCCTCATCTCCGGGCGCCACCGCGCCATCGTCAATTCAAGCGCCACCGCTCGCTCCGCCTATAAATTGAGCCCCCGGCCAGCTGCTCTAGGTCGTACCAAAGCCACAGCCACCACTCCCGTCTCCGATTAACCCCCATAGCCAGAGAATTGCTCATTTCCCCCAACTTCGTTCTCCGCCACCGTGAAACGAGCCTCACCGTCGCCAGCCATACTCCGGTCAGTTCCCGTCTTCTGCTCCCTTGTTTTAGCGTTCTCATGCATCTGCGATGCTCCCTGACCCCTTTAATCGAACTAGACCGCCACCCATCACCGGGAACACGGCTGTCTTGCCGCGATGCTCACGGCCACCGTGGCCAGAGCTCCGTAGTTGATTATAAGCGCAATTAAGTTAGGGGAAATGATCATGGTAACCCCGATTTCATGTCTGCCGCTTGGAGAACCCAGCCATAGTCCCAATCGACCGGTCCAGAACCTCGCCGGAGCGTCCCTGCGACCACCGCCGTCGTGGACCTCTCCCTGTGAAGACTTAGAAGTTGGAGGGCTCTTCAGCAAAATGTCAGTGACTGTGTTAAATAGTGAAAGGGCTCGTTCGCAGTTAGTTAAAACCCCAAGGGCCCCTGTGCAAATCTGCCGTCGCGCGCGGGCGCGGGCGCGCGCTTCCTGCGTTGTTGGGCCGGTTCAGGCCGGAATCAGCCCAACACTATTGAATATTTTCCTTTTTCTTTTTCAGGAAAGCTTTAGAAATATGTAGAAAAATGTAGAAAAATGCTAAAATTGTGAAACTAATTTTCCTAGGCTTGTTATTTTCCCTAGAATTTAGTAAAAATAGTTTTGTGATTTTTAGTGGAAATAAGAAATTTTAAGGTATTTAAAGTAGTTAAAAGTATTAGTTATGGATTTTTAGAAAATAATTGGTAAGTCCATAAATGCCCAAACTTTTTATGGGAATTTAAAACAATATTTAGAAGCTTTGGGTAGGATTTGAGTTGATTTGGACCTTGTTTGATCACCAAACCCAAAACCACCCCCCTGCCCTATGAACTCCTTTACCGACTCCGGAAACCCTAAGTTCTCGGAGTTCCGTGAAGGAAAGTTGTATTCAAGACATAGATAATAAGTTTAAATTATCTTTGCATCCTCATGAGCATCCCATGGCATCCATTCTTATACTTATGTTTGGTTATGATTAGAACGTGAAGAAGAGATAGAAGTCACCGAAGACAGGACACCACCACCTTCGGATTCGCAAGCAGACAACTGCTTCTACTTCGATATCTGTGGATCCGAACCCGAATCACCTGTAAACGAAGGCAAGCCCCGGTGCATGCAACCCCTTTCCTTGTGTTTTTTAAATACTTTTCGCACACTTAAGTCTAGTGAAATGTGCATTAGGTTCATAGGAGTTGCTTGAAACCCTTTGATGCATTGCTTTCCTTGCTATCCATACCTTTATAGATACTTCTGTGAAGTATCAAAATATGATTTACAAAAATGCTTAGCCTTGCTTAGATCTTGTGGATAGAGGTTATCCTTAGCCTAGCTCGAGAAAGGATGGCTTCTACCTGCAAGAATATTTTCATTTGGAGCAATGGTGGGATCTTACTGCAAAGTTCCCTGTGATGCTCTTTCATCCTAAGGAACAGACACAATCCTAAGGATGGAAATACTTAAATTGAGACTTGGGTTAGGAACAGGTGACGTTCTACCCAGGTTGGTTAAGGATTAATGCGTATGTAGGCGTGCTGACCGAGGACCCTTTAACTGGTCACATGCCTCGTCATGGGTAAGCCTTGCCTCGGGCAGACTAAGGCCAGAATAAGATAACACGAAATGGGCGTGGAGCGGTGGCGAGGGTAGCGTGTACCCTCCGTGGCAAGAGGTTGGACGGTGGTGTATCTGTGCTCTCGGTTTGCGTGAACCTAATCTGGTCTTAAGAACCCCGGTGGCGGGTTGACATATGCAAGGGTTAAGTGCTACATATGTCGTGTGATTGGAGATCCTCAGCTGAGTATAATCGATTCGGATCGCCGTACCTTCGCGGTTATGAAGACTTGGTCACTTTTCTACAACCTAAAGTCAGGATGTGAACACTATGGATAAAAATGATGTTGTATTGATGAGATGTTGAAATTAGACTAGATGCAAATAGAGTCTATTAATACTTAATATGGCGTTAAAAGATTGAAAGTAAGGACTCACTTTAGTAAGCTACATCTGCAAAAGTATAAGTTGATTTTTGCTAAAGCCTCTCCTTGACTCCTATTTATCCAGCATACCCTTGAGAGTCTTTTCCTTAGTCGGGTAAGACTTGCTGAGTAATTCCATACTCAGGGTTTATCCCTTTGTTGTTTTTAGGTGAGGAAGCGACAAATTTTTGTTGCTTTTGCTCCAAGGTGGTACCAAATGAAGAAAAACAAGACTGAAGTGCGGGAGGACTTGGTCCTCCACATAGGATCTTTTGCTTAAAACTTATCGGGAGGAGTTTGTGCCTCCCTTGGTTTGTATAATATTACTACTCAGCACTCGCCTTTTTAGTTCTGGTCTGTAATAAGTCACTTAATCTTACTCTCTAAATAAATGTAAGTTTATGTAATTGCTTCCGCATTTCTTTATCTCCGATGTTCTGTAATGTCTACAAGACGGGTGAGACGTTCCTGGTAAGGTAAGGAAAGATACCGAACTTGTCAAGTGACTTAGGAACATCTACAGGGTGTCTGATGTCTGTTAGACAAGGACAACTGTAGGTGGGCCTAATTACTTGGGAGGTTCCGTCACAGAGGCTGATAAAAGCAAATTCAAAAACACCATCATTGGTGATCCTTGCACATCAAATATATCACAAGAAGGGATTACTCGAAAAGCTCCGGACAGAAAGACTAACAAGTCCGGAGGCACTGGGGGCAGACTCAACCAAACAGCTGACCAAAACTCCTTGACTCGAGCATCGCAGACTGTTTGGCACCTAGGTGCGGACGATCCGGTGCCCATGCGGACGGTTTGGCTAACTCAGTCAGACAGTCCGCCCATGGCCATAAGCGTCAGCCTCCACACAAAGCAAGGAAAGAGACGCAAGGGCAAAGCCAACATGAAGCACATGGTTGGCTAGTAAAAGCTGGTCCTACTTTCAATCAATTGCTAGCCAAATATGCTGGCAAGAATGCCATTATACACGATCGGCCAACAAAGAAACCCCGGTCACCCACTAAAACAAAACGGTCGAGTAAAACGGCCCGAAAGACAACGCAACAAGCATCGCCTATTTGTCCTATCATGTCAAAATGCTTTCCACCCACCTACACATCGTCGATGTATTGTCCTATTCAAATATGGAATGGTACGATGATGAACCCATGGTACATGCGTACTCCCTTTTGTCTATTCAGGATGGGGAGCGCCTCCATTCTATTCCTTTTGATCCATTGATCAAATGGTCATGGCCAAGAAAGATGCAATCCTAAACGGCCTTTATACATTGGGGCTCTATTGAATGATCACCACATTGGATTGGAAAAGTCGGTGACTTGCATCAGGCTTAGTGCATATGCTTTTGGTTCATCAACCTCCACCAAAAGGCAGGGCATATGTTGAGCACACAAAACGTCCTCGCGGACGGTCTGCGCGTGCGTAGAATCAGTTAGGATTTCGAGTTTCTTGCGGGATTTGTTAGCTAAAACCGAGGATTAGCTCGGGAAACGACTTGTAGCGGATCCAGACCTCTCCCTTTATATAGATGAAGGGCTACAGCCGATTGAACCCCCCCCCCACCCCACAATCGATCAAATCAAGTCTATTTCTCGTTTTTACCTTATACATTAGGAGTAGTTCTAGTTTAGCCCTAGTTTAGCCTCCTTCTACCTCAAATCTTGACCTCTCTTTGGCTCTACGTCGACTAGAGGCGTCTTGGGTGGCCTGCCGACGCCAAGACACACCCTACAATCTCTCCTCCCCGACGGGGCCCCTCCCGGGAGGCTATATCTAGGTCTGCTAAGAAGAAGAAGAGCCTCTACGCCATCACAAACGGTCTGAGCCCCATGCGCGGACCGTCCGGATGTACGTGGAAGAGGAGTCGCTCCTACGCCAGGTAGCGGACCGTCCGGCCTTGTGTCGCGGACCGTCCCCGCCTCCGCAGAGAGCACTGTCAAGCGGTCCTTTCTAGTGTTTGGCGCCCGGATCGGCACCAACAACACTGTTTCATGAGTACTCCATAAGGATCAGTTCATTGGATGACCACCTGGAAAAACAGTGCAGCCATGAGGGTGGTATGGGACACCATTGGCCAAGTAACTAGGGAAGTCTTATGTTGGGTGTTGTCTTTAGTCATTAGAGATGGAGGCATTTGTTATGCTCTTATATTCTCGCTTCGGGATCTAGGTATGGGTGTCTGTTGGCTATTTGTTCTCAAATGCTATAGATGAAGAACAAGGCAACACAATTGTTAATGAATAAAGACCTTCGTCCTTCGAAGCATTATTTCCTTTTGGATATAATGATCTTCAAACAAAGATCATGAAGGGCGTACCTTCATCATATCAGCATATAAGTATGAATATGAATATAAATATGAATAAGAACGTGAAAGGAACATTAAAGAATGGAAGATAATGATCAGATCCTCACAATTATTTATATCCATATCCACATGTAAGAATTAACATTAATGATATTTATAATACAATGGTACCTTCGGTTCACCAGAAGGTGGGAATGCAAAGATGACGCAAGAGAGAGATTACAATCCAGCGTGAACAGTACGGTGCTACTGTTCGTCTATTTATAGGCACGGGACACAGCACGGACAAAATTACATTCATGCCCTTGACACTTACTCATGATTATTGTAATACTCAAAAGAGCAATAATGAGAATTGAGATAATATCAATAATTTGTGGCCTCTACTTATCATTACATGTGATCAACCCTAGTTCAAAAGTGGATAATTAAAACAAAGAACACATAAATAACATGTGCATCATGCTGGAGTTTATTGGATTGTGCATTTGTGGATAATAAAAATAAAAGTATCAATAGCAATGTGTGAATGTGCCCACAACATCCAAACCCTAATTTGAAAACAAAGCCATGAAAATGGAGAAGGAAAGAAAGAAATATCATATAATACAAAATAAATTTATAAACATATAACTTCATCACAATTTGTTATAACCAAGTGGAACATTTAGACTGTGTACAAACGTGCCACAAAGTTGGATGTAAATTGAGGTTTTGAAATTGGAATTCAAAATGAATAAAGAACAAAACAGAAAAGAAAAGAATAAAGAAGGAAAATGGCAAGAACAGACATTGGGCCGGATTCATGCCATCGGCCCAATTTGTGTTTCATCCGCGCAGCCAGTCACACTTCACCAAACCCTGACCGTCGGTCTCCTCTTGCCGCCAGGTGGGCCCGTGGCCACGGCATCACTCCCGCTGCCAGCCTTGGCTCCACGCTGACGCGCCGACGCTCTGTTACTCCGACGCATGGGCCTGGGGATCCCAGTCTCACATTCCCTCGCGCACGTCCTCTGTTGGTTCTCTGCCCGTGGGCCTCTGCGTTCAACAATTTTGCGTCACTGCCGGGTGGGCCTTCTTCGTTGTTCTTCTTCCCTGGTCGCGCTCAACAACCTAGCCGCCATTTTCTCCGTTTAGTACGCGCCGCCGCTCCCTTCGTGGAACCGCTGCAATGACCGCAGCTGTGCAACCGATTGCCGATTCGCGCGCGCCGAACGCCCGGGTCACGCGCAGCATTAGCGCCCTGTACCACGCCGTCTCTGCGGCATAAAATCCCCTCTCCCTCGTGGCAGCCTCCCCTTGCGTTCTCCCTGTTTTTCCATAGCCTCAGGATCGCGTCGCGCCGCCTGCGTAAGACCCCTCTCCGTCTAGAAGATCACCTCCATCTGCTACCCAACGCTCGCCGTCCAGCTTCTGGAACCTGGAGGGAAGAATTCGGCCGCCGAAGAAGCGCGCGGGCGGGTCTGGGGTATGTGCCTCGGCGACTTGCCGTACTCACCCTCCTCCTCGTCGCCAGGTTCGCAGCCTCGCCATTGAAGGTTGCAGGCGGTGTTGATAAAGGAGTCACCCCCGGCCTGTGGTCGCTGCCGTGAAACCACCGCACGGCGTGGAGGACTTCTCTGCTGCCGCGACCTACGGTACAGGTACCTCTCTTCCGTGTATACATATCGCTCCATAGATTTTGCCACCTAGTAGAAAGGGATGGGCCATCGGGGGGGTAGTAGTCCGTCGATATCGATGATGTGGCCTGCCGAGTCAACTGACCAGCGATGGCATTGGGAGATTGATGATGGCCATCTGCCGTCGGATGTAGATGAGTGGTGGGGATTTGGCCTGGAGCATGGCTCGGCCTGGAAGTATGGCTGACCGTCGGATGGTGATCGTCCGCACCACGAAGTCAGGTCCACGTTTTAATCGTGCGCGTTGATCTAGAATCTGACGGTCCGCACTGTGAACCGGTATGATTAAGACTGGGATCTAATCCTAGCGGCCGGTTTTTGATCGAGCGGCCGAGATCTAGAGATACCCCTTCGCCGTGCCTATTTGTTAAAGAGCCCCTGTAGTTTTACGGAATTAACCCGCCGTCCCTTGTCGCGGTGCACTGTGTCTCGGGATTGTTTCGTGGAGACCCCTGCACTTCTCTGTATTAGTGTGCCTAGTCCAGGAAGCTAAGAAATTAGATAAATGGAATTAGAAAATGATATTTAATACAAAAATAAATGCTAGAATGTGTTTAAATCATAGAAATTTCATATGATGTCCAAATTAGTTCATTCTAATTCCTATAATTCTATAATATTATTGTTTATCACATAGTACCTCTGTTTTGACATTAAAGTCACATTAAAATTCATTTCCTAATTAATCTTATATCAAATCCATAAAACCTTAGGAAATTCATAACTTCGTCATTTTAATTCCGATTTGATCCGGTTCAAGTTGCGTTAGTCTCGTAGCAACGCGTAGATCATTATTATGCAGTATATTCTTATGTTTGGTGTGATGTTAATTTTATCTATACCATGTTTATTTGTATTGCTACTACTAGTGCGAGGACTCGTGTCATCTAAAGCAAGTTGGTACCTGGAATCTCAAGTGCCAGGCAAGTTGTGCCCTTGATCACTTACTTTCCCAGCCATGTTCTTATTAATTTTAATGATCTGCATAGGATAATTTTGATGGGAGCCTTTATGTTACCCCAGTTTTGATTACCTCTATACCTTGTTCACCCCTGAAATATTTTTGGGTAGTACTTGCTATTGCTTTATGTGGATTGGGTATGGAGATACACTATTCATGATTATTCTGTTATTAACTTGTTATTATTATTGTTCATGTTAAGATCATTAAATTAATGGGAACATGGAGCGACCACCCGGGAAAACAGTGCTACCACAAGGGTATAATGGGACGCCCTTGGCTGACTAATTAGGAAAGCTAGTGGAAGACTACCTTACCCGAAAGGGGCAAGGGCAGTAGGGGAGAGGTCAGTGCGGGGAGGTCCCTGGTTGATTTTGCTGCGATGGCTGTCAGCCAGGAACCCTGTACTGGATCTTCCTATAAACTGTAGCGGGTTTTCGGAAGCTAGTGGAACTTTGTAAAGGCCTCGTAGTGGATCCCTAGCCATTCACCTCGGTAGTGTCTAAGGGCCTTGCAAACCCAGGCGACATGGGATACACGACTTGTGGGTAAAGATGTGCAACCTCTGCAGAGTGTAAAACTAGTATACTAGCCGTGCTCACGGTCAAGAGCGGCTCGGACCCTCACATGATTAATTATGGAACTTAAATTTAATTTGACATTTGCATCGCATTTGGGATTATTTTACTATTACTGTTCTTTATTATTATTAAGGTTTGGTATTTACTTACACTTAGTAATTGCTAATAAAATTTTGACCAACTTATAAAAGCAATGCTCAGCCTCAGCCTTTATTCCACTGATTAGCCTTACACTACATGAACTCCCACCTTTGGTGAGTTTATGCCACATTATTCCCCACAACTTGTTGAGCGATGAACGTATGTGAGCTCACTCTTGCTGTCTCACACCCCCCCCCCACAGGAGAAGAACAGGTGGTTCAGGAGGAGCCACAAGGCGAGGAGTATGATCTGATCTAGGTGGCGTTTCTCAGTTGACATTGGCGCCGACGATCCTTAGTTCGTTTTATGTTTACACTTTTATTTTGTAATAAGTCTTCCGCTATGTAATAAATACTCTGATGTTTTATGACATTTATCTCTATACACTCTGTTATTATATATGTTGTCTTCTTGGCGCATGTATGAGATGCACCCGGCTTTGTCCTTTAAAACCGGGTGTTACAATTATAATACAAATTATCATGGACTAAGTAGTCTTTTCCCCCTTTGAGTCGGTATCGTCCTTGGTCTTCGTCACCATATCAAGCCGAAGCTCTCTGGCAATAGCTTCAGCGCTTACTCCTATCACCTTCGGGTTGCTCCTTTACACCGCATATACTTTCACCGTTAGAGAAGGTCTTTTATCCGGGAGACGAAACCTCCTGTAATAATCTATATTGTACTGAAAACATATGGTTAGTCACATTTTTTAGGACCTTCAGAAGAGGAAGGTCCCAACAGTAGCCCCTCGCAGTATTAATTTGCTTCCTTGTAACAAATTCAGACTGCAACCTGGACGAAGGCCTTTAGCCGAAGGTCCAAAAAACGCTTTCCCTTCGCTAGAATAGTGAAAGACACTGACATGTAGGACCCACCGAGTTGTGATGCGCTGTGCATATAAATAGGGACCCGCATTGATAGCATTTGCTGCACCATTTTAGCTGCGTATAGTGTTCATCTTTCTAAATTTACTTGCTCTTTCGAGTTTTGATTGAATTGTGAGCTTAGACATTCCAACAAGACTTGATGGCTGATGAGAAGCAGACTGACGACACAGCTCTTTCCGGATTTTACAAAGCCATGGAACAGAATAATGCAGAAAAGATTGCTCATGAGACACTTGCTGGAATATCTTAAAGTTCTAGCGACAGTGAAGATTTTGACATAGAGAGTGGGAATGAAGGTGCCAAAGATGGGCCCTGACGACCAAGTCATACTATCTTCTGGAAATCAACCATCAAACAAAGTCAAATTGATGGAATGAAGGGAAGGTACTTCCGCGATATTTCCATTGTGAGGGCTGGGGGAGATAGCAGTGCCCCTTTGCCTGAAGCTGACGAAGTAGTCGTTTACAGAAGTTTCATGAAAGCGGGACTTCGGTTCCCTTTAGATAAATTGTTAGTTGAAGTTTTGAATACTTTTGAAATATTCCTTCATCAAATCACCCTAAGGCTATTATCATAATGGGTATTTTTATTTGGGCCATGAGGAGCCAGGGGTTAGAACCAAATGCAAGATGTTTTTGCAATATTCACGAACTGTCATACGAGACGAAGGCCACTGGCAAAGAACAATATCACAATAATTTTGGTTGATATAGCTTCGTGCCTCGCTCTGGTGCGAGCTATCCAGTTCCAACGTTTCAAAAGAGGTGGCCAGGGTCCTGGATGCAAGAGTGGTTTATGTGAAAAATGACCTGGTCAAAAGAGAAGATATTAAGGGTATCATTCAACGCCCTATATGGTCTCGCTTCGGCATCAGAAGGCCATCTCTTGCTCTTGGGAATGACGTAGAAGCATGCCAAGCTGCGTACAACACAGTGTGCACATATATTAGCACCAGGGATTTGGTCCAGGAGCACATTGCGTACAGAGTGTGGCCTCTCTCAAGCGGCTGGGAGATGCTGACCGAAGCTGCTTCTGGGTTCAGCCAGGATGGTTTAGTTTACCTGAAGTATACCTTCAGGTACCGAAATCAATTCGATGAGCCGAATGATGACTAGCTAGATTGCATTGAGGCAATTAGCGACGAGTTGCTTGGTTCCTACACGAGGGCCGAGGATGATGCCCTGACAGTGGCCTTCGGAGGGCGAGGCAACGAGAGATTGAACAGAGTCTTTGATGTTATTGGTTTCATGTACCCAGACTATTGTTATCCCTCGCGAAAGCAGGGAAAGAAAAGAAAGGTTGTTGCTTCAGCTATTTCTACCGCGCCGAAAGGAAAAAAAAGGTTAAAGTTTTGACGCACCGGCCCAGGTACATTGAAACGGCCAAAGTGCCGAAGCTTGCTGAGGGGCCTTCTTCTGCTGTTGAGCCAGAGTACCCCGCTCTTGCCGAAGCCAAAGGAGAATCGACCGAAGTGCCAAAACCAATGGTGATAGCGGAACAGGAGAAAACCAAGACGGCCAAAGTGCCGAAGCGACCTGCCGAAACTAAGGAGAAAACGGCTAAAAACAGAACCAAGGAGGTCGGCAGAGCAACCAAAACCCTGAGCCCGCCACAAGAGCCGGAGCTACCGAAGGTGTCCAAAATTCCTGCAGTAACTCCAAAAAGGAGGAGAATGGCCAGTGTACTAGACGCTGTTATAGAATCTTCAAAAATACAAACCCCTGCTTCAGCGCCTGATAGAAAGGGTGAAATCCCAAAGAAATCTAGCAAAGCTGGTTTGTCACTAGATACTGTCGAAGCTGGGCCATCAGCTCCCATCAAGGCATATGCTTCGGAAGCTACTCCTTTGACCTTGGAAGAAGAAAATGCACCCAAGAAAGCTAAGTCTCCTGCTCCTGAAATGCTTGCTGAAGAGCTAGACTTTATCGTGCGACATGCTTCGGGGAAGCAGCTATCAAAAGAGCATATTGCCGAAGCTACACAATACACCAGGGATCTAAAGTACCCAAAGAGATCCTTGATATACAACGGTACTGACGAAGACGAATTTTTGTATTGCCTTCTGGACGATAAGGAGATATCTGTCTGCCGGGAGATGGCAGATAGCATAGGATATCCGAAGCTTGACCTTGGCTTATGAAAGGGAATTAGGCTTACACCTATATTCCTAATTGATTTTGGTGGTTGAATTGCCCAACACAAATAATTGTACTAACTAGTTTGCTCTAGTTTATAAGTTATACAGGTGCCAAAGGTTCAGAAAAAGCCAATAAAAAGACCAAGAAAAGGGTTCAACAAAAAGAGCAAGGGATAACCGAAGTGTGCCCTGGTCTGGCGCACCGGACTGTCCAGTGTGCCACCGGACAGTGTCCGGTGCACCAGGGGACTTCAAGCTGAACTCAACACCTTCGGGAATTCTCAGAGGCGCTCCGCTATAATTCACCGGACTGTCCGGTGCTCCAAGGAAGAGCAACTCTGAACTCGCCAGCTTCGGGAATCCGCTCCGCTAAAATTCACCGGACTGTCCGGTGAGTCACCGGACAGTGTCTGGTGCACACCGGACTGTCCGGTGTGACAGCGGAGCAACGACTACTTCAAGCGCAACGGTCGTCTGCAACGCATTAAATGCACACCAGCGCGCGCAGAGGAGCAGAGCACGCGCGGGTGGCACACCGGACAGCCTACAGGGCGTGTCCGATGCACCACCGGACAGCCAGGCGGGCCCACAAGACAGAGCTCCAACGGTCGAACCCTAACGACCGGGTGACGTGGCTGGCGCACCGGACAGTCCGGTGCGCCCGTCGACTGCAGCCTTCACCAAACGGCTAATTTGGTGGTTGGGGTTATAAATACCCCCAACCACCCCACATTCAAGTCATCCAAGTTTTCCACCTCCCAACTACTTACAAGAGCTAAGCATTCAATACAAGACACACCAAGTGATCAAATCCTCTCCCAATTCCACACAAGGCTTTAGTGATTAGTGAGAGAGATTTGTTGTGTTCTTTTGAGCTCTTGCGCTTGGATTGCTTCCTTCTTTCATTCTTTCTTGAGATCAAACTCACTTGTAATTGAGGCAAGAGACACCAATCGTGTGGTGGTCCTTGCGGGAACTTCGTGTTCCAATTGATTGAGAAGAGAAGCTCACTCGGTCCGAGGGACCGTTTGAGAGAGGGAAAGGGTTGAAAGAGACCCAGTCTTCGTGACCACCTCAACGGGGAGTAGGTTTGCGAAAACCGAACCTCGATAAAACAAATCCTTGTGTCTCACTCTTTATTCGCTTGCGATTTGTTTTCACGCCCTCTCTCGGACTCGTTTATATTTTTAACGCTAACCCGGCTTGTAGTTGTGATTAAGTTTGTAAATTTCAGATTCGCCCTATTCACCCCCCCCCCCCTCTAGGCAACTTTCAATTGGTATCAGAACCCGGTGCTTCATTAGAGCCTAACCGCTCGATGTGATGTCGGGAGATCACGCCAAGAGGGAGATGGAGACCGGCGACAAGCCCACTACAAGCCACGGGAAGGCTTCATCGGAAGAGTCCCGCAACAAGGGGAAGGGGAAGGAGAAGAAATCCTCTTCCCACAAGTCGCATCGGAGTGGCGACAAGAAAAAGAAGATGAGGAAGGTGGTCTACTACGAGACCGGTACTTCATCGCCTTCCACCTCCGGCTCCGACGCGCCGTCCATTACTTCTAAGCATCATGAGCGCAAGAAGTTTAGTAAGATCCCCCTATGCTATCCTCGCATTCCTAAACATACGCCTTTACTTTCCGTCCCATTAGGCAAACCACCAACATTTGATGGTGAAGATTATGCTAGGTGGAGTGATATGAAGCGATATCACCTAACCTCACTCCACAAAAGTATATGGGATGTTGTTGAGTTTGGTGTACAGATACCATCCGTAGGGGATGAAGATTATGATGAGGACGAAGTGGCCCAAATCCAACACTTCAACTCCCAAACCACAACTATACTCCTCGCTTCTCTAGGTCGAGAGGAGTATAATAAGGTGCAAGGGTTGAAGAGTGCTAAAGAGATTTGGGACGTGCTAAAAACCGCGCACGAAGGAGATGAGGTGACCAAGATCACCAAGCGGGAAACGATCGAGGGGGAGCTCGGTCGCTTCCGTCTTCGCCAAGGGGAGGAGCCACAAGATATGTACAACCGGCTCAAAACCTCGGTGAACCAAGTGCGCAACCTCGGGAGCAAAAAATGGGATGACCACGAAGTGGTTAAGGTTATTCTTAGATCACTTGTTTTCCTTAACCCCACTCAAGTTCAATTAATTCGTGGCAACCCTAGATATACACTAATGACTCCCGAGGAAGTAATCGGGAATTTTGTGAGCTTTGAATTGATGATCACAGGCTCAAAGAAGATCAACGAGCTAGATGGCCCCTCCACGCCTGAGGCACAACCGGTGGCATTCAAGGCGACGGAGGAGAAGAAGGAGGAGTCTACAACAAGTAGACAACCCATCGACGCCTCCAAGCTCGACAACGAGGAAATGGCGCTCATCATCAAGAGTTTCCGCCAAATCCTCAAGCAAAGGAGGGGGAAGGATTACAAGCCCCGCTCTAAGAAGGTTTGCTACAAGTGTGGTAAGCCCGGTCACTTTATCGCAAAATGTCCTATTTCTAGTGACAGTGACAGGGGCGACGACAAGAAGGGGAGAAGAAAGGAAAAGAAGAGGTACCACAAGAAGAAGGGCGGCGATGCCCATGTGTGCCGCGAGTGGGACTCCGACGAGAGCTCCACCGACTCCTCCGATGGGGACGCCGCCAACATCGCCGTCACCAAGGGCCTCCTCTTCCCCAACGTCGGCCACAAGTGCCTCATGGCAAAGGACGGCAAAAGGAAGAAGGTAAAATCAAGATCCTCCACTAAATATGAAACCTCTAGTGATGAGGGTAATGCTAGTGATGAGGAGGATAATTTGCGTACCCTTTTTGCCAACCTCAACATGCAACAAAAAGAAAAATTAAATGAACTAATTAGTGCTATTCATGAGAAGGATGATCTCTTGGATTCTCAAGAGGACTTCCTAATCAAGGAAAACAAAAAGCATGTTAAGGTTAAAAATGCTTACGCTTTAGAAGTAGAAAAATGTGAAAAACTATCTAGTGAGCTAAGCACTTGCCATGATACTATTGTCAACCTTAGAAATGAGAATGCAAATTTAATTGCTAAAGTTGATTCAAATGCTTGTGATATTTCAATTCCCAATCTTAGAAACAATAATGATGACTTGCTTGCTAAGATTGAAGAATTAAACATTTCTCTTGCTAGCCTTAAGATTGAAAATGAAAAATTGCTTGCTAAGGCTAAAGAATTAGATATTTGCAATACTTCCATTTCTAACCTTAGAAGTGAAAATGATATATTACATGCTAAGGTTGTAGAATTAAAATCTTGCAAACCCTCTACATCTACCGTTGAGCATACTTCTATTTGCACTAGATGTAGAGATGTTGATATTGATGCTATTCATGATCATATGGTCTTAATTAAGCAACAAAATGATCATATAGCAAAATTAGATGCTAAAATTGTCGAGCATGACTTAGAAAACGAAAAATTTAAATTTGCTAGAAGCATGCTCTATAGTGGGAGACGCCCTGGCATAAAGGATGGCATTGGCTTCCAAAAGGGGGACAATGTCAAACTTAATGACCCTCCTAAAAGATTGTCTAATTTTGTTAAGGGCAAGGCTCCCATGCCTCAGGATAACGAGGGTTACATTTTATACCCTGCTGGTTATCCTGAGAGCAAAATTAGGAGAATTCACTCTAGGAAGTCTCACTCTGGCCCTAATCATGCTTTTATGTATAAGGGTGAGACATCTAGCTCTAGGCAACCAACCCGTGCTAAGTTGCCTAAGAAGAAAACTCCTAATGCATCAAATGACCATAGCATTTCATTCAAAACTTTTGATGCATCATATGTTTTAACTAACAAATCCGGCAAGGTAGTTGCCAAGTTTGTTGGAGGCAAACACAAGGGATCAAAGACTTGTGTTTGGGTACCAAAAGTTCTTGTTTCTAATGCTAAAGGACCCAAAACCGTTTGGGTACCTAAAGTCAAGAACTAAAATTGTTTTGTAGGTTTATGCATCCGGGGGCTCAAGTTGGATCATCGATAGCGGGTGCACAAACCATATGACTGGGGAGAAGAAGATGTTCTCCTCCTATGAGAAAAACCAAGATCCCCAATGAGCTATCACATTCGGGGATGGAAATCAAGGTTTGGTCAAAGGTTTGGGTAAAATTGCTATATCACCTGACCATTCCATTTCTAATGTTTTTCTTGTAGATTCTTTAGACTACAATTTGCTTTCTGTTATCTCAATTATGTCAAATGGGCTACAACTGTCTTTTTACTGATGTAGGTGTCACTGTCTTTAGAAGAAGTGATGATTCAATAGCATTTAAGGGAGTGTTAGAGGGTTAGCTATACTTGGTAGATTTTGATAGAGCTGAACTCGACACTTGCTTAATTGCTAAGACTAACATGGGTTGGCTCTGGCACCGCCGACTAGCCCATGTTGGGATGAAGAATCTTCATAAGCTTCTAAAGGGAGAGCACATTTTAGGATTAACAAATGTTCATTTTGAGAAAGACAGGATTTGTAGCGCATGCCAAGCAGGGAAGCAGGTTGGTGTTCATCATCCACATAAGAACATCATGACGACTGACAGGCCACTGGAACTCCTACACATGGACCTATTCGGCCCGATAGCTTACATAAGCATCGGCGGGAGTAAGAACTGTCTAGTTATTGTGGATGATTATTCTCTCTTCACTTGGGTATTCTTTTTGCAGGAAAAATCTCATACCCAAGAAACCTTAAAGGGATTCTTGAGACGAGCTCAAAACGAGTTCGGCTTAAGGATCAAGAAAATTAGAAGCGACAACGGGACGGAGTTCAAGAACTCTCAAATTGAAGGCTTCCTTGAGGAGGAGGGTATCAAGCATGAGTTCTCTTCTCCCTACACACCACAACAAAATGGTGTAGTGGAGAGGAAGAATAGAACTCTATTGGACATGGCAAGGACCATGCTTGATGAGTACAAGACTTCGGATCAGTTTTGGGCCGAGGCGGTCAACACCGCCTGCTACGCCGTCAACCGATTGTATCTACATCGAATCCTCAAGAAGACATCCTACGAACTCCTAACCGGTAAAAAGCCCAATATTTCATATTTTAGAGTCTTTGGTAGCAAATGCTTTATTCTTGTTAAAAGAGGTAGAAAATCTAAATTTGCTCCTAAGACTGTAGAAGGCTTTTTACTAGGATATGATTCAAACACAAGGGCATATATAGTCTTTAACAAGTCCTCTGGACAAGTTGAAGTTTCTTGTGACGTTGTGTTTGATGAGACTAACGGCTCTCAAGTAGAGCAAGTTGATCTTGATGAGATAGGTGATGAAGAGGCTCCGTGCATCGCGCTAAGGAACATGTCCATTGGAGATGTGTGTCCTAAGGAATCCAAAGAGCCACCACATGCACAAGATCAACCATCCTCCTCCACGCAAGCACCTCCACCAACTCAAAATGAGGATGAGGCTCAAGTTAATGAAGGAGAAGATCAAAGAGATGAGCCACCTCAAGATGACGGCAATGATCAAGGGGGAGATGCAAATGATCAAGACAAGGAGGATGAAGAACCAAGGCCACCACACCCAAGAGTCCACCAAGCAATCCAACGAGATCACCCTGTCGACACCATCCTCAGCGACATTCATAAGGGGGTAACCACTAGATCTCGTGTTGCACATTTTTGTGAGCATTACTCGTTTGTTGCCTCTATTGAGCCACACAGGGTAGAGGAAGCACTACAAGATTCGGATTGGGTGGTGGCGATGCAAGAGGAGCTCAACAACTTCACTAGGAATGAGGTATGGCATTTAGTTCCACGTCCTAATCAAAATGTTGTAGGAACCAAGTGGGTCTTCCGCAACAAGCAAGACGAGCATGGTGTGGTGACAAGGAACAAAGCCCGACTTGTGGCCAAGGGATATTCACAAGTCGAAGGTTTGGATTTCGGTGAAACCTATGCACCCATAGCTAGGCTTGCGTCAATTCGCATATTACTTGCCTATGCTACTTACCATGGCTTTAAGCTTTACCAAATGGACGTGAAAAGTGCCTTCCTCAATGGACCAATCAAGGAAGAGGTCTATGTTGAGCAACCTCCCGGCTTTGAAGATAGTGAGTATCCTAACCATGTCTATAAACTCTCTAAGGTGCGTTATGGGCTCAAGCAAGCCCCAAGAGCATGGTATGAATGACTAAGAGATTTCCTTATTGCTAATGGCTTCAAAGTCGGAAAGGCCGATCCTACTCTATTCACTAAAACTCTTGACAATGATTTGTTTGTATGCCAAATTTATGTTGATGATATTATATTTGGGTCTACTAACGAATCGACATGTGAAGAATTTAGTAGGATCATGACACAGAAATTCGAGATGTCAATGATGGGGGAGTTGAAGTATTTCTTAGGATTTCAAGTGAAGCAACTCCAAGAGGGGGCCTTCATTAGCCAAACGAAGTATACTCAAGACATTCTAAGCAAGTTTGGATGAAGGATGCCAAGCCCATCAAGACACCCATGGGAACCAATGGGCATCTCGACCTCGACACGGAAGGTAAACCCGTAGATCAAAAGGTATATCGGTCGATGATAGGTTCATTACTCTATTTATGTGCATCTCGACCGGACATTATGCTTTCCGTATGCATGTGTGCAAGATTCCAAGCCGACCCTAAGGAAGCTCACCTTACAGCCGTAAAACGAATCTTGAGATATTTGGCTTATACTACTAAGTTTGGGCTTTGGTATCCTAGGGGATCCACTTTTGATTTAATTGGTTATTCGGATGCCGATTGGGCGGGGTGTAAAATCAATAGAAAGAGCACATCGGGGACTTGCCAGTTCTTGGGAAGGTCCTTGGTGTCTTGGGCTTCAAAGAAGCAAAATTCCGTAGCTCTTTCTACCGCCAAAGCCGAGTATATTGCCGCAGGACATTGTTGCGCGCAATTGCTTTGGATGAGGCAAACCCTTAGGGACTATGGTTACAAATTAACCAAAGTTCCTCTTCTATGTGATAATGAGAGTGCAATCCGCATGGCAGATAATCCCGTTGAGCATAGCCGCACTAAACACAAAGCCATTTGGTATCATTTCTTAAGGGATCACCAACAAAAGGGGGATATCGAGATTGCATATATTAACACTAAAGATCAATTAGCCGATATCTTCACCAAGCCACTAGATGAACAAACGTTTAACAAACTTAGGCATGAGCTAAATATTCTTGATTCTAGGAATTTCTTTTGATGTCTCGCACACATAGCTCATAAATATACCTTTGATCATGTCTCTTTTATATATGCTATGACTAATGTGTTTTCAAGTAAATTTCAAACCAAGTCATAGGTGTATTGAAAGGGAATTGGAGTCTTCGGCGAATACAAAGGCTTCCACTCCATAACTCTACTTCGCCGTCGCTCCAAGGAATTCTCTGTCTTTGGTATAATCTTCACTCATGTTTTATTTGCCAAAGGGGAGAAAGTAGTTAGCAAAAGGGCTTATATTTAACTCTACGTATCCGTTTTTGGCGATTCATGCCAAAGGGGGAGAAAGTATTAGCCCAAAGCAAAAAGACCGCACCACCACCTAATTTTAAAACTATGACTTTCAAATTGGTATCTCATTGTGTTCAAAAGAGGGAGAAAGTAGTGTTTTCAAAATTGATATCTTAAAACCCTCTTGAACACTAAGAGGAGGAATTTTGTTAAGGGGGAGTTTTGTTTAGTCAAAGGAAAAGCATTTGAAACAAGGGGAGAAAATTTTAAATCCTGAAAATGCTTCGCAAAATCTTATTCATTTACCTTTGACTATTTGCAAAAAGACTTTGAAAAGGATTTACAAAAAGAATTTGCAAAAACAAAACATGTGGTGGAAGCGTGGTCCAAAATGTTAAAAATAAAGAAACAATCCATGCATATCCTATGAGAATTTCTATTGGCTCAATTCTAAGTAACCTTTGCACTTACAATTATGCAAACTAGTTCAATTATGCACTTCTATGCTTGCTTTGGTTTGTGTTGGCATCAATCACCAAAAAGGGGAGATTGAAAGGGAATTAGGCTTACACCTATATTCCTAATTGATTTTGGTGGTTGAATTGCCCAACACAAATAATTGGACTAACTAGTTTGCTCTAGTTTATAAGTTATACAGGTGCCAAAGGTTCACAAAAAGGCAATAAAAAGACCAAGAAAAGGGTTCAACAAAAAGAGCAAGGGATAACCGAAGTGTGCCCTGGTCTGGCGCACCGGACTATCCAGTGTGCCACCGGACAGTGTCCGGTGCACCACCGGACAGTGTCCGGTGCACCAGGGGACTTCAAGCTGAACTCAACACCTTCGGGAATTCTCAGAGGCGCTCCGCTATAATTCACCGGACTGTCCGGTGCACCACCGGACAGTGTCCGGTGCTCTAAGGAAGAGCAACTCTGAACTCGCCAGCTTCGGGAATCCGCTCCGCTAAAATTCACCGGACTGTCCGGTGAGTCACCGGACTGTCCGGTGTGACAGCGGAGCAACGGCTACTTCAAGCGCAACGGTCGTCTGCAACGCATTAAATGTGCGCTAGCGCGCGCAGAGGAGCAGAGCACGCGCGGGTGGCACACCGGACAGCCTACAGGGCGTGTCCGGTGCACCACCGGACAGCCAGGCGGGCCCACAAGATAGAGCTCCAACGGTCGAACCCTAACGGCCGGGTGACGTGGCTGGCGCACCGGACATTGTCCGGTGGCGCACCGGACTGTCCGGTGCGCCCGTCGACTGCAGCCTTCACCAAACGGCTAGTTTGATGGTTGGGGTTATAAATACCCCCAACCACCCCACATTCAAGTCATCCAAGTTTTCCACCTCCCAACTACTTACAAGAGCTAAGCATTCAATACAAGACACACCAAGTGATCAAATCCTCTCCCAATTCCACACAAGGCTTTAGTGATTAGTGAGAGAGATTTGTTGTATTCTTTTAAGCTCTTGCGCTTGGATTGCTTCCTTCTTTCATTCTTTCTTGAGATCAAACTCACTTGTAATTGAGGCAAGAGACACCAATCGTGTGGTGGTCCTTGCGGGAACTTCGTGTTCCAATTGATTGAGAAGAGAAGCTCACTCGGTCCGAGGGACCGTTTGAGAGAGGGAAAGGGTTGAAAGAGACCCGGTCTTCGTGACCACCTCAACGGGGAGTAGGTTTGCGAAAACCGAACCTCGGTAAAACAAATCCTTGTGTCTCACTCTTTATTCGCTTGCGATTTGTTTTCACGCCCTCTCTCGGACTCGTTTATATTTTTAACGCTAACCCGGCTTGTAGTTGTGATTAAGTTTGTAAATTTCAGATTCGCCCTATTCACCCCCCCCCCCCTCTAGGCGACTTTCAGCTTATTTGTAATGTCTAAGGATCAACTTGCAGACAGCCTTGCTTATAATAGTCTGAAGGTGAGAATGTTTAGCTTATAAACAGTTTATCTTTTGTATCTTCTCTTATTATCATGCGTTGACCCTTTTTATTATATTATTTTTTGTAGGGCATAATCCCAAGAAAGGCTTTGAGGGCACAAAAGAACGGATAAGATGAAAGCTGCCAAATGGCCCTTGGGAACCTTCGATCAGAAGTTATTACGCTAAGGAATGAAGCCCTCGAAAAAGATAAAATATTGTTTTCCTTAGTGGATAGGCTGAAGAGCAGCGAAGCAAAATTTAATGCACAATTCGAAGCTCATAAAGCCGAAGTCGAAGGCCTAAAGAAAAAGCTTGCCGAAATGAATGAAGATTTTGAAGTGGCGAAAGCAAAGCAAGAAATAAGCGAATGGACTAGTTCAAGATTACAAAAGAATGTGGATGAGCTTCATGAATTGAAAGAGAGATGTTATGAGAAATCCTTGGATTGCGCAAAGAAACTAAAAGATAGTTTTGCAAAGGTGGGTGCATACTCATCGGAGCAAAAATTTATTCGAGGCAATCCCAAAGGAGTCATTGAATGGATCGGCGAAGAAGCTGAAGCTTTTGACGAAATACTTAGCGACCGTGGGGATTTCTGCGCCTTCGCCGGTGCTCGAGGGGTTGCAGTAGTTTTGGAGAAAGTTGGCTGTGAACATGTTAAAGCTGCAGCCTAGGAAGAAGTTACCTTCTCCGTAGACGATACAAGGGAACCTTCAGCCGAAGCTACTCTGATGGGTGGGAAATTTTATTCTGATGTTTGGATGAAGGGCGGCCGCGAGATAGCGGACGAAGCAATAAAGAAAATGAAAAAGAATCCCATGATGCCCGAGTAGAAGCAAATGAAGCTGAAGAAGCTGTCGAACGTGCATTAATTATAGGTACTTCCATTTAATGCCCTTTTGCTTTATTATTTGTTTATGGCTTCGAACCCTGATTATCATATACTTCGCTATAGTCGGCCTTTCGCCACCTCCGGAGCCATTCAATCCTGAGGCTGACCCTGTTATAAACGAGGCTTTGGATGTGATGAAGGTCGCCAATACAATCGTAGACGAAGTTGTTGACAAGCTACTGAATGAAACTGCCGAGAGAATACTCAAAGAAGACTAGATTATTGTTAACTAGTAAATGTAATATTAATATATGGAACAAACATCAGACATTTGTATATATATATATATGAATGTATTTTCTTTGCGATGTATGAAATTTGTGTACATACCACTTTTGAGCCTTCGGCGAAAAAACACCTTCCCTTCTTTTCATGCTTCGCAAAGAATTAAAACTTCTATGCCACAGCTGTTGTTCAATATCGTTGTTGATGAAGATTTCCTTGGTGTGTAACTGTTGTGTAAATTTATGTCTGCCAAAGGTATACTTCGTGCTTCAACACATTGTTTCGTAATCGACATATCTTCAAAGGATCATTTTCCCTTTCCACAATTTTCTTGATGATGCAATATGATGTATGATGTAATGCTATGCAAAATGATGTTATGGTATGATGCAGCATGTTGTTTATGCCAATAACACACATCCAGACTCTGCACGCCCTTAGGAATGACTTTAGAGTCTCTTCACCCTTTACTTAGGTGGTATTTAGCTCTGCATCCCCTTAGGAACGACTTTGGAGCTAAGCTCTGCATCCCCGTAGGAACTACTTTGGAGCTTCTTCACCTCAGATTTAGGTGGTATTTTAGCTCTGCATCCCCTTAGGAACGACTTTGGAGCTTCTTCACCTTTTATTTAGGTGGTATTTTAGCTCTGCATTCCCTTAGGAACTTACTCTGCGCTCTCTTCGGAATGACTTTGTAGCTTTGGAACTTACTCTGCGCTCCCTTAGGAACGACTTCGTGGCTTCGGAATTTACTTTGCACTCCCATAGAAATGACTTCGACAATCGATGGTGTAACCAAAGTATTATTATTACATCAAATAAGATATTAATTCTTCCTAAATTGTCTTTCGTGCAAGAAAATATAAAGGCAGAAAAATTTAAGATACATTAGATCAGGATATTCTTTAGTTGCACCAATGTAGCCTCTTTAGTAAATGTGCTTTGATTCAGGCACAGTGCTATTGACTGTGCGAGCTTCGGACTCCTCCCGAAGGTCGCTTTGCTGCTGTCGGTACCCTGAATCAGGGGTATCCCTTACTACAGCATTAAAGATACGGTGCCCACGCAGCTATCTCTAGTCGCGCGGTAAACATCACCCAACCTTTCTGCATGGGCAGCTCCAGGGCCGCCGCGTGGCCGGAAAAGGTGGTATACTCCTGAAAGGGAAATGTGCCCTTGGGCCATTTCTAAGTATTTTGGTGATTAAGTGCACACACAGGTGCCAAAATGTGAAAATATGCCCATGGATGAACAAAGTGCAAATCACAAGTAAAGGTATGTTTCTAAGCCTTAGTACATTGGTTTTGTGTACTAATATCTTGTCCAAGTGTTAGAAACAGGAAGAAGAAGAAAAGAAAGGAAGTGGAGAGTGGCTGTGTAAAGCCAAAGGCTGCTTCGGGCTGGGGCACCGGACTGTCCGGTGTGCACCGGACAGTGTCCGGTGCGCCAGACCAGCGCAGCGCAAACCAGCCGCTCTCGGGTTTTTCTCCGGCGACTTCGGCTAAAATTCACCGGACTGTCCGGTGTACACCGGACTGTCCGGTGAGCCAACGGTCGGCCGGGCCAACGGTCGGCCGCGCGATCTGCGCGCGACACGTGGCCGAGCCAACGGTCGGGAAGGGGCACCGGACTGTCCGGTGCGCCAACTGTGCGCAGATCTGCATCAGATATCAACGGTCGGATGTGCTGTTTAAGGAAACAAATCGGGCACCGGACAGTGTCCGGTGTGCACCGGACTGTCCGGTGCGCCACGAGACAGAAGGCAAAGATGGCCTTCCAGATTTGTTCCCAACGGCTCCTAGCTGCCTTGGGGCTATAAAAGGGACCCCTTGGCGCATGGAGGAGCACACCAAGCATTCCTTGAGCACTCTTGATCACTCACACATCAATCTTGCGCACTTGTTCGACATTCTAGTGATTTGAGCTCCGTTCTAGTGTGCTAGTCTCTTGAGCTCAAGTCTGGGTCTTGTGTGTGCGTATTCGCTGTGATCTTTGTGTCGTGTGTGAGTTGCTAATCCCTTCCTTGCTCCGTGATTCTCTGTGAACATCTTTTGTAAGGGCGAGAGGCTCCAAGTTGTGGAGATTCCTCGCAAACGGGATTGAGAAAAGAAAAGCAAGAACACCGTGGTATTCAAGTTGATCATTGGATCACTTGAGAGGAGTTGAGTGAAACTCTCGTCCGTTGGGACGCCACAACGTGGAGTAGGCAAGTCTTGTACTTGGCCGAACCACGGGATAACCACTGTGTCATCTCTGTGATTGGATTCTTGTGGTTATTGTGTTTTGACTCCTCTCTAGCCACTTGGCCATAATTGTGCTAACACTTAACAAGTTTTTGTGGCTTAAAGTTTTGAAGTTTTACAGGATCACCTATTCACCCCCCCCCCCCTCTAGGTGCTCTCAATTGGTATCAGAGTCGTTCTCTTCAAGAAAGGGACTAGCCGCCCGAAGAGATGGATCCTAAGGGGAAGGGAATCGTGATCAACGATAAGGAGAAGGAGTCCTTCGTCAACGAGCCCAAAGATGACAAGCCTACCGACTCCGGCTCGGGTCATAGACGAAAGGAAGGGAAGAAGAAGAAGACGAGGCGCATCAAGGAGATCGTCTACTACGACGACAGTGATGAGTCTACTTCTTCCCAAAAGGACGACGACCACAACAACTACGAACAAAGGAAACCGGTTAATTCTAACTTTTCCTTTGACTACTCTCGTATTCCGCAAAGTTCAAATTCACATTTGCTTTCCATTCCACTCGGCAAGCCCCCACACTTTGATGGAGAGGACTACGGATTTTGGAGCCACAAAATGCGTAGTCACCTATTCTCTCTCCATCCTAGTATATGGGAGATTGTAGATAGTGGAATGCACTTTAATAGTTCGGATAGTCCTATATTCATTAATGAGCAAATCCATAAGAATGCACAAGCTACTACTGTTCTTCTAGCTTCATTGTGCAGGGATGAATATAACAAAGTGAGTGGCTTGGATAACGCCAAGCAAATCTGGGATACCCTCAAGATCTCTCATGAGGGAAATGACGCTACCTTGCTCACCAAAATGGAGTTGGTGGAGGGCGAGCTTGGACGGTTCGCGATGATAAGGGGCGAGGAGCCAACTCAAACATACAACCGGCTCAAGACCCTTATCAACAAAATAAGGAGCTACGGAAGCACTCGATGGACGGACCACGACGTCGTCTGACTAATGCTAAGGTCCTTTACCGTTCTTGATCCTCATTTGGTGAATAATATTCGTGAGAATCCCAGGTACACCAAAATGTCGCCCGAAGAAGTCTTAGGAAAATTCGTCAGCGGGCGAATGATGATCAAGGAAGCAAGGTACGTGGACGACGCCTTGAATGGACCGATCAACGAACCACAACCTTTTGCTCTCAAAGCTACAAGAAGCAAGGAGGTGCTACCTAGCAAGGTGGCACAAATTGAGGCGGTCGGACTTAATGATGAAGAGATGGCTCTCATCATCAAACGCTTCAAGACGGTGCTAAAAGGTCACAAGGGGCAGCCAAGCAAGACCAAGACGAAGGGGAAGCGCTCATGCTTCAAGTGCGGTAAGATTGGTCATTTTATCGCTAACTGCCCCGATAATGATAGTGACCAGGAAAAGGGAAACAAGAGGGAAAAGAAGAAGCATTACAAGAAGGCAAAGGGCGAGGCGTATCTAGGCAAGGAGTGGGACTCGGATTGCTCCTCTTCCGACTCCGACAATGAAGGACTCGCCGCCACCGCCTTCAACAAATCAACCCTCTTCCCCAATGAGCGTCACACATGCCTTATGGCGAGGGAGAAGAAGGTATGTACTCGCAACTCTACCTATGCTTCTTCAAGTGAGGACGAATCTAGTGATGAGGATGAAGTAGATTATTCATGTTTGTTCAAGGGCTTAGATAGATCTAAGATAGACAAAATTAATGAATTAATTGATGCCTTGAATGAAAAGAATATACTTTTAGAAAAGCAAGAGGATTTGTTGTATGAAGAGCATGATAAATTTGTCGAGGCACAAAAATCCTATGCTTTAGAAGTTAAAAGAAATGAAATGCTTTCTTTTGAACTATCTACTTGTCATGAAACCATTTCTACTTTGAAAGGTGTCAACAATGATTTAAATGCTAAATTAGAAGTAGCAAATAAATCCAATTCTTGTGTAGAACATGTTGAAATTTGTACTAGGTGTAAAGATTTTGACGTTGATGCTTGTAGTGAACACCTAGTTTCAATTTCCAAGCTTAATGATGAACTGGCTAGTCTTAATGCTCAACTTAAGACTAGCAAGAATGATTTCGATAAGCTAAAATTTGCAAGGGATGCCTACACAATTGGTAGACACCCCTCAATTAAGGATGGACTTGGCTTCAAGAGGGAAGCCAAGAACTTAACAAGCCATAAGGCTCCCATTCCCGCCAAGGAGAAAGGGAAGGCCCCTATGGCTACTAGTGCTAAAAGGAACCATGCCTTTTTGTATCATGATAAAAGACAAACTAGAAATAGAAGTTATGATGCTTTTGATTCATATGGTTATGATTCTCATGCCATGTTTGCTCCTAGTTCTTCTTATGTGTATGATAGAAATGTTACTAGGAGAAATGTTGTTCCTAAAAGAAATGTTGCAAATGTTCATAGAAAAGTAGTGAATGAACCCTCTACAATTTATTGTGCTTTGAATGCTTCATTTGCAATTTGTAGAAAGGATAGAAAAGTAATTGCTAGGAAGTTAGGGGCAAAATGCAAAGGTGATAAAACTTGCATTTGGGTCCCTAAGGATATTTGCACTAACCTTGCAGGACCCAACATGAGTTGGGTACCTAAGACCCAAGCCTAAATTTGCCTTGCAGGTTTATGCATCCGGGGGTTCAAGCTGGATTATTGATAGCGGATGCACAAACCATATGACGGGGGAGAAGAAAATGTTCACCTCCTACGTCAAGAATAAGGATTCCCAAGATTCAATCATATTCGGTGATGGGAATCAAGGCAAGGTAAAAGGGTTAGGTAAAATTGCAATTTCTAATGAGCACTCTATCTCTAATGTGTTTTTAGTAGAGTCACTAGGATATAATTTACTATCTGTTAGTCAATTGTGCAATATGGGATATAACTGTCTGTTTACAAATGTAGATGTGTCTGTCTTTAGAAGAAGTGATGGTTCACTAGCTTTTAAGGGTGTATTAGACGGCAAACTTTATTTAGTTGATTTTGCAAAAGAAGAGGCCGGTCTAGATGCATGCTTAATGGCTAAGACTTGCATGGGCTGGCTGTGGCATCGCCGCTTAGCACATGTGGGGATGAAGAACCTCCACAAGCTTCTAAAGGGAGAACATGTGATAGGTCTAACCAATGTTCATTTCGAAAAAGATAGACCTTGTGCAGCTTGTCAAGCAGGGAAACAGGTGGGAGGAGCGCATCACAGCAAGAATGTGATGACCACTTCAAGACCCCTGGAGCTGCTGCATATGGACCTCTTCGGACCCGTCGCCTATCTAAGCATAGGGGGAAGTAAGTATGGTCTAGTTATTGTTGATGACTTTTCCCGCTTCACTTGGGTGTTCTTTTTGCAGGATAAGTCTGAAACCCAAGGGACCCTCAAGCGCTTCCTCAGGAGGGCTCAAAATGAGTTTGAGCTCAAAGTGAAAAAGATAAGGAGCGACAACGGGTCCGAGTTCAAGAACCTTCAAGTGGAGGAGTTCCTTGAAGAAGAAGGGATCAAGCACGAGTTCTCCGCTCCCTACACACCACAGCAAAATGGTGTGGTAGAGAGGAAGAACAGGACGCTCATCGACATGGCGAGGACGATGCTAGGAGAGTTCAAGACCCCCGAGTGCTTTTGGACGGAAGCCGTGAACACGGCTTGCCACGCCATCAACAGGGTCTACCTTCATCGCCTCCTCAAGAAGACTTCGTATGAGCTTCTAACCGGTAACAAACCCAATGTATCTTACTTTCGTGTATTTGGGAGCAAGTGCTACATTCTAGTGAAGAAGGGTAGAAATTCTAAGTTTGCTCCCAAAGCTGTAGAAGGGTTTTTGTTAGGTTATGACTCAAATACAAAGGCGTATAGAGTCTTCAACAAATCATCGGGTTTGGTTGAAGTCTCTAGCCATGTTGTATTTGATGAGACTAATGGCTCTCCAAGAGAGCAAGTTGTTGATTGTGATGATGTAGATGAAGAAGATGTTCCGACGGCCGCTATACGGACCATGGCGATTGGAGAAGTACGGCCACAGGAACAAGATGAACGAAATCAACCTTCTTCCTCAACTATGGTGCATCCCCCAACCGAAGATGACGAACAGGTACCTCAAGTGGAGGCGCTTGATCAAGGGGGAGCACAAGATGATCAAATGATGGAAGAAGAAGCGCAACCGGCACCTCCAACCCAAGTTCGAGCGATGATTCAAAGGGATCATCCCGTCGATCAAATTCTGGGTGACATTAGCAAGGGAGTAACTACTCGATCTCGATTAGTTAATTTCTGTGAGCATTACTCCTTTGTCTCTTCTATTGAGCCTTTCAGGGTAGAGGAGGCCTTGCTAGATCCGGATTGGGTATTGGCCATGCAGGAGGAGCTCAACAACTTCAAGCGTAATGAAGTTTGGACACTGGTGCCTCGTCCGAAGCAAAATGTTGTGGGAACCAAGTGGGTGTTCCGCAACAAACAGGACGAGCACGGGGTGGTGACGAGGAACAAGGCTCGACTTGTGGCAAAAGGTTATGCCCAAGTCGCAGGTTTGGACTTTGAGGAGACTTTCGCTCCTGTGGCTAGGCTAGAGTCCATTCGTATCTTGCTAGCATATGCCGCTCACCATTCTTTCAGGTTGTACCAAATGGATGTGAAGAGCGCCTTTCTCAACGGGCCAATCAAGGAGGAAGTGTACGTGGAGCAACCCCCTGGCTTCGAGGATGAACGGTACCCCGACCATGTGTGTAAGCTCTCTAAGGTGCTCTATGGACTTAAGCAAGCCCCAAGAGCATGGTATGAATGCCTTAGAGACTTTTTACTTGCTAATGCTTTCAAGGTTGGGAAGGCCGATCCAACTCTTTTTACAAAGACATGTGATGGTGATTTGTTTGTGTGCCAAATTTATGTCGATGACATAATATTTGGTTCTACTAACCAAAAGTCTTGTGAAGAGTTTAGCAGGGTGATGACGCAGAAATTCGAGATGTCGATGATGGGCGAGTTGAACTACTTCCTTGGGTTCCAAGTGAAGCAACTCAAGGACGGCACCTTCATCTCCCAAACGAAGTACACACAAGATCTGCTAAAGCGGTTTGGGATGAAGGACGCCAAGCCCGCAAAGACTCCGATGGGGACCGACGGACACACCGACCTCAACAAAGGAGGTAAGTCCGTTGATCAAAAAGCATACCGGTCAATGATAGGTTCTTTGCTTTACTTATGTGCTAGTAGACCGGATATTATGCTTAGCGTATGCATGTGTGCTAGATTTCAATCCGATCCTAAGGAGTGTCACTTAGTGGCGGTGAAGCGAATTCTTAGATATTTGGTTGCTACGCCTTGCTTCGGGCTCTGGTATCCAAAGGGGTCTACCTTTGACTTAGTTGGATACTCAGACTCCGACTATGCTGGATGTAAGGTCGATAGGAAGAGTACATCGGGGACGTGCCAATTCTTAGGAAGGTCCCTGGTGTCATGGAACTCTAAGAAACAAACATCCGTTGCCCTATCCACCGCTGAGGCCGAGTACGTTGCCGCAGGTCAGTGTTGCGCGCAACTACTTTGGATGAGGCAAACCCTCCGGGACTTTGGCTACAATCTGAGCAAAGTCCCACTCCTATGTGACAATGAGAGTGCTATCCGCATGGCGGAGAATCCTGTTGAGCACAGCCGCACAAAGCACATAGACATCCGGCATCACTTTTTGAGAGACCACCAGCAAAAGGGAGATATCGAAGTGTTTCATGTTAACACCGAGAACCAGCTAGCCGATATCTTCACTAAGCCTCTAGATGAGAAGACCTTTTGCAAGTTGCGTAGTGAGCTAAATGTCATAGATTCGCGGAACCTGGATTGAATTGTAGCATACATGTACTTATGCTTTTGATCATGTTCCTTTTTGCATTTTATTGCTTATTATGGTGCTCAAGTTGTACAAACACTCCCTGGACCTCACAAGTCCGTTGCAAAGTGATGCACATGTTTAGAGGGAGATGTGTTACAACTTGACCCTTTGAGACTAACCATATGCTTGAGTTTGATAATTTAGTCTCGAAGGAGGATTGAAAGGGAAAAGGTGGACTTGGACCATGAAAGACTTCCACTGCACTCCGATGAGAGGGTAACTAATTCCAAGTTCATCTCATGAAATCTTATTGCCACTTGCTCTTAATTGAAGACTTTGGTGAGGCAATGGGGTTAAAAGGCCAAGATTGATCCCGTTTTGGTGCTTGATGCCAAAGGGGGAGAAAATAAAGGCCAAAGTGATAAATGGATCAGCTACCACTTGAGAGATTTTGAAAATAGTAGAATAGAGTTTTTGTGAGTTTTTGTTTTGTCAAAAGCTTTTATTGTCTCTTATTGTCTCTATTGTCAAAAGTTGACTTCTTGTGGGGAGAAGTGGTGATTATGGGAAATAGGGGGAGTTTTTGAAATCCTTGATCAATCTCTTTTAGAATGACTCTCTTTATGCCTCAACATGTGTGTTTGACATAGAAATAGAGATTTGAGTTTGATTTGCAAAAACAAACCAAGTGGTGGCAAAGAATGATCCATATATGCCAAAATTGAATAAAACTCAAAGTTAAGTTTTTATTTGAAGTGATTTTGCACTTGTTCTAGTTGCTTTATGTTGTGTTGGCATAAATCACCAAAAAGGGGGAGATTGAAAGGGAAATGTGCCCTTGGGCCATTTCTAAGTATTTTGGTGATTAAGTGCACACACAGGTGCCAAAATGTGAAAATATGCCCATGGATGAACAAAGTGCAAATCACAAGTAAAGGTATGTTTCTAAGCCTTAGTACATTGGTTTTGTGTACTAATATCTTGTCCAAGTGTTAGAAACAGGAAGAAGAAGAAAAGAAAGGAAGTGGAGAGTGGCTGTGTAAAGCCAAAGGCTGCTTCGGGCTGGGGCACCGGACTGTCCGGTGTGCACCGGACAGTGTCCGGTGCGCCAGACCAGCGCAGCACAAACCAGCCGCTCTCGGGTTTTTCTCCGGCGACTTCGGCTAAAATTCACCGGACTGTCCGGTGTACACCGGACTGTCCGGTGAGCCAACGGTCGGCCGGGCCAACGGTCGGCCGCGCGATCTGCGCGCGACACGTGGCCAAGCCAACGGTCGGGAAGGGGCACCGGACTGTCCGGTGTGCACCGGACATGTCCGGTGCGCCAACTGTGCGCAGATCTGCATCAGATATCAACGGTCGGATGTGTTGTTTAAGGAAACAAATCGGGCACCGGACAGTGTCCGGTGTGCACCGGACTGTCCGGTGCGCCACGAGACAGAAGGCAAAGATGGCCTTCCAGATTTGTTCCCAACGGCTCCTAGCTGCCTTGGGGCTATAAAAGGGACCCCTTGGCGCATGGAGGAGCACACCAAGCATTCCTTGAGCACTCTTGATCACTCACACATCAATCTTGCGCACTTGTTCGACATTCTAGTGATTTGAGCTCCGTTCTAGTATGCTAGTCTCTTGAGCTCAAGTCTGGGTCTTGTGTGTGCGTATTCGCTGTGATCTTTGTGTCGTGTGTGAGTTGCTAATCCCTTCCTTGCTCCGTGATTCTCTGTGAACATCTTTTGTAAGGGCGAGAGGCTCCAAGTTGTGGAGATTCCTCGCAAACGGGATTGAGAAAAGAAAAGCAAGAACACCGTGGTATTCAAGTTGATCATTGGATCACTTGAGAGGAGTTGAGTGAAACTCTCGTCCGTTGGGACGCCACAACGTGGAGTAGGCAAGTCTTGTACTTGGCCGAACCACGGGATAACCACTGTGTCATCTCTGTGATTGGATTCTTGTGGTTATTGTGTTTTGACTCCTCTCTAGCCACTTGGCCATAATTGTGCTAACACTTAACAAGTTTTTGTGGCTTAAAGTTTTGAAGTTTTACAGGATCACCTATTCACCCCCCCCCCCCTCTAGGTGCTCTCAACTCCAGGATACCATCAGTAGGTCCAGACCTCCTCGAGAAAGCGCCGGACCCCTGTACTCACGACTCAGGTCTCCGAGTATGGTCTAGGGCTCCCATGCAAGCAAGCCGGACCCCTTGGGTGAGGTCCGGACCCCTCTGAGCAGGGTCCGGACCACCCACAGCGAGGTCCCGGGACAGGGGATACCCTGGCCTAAGCAAGGGTCCGGTACTGACATTTGTCCAGGCTTTATCCTATGCGCTTGCGCTCCCCGCTCAGGCGGAGACCCGATGCTGCCACGTGGCTTGTTGCCCGTGATGTAAGCCAGCGGGCGGAGCCTGACGTAAGGCCTCTGGGCCGCACGGTCTCTGCATTTATTGCGGAGAGGACATGCCGCCTGTCCGCCCTGCTGACAGGCGATGTGCCGCCTCAGCATTTATTGTGACCTGTCCACTCAGCTGGCAGGCGGCGTCCAGGCCATCCTGCAAGCGGCGTGCCTGTCCAGTCAATTGCTAAACAGTACGCCCGTGCTGCAAGGCGTATTGTGTCCATCATCACTTATGCGTTGCCAGGGAAGCTTCCCCTGCACGCCAATACCACGCAGATCGCGGATGTCAGGGTGCAAGAAGATTGCTCCAGCAACTCCAAGAATTACATCCATTATATTCCTGGGCCCACATGTCGAGGCTCAGCACCCTTGTACGCGCCCCCCTTGAGCTATAAAAGGGGAAGCATGCAACGTTACAAAGGGACAGACACACTTTGTGGCGAAACCGCCCGAATTATTCCAACTTAAGTGCCTAAGTCTCGCCTTAGAGGCTAGACCACACTTAAATAGGAATGACTCGTCAGTCCCTCGGATCTAGTCCGATAAAGCCACTTATCCAGGATCGAATACCACTAGCTCACTCGAAGGTGAGGCACAGAGAAATACAATAAAACATAATACCACAAATTTAATAAGTATCATTAGTGATTACATTATCGGAGTTTTAGAAATAATAACCATAAATTTTAATGCAGCGGAAATAACTAACGGAGAAGAACCGAGTAACATGGCGAAGCCTGGCCACGGTACTCCTCCTGGTCCTCTCCTGCGGAAGCAGTAACCCACTCGACCATCTATCCCGGTGGCAGGGATGGAGGCCAAGTCACACCATCAACCAATCATCCTAAGGAGTACATGCAAAAATTATGCCACAAGCAAGGCTGAGTATACTAATACTCAGCTAGACTTACCCGGTGTGAGGAGTCTACTCCTCTACCTCTAGACATGCAGCTGTTTGGCTGAGGGGTTTGGTTTGCCAAAAGCACTAGCTGAGTCTAAAATCAAGTTTTAGTATGATCCTTTTTAAACTAGATGAGTACCTAGCTATTCATACATGGTATCAAACATTTTATCAACCAACATCTTTTGCCAGTCACCTCATTTCCACTTATTACTCAATGCAGTACAATGGATCAAGCAGTCTCATTAGCTGCGAGAAGCAGACGATTCGAATCGAGTTTTTATCCTTGCAAGGTAAACCTAAACACACGACGTGGCGAGGCACTCCGTCCCCACACACATCAACCATCCCCATCGATTCCCTGGCAACAGAACAGGGCTCACCGCCTTGGCGTACAATGCCTCACTGACCCTGACTGTCGTCGTGCAGTGACCGCACTTGTACCCACCATAACCGGAATGGGAGACCACGTCTCAGGTCGCGTGAGGGGTACAGTCTGCGGGCAGGTTCACTCAGGTACTAGGCTTACCGATTTACCATATTTCTCGGCATGTGTTTAGTACGTTCAAACGCTTGACACAGGTATCTGCACGTTAATCCTTATTCCAATTTCCGTCTCGTAGACCACGTGTCCCCATGGACCCGTGTCCACAGACCATCATCATTCTGTTATCAAAATGGATACAATCAATTCCTGACCTCGCGCGAGTGCTAGAAAAATCACTCGACTTCTACCGAGATCCCTAATTATCAAAGAAGCTACTCGACCTAGCATACTAGTATCCATCTCAAAAGGAATCCTGAGTTCATGCAACTAAGGTTTCAGTCAACTCCTACACTTAAGTGCACGGTACAAGCCTACAAACATTAAGTGTAGTAAAATAACATATATAAACGGTTATGCATAAAACCGGGGCTTGCCTTTAGTTTAACACTTAGATAGTGTTTGCTGGGGGAGGTACTCGCTTGGCGAGCATCCACTGGATAAGTATATCATCTCTTCAGATCGTCCACCAACTGCATCTTGTGGTTGGCACCACGTCACTTGCTCGATCATCATCTCTCGGTCCTAAATGAGATGCAAGATGCATATGTATGAATATGATGAAATGTAAGACATCATAAACAACCATACGCTAGCATTAGTTATCTACACGTTATCGGCTTTCAATACTAACATCCTTAAAAAAGACAACAACATTTTATTTATTTACGCAACACAACTATGACATTACAGGTACGCGTATTTTATTTGTTTGGATACGGCTTTTCATTAGTTCTCCTATTGATCGTACAAAAACATCCCAAACACAAGTTTAACAGAGGACACAGCAAGCAAGCACATGAATCATGGAACACATGTTAACTTAAGTTTAGACATTACAAGTCTAAGTCCATTAAGTGCTAACTAAGCATTTTAAGCCAAAAGGGTGAACTAACAATCAAATAAGCACTAGCAGAATTTTTTTGGACAGCAATACAGCAGTCACTTGTTTTAATCATAACTCTTTAATTATTAGTCCAAAAATATCAAACTAAGACTTTCTGGAAAGCTTAAAAAGTGTTCTACAACTTTGGTATTGTCATCACAACATGATTAAACAATTAGCAAGGTCGAACAGTGCTAACACAACAGTTCTATCCGGATTTGGATAGATTCAGACTTGCAACTTCAAAAATTCACAACTACAGATTCAGACATCCAAATAAGGTGATCCTAGACTTTCTGGAAAGGTAATAAAGTTGTCTACCTATTATTTATAAACATCTCAAGATGATTCAATATTTAACTAAGGATAAACATCACTATAAGACTTTGCTATCCAGAACTGGACAGATTCAGTCTTCATATTTGAAACATTCATAACTTAAGCTTCAGACCACCAAAAAGAGTGATCCAAGACTTTTTGGAAAGCTTAGCAAAAGTACTACACAAATTTTGTAATCACCAAGAAGTGATTCCAGGTTTAACTAAATCAAACATTACAGTTTTCGAAATCTGTTCTGACGGTGGACAGAACACAACAACCAGTCTGTAAAATTCATAACTCTTAAACCGTCAGGCCTATAGTTATGAAATTTTAACACAAGCAAGATAAGAAAAGCCTCTACAACTTTCTTATAATTGACAAGGACTGATTCTAAAGTTAACTTAAGCAAACAATGCAGTTTCTGAAATCTGTACAGAATTTGGACAGATTCAGTTACTGAATTTGTAAAAAGCACAACTCCTAAACGGTCAGACCTATGGCTGTCAAATTTTAATACCAGCAAGATAATAAAGTTATCTACAACTCTTCTATATGACTTTTCTACAGAAAACATGATTTGACTCATCCAACAAACAACACAACTAAAATAGTGCATGCAGTCCAAAACAGAAATTAATAAATTTCGGCTCCTATACAATTCAAGAATTGACATGTTCTAGCGACTTAAATCATTCTAACACTTTGACAATTGTTAGAGTTAAAATAACTAAGTGAGAACTAACATGTAGACTTACTAATTTTTATACAAGTTATTTTGCGCACTAAAAGTACCATACTCAATTAACAATGCATTATCTATAACAATCAATATCGAAGCGCTTTTCACCAATAGTTTGCATTTTAATTTAGACATCACCTGAGCACTACTACTTTTCATCCACGATCATAAACATACGCATTTAGACTACAACATCCCGAACGGGTGCGAGAACACTAGTTTCTAGTTTAACCCCATGATTATTCCCTTAATCAATTTAACTACTTAATCGGCATTGACCGACTTTACCTTCATCTCGACGGTCCGAGCACCACAATTCGAGAACGTCTACCTAGACATCTAGCATCACATGCAGAGCCTACTACTTCATGTTGCAAATCATACAGATCCACAAGGTGACAATAATAACACACAAGCAATCAACCTTTCTCTACGACCTTCAGTTAGGTCACCAACCGACGACATGATGACTACGAAGGCATGTCACCATTTCATCACACTCATTCATCGCCTATATGCGCACTAATTCTTTTCTTGCGACACATGCACTCACAATCAATCCACACTACACAAAATACACTTATTTGTGAATCACAATTTAAGGAACGCCTAACGCGTATAGACTCGACTTATAATTATAGAGGAAGTGATGACTACTTACGGCATGTCATCACCTCTCTACATAAGCCCAAACAATTTCTACTAACGACTAAGAGTTCTAAGTATTAAACACACTGTTACTTCTCATGCGCAAATAAATCTCAACTTAACACTAGTGACACCAATGGATTTTTACTAAATTCATCCTGTGCATAACCTTGTCTCGCATACAACCATATGGTGGCGTGCACTCGAGCCACTTCAATCAATGTGGTGCGACCACTAATATATGAACTCCGATACTCATGTTTTAATAATTCATCCTCTACACAACTAGCATTTTCTAAACTACTCGTCACATCAATAAATATACTCCCTATATAATCATGAATCCCATCATATTACATAAAACAATTATACTTTTCACACACATATAACCACATGCACATCATCGACCAAAACATAATTCGACAACTACAAATCGCGCACATCAATTAACCTCTTGTTCTCCAATCGCAAACGTGATCCTACCAATGCGCATAATCAAAACATTTTACACGCATCCATTCAAAATAATTAATCGAGTCGATCAAGAGCGATATGCATCGGCTCACCATAAACAAACCCAAACGGTGTTTGTGAGGACGATGGCGATTCCGATTTGTGCATAGCTCCGCACATCGACGAGCGTCGAGCGGCTTGCCTTCTTCTCCACGCAAAACACGGGGTTCTCTCCTCCACAAAAATAAAACAAAGCAGCACACATACATAATTAATCATAGGAAAATAATGTCGATGCGGAATCGAATACGGAGCGTCGCGATCTCACCGGGGTGAACGACGACGACGATGGGGCTGCACAAAAAACAGCAAACAACCGGCGAGTGTCGACGGCGTGCTGTTCACTGCACTTTAAAAAAAACAGCGAGCCCGCAGAGCACAGAGACGCCGGGGCTGCTGCAGTAAATCGACGACGTGTGGCTTGCTTCGCATTTCGTCGAGCACACAGCGAGCGCCAACGGCGCACTGCGCAGCAGCAGAGAGGAGGCATCGGCAGAGGGCTCGCGGCCGGGAGAGGAGCACAGGGGCGCCCTGCGCTGCGGAGATGAAGGGCGCAGCTTCCGGCAACCCAACGACATGGAGAACAAGGAGGGCGTGGCTGGAGGAAAGGGGCGAGCTGCTTGTGGCCATGGGGGGAGAAGAAAGGGCGCCGTCGAGGGAGCTTCAACAGTGGAGCGCTCGGCTGCTGGGCTGCTCACCGTGGACAGGAGAGGAAGGCAGATGCAGTGGAGAAAGGGCGCTCAAAACTGCTGGCCGGAGCTAGGGCTCGGCCATGGGAAAGAAGGGGGAAGGAGGAAGGGGAGCCGGCTGGTGGAGATGTGGAGCTCGCCATTTGGAGTAGTGGCAGGGGGCGTCCATGGCTGCTGGCCAAGCAGAGGCGTCGGCGTGCTCCCAAGGAGCTTCTGCTCCTGCACGCACGAAGCAGAGAAGGAGGAAGATGGGGCGCTGGTGGTCTGATGCTGAAGGAAGAAGAAGAGGGGCAGGGGGCACCGCGCCATTGCTGGCCGAGGGGAGGAAGGGCGCTGCTGCTGGGCGCCAGCCAGAGGTGGAAGAAGGGCTCGACAGCCATGGGAGGAAGAGAGTTCCTGCGCGCTGAACAGAGAAAGGAGCTGTGCGTGAGAGAAAGGAGAAGAGAGAGTGGCGGCTAGGGGGGTAGATGCAAATTTTCCAAATTGCAAGGGGAGGCACTTCTATTTATAGAGGAGTCCTAGGGTTAGGGTTCCAAATGGGCTAGGTTGGGCTGGCCCAAAACACGAATCGGGCTGCACTAAATTATTTTTCCGAATAAAAATGCTCCCGCGGAATTCGTTTCTACAGAGAACAGAGCGAATTAGAGTTTCGGCGAATGGACAATTGAGCGATTAATTCGACCGAGAGTTGGATTTGATTTCGCTCGGAAATAATTCCTCGCGCACTATTTTAGAAATAAATGTTTCTCTCAGATTTCTGATCGGCTTTGAATTTTAGTCGGAGAAAGCGAATCGTGACATTTTAAAAATTGCTGTCGGAGTGAGTTTTGAATTCGGTTTAGATACAAAGATACTAGGCTAAGTCGAGTAAGAATTAATTAGAGGGCGACATACTGAGTATTTCGTTTAAAAGTACGGACTCGGATAAAATAGTCGGACATAGATCGATGCTCGAGGAATCGGACTCGGGCTCAGATCAAATAACAGTCGTCGAGAGTTTGATTAAATGGCTTCAGATGAGATTTATAATTCAAGGATGATTTTCGAGTTTGCATTCGTTCCGAGAAATAAAAGTTTTAACATGCTCTAAAATTGGTTGTTTCTTGCGATCGATTAACTCTGAATTCGGTGAACTTCCAAGAGAAAGCCTGATAAACAGAGATAGGAACGATCGAGAAATAGAAATTTTTACTGAGCATCCGAAATTAGGATTAATCTCCCGACATAACGCGAAATAGACACCTGGGGTGTCACAGCCTTCCCCCCTTAAAAAGAATCTCGTCCCGAGATTCGAATGAGGATCTTCAAGGGTGGAGAAGCATGTAACTCCCAAGCTGAAGATAGATGTAAATTCCTAAGATGATATCTGAGAAGATACTGAAGACAGATTTGGATAGAATATCGCGACATATCGAGACAAAATGCAGCGAGCATTCTGAGAGGGTGTCCACAAAAGAGAGCACATCGGTATAGTCTCGTGATGGATCATGACTATTAACCGTGATACCAGCGCGTGCCGAGTAGCTAACTATGTGTGCACCATAGTAGGCTCTCGGTTTCGTCGCGGCACCATCGGTCGTTAGTCATAACACCATTACCAAACGTAACCAATGAGAATTCCACATAGCATAAATAGATGGAGCCCATGAGAGTATGGCTCAAAAAAAAGAATGTGACCAGAGTTGAAGCAAAGATTGTTGGCCAAAAGAGCATCACATGAGAATTTTCTTCAACTCAGAGAACTAGTTTATGATCCTCACGGGGATTATCAGCCAAAGATTGATACGATATTTAATATGAGGAGGAACCAACCATGAGATTGAGATTGATAAGCTTTTAGAGACATGAGAGATCCAAAGATAACATCAACCTCCATTAAACTAAATGGATACACTGTTTAAAGATAAAATTGATAAAACAACGTCATGATCCTCGGAGAAGGGGTCATGAGACTGACCAGAAATGAGATATTAGACTGATCCATATCAGATACTTGAGAATGGGTTATAGTAGATAACCAGATAATAGAGCAGAATCATTAAAGGATCCAGAGATTTAGATGATAAAGCCACAACATGATTCGCAAGGAAAAAGATTACCAGATTCAGGTGAAAAGAGAGGTCATCAAACAAGATCAGTTAGGATGATCAACAGAAATGCTAGGAAGTTTTTGGGGCAAGGATTTATGGAAAGAAACATGGCCTTGATAGGGTTTGTGCAACTAGACATCAAACAACCAATTTTTTTTGACACAACAAGTGCACAAGGAGACTTGGGTTGGTCTAGCGGTCAAGCTATGGGGTTCTACAAGTTGTGCAGGTGCAATTTCAAGTGTAAAACACACAAGGGCTAGAAACACCAAAACAAGCACGTGATTTGATTTTTTAAAGGGTTTCACTAGGGAACCACTAGATTATTTGGGGAAGGGGGTCTTTTCATGAGCAAAACAGGCCACATTTTTTTAAAAAAGGGTCGAACAATTACAATACCACCTATATAGCAAGACAAGAGAAACACATAGCACAACCTAACAAGACTTACCAATCTGACACGAGGTAAGGCATTTCTAACATAGCAGTACATCACATTATTCACAAGTTATTATTATTGGAATAAAGGTGAGAGAAGAATGTTGATGCACAAGAGACAATGATGTGACAATCATGATGCATGCTCATTCTAGTCGTCTTCTCAGACCTAACTAATTTAATTTTTTTCGGATGCTTGCTATAGCATCCTTCCTAATAGTAGTAGTAGCCTTTATGGCCTCTATAAATAGCCACCTAGTTACCCATCTATTTTCTAAGGCTTCATGTCCTAGGTCTATCCTTATCATCCTGACGATCTATCCAACAGTGGTTTCTAAGCAAGTTTTACTTTAGAAAAGTTGGTAATCATGACTTATTGACTTCTCTGTAATGGTATTCGCTCTGATACCAGCTGTGGCGGAACCGCCCGAATTATTCCAACTTAAGTGCCTAAGTCCCGCCTTAGAGGCTAGACCACACTTAAATAGGAATAACCCGTCAGTCCCTCGGATCTAGTCCGATAAAGCCACTTATCCAGGATCGAATACCACTAGCTCACTCGAAGGTGAGGCACAGAGAAATACAATAAAACATAATACCACAAATTTAATAAGTATCATTAGTGACTACATTATCGGAGTTTCAGAAATAATAACCATAAATTTTAATGCAGCGGAAATAACTAACGGAGAAGAACCGAGTAACATGGTGAAGCCTGGCCACGCTACTCCTCCTGGTCCTCTCCTGCGGAAGCAGTAACCCACTCGACCATCTATCCCGGTGGCAGGGATGGAGGCCAAGTCACACCATCAACCAATCATCCTAAGGAGTACCTGCAAAAATTATGCCACAAGCAAGGCTGAGTATACTAATACTCAGCTAGACTTACCCGGTGTGAGGAGTCTACTCCTCTACCTCTAGACATGCAGCTGTTTGGCTGAGGGGTTTGGTTTGCCAAAAGCACTAGCTGAGTCTAAAATCAAGTTTTAGCTTTTCAAGTTTTAGTATGATCCTTTTAAAACTAGATGAGTACCTAGCTATTCATACATGGTATCAAACATTTTATCAACCAACATCTTTTGCCAGTCACCTCATTTCCACTTATTACTCAATGTAGTACAATGGATCAAGCAGTCTCATTAGCTGCGAGAAGCAGACAATTCGAATCGAGTTTTTATCCTTGCAAGGTAAACCTAAACACACGACGTGGCGAGGCACTCCGTCCCCACACACATCAACCATCCCCATCGATTCCCTAGCAACAGATCAGGGCTCACCGCCTTGGCGTACAATGCCTCACTGACCCCGACTGCCGTCGTGCAGTGACCGCACTTGTACCCACCATAACCAGAATGGGAGACCACATCTCAGGTCGCGTGAGGGGTACAGTCTGCGGGCAGGTTCACTCAGGTACTAGGCTTACCGATTTACCATATTTCTCGGCATGTGTTTAGTACGTTCAAACGCTTGACACAGGTATCCGCACGTTAATCCTTATTCCAATTTCCGTCTCGTAGACCACGTGTCCCCATGGACCCGTGTCCACAGACCATCATCATTCTGTTATCAAAATGGATACAATCAATTCCTGACCTCGCGCGAGTGCTAGAAAAATCACTCGACTTCTACCGAGATCCCTAATTAGCAAAGAAGCTACTCGACCTAGCATACTAGTATCCATCTCAAAAGGAATCCTGAGTTCATGCAACTAAGGTTTCAGTCAACTCCTACACTTAAGTGCACGGTACAAGCCTACAAACATTAAGTGTAGTAAAATAGCATATATAAACGGTTATGCATAAAATCGGGGCTTGCCTTTAGTTTAACACTTAGATAGTGTTTGCTGGGGGAGGTACTCGCTTGGCGAGCATCCACTGGATAAGTATATCATCTCTTCAGATCGTCCACCAACTGCATCTTGTGGTTGGCACCACGTCACTTGCTCGATCATCATCTCTCAGTCCTAAATGAGATGCAAGATGCATATGTATGAATATGATGAAATGTATCACAAGACATTCAAATACAGGGTAGAGAACTAACAGTAAATTGTAAGACATCATAAACAAGCATACGCTAGCATTAGTTATCTACACGTTATCGGCTTTCAATACTAACATCCTTAAAAAAGACAACAACATTTTATTTATTTACGCAACACAACTATGACATTACAGGTACGTGCATTTTATTTGTTTGGATACGGCTTTTCATTAGTTCTCCTATTGATCGTACAAAAACATCCCAAACACAAGTTTAACAGAGGACACAGCAAGCAAGCACATGAATCATGGAACACATGTTAACTTAAGTTTAGACATTACAAGTCTAAGTCCGTTAAGTGCTAACTAAGCATTTTAAGCCAAAAGGGTGAACTAACAATCAAATAAGCACTAGCAGAATTTTTTTGGACAGCAATACAGCAGTCACTTGTTTTAATCATAACTCTTTAATTATTAGTCCAAAAATATCAAACTAAGACTTTCTGGAAAGCTTAAAAAGTGCTCTACAACTTTGGTATTATCATCACAACATGATTAAACACTTAGCAAGGTCGAACAGTGCTAACACAATAGTTCTATCTGGATTTGGACAGATTCAGACTTGCAACTTCAAAAATTCACAACTACCGATTCAAACATCCAAATAAGGTGATCCTAGACTTTCTGGAAAGGTAATAAAGTTGTCTACCTATTATTTATAAACATCTCAAGATGATTCAATATTTAACTAAGGATAAACATCACTATAAGACTTTGCTGTCCAGAACTGGACAGATTCAGTCTTCATATTTGAAACATTCATAACTTAAGCTTCAGACCACCAAAAAGAGTGATCCAAGACTTTTTGGAAAGCTTAGCAAAAGTACTACACAAATTTTGTAATCACCAAGAAGTGATTCCAGGTTTAACTAAATCAAACATTACAGTTTTCGAAATCTGTTCTGACGGTGGACAGAACACAACAACCAGTCTGTAAAATTCATAACTCTTAAACCGTCAGGCCTATAGTTATGAAATTTTAACACAAGCAAGATAAGAAAAGCCTCTACAACTTTCTTATAATTGACAAGGACTTATTCTAACATTAACTTAAGCAAACAATGCAGTTTCTGAAATCTGTACAGAATTTGGACAGATTCAGTTACTGAAATTGTAAAAAGCACAACTCCTAAACGGTCAGACCTATGGCTGTCAAATTTTAATACCAGCAAGATAATAAAGTTATCTACAACTCTTCTATATGACTTTTCTACAGAAAACATGATTTGACTCATCCAACAAACAGCACAACTAAAATAGTGCGTGCAGTCCAAAACAGAAATTAATAAATTTCAGCTCCTATACAATTCAAGAATTGACATGTTCTAGCGACTTAAATCATTCTAACATTTTGACAATTGTTAGAGTTAAAATAACTAAGTGAGAACTAACATGTAGACTTACTAATTTTTATACAAGTTATTTTGCGCACTAAAAGTACCATACTCAATTAACAATGCATTATCTATAACAATCAATATCGAAGCGCTTTTCACCAATAGTTTGCATTTTAATTTAGACATCACCTGAGCACTACTACTTTTCATCCACGATCATAAACATACGCATTTAGACTACAACATCCCGAACGGGTGCGAGAACACTAGTTTCTAGTTTAACCCCATGATTATTCCCTTAATCAATTTAACTACTTAATCGGCATCGACCGACTTAACCTTCATCTCGACGGTCCGAGCACCACAATTCGAGAATGTCTACCTAGACATCTAGCATCACATGCAGAGCCTACTACTTCACGTTGCAAATCATACAGATCCACAAGGTGACAATAATAACACACAAACAATCGACCTTTCTCTACGACCTTCAGTTAGGTCACCAACCGACGACATGATGACTACGAAGGCATGTCACTATTTCATCACACTCATTCATCGCCTATATGCGCACTAATTCTTTTCTTGCGACACATGCACTCACAATCAATCCACACTACACAAAATACACTTATTTGTGAATCACAATTTAAGGAACGCCTAACGCGTATAGACTCGACTTATAATTATAGAGGAAGTGATGACTACTTACGGCATGTCATCACCTCTCTACATAAGCTCAAACAATTTCTACTAATGACTAATAGTTCTAAGTATTAAACACACTGTTACTTCCCATGCGCAAATAAATCTCAACTTAACACTAGTGACACCAATGGATTTTTACTAAACTCATCCTGTGCATAACCTTGTCTCGCATACAACCATATGGTGGCATGCACTCGAGACACTTCAATCAATGTGGTGCGACCACTAATATATGAACTCCGATACTCATGTTTTAATAATTCATCCTCTACACAACTAGCATTTTCTAAACTACTCGTCACATCAATAAATATACTTCCTATATAATCATGAATCCCATCACATTGCATAAAACAATTATACTTTTCACATACATATAACCACATGCACATCATCGACCAAAACATAATTAGACAACTACAAATCGCGCACATCAATTAACCTCTTGTTCTCCAATCGCAAACGTGATCCTACCAATGCGCATAATCGAAACATTTTACACACATCCATTCAAAATAATTAATCGAGTCGATCAAGAGCAATATGCATCGGCTCACCATAAACAAACCCAAACGGTGTTTGTGAGGACGATGGCGATTCCGATTTGTGCATAGCTCCGCACATCGACGAGCGTCGAGCGGCTTGCCTTCTTCTCCACGCAAAACACGGGGTTCTCTCCTCCACAAAAATAAAACAAAGCAGCACACATACATAATTAATCATAGGAAAATAATGTCGATGCGGAATCGAATACGGAGCGTCGCGGTCTCACCGGGGTGAACGACGACGACGATGGGGCTGCACAAAAAAACAGCAAACAACCGACGAGTGTCGACGGCGTGCTGTTCACTGCGCTTTAAAAAAACAGCGAGCCCGCAGAGCGCGGAGACGTCTGGGCTGCTGCAGTAAATCGACGACGCATGGCTTGCTGCGCATTTCGTCGAGCACACAGCGAGCGTCAACGGCGCACTGCGCAGCAGCAGAGAGGAGGCATCGGCAGAGGGCTCACGGCCGGGAGAGGAGCACAGGGGCGCCCTGTGCTGCGGAGATGAAGGGCGCAGCTTCCGGCAACCCAACGACATGGAGAACAGGGAGGGCGTGGCTGGAGGAAAGGGGCGAGCTGCTTGTGACCATGGGGGGAGAAGAAAGGGCGCCGTCGAGGGAGCTTCAACAGTGGAGCGCTCGGCTGCTGGGCTGCTCACCGTGGACAGCAGAGGAAGGCAGATGCAGTGGAGAAAGGGCGCTCAAAACTGCTGGCCGGAGCTAGGGCTCGGCCATGGGAAAGAAGGGGGAAGGAGGAAGGGGAGCTGGCTGGTGGAGATGGGAGAGCTCGGCTCCAAGCAGATGTGGAGCTCGCCATTTGGAGTAGTGGCAGGGGGCGTCCATGGCTGCTGGCCAAGTAGAGGCGTCGGCATGCTCCCAAGGAGCTTCTGCTCCTGCGCGCACGAAGCAGAGAAGGAGGAAGATGGTCTGCTGCTGGAGGAAGAAGAAGAGGGGCAGGGGGCACCGCGCCATTGCTGGCCGAGGGGAGGAAGGGCGCTGCTGCTGGGCGCCAGCCAGAGGTGGAAGAAGGGCTCGGCAGCCATGGGAGGAAGAGAGTTCCTGCGCGCTGAACAGAGAAAGGAGCTGTGCGTGAGAGAATGAAGGAGAAGAGAGAGTGGCGGCTAGGGGGTAGATGCAAATTTTCCAAATTGCAAGGGGAGGCACTTCTATTTATAGAGGAGTCCTAGGGTTAGGGTTTCAAATGGGCTGGGTTGGGCTGGCCCAAAACACGAATCGGGCTGCGCTAAATTATTTTTCCAAATAAAAATGCTCCCGCGGAATTCGTTTCTACAGAGAACAGAGCGAATTAGAGTTTCGGCGAATGGACAATTGAGCGATTAATTCTGCCGAGAGTTGGATTTGATTTCACTCGGAAATAATTCCTCGCACACTATTTTAGAAATAAATGTTTCTCTCAGATTTCTGATCGGCTTTGAATTTTAGTCGGAGAAAGCGAATCGTGACATTTTAAAAATTGCTGTCGGAGTGAGTTTTGAATTCGGTTTAGATACAAAGATACTAGGCTGAGTCGAGTAAGAATTAATTAGAGGGCGACATACTGAGTATTCCGTTTAAAAGTAGGGACTCGGATAAAATAGTCGGACATAGATCGATGCTCGAGGAATCGGACTCGGGCTCAGATCAAATAACAGCCGTCGAGAGTTTGATTAAATGGCTTCAGATGAGATTTATAATTCAAGGATGATTTTCGAGTTTGCATTCGTTCCGAGAAATAAAAGTTTTAACATGCTCTAAAATTGGTTGTTTCTCGCGATCGATTAACTCTGAATTCGGTGAACTTCCAAGAGAAAGCCTGATAAACAGAGATAGGCACGATCGAGAAATAGAAATTTTTACAGAGCATCCGAAATTAGGATTAATCTCCCGACATAACGCGAAATAGACACCTGGGGTGTCACACACTTAGACCTAGCTCAGGCTCTCAAGTTCATACAAGCTCAATACATTACACTGTGTAGTAGGGTGTTACGCTCCAGCGGCCCGAACCACTCTAAACTCTTATGTGTTCTTGTGTTCTTCCCATTTTCCAACCAACAAGCAAAACGCTTAGGCCCCTCCTCATCTTAGGATTAGGGCGGGTGCATTCCGCCACCCGGCCGGAGATTTCCTCTCCGACAGCTGCTGAGCATGGTGTTGCCCTTCTGGCTGCTGTCTGTGACCCAAGACAGGTGCTAGCGGTGGTGGTGGTGGCAATTGGGCCCAGGAAGCTTGAGAATGGCTTGCCGAAGCGACAGAAGCCGTAGGCTATTGGTTACCCACATACTCTGGGACATAAGGAGAATAGCACAAAGCAGTGTGGAGGACTTGCTTTGGCTGACTTTGCCGCGCTTCAGCTTCAGCAATTTCCTTCTGCTTCTGAATGGTAACATGGCATGTCCTTGTTGTGTGGCCCTTGTCCTCACCACAAAAAAGGCAGTATAACTTTCGGGGTTGATTGCCAAACCTTCCACCACTAAAACTTCTTCCACCTCTACCTCTCGGAGTTGGTGGTCTGAAGGAAGTCTGTTGCATGCTCGAAGTCTAAGAACTATGATGGCTATGTTGAGCATTGCTAGCTCTGTCATCGTTGGTGTTGGAGTTGTGGATTGATCGGACATGAATGGGGTGAAGTCTTCCTCCAAATCTCCTGGTCATCTCAGAAAACCTGTAGGCCTCCTCCCTTCTTTGGCAAAAATCGTTGTCAGCCTGGATGTACTCATCCATCTTCTGAAGAAACTTCTCTAGAGTTTGTGGAGGCTTCCTGACAAAATATTGAGTTGTAGGTCCGGGCCGAAGACCCTTAATCATGGCCTCAATGACAATTTCATTGGGCACTGTGGGCGCTTGTGCTCTTAAGCGCAAAAACCTTCGGACATACGCCTGAAGGTATTCCTCATGGTCCTGTGTACATTGAAACAAAGCTTGAGTTGTGACTGGCTTCGTCTGAAAGCCTTGGAAGCTAGTGACCAGCATGTCCTTGAGCTTCTGCCACGGCGTAATTGTCCCTGGCTGGAGAGAAGAGTACCAAGTTTGGGCCACATTTCGGATTGCCATGACGAAGGACTTTGCCATGATGACAGCATTACCCCCATACGAAGATATTGTTGCTTCGTAACTCATCAAGAATTGCTTGGGATCCGGGTGCCCATCATACATGGACAACTGAAGTGGCTTGTAGGATTGCGGCCATGGGATAGCCTGCAATTCTGCTGCCAGAGGAGAAGCATCATCAAAGGTAAAGCTACCATGATGGAAGTTGTCATACCATTCATCCTCATTAAATGAGCTCTCCTGACGAAGCTCCCTATGTTGAGGCCTTTGGTCATGGTCATCTTGGGTAAGATGGCGAATTTCTTCAGCGGCTTCGTCGATCTTCTTTTGAAGGTCGGCCAGCCGGGCCATCTTCTCATTTTTCCTTTGCACTTGCTGATGAATGACTTCCAGGTTCCTAATCTCCTAGTCCAGCTCCTGCTCCTAAAGTGTTGGGCTGGTAGCCTTTCTTTTCTGGCTTCTGACTTCTCGGAGAGAGATCGTCTCCTGGTTTGTATCCAGTGGCTGCAGTGCAACCCCTGGCGCTGTTGTCCTCTTCGGCGGCATGATGAAGTTTGATGCTTTGCCGAAGTTTGTGGAAGTGAGTACACCGGAGGTGGGTGCCAATGTTGGCTACTTGTTCTCAAATGCTATAGATCAAGAACAAGGAAACACAATTATTCATAAATAAAGACCTTCGTCCTTCAAAGCATTATTTCCTTTTGGATATAATGATCTTCAGACGAAGGTCATGAAGGGTGTACCTTCATCATATCAGCATATAAGTATGAATATGAATATAAATATAAATAAGAACGTGAAAGGAACATTAAAGAATGGAAGATAATGATCAGATCCTCACAATTTATTTATATCCATATCCACATGTAAGAATTAACATTAATGATATTTATAATACAATGGTACCTTCGGTTCACTAGAAGGTGGGAATGCAAAGATGACGCGAGAGAGAGATTACAATCCAGCGTGAACAGTACGGTGCTACTGTTCATCTATTTATAGGCATGGGACACAGCCGGGACAAAATTACATTCATGTCCTTGACATTTACTCATGATTATATGACAAATTATCATGGACTAAGTGGTCTTTTCCCCCTTTGAGTCGGTGACGTCCTTGGTCTTCGTCACCATATCAAGTCGAAGCTCTCTGGCAATAGCTCTGGCTCTTACTCCTATCACCTTCGGGTTGATCCTTTACACCGTGTATACTTTCGTCATTAGAGAAGGTATTTTATCCGGGAGCCGAAACCTCCTGTAATAATATATATCGTACTGAAAACATATGGTTAGTCACGTTTTTTGAGGACCTTCGGAAGAGGAAGGCCCCCAACAATGTCGTTACCATGGATTTTTCCTAAGGACTGAGGGTATAGGCTTGGGTACGTTAGGTGGCCTCTATGCAGTGGTCATTTCCAACATCTGCATAGTGATGACTCTAGAGAAAAGCCATGTAGTGAGACCCTGCTAGTTCACCTTAGAAGTGATCAATGCGGAGTCACGATCCTCGGGCAAAAAGGGAATCATGGCTCATGGGTAAAGTGTGCAACATCTGCAGAGTGTTATGAAAATAATACATCAGTCGTGCTCACGGTTAAGAGTGGCCTTGGGAGCTCCATTGATTAGATTTATAGGTGATCTGAGATGCAATGGTTATAGTTGATGATGGTGGCTCTATTAAGGATGCTTCTAGCTATGGATTTTGGTATTTCCTCTATGAGGAGGTACTCTTTGGGATAATAACCTAGGATTTATGATAAAACTTGGATCAAATTAATGACTAAAACTTGACAAAGTAAAAGCAACCTGCTATCAGCCTAACTCCACATAAAGCTAGCCCACCTCAGCTAAACGAAACATTTGCTAAGTATGTTGATGTATACTCACCCTTACTTTACAAAACATCAAGTTGCTCTAGATGCAACTAGTGCTCAGGAGAAGAAGGTATCGAGGCAAATCTCTAGGAGTTCTAGGGTTTCGACGAGTTCAAGGATTAACCTAGCGACCTCCCCCAGTCAGCTGCCAGTGGTGGGTTTATTTACGATGGTTGTGTTTCTATTATGTGCACTTTGATATAAATGTTGTTAATGACTCTGGTTTGTAATCATATTACTTATTATTTATGATTATTCAAAGGAGTGTTCTATGATGAGTCATTTATGTAATCGTTGTGTACGTGAGTTCTGATCATGGCACATACATGGTTTGCATTCGGTTTGCCTTCTGAAACCGGGTCTGACAGTTTGGGTCTAGTCATTTTTGGGAGCCCAAAGATGCAACATCTTTAGATAATATTGAAAGAGAAATGTGCCTTAGGCCATTTCTATAAATGTTTTGGTGATTAGATGCCCAACACATATTGTTTTGGTTGATATGAGCTAAGTGTCAAAGAGATGCAAATCAAGAATAATTGAGATATGACTCTAGCCTTAGTGAATTGTTTATGGTAATAACATATTCCTCTAAGTACTCGGAACCTTGTCAAATCAAATGAGATTGAAGTGGAGAAGTGTGGCTAAGTCCAGCCAATTTGCACCAGCTGCGGGTGCACCGGACAGTGTCTGGTGCCCTGGCTGGCTTAGAGATGAACTCTCTGCTCTCGGGAATCGCCGAGGACGCCGTGGCTAAAATTCATCGGACTGTCTGGTGTGCACCGGACGACAAGTGGACCAAGGGTTCAACGGTCGGCTTTGCCAAAAAGGAAAGAAATTGTGCACTGTTCATGTCCGGTGGTGCACCGGACTGTCCGGTGCGCCAATGGACAGAAGGCAAGAATTGTCTACAAAATGGAGACCCAATAGCTCCTAGCTGCCTTGGGGCTATAAAAGCGACCCATAGGCACATGGAGCAGTACACCAAGCCTCCATTGAACATCCTATGACGCCTAGACTCCGCAAGCACGCATCCGGATCATTGTGTTTGAGATTTGAGCACTTGTTGTGTTGTGAACTCGTTGCGCTGTGTTTGTGTGCTCATTTCTTGACTTGTGTGCGTGTCGCTGTTGTGAATTTAGCTCTTGCGTGTGTTTTTATTCCCTCCCTTACTCTTGTGGTTTTCATTGTGATCAATATTCTAAGGGTGAGAGGCTCCAACTTGTGGAGATTCCTCACAAAGGGAACATCTGATATAAGGAAGAAAACCGTGGTATTCAAGTGGATCATAGGATCGCTTGAAAGGGGTTGAGTGCAACCCTCGTCCATTGGGACGCCACAACGTGGAAGTAGGCAAGTGTTTTACTTGGCCGAACCACGGGATAAAAATCATCGTGTCACCTGTTGGTATTCGTGTGCGATTCTTTTCTACTCACTTGATAATTGCTCAAAGTTTAATACTCACCTTGTGAAGAGCAATTAAGTGAAGAATTCATCAATTTCTCTCTAGACATAGCTCCTTGGTTTTGATTCCACTAACATTTCATAAACCAAGTTTGTGCCATTTAGTGTTGATTTTTACAGGATCACCTATTCACCCCCCCCCCCCCCTCTAGGTGCTCTCATTTGGTATCGGAGTCGTACTCTTCATTAAGGGACTAACCGCCCGAAGAGATGGATCCTAAAGGTAAAGGGATGGCGATCAACGACAAGGAGAAGGAGACCCTCTACGTCAACGAGCCTAAATACGACAAGCCCACTGACTCAGGCTCAAGTCACAAGAAGAGGGATGGGAAGAAGAAGAGGCGCAAAAAGAAGATCGTCTACTACGACAGCGACTCCTCCTCTTCACCAAGGGATAATGACGACGAAGACTCTTCGTCGAAAAAGAAAACAGTTAATCAAAAGTATTCTTTTGATTATTCTCGCACCCTTATAATTTGAATTCCCATTTACTATCTATTCCACTTGGAAAACCCACACACTTTGATGGAGAGGACTATTCATTTTGGAGTCATAAAATGTACAGTCACTTATTTTCCCTCCATCCTAGTAATTGGGAAATTGTTGAAAATGCAATGCATTTCGATAGCACTGACAATCATGTATTTATTAATGAGCAAATACATAAAAATGCACAAGCTACTACTATTTTGCTAGCATCTCTATGCAGGGATGAATATAATAAAGTGAGCGGCTTGGACAATGCCAAACAAATATGGGATACCCTCAAGATCTCTCACGAGGGTAATGATGCCACCATGATTACTAAGATGGAACTGGTGGAAGGATAACTGGGGAGGTTTGCCATGATAAAAGGACAGGAGCCAACTCAAACTTACAACAGGCTCAAGACCCTGGTCAACAAGATTCAAAGCTATGGGAGTACAAGATGGATGGATCATGACGTCGTTCGACTCATGCTAAGGTCATTTACCGTTATTGATCCTCATCTTGTAAATCTTATTCGTGAGAACCCAGGTACACCAAGATGATGCCCGAGGAAATTCTTGGAAATTCGTGAGCGGGCGCATGATGGTGAAGGAAGCAAGATACGTGGACGATGCTGCAAACGGACCGCTTCCTCTCTACGAGTCACAGTCTGTTGCCCTCAAAGCAACCAGCAGCAAGGAGGCGCTACCTAGCAAGGTAGCACAATTGGAGGCTATCGGGCTCAACGAGGACGAAATGGTGCTTATAATCAAGCGCTTCAAGACCGCCTTGAAGGGACGCAAGGAGTATCCCAACAAGAACAAATTAAGGGGAAAGCGCTCCTGCTACAAGTGCGGTAAGTCTGGTCATTTCATAGCACAATGTCCCGATAATGACAATGACCAGGCACAAGAAAAGAAAGGGAAGAAGGAAAGAAAGAAGAACTACAGGAAGGCGAACGGTGAGGCGCACATTGGAAAAGAATGGGACTCCGACTGTTCTTCATCCGACTCTGATGATGAAGGACTAGCTGCCTCGGCCTTCAACAAGTTCTCTCTCTTCTCCAATGAACGACACACGTGCCTCATGGCTAAGGAGAAGAAAGTACGTACACGAGATACGCCTAAGTATACTTCTTCTAGTGATGAGTAATCGTCTGGCGATGAAGTAGATTATAGTGATCTATTTAAAGGCTTAGATAGATCCAAAATAGATAAGATAAATGAGTTGATTGATGCTCTTAATGAAAAGGATAGGTTGCTAGAAAAGCAAGAAGATATTTTGTATGACAAACATGATAAATTTATTAATATTCAAAAATCTCTTGCTCTAGGAATTAAGAAAAATGAATTATTGTCTTCTGAGCTGTCTGCTTGCAATGATTCTATTTCTAAGCTTAAAAATCTAAATGCTAATTTAAATGCTAAATTAGAAGGAGCAAATTTTGCTAGTTCATCTATAGAGCATGTTGTTATCTGCAATAGGTGTAAAGATTTTAATATTGATGCTTGCAATGAACATGCTTCTACTATTCTTAAGTTAAACAATGATGTTGCAAGTCGTAATGCTCAACTTAAGACTTGCAAGGATAATTATGAGAAATTAAAATTTGCTAGGGATGCCTACACCATTGGTAGACATCCCTCTATTAAGGATGGACTTGGTTTCTAAAAGGGGACCAAGAACTTAACAAGCTAAAGGACTTCCAATCTCAACAAGGAGAAAGGGAAGGCTCCCATGGCTAGTAGCTCTTACTCTTTACATGACCAAAAGAATTATGCTTATCTTTATGCTCATGTCAAGAATGTTTCTAGTATTACTCATCATGATAGGTGTCATAATCATGTTGTTTCTCCTATATGTCATGATGCTGCATTTAATCCTCATGCCATGTTTGCATCTAGCTCTTCATATGCTCATGGTAGGAATAGACCTAGGCGCTATCATGTTGCTTCTCATGTGCCTAGGAAGACATTAACTGGACCAACTACTCTTTATCAAACATGTAATGCTTCATTTGTATTGTTATGTAAAAATGATAAAGTAGTTGCTAGAAGTTTGGGACCTAAGTGCAAGAGAGACAAAACTTGCATCTGGGTTCCAAAGTCTGTTGTGACTAACCTTGTAGGACCCAACAAGAGTTGGGTACCTAAGACCTAAGCTTAATTACCTTGCAGGTTTATGCATCTGGGGACTCAAGCTGGATTATTGATAGCGGATGCACAAACCACATGATGAGGGAGAAGAAAATGTTCACCTCCTATGTCAAGAATAGGGATTCCCAAGACACTATCATCTTTGGAGATGGGAACCAAGGCAAGGTTAAGGGCTTAGGGAAAATAGCCATCACAACTGAGCATTCAATTTCAAATGTGTTTCTAGTAGAATCGCTCGGGTACAATTTTTTGTTTGTAAGCCAATTATGTCATATGGGTTATAATTGCTTATTTACAAATATTGATGTATATGTCTTTAGAAGAAGTGATGGTTCACTAGCTTTTAAGGGTGTATTAGACGCCAAGCTCTACTTAGTTGATTTCTCAAAAGAGAATGTCGATCTAGATGCATGCTTAATCGCTAAGACTAATATGGGCTGGCTCTAGCATCGGCGTCTAGCACATGTTGGGATGAAGAACCTTCATAAACTTCTAAAGGGAGAACATGTGTTAGGACTAACCGATGTCTGTTTTGAGAAATATAGACCTTGTGCAGCATGCCAGGCAGGGAAGCAGGTGGGAAGTAATCATCAAAGCAAGAACCTGATGTCAACATCAAGACCACTGGAACTCCTACATATGGATCTCTTTAGCCCCATTGCTTATCTCAGCATCGGGGGAAGTAAGTATGGCCTTGTCATTGTTAATGATTTTTTCCAGATTCACTTGGGTTTTTTTTTGCAGGACAAATCTGAAACCCAAGGAACTCTAAAGCGCTTCTTAAAGAGAGCTCAAAATGAATTTGAGCTAAAGGTGAAAAAGATAAGGAGCGATAATGGATCTGAGTTCAAGAACCTTCAAGTCGAAGAATATCTTGAGGAGGAAGGCATCAAGCATGAGTTCTCCACTCCCTACACACCACAGCAAAATTGTGTAGTAGAGAGGAAGAACAGAACGCTAATTGATATGGCAAGGACAATGCTTGGAGCATACAAGACGCCTGAGCGGTTTTGGTCGGAAGATGTGAATACAGCCTGTCATGCCATAAACCGGCTCTATCTGCATCACCTCCTCAAGAAGACATCATACAAACTTTTAACCGGTAACAAACCCAATGTTTCCTATTTTCGTGTATTTGGGAGCAAATGCTACATCTTGGTAAAGAAAGGTAGGCATTCGAAGTTTGCTCCCAAAGTTGTAGAAGGGTTTTTACTAGGTTATGACTCAAATACAAAGGTGTATAGGGTCTTCAACAAATCATCTAGATTGGTTGAAGTCTGTAGCGACGTTGTATTTGATGAGACTAATGGCTCTCCAAGAGAGCAAGTTAATCTTAATGATATAGATGAGGATGAGGTTCCGACGGTCGTAATGCGAACAATGGCGATAGGTGATGTGCGACCGCAAGAACAACAAGAGCAAGATCAACCCTCTTCCTCTACATTGGTGCATCCCCCAACTCAAGATGAGGAACAGGTACCTCAAGATGAAGGGCTGGATCAAGGGGGAGCACATGAAGAACATGATAACGAGGAATATGTGATACAAGTTCCTCCAACTCAAGTTCGGTCAACGATTCAAACAAATCATCCAGTAGATCAGATTCTGGGTGATATCAGCAAGGGAGTAACCACTCGCTCACGTTTAGCTAATTTTTGTGAGCATTACTTGTTTGTTTCTTCTATTGAGCCTTTCAGGGTAGAAGAAGCCTTGCAGGATCCGGACTAGGTGTTGGCCATGCAGGAAGAGCTCAACAACTTCAAGAGAAATAAAGTTTGGAGCCTGGTGCCACGTCCGAAGCAAAAAGTTGTGGGAACCAAGTGGGTGTTCCGCAACAAGCAAGATGAACACGGTGTGGTGACAAGAAACAAGGCTCGACTTGGGGCAAAGGGTTATGCCCAAGTCGCAGGTTTGGATTTTAAGGAGACTTTTGCTCCTGTAGCTAGGCTAGAATCAATTCAAATATTATTGGCCTATGCTGCTCACCACTCTTTTAAGTTGTTTCAAATGCACGTGAAGAGCGTCTTCCTTAATGGACCAATCAAGGAGGAAGTGCATGTGGAACAACCCCTTGGCTTTGAGGATGACAGGTACCCCAACCACGTCTACAAGCTATCTAAGGCGCTCTATGGACTTAAGCAAGCCCCAAGAGCATGGTATGAATGCCTTAGAGATTTCCTTATTTCTAATGCTTTCAAGGTTGGGAAAGATGATCCTACTCTCTTTATTAAGACTTGTAATGGTGATCTTTTCGTATGCCAAATATATGTTGATGACATTATATTTGGTTCTACTAATCAAAAGTCTTGTGAGGAGTTTAGCAGGGTGATGATGCAGAAATTTGAAATATCAATGATAGGCGAGTTGAACTACTTCCTTGGATTTCAAGTGAAGCAACTCAAGGAAGGAACCTTCATCTCCCAAACGAAGTACACTCAAGATCTGCTCAAGAGGATTGGGATGAAGGATGCAAAGCCCGCGAAGACACCGATGGGAACGGACAGACATCTGGACCTCAATAAAGGAGTTGTACGAGTCATCCCCGGACCTCACAAGTCCCTATGCAAATGATGCACATGTTTAGGGGGAGGATATCCTACAACTTGACTCCCTTGAAACTAACTTGTTTGTTGAGTACTCTTGATATAGTGTCAAAGTTATATTGAAAGGGAAAAGTGAACTTGGACAAAGAGAGGGCTTCCACTGCATTCCGGTATCAATGTATCTTGTCCCAAGTTCATACTTGTGTTGTTATTGCCTTTTGCTCTTATTTGACATTTTGGTGAGGCAATGGGGTTAAAAGGCCAAAAAGGTCTCATGTTTTGGTGTTTAATGCCAAAGGGGGAGAAATTAAGGCCAAAGCAACTAGATCAGCCAACCACTTGTGAATTTCAAAAAAATATAAAGCTAGAATCCTTGTGTTTGATCAAAACTCTCTTATTGCAAAAAATGTTCTCTTATGGGGGAGAATTTCGATTATGGGAAAAGGGGGGAGTTTTGGCATTTGATCAAATTTACTCTTGAAAGAATCTTTTGATTTGCCAAAACAAGTGTTTTTGATATAGATAGGAAAACGAATTTGTTTTGTGAAAATAAACCAAGTGGTGGCAAAAGTGATCCAAATATACCAAATCCTATGTGAGATAAATTAGTCTTCAATTTGCACTCTTTAGCTTCTCTTTGAAAATGTTGTTCCATTTTTTAGTTGCTTTTAATGTGTTGGCATAAATCACCAAAAGGGGGAGATTGAAAGGGAAATGTGCCTTAGCCAATTTCTATAAATGTTTTGGTGATTAGATGCCCAACACATATTGTTTTGGTTGATATGAGCTAAGTGTCAAAGAGATGCGAATCAAGAATCAAGGTATGACTCTAGCCTTAGTGAATTGTTTATGGCACTAACATATTCCTCTAAGTGCTAGGAACCTTGTCAAATCAAATGAGATTGGAGTGGAGAAGTTTGGCTAAGTCCAGCCAAACTTGCACCAGCTCCGGGTGCACCGGATAGTGTCCGGTGCCCTGGCTGGCTTAGAGATGAACTCTCTGCTCTCAGGAATCGCCGAGGACGCCGTGGCTAAAATTCACCAGACTGTCCGGTGTGCCAAGTGGACCGAGGGTTCAATGGTCGGCTTCGCCAAAGAAGGAAAGAAATTGTGCATTGTTCATGTCCGATAGTGCACCGGACTGTCCGGTGTGCCAACGGATAGAAGGCAAGAATTGCCTACCAAATGGAGATCCAACGGCTCCTAGCTGCCTTGGGGCTATAAAAGGGACCCCTAGACACATGGAGCAGTACACCAAGCCTCCATTGAACATCCTAAGACGCATAGACTCTGCAAGCACGCATCTGGACCATTGTGTTTGAGATTTGAGCACTTGTTGAGTTGTGAACTCGCTGCGCTGTGTTTGTGTGCTCATTTGTTGACTTGTGTGCGTGTCGCTATTGTGACTCTAGCTCTTGTGTGTGTTTCTATTCCCTCCCTTACTCTTGTGGTTTTCATTGTGATCAATATTGTAAGGGTGAGAGGCTCCAACTTGTGGAGATTCCTCACAAAGGGAACATCTGATATAAGGAAGAAAACTGTGGTATTCAAGTGGATCATTAGATCGCTTGAAAAGGGTTGAGTGCAACCCTCATTTATTGGGACGCCACAACGTGGAAGTAGGCAAGTGTTTTACTTGGCTGAACCACGGGATAAAATCGTCGTGTCACCTGTTGCTATTCGTGTGCGATTCTCTTCTACTCACTTGATAATTGCTCTAAGTTTAATACTCACCTTGTGAAGAGCAATTAAGTGAAGAAGTCATCTCTTTCTCTCTAGACATAGCTCCTTGGTTTTGATTCCACTAACATTTCATAAACCAAGTTTGTGTCATTTAGTGTTGATTTTTACAGGATCACCTATTTACCCCCTCTAGGTGCTCTCAAATATTCCTAGATTGGAGCAACTCCGTGCTATTTTGGTTTGAATTTAACTCTAGAATCAAACACTATCTAGGTGAAGTCAAAGAAGACTGCACTACTGAAACACAATTGTTCCAAATAGATCCTTAAACTAACACAACTAGGCTAACATCTAAACACAGCTAGCAAACATGATAGTTTCATAAAGAACGAACAAGCTTGGTTATTAACACCAACCAGAGATGGATGAAATGCATGCAGACACAAACTTGCTTGTGTGAACAAGAACAACAAACTTGGTTAAATTCTAGAAGTTTGTCATGAAAGACGACGTTGACCAAGTCACCTTCACCAATATGGAGGCAAAACTCGACCTTTATATGTTGAGAGGTCCATCCATGATTGGTTTTTTGAGGCTACAACAATGTTTCGTATTGTCATTGCGTTAGGAATGCCCTGTAGATCCTACCTTTAGCTTCACATCCATCTAAGAATTTATTACTACAGCAACAACATATCTCCATAAGGCATGTCGCTCACTAATGGCACCCTTAAAGAGCTGGATTTCTTCACATTATCCACTAGTAAAACAGCCCACATACAGATTAACTGCCTTCTACATCAGATATGTGAACTTCTATGGTTGCCTCAACTGCAAACAAGACGTGATACAGTTATGTCAACCGCTCCAAAATCACCATAGATGCGTCTTGTGAATGCATAAGCACTACTCATGGATCTGTCATCTGCTACAACTGATACACCATCAATCAGCTATGGATCATCTTTCTCTCTTCCGCCCGTCTTGATCCTCATGTCATATTCAATTAGAATTGTGCCACACAACTCAATGCCTCACTTAGGGCCAGTCATTTCTATGAGGGAACCCTAAAGTATATGATACTATATATTCAGTAGCTCTTCTAGTAAAAATGTAAGAAATGTCAAGTACTTCACTTATGAGGTTTCACTTGGAAGAGTATTTAGCTAAAGTGATATTTTATGGTTGATGACTTCATCACTTATCAAACCAAGTTGTTGATTGCACTATGAAGTGCACGTTTTATGCTTCCAGTAATGTGGTTAATTTCTTTATTTCAATCCGAGAACCTTCCTATACTCTACAGTGATTCACTCCTCGCTTGCTCCTTTCGGGAAAGGATTATCTCACACTAGTTTTCCTAATTAATTGGCCAAGACTAGAGTCATATAGTCCTTGTGGTTGCACTGTTGTCTCGATGGTCACTTCATGTTCCAATAAAACATGCATGATAATAAAGCTAATAAATAATAAATCATAATGGAACATGGTTATGAATTATAAGTATCATTAACCCAAAAAACAGACAGAGCACTAGCAAGACTACCCAATGGTTCATTTGTATCAAGGTGTAGGGTAAACAAAACTAGGTAACCTATTAGGTTCCATCAGGTTGAACCTAGTTGTGTCACGGTGATTAACAAAATCATAAATATTATTAGGTCAAAAAATGTGATCAAGGACATGACTTGTCTTTTACTTGCGATAACCTAATGATGAGAGTCTTCAAAAGTCTTGATCTGTAGATTCACGTACACTCACATGTCTAATCACAACAGTACAAACAGTTAGGTAAATAATAATTAAAAATAACATTACACCAAAGATGGAAACAAATCATAAAATAATATTCTACGCGTCGCTACGAAACTGTAGGTTAGAGAACCACTAATTCAGAGTCACAATGGAGAAGATATGATTTTTACTAAGTTTAAATGTTTTAATGCTAGAAATCAATTTCTCGGATTTTTTTTATTCATAAAGGAAATTGGACGGCGGGTACTAATTCCAAGAAAGTTACGGTGCTATTTGAAGAAAAACGATTATTATGTAATAAAACTACACTAGGGTGATGGCGAGTTTATTTCGAAAAACCTGAGGGTCTCTTTAGCAAAGTTAGCTCGCGAAGGGGTATCGGCGCGTATGAGCCATCGAACCTTCTGCGTTCGTCCATCTCATCAGGCAAACCCTAGGCTACCCCTATTCTTAGGATTAGGCAGGTGCATTCCGCCACCCGGCTAGAGTTTTCTCTCGACATATCCATCGTCAAGGACTACGAAATGAACCAATGATTCATTCATATTCTGTAGATTGATTAATTTAGCACAGTTGGCACAGCTCACGAGCCAGAACGAGCTAGCTTGGCTCAGCTCACTTCACCAACGAGCGCAAAAAACAAGCCCAGTTAGGCTCGCGAGCCTCGAGCTAGTTTTTCCAACCTTAACCCCATGGGAGGAGCCACCACTCGCACGAGCATGCATCTTTTCTCTTCTCTCGAAGCACGCATTGCGGCCTGCAACTCATCGTCATCGTCGTTATCGAAACCACGAGACGAACCCGCCAATGCCAACTTCTGTACCTCCTCCGTTATTCTTACTTTCCTTTTATCTTAGCCCTTGTCAAGCTTCCACCGAAAGTAAACAGCAACGTCCGGTGAAACGTTACGACAACCTTGCTCATTTCCTCCACGCGATGCAAGGTGTTGTTTAAAACGTGTAGCATCGCCCCCTTCCATTGTTTATTATAATACTTGCACTTGAATCTAAGATATGTATTGTCTCTGTGCTCCCAAATCGGATCAATTAAAAATATCAATAATATGAATAGTTATTGCAAGTATTGTCAGCCTATATTGCAACTAACAGTAAGTAGTGGTGCTAATTTTAAAAGGTTTAAAGGGAAAAGGAAAAATCTCCAAAATCTAGCTACTACATGGACCCTGACTTAGGCCTGGTTCGTTTATGTCGGATTGCACACAAAATCGTTCCAGCTAATCAAAGTTTATATAAATTAGAGAAGCAATTCGGTTAGAAATCGTTTCGACCCACCAATCCGTGACAACCGAACGGCGCCTTAACAATTAAGGAGTCGGATTAATCGGCTACAAGGGGCGACTAATCACCACAAAGGCCCGATTAGCCAGCTATAACCGACCCAAATAGTGGATTTTTCTTTTTTAAATTTAAAAATGAAACTTGTTTGATTTTTAGTTTGAAAATCCAGAAAGTTCATCAAATAATCTATAGTAGTTATAGAAAAATTGGCATCATTTTTAAAATATATATATATAATCTCTCAAATTTAAATTCTCAGACCAACCATACGGCGTTACCGGCCAACGCTGATTAACGATAAATCCGGTAAGCCGGATCTGCCGATGCAGTGAACCTTTGCATGACACGAAGTCAGGAAAGTGTTATAAAATATAATCAGTTGCTCTAGTGGCAATCGGCATCTTCCAAAGGGACGTGCCCCTGCACGTCCCCCACGTACGGACGTGGCTTTTGACCCCTACTTTTGTGTCTCCTTCCCTTGTATAAATACATTGCTTTATTCAATAAAGAAAGACAGTTCTCATTTTATTCTTGCACAGTTTTTACTTTCACACGTCATCAGCACTTGCTTTTACAAAAGAGAGCAAAGGCCAAAACAAGGAGACCGGAGGCAAGAAGTTCTTCATCAAAGAAAAAAACAGTCGGGTACGCAATGATCTACAAGGATCTTTCTATTGCCCTTCTTACCTTCATCCTTCGGTTTTTGAATGGTGGCCATCGTCACCGGCGAGGCGCTGACCTTGTGGCACGTCGGCTTCTACGTGCTACGCATCGACATGGTCGTCGTCATGCCAAGAAGCGTAGCAAGAAGGACGCCCAGGCCACACTTGACCCTGAGCGCGTCCGCCGGACCGGTGGCGATCCTGGCGCTGGTCCCAGCAACGCTGCGGCACCTGCCGCACCACCGCAGCAACCGCCAGCGCCACGTCAAGACCGATGGGTGCGTCCTCCATCGCCTTCGCCGGAACGGGTTGCAGAGCGGTTGCGTGAGTCCGAGACCCAGCAGCCGCTCCGTCCGATGCAGTACTGCCCCCTCCATGGATGGGGGTCGTGTCCTGCTCGCTAACCGCGGGCTCCTCCAACGGATGCAGACACTGCAGCCCCCGCTGTTCGATCGAGCGAACTGCTCGTTCAAGTAGCCTCTCCAGCGTGCCCTCGTGCCCGGACACGGCTGACTGTGCGGAAGTCAACCGGCCCTCGCGGTCGCCCCGTCGGCCTGATCGCATCCACGTCCACTGCGACCGTTGCCGTCGACGCCATCTCTTCCTCCTCCGATGACGAGAGGATTGCCTTAGTCCTTGGCGACGGGGTACAGCAGTGGCTGCCTACTCCGACTCTCGACGACGGCCCATCGGGAACGGCCTCACCGCCGGCGCTCTTGAGCCCAAGCGACAACAGAGTGGTCCGTCAGCTCGCGCACCACCTTTCCCCACAGCCACGTGCGCCGGAATCGTGGTTTGCGACCGCAAGACCATCCGACGACGACGTCCGCGAGCGCTCGCGCTCCCCGCCTCGTCGTCTTCCCTGATGTGTGGCCTCGCCCGGCCTTCAGAGCGCGCGGCCCGGACACGGCGCGCTCGGCCCTGTGCGGCGGTCACTGCCACGGCGCGGCTGCGCCCGATCTCCAGCGCGACGTGGCCTCGACAGGGTCCGTGGTGGCTCGCCCGCCTCTGCGGCCTGAGCAGCGTGCGACGCGGCGGCGGCCCGCCTCTGCAGCTCGCGGCGTGGGCTCGCTCGGCCTGAGCAGCGCGCGGCGCGGTGGTGGCCCGCCTTTGCAGCTTGCGGCGCGGCGGCAACCCGCCTCTGCAGCTCGCGGCTTGGGCTCGACCGGCCTGAGCAGCGCGCCAGCGCGCGGCGCGGCCCCGCAGCAGTTCACTGGTGCGCCCACAGAAGGCCTCGGCGCGGCGCGATGGCGGAAGCGGCCGGCGCTGGCCTGGGCGGCGGCTGATGGGCAAAACCCTAACTGCCACCCACTTAAAGGGACTGCGCACGCCCATAGATGGGTCGGCCTGCTTACCCATGTCGTAGGCCCAGTTAGCCATTTTATTATTTTAGCTATTCTAGTCTTCTAAATTCTAGAAATTTTAGATTGCTCTTATCACAGATGTTTATAAATTTAAGACTCAGTTCTTAAACCTATAATTAGCAGCTTACGTCAGGAATTTTTTTTCAAAGTTTTAGTATTTAGAAATGATGCCAATAAATATTTTCTTTAAGATAATATATATTGCCATGTGTTCTATACTGCATTCCTTAAAATACAAACTCAAAAAAAATTATTCATCTCAATTTAACCAAAAAGGTTTAATACGAGCAGAATTAATTTTTGATAGAACATATAGAATAATTAATATTCATCTCAATTAAGTTATTCAAAACTTAATACGAGCAAGAATATTTATTTATTAAATTCCATACGCAATTCATGCTACTCATATATTCATCTTATTAAGTTACTACAAGTACTTAATTTCATCTGAATATTTTATTTACTACATAATGAAATTTTCGATCTCTAGCATCGCTTTGCAATTGAGACCTTAAATTATCATTCATTTATGCAATATCACATTATATTGCATATAATTCATCTCAATTGGGTTTTTTTCTCTTAAATCCAATACGAGCAAGAATACATGTATGTTGTGAACAACACACATATTACAACACACCCATGATGATTTCTTAACGAAATTCTCTGGTTGCTTGTGTAGGATCATGGCCCGCGAGTTCGAAGAACTTGCTCTTGATGGTCACAACTATCCTACCTGGGCGTTAGATATCAAGATCAGCTTAGCCTCAAAGAATATTCTGAGTGCATTACTCCCTCCCAATGAGAGGGTTGACCCACTACATGATGCTTATAAGTAAAAAGCTCTGTACATTATAAGACATCACCTCCATCCTGATCTGAAAGCAAAATATGTGATGGAAGAAGAGCCAAATGTATTATGGTTATCTCTTAAAAACAGATATGAGCAGCAAAAGGATGTAATCTTACCAGAGGCGAATCATGAATGGACCCATATTCGTCTGCAAGACTATAAGTCTATTGGTGATTACAACCATGTTGTTCATAAGATCTGTGCTCGCTTGCGTTTCTGCGGCAAGGAACCATCAGATGCGGATAAGATTGAAAAAACACTTCAAACTATGATCCCATCTGATAGGGTCCTGCAGCATCAGTACCGTGCTCGCAATTATCAGACTTACTTTGAACTCATACATGATTTACTTCAGGCAGAAAAGCATGATGAGCTTACGATGAAAAATCATAAGCAACGTCGTGTTGGAGCTGCTCCTATGCTTGAAATACATCATGCTGTGAAGAATGAGAAGAAAGGGGATGGCCCCAAAAGCCATCCCAAGAAGTCTGATAATTCAAAGAAGCGCAAATGCAACAAGCGTCCGGATAAACAAAATACAAAGGCTCCGAGGAAAGACACCCCCACTTCCAAGCAAGAGAAGTGTAAGAAGTGTGGATGCTTCAACCATCCTACTAAGAAGTGTCGCATTCCTCGTCATTTAGTGGAACTGTACCAGCAATCTCTTAAGGGCAAAAATGTTGAAGGACAGGGATATGAAGCTCACTTCACTACCCCACCTAACTTGAAGGATGGAGCTGGTTGCTCAAGCATGGCTACAATGGAACCAAGCACGACCAATCCTCCGCTTCTGACCGACACCGATTACATGGACTTGGACAATGCCATCATCGAATATGCTTCGAGTGATGTGTTTGGAGACCTCAACTAGGATCCTTATGCTCCACCAGATATCATCTATCTGTAGTCTATGAGTGTGTGCAACATGTGTGTTGTAATAAGTACCTAGACATTGGTATTTGTGTGTATACTCCATACTCTACTGTATAATTATGTATGTACTTATATGTATAATTAATTGAGTTCTTGCAATTCTTGATTATATAGATTATGCGGAAGTCAATCCAATGGAGGAAGAATTATGCCTTGTAGATAGTGGTACCACCAACTCTATTCTTCGGGAAACAAAATATTTCCAAACTCTCACAAAGAGGTCAGGAAATATTTTGACAACCGCTGGGCGCAATGCGAAAATAGTTGGCTCTGGACGAGCGACTATTACGCTTCCTATGGGTACACAAGTCACTATTGAGGATGCTTTATTGTATCCCGATTCAACTCGTACCATTCTGAGGTTTCGAGATATTCGGAAAAGTGGTTTACATATTTCTACTCATACAGAAAATAATGATGAATTTCTCCTCATTTCCAAACCTTCTGAATATGGCGCTAACATTCTGGAAAGAATACCTTCACTTCCATCCGGACTGTACTACACATACATAAAACCAGTACCTCATGTTACGTACAAAGTGATTTTTCAGAATGTCGATTCATTCAAGACCTGGCATGCACGTCTTGGTCACCCTGGAATAGGGATGACGCAAAAAATCACAGGTAATTGCATCGGTCATGATTTAAAGTCTGCTAAATTCCCTAAACCATCTGATTTTATATGTACATCATGTGCAACGGGAAAGCTAATCTTAAGACCATCTCCTCTTAAGATTCATGCTGAACCACTCAAGTTCCTTGAACGAATTCAAGGTGACATTTGTGGACCCATACAACCATTATCTGGACCGTTCAGATACTTCATGGTATTAATTGACGCATCTACACGATGGTCACACGTGTGCCTTCTGTCTACACGTAACCATGCTTTTGCTAAAATCATGACGCAAGTCATTCGATTGAAAGCACATTATCCTGAACATCAAATCTAGAAAATCCGCCTAGATAATGCGGCTGAATTCTCTTCTAGAGCATTCAATGATTATTGTATGGCCCAAGGAATACACATTGAACATTCTGTGCCTTATGTACATACTCAAAATGGTTTAGCTGAATCTCTTATTAAGAGAATCAAACTTATCACAAGACCTTTACTTCATGAATGCAATTTACCTACATCCTGTTGGGGTCATGCAGTTTTACACGCTGCTGACCTTATTCAACTTCGCCCAACTGCATATCATACCACATCTCCATTGCACCTAGTTCGAGGAAATCCTCCAAATATATCCCATCTGCGGAAATTTGGATGTGCGGTCTACACCCCTGTATCACCGCCTCAGCGAACAGCTATGGGACCTCATAGGAAATTGGGCATCTATGTGGGATATCAATCCCCATCGATCACCAAATACCTAGAGCCCCTTACAGGGGATTTGTACACAGCTCGTTTCGCTGATTGCATCTTTAACGAGGACCATTTCCCGGCATTAGGAGGAGAATTCAAGTATCCTAATGAATGCCAGGAAATCAATTGGGATGACAAATCCATCCTGTCCTCAGATCCTCGAACCCAGGAATCTGAACTTCAAGTTCAGAAAATTATAGAATTGCAACACTTTGCTAATAATCTGCCTGATGCGTTTACTGGCTATAATGGTGTCACAAAATCCTTGAATCCTGTTGTTAATGCGCCCAGCCGAGTGGAGGTACCACGAAAAACCATTCAACCATCTTCTCAACCGAAGAGGTGAGGGCTACTAAGCAGGATAATGCTTCTACTAAGCATCAAAGGAAAGAGAGGAACATTCGATCCTCCAAATCAGTAAACGAAAGTCAACCACCAGTTGATGGACACCAAGTGGATACTGTACATCCACAAACCAACACTCATGTGCACAATTCAAATGTTGCTGGTACATCGGAACACCCCGTATCTACTCTTCCTGTGAATCAAGAAGACTTTCATGGGGTACAGGAGATTTCCATTAATTATACTAGTTCTGGAGAATTGTATGATCGTAAAACTACGATCATCAATTCATGTTTCTCATCAATCATAGCTGGTAACCTTCTATCTGACCCAGACCCTAAATACATGGCAGAGTGTCAACAATGCTCGGACTGGATCAAATGGAAGGAAGCAATTAACTCTGAATTATCCTCACTAGCAAAAAGAAAGGTATTCACCTCTGTGATACCTACACCTCCCAGAATCTATCATGTTGGATTCAAATGGGTTTTCACCCGGAAACGGAATGAGAACAATGAGGTTGTGAGATATAAAGCGAGATTAGTTGCTCAAGGGTTTACCTAGAGACCAGGAATTGACTACAATGAGACATATTCTCCTGTTATGAATGGAATAACCTTCCGGTATTTAATTTCATTGGCAGTACAAAAACGTCTACTTCTGCAGTTGATGGACGTCATGACCGCATATCTTTATGGGTCACTAGATTCAGACATATACATGAAAGTTCCTGATGGAATACCTGTACCGAATAATGGCAAAAATCGTAACATGTTTTGTGTCAAACTCACCAAATCTCTATATGGCTTAAAACAGTCAGGGAGAATGTGGTACAACCGACTGAAGGAATTCCTTATGAATAAGGGTTATTCTAACAGTGATGATTGCCCATGTGTCTTTATAAAGAAATCTTCTACAGGTTTCTGCATCATATCAGTATATGTGGATGACTTGAACATCATCGACCATAAACGTGATGTTGATGAGGCACGCAATCTTTTAAAGACGGAATTTTAGATGAAGGATTTGGGTAAAACCAAATATTGCTTGGGTTTGCAACTTGAGCACCTTCCCACGGGCATTCTCATTCATCAGTCTGCTTATGCGCAGAAAGTATTGAGTAAATTCAATATGGATAAAGCATATCCGTCTAAGACTCCTATGATCGTCTGTACCCTAGAAAGGGATAAGGATCCCTTTCGACCACGAGACGAAGGAGAAGAGATTTTGGGTCCTGAGTACCCATATCTTAGTGCAATTGGAGCACTTATGTATCTAGCAAACAATACAAGACTCGATATTGCTTTTGCGGTAAATTTACTTGCTAGATATAGTGCATCCCCTACCAAACGCCATTGGACTGGAATCAAAAATATTCTTCGATACCTCCATGGCACAGCGGATCTTGGTCTATTCTATGGAAGAAATCAAGATCCTAGCCTCGTAGGGTACACAGATGCTGGTTATCTTTCAGACCCCCACAATGGAAGGTCTCAAACTGGGTTTGTATTTCTGAATGGTGGAACTGGTATTTCTTGGAAGTCATCGAAGCAAACTCTAGTAACAACATCCACTAATCATTCAGAGATTATTGCCTTGTATGAAGCCTCACGTGAATGTGTCTGGCTTCGAAGGGTGATTAATCACATTCAATCATCATGTGGGATTCATTCCATTGAATCACCCACCATTATCTATGAAGATAATGCAGCTTGTGTTGCTCAGATGCAACAAGGTTATATCAAGAGCAATGTTACCAAACATATCTCCCCCAAGTTATTCTATCCTCATCAACTTCAACAGAGTGGTGAGATTAAGGTCATGCAAACTAAGTCTTGTGACAACCTCGCAGACTTATTCACTAAGTCGCTACCTTATTCCACATTTCGGATATGTGTTAAGGGTATTGGTATGCGTCGACTTAGAGATTTGCTTGCATCAGGGGGAGTATCTCTTTGATCAACCTAATACTAGCATCACATTGTACTCTTTTCCTATATGAGTTTTACTATCATGTTTTCTCATGTTAGGTTTTTAATGAGGCAATGTTAACACAAGCATATGTCAGTCTCTTGATTTTTCCCATCAGGGTTTTTCGATAGAGACACCAAAGACATATCATATACTGTTGTTTTTCTCCATATTTTTCTCACTGGGTTTTTCTGGAGTTTACACAGTATACTATTGCAAACCTCCTCTTTGCTTACAGGTTTCAAGGGAGGATATACATAATGGACAACTGCTTAAGGGAGAGTGTTATAAAATATAATCAGTTGCTCTAGTGGCAACCGGCGTCTTCCAAAGGGACGTGCCCCTGCACCCTACGTACGAACGTGGCTTTTGACCCCTCCTTTTGTGTCTCCTCCCCTTGTATAAATACATTGCTTTATTCAATAAAGAAAGACAGTTCTTATTTCATTCTCGCACAGTTTCTACTTTGACGGAAAGAATGTGCAAAGCGCCAGTGACATGAGTGGCAACCACAGTAAAATTATGCTCTATCTAATTGAACCAAACAAGATGTAACCAATGCCACTCCTAGCTTTTAACATTTTAACTACAGGATCTTGACGAGAAAATTTGAAAAGGCATTTAACATTTTAACACCAGAACCTTCACGGGTAAATCTGAAAAAGGAATTTTAAAGTGTAGTACTGCAGTTTCCAAACTGAAGTTTTCAATAACCAGAACATCCTTAGTAGTACTCCGAAAAAATAAGAAAACCCGACAGTTATGTGCAGATGACCATACTTGCACAGTTGCACTTACACTGGTGGATTCTACATTGTGAAGCTGCCAAGTAGAAAGAAGCGTATATAATCTTGCTTTCTGAACCAGACCAATAAAAAAACTTTTTATTATAAGAGGCAGCATTAAGGGTTGAATTTCAACAATGGCAAACCATTGACACAGCCAAAAGCATAGAAACCACAACCAAATTTGAGTCATTGAGACAAGCATAGGATAATATCACTTGAGAAATTCACAACGGTAACCAACTACAAATCTTAGCACCCAACTTTTAGCCAGTCTCGTGATCCAACTAGAGGAGCTCAACATTCCCGACAACAGCAACTAGGAGAACCCTGATGTAGCAAGCTAAATCATGCTTCAGTCTGCTCTCTCAAGCGACGAATCGTGCTCCTGACAGTGACTGCACTAGCAGTGCTGCAAATACAGAAAACAGAATTGGGCCATGCTTAACAAAATATTACGGTTATGGAACACAAGATGAGAGTCAGCAAAAAGTTACTTCATGGTGTAAGCACCGCCAGCCTTGACCTTCCCACAGTCCTTGCATCCCCAAATTCCAACTGCTTTCCTCTTCACAGCAAACTGGAAAGACAACATAGCAAAAGTGGGACACATCTATATTAGAAACATTGTTCGACATGCCTAAACATCTTATAAACCATTCAAATATATGAACTTATAAACAGACAAATATATTTAAGACCGATTGCTTTCATGTGTGTAAAAATTAGTCTGCAGCTTACAGTTCATAACAGTCCAGTAGTGGTGATAACGAGTACATAAAGATAAAAAAAAACTCAAATACAGAAGCAGGGTGGGTAACTACCAGAAGACCTACCTTCCCACAAAACTCGCAGAAGTACTTGGAGTGCTGAGATACCTCCATCTTCTTGATTTGCTTACGCAAGCTAGCGCCATACCTGGTTCCTACAACAGTATAATTTGCAAGGTTAACATCAAATCCCAGACACACATATTGGGAAATATGTCATGTTTCTTGAGCATGTACCATATTTGCCAACAATTCCAGCCTTCTTGGTGCGCTTCGTCTGCATAGGCATTATAAAAACAAAATAAATCACAACTGCTCACTAAAATTATTCAATGCAATATAACTGGTAAGTGTAAAGCTGCAACTTTTCAAGAATAAAGTTAGTATCAATATAAAAGATTGCACACACTCAGGTACCTTAACAATCAACAAGAGAAAAATATAGTTTCTTAAACAATAGATATGTAGACCACTAAAAAACATTAAGGTCAGTTAGTTGCTATTAACTCTCCACTAGCAGCAAGAGAGAATTTACCCGATATACATTTGACAAGCAAAGGCATAATAACTAAAATCAACAAAGGAGAAAAGTATTATAAGCCACTGATTTATACATTAGGTGTTCAAAGGCTAAGCTTTGCATTGGATACTACTTTCATGTTGCATGCTGCCTGGTGCAGTGGAGTGGCTACTGATGGCATGGCAAAGGTGTCAGGCTAGTTTGCCTTTGTGCACTAAACTAACAATGAATTTTTCCAATTTGCTAGAACTTGCACAAACACTAAGGACGAAAACCACACATACAGCATACCTCAAAGGACTCATAAAATACTGTGTGGAATTTACATTCAACATGTTGTCAATTAACAAGATCACCAAGAACACTTTAGGGCTTAAATGTGGAGTAGAAACATATAGTTAGCTTCCTGCCCTTACTGTAGCAGTTTTTGGATGATGTCTTGTGGCCTTTACCCTTTAGCTTTACACAGTTTGTGCCTCACCCTAGGAAACCTGAGATAGCAACTTCTCCAAACATATAATGCACAAAAGGCAGCGTGCCACCCTAAATTGCATATTCAAGGCTAGCACATTCCAAATACCCGCATGACCCTAGCAGCAGGCTAGCAATATATTGCACTTTAAAGCGCGAGCTATTCCAGACTAACAGTGTTACGACCAACGGGCTTAGATTTACATGAAAACACAGGAACACAACGACTGATCCAAAGTATGATTGTTGTACATGATCCTAATCCCGAAAACTAAACTATTGAGCCTGGCCGAATACATATCGAACAGGAGCTGGACTGCGAAGTCAAGCACTCTAGATCTCGCGCGAACAAGCGGCCAGACAGAACTGGGCATCGGCTGTACGACAAACAAGGTCACACGAAGAATGGGAGGAAGAGGTGAAGGCGTGAAGCGGCATACCATTTCGGCGACGGGAAAGCAAGCGAGGTACGGGGCGGTAGCAACGGCAGGTGTGGCGGCGCGCGCTAGGGTTAGACTCGACAAAGACGCAACGAGGCACGAGAGACAAATTATATGGGAGGTGCTGGGGTTTCGTGTAAGTATATATGGATCGGGCCTCTGTGCTGTTATGGGCCGGCCAAAATGGAGTATTGAGACACGAGAGAGAAATTGTATTGGCCTTTTTTTTCTCCGGGTAACAAAATTAGACATCCAACGTCTTTTTTTTTCAGCTTCCTCAACCTATGAGAGGGTGTGTTTGGTTTAACTTTCTCATCCTATAAATAAAGCCGATACTTATTTAGATATTTTTTTATTTTTTCCCTAAATGATATTATAGCATCTCTAACAGATTACGGGTGTGTTCAGTTTAGCTTTTGACTTTTGGCTTTTACTTTTGTCTTGGAATTCAACTTTGGCCTTGGAATTTATAGTTTTAACCCCGAGCTCTTCTGTATTCAGGGCCCAGTCTAGATATATGAGAAGTTGATTAAAATAAATACAGAAATTATTTTTAGTGCAAAAATAAAGTCTCAATCTTGGGAAAATCATAACTCTATGAATTTGACTCATTTTTTATCCATTCCAGTTGCATTAATCTCACATTAATATTGTTTATCATCTAGTAACCTTGTATTACCATGAAACCTATGATTAAAACATTGTACGTCCTTTGCTTTAAGTAGACACTTAAACCATCGAAAAATCATAACTTTATAACTGTAACTCCGAATTTAGTGGTTCTCGAACCTAGGATATAGTTACGATGTGTAGATCATTATTATGCAATATGTTCTCATGATTGGTGTGATGTTAATTTTGCTTATACCATGCTTGTTTGTATTGTTGCGACTAGCAGCGAGGTTACGAATCACTTGAAGACCAAGTTGGTACCTGGGAATCTCGAGTCTAAGGCAAATTGTGCCCTTTATCACTCTTCTTTACCTAATAATGACCTTGTTAATCACTGTGACATGCTCAGGTCAATTTGATGGGACCTAATAGGTTTCCCTAACATTGTTTATCCCCCACCTTGCAAACAGATGAACTATGGGGTAGATTTGTTATTGCTCTACCAGGTTTTGGGAAATTAATGTTATATTATGAACATGTTCCAATTATATTGTTGTTTTAATAATTGTTCATGCTAAGATCATCATGTCAATTGGAACATGGAGAACCACTGGGAAAACAGTGCCACCACAAGGGTGGATGGGACGCCCTTGGCTAAGTAATTAGGAAAGCTAGGGAGAGATTACCTTACCCGAAAGGGGCAACGGAGGCGTCGCTGCAGAGTATAGGGAGGTTCTCGGGTCGAATTGCTGTGATGGCGGTTCGGACGAGGGATTCCTATGCTTCCTTCTTCTTGAGACCGTAGTGAGTATTCTCGAACTAGTGGAACTTTGGAAAGGCCTCGTAGTGCTACCATGTCTTGCTTCCTTGGTAGAGGTGTATGGGGTCCATACAACCCCGTGGCAAATGGGTAACACGGCTTGTGGGTAAAGATGTGCAACCTCTGCAGAGTGTAAAACCGGTATATCAGTCGTGCCCACGGTCATGAGCGGCTCGGACCCTCACATCAGTAATTTATGGAACTAAACTTAATTTTCCATATGCATTGCATTGTGGGTGTTATTATTAATCTTGATCCCTTATTTATTTGGGTTGGTATCTACTTATACTTAGTAACTGCTAATAAAATTTTGACCAACTTTAAAAGAAATTGTCATACCCGGTTTTGGAAGGCAAACCGAATGCGGACCATGTACGTGCCAGGATCAGAAACTCACGTACACAACGATTACATAATTGGACATCATCACACATTGCTCAAAGTAAATAGCAGAAAGGTACTTTATTACATCAGGATGTCCAAGACATCCACAGAGTCTATAACATAGTCATTAATATCATCAAAGTGCGGAATATAAAACGTAGTAGATAAGGCCTTCACAGGCAGCTGACTGGTGGTTTGCCACTAACATAACTAGAACTCGTCGTAGTCCTGGAACTCCTCAAAGTCCTCCATGTCGCCAGCATCTCCCACTAAGCACTGAATACAGTGGGGACAATCTGGGGTGGGGTGGGTTTTAAAGCAAGGGTGAGTACACATCAACGTACTCAACAAATATCCCGTTTGGCTAAAGTGGACTAGCTGTATGTGGAGTTAAGGTTAAGTAGTTGCTTTTAGTTGGTCAAGTATTTATTACTAATAGTAGAGCTAAATTTTAATAATAAACCCAGTTATTACCCAAATATACTCCCTTCGGCAGGAAATACCAGAGATCATAATTATAACCATCATTATTAAACATCATCATAAAAAGTATCCAAAGTTATTCTAATCAAAGAAGATCCCAAGGCTGCTCTTAACCGTGAGCACGGTTGATATACCAGTTTCTAACACTCTACAGATGTTGCACACTTACCCAGAAGTCGTGATTCCCATTTTGCCCAAGGTTTTATCCTCCCCATTGATAACTACCATGGTGACCTAGTAGGGTCTCACTATGTAGCCTTTACAAAGATTCCCCAGAGGTCATAGTCACCCGTTAGGTTTCTCCAGTTTGATAAACACGGTACTTCTCCCAACAGGAAGGGTGACTAACAAAACCAAATCAAAGAACCTCTGCAACCAGCCTCGGTAGAGCAAGTATTATGCTCGGACCCCATTGACAACCCTACGACGAAGCCAACTACACCTCAGGTTCCTCTAATTAATCAGCTAAGGGCGTCCCATTCCACCCTCATGGTTGTACTGTTATCTCGGGTGGTCACTCAATGAACAGGTCCTTACGGAGAGGTACTCAGGAAACAGCCTGAGTCCCCTAGAGTATCACAAGATAATCATCGGGATAACATCATCGTATCATAAATATTTACATCATGTTCGTTGATTAAGTTAAAGCAATAGCATAAAGCTAACCATGATAACCCAAAAGATAAACAAGGATAAGGTAAATACAGACTAGTCAATCTTTAGGTTTCAATAAAGTAATGTGGGACATTGAATTATAAAGTATGTAGGACATAATAGGTCATATGACACTTGCCTTCACGAGGTTATTGCCCAGGAAGATCTTCGGCAACACACTCTGGAACCACGGGTTGCTCGCTGTCTAAACACAGCGATCATGCATTCAATACATTTGGGTAGAGACAAAGAACAATACACCAAACAATTGCAATCAAGTGAACACAAGTTTGACAGAGCAGTATAACACAAAAATGTAAACCTAAGTGCTAGGGTGGATTAGTACACTTAGAGATTAGTGATTTCCTAAATATTATGGTTTATATAATTTACTTCCACTAATTTTGGTGAGACACAAGATTATACCAGAGATAAATTCATACATGACATATTATAAATCTCACAAAATTAAACACCTAAATATCATTAGGGTTTCCCTTTTTATTTTCCTATTTCATAAGCAAATTATTACAACACTAACCTATAGCTTAGACATAAAATTAAAGTGTACAGACAGTGAATGATCATAACTTATTTAGACAAAGAATAATCCTATGAACATTTTGCAATTTGAATCACTCAATTTGGAGTTCATATGAAAAATATATGAAATAAACAAGTTTTGAAGTTTAAAATACAAAACTAGGTCTAATTATGTGATCTATTTAAAGGTCAGGGGTCTGTTTACAAAAACACAGGGGCCTACGCGCGAAACTGAAAGTCGCCTAGAGGGGGGGTGGATAGGCGAAACCTGAAAATTAAAACTTTATCCCCCAACTAGATCCCTTGATTAGTGGTTAGAACAAGATATACAATTATCGAAGTATAAAAACTAAGTCCTTGCTTGTAAAGAGTATTGCTTTCAAATAATGCCGAATTGATAAATCAATACTTTTAATAAGTCTATGAGAATAAATCACAAGGGCTTAGACAAGAAGAGCAATAACACAAGTTTAAGTTCTCTCTTGCAAGGTGTTGCTTTACTAAATGAGAATTTAACTTAAAGCAACACTAAATAGTATAAGCAAAGAATAGTGAAAGAAATAAACTTAGAAAGGAAAAGAACAAACAAATCACAAGAATAAGCACACAAGACACGAGTGATTTGTTTTACCGAGGTTCGGCCCTCGAAGGCCTAGTCCCCGTTGAGGAGTCCACTTAAGGACGGGTCTTTTTCAACCCTTTCCCTCTCTCCACCGATCACACAAGGATCGACGAGCTCTTCTTCTTTTCAAGGATCACTCTCGATCCCACAAGGACCACCACACTCTTTGGTGTCTCTTGCTAGCTTTTACAAGCCTCCAAAACTTTGGAGGAAGTTCAATGGGAGTCAAAACTCCACACGCAAATGAACACAAAGACGTAGCACACACTATCTCTCAATGAATCTCACAAGGCACTAGTGCTCAACTCAAATGAGTAGCTCTCTATTACTAGCTCTCTCTTTTGTGGCACTTGTGTTTGTTGTAGTGGTCTAAATCTTGTGTATAGGATGGATCAATGAATATGTGGTTGGGAGGGCTTGAGTATGTCAACTAGATGACTTGGAATGTTGCTTGGGCTCCCACACCTTGAAGTGGCCGGTTGGGGTGGTATTTATAGCCACCAACCAAAATCTAGCCGTTGGTGAAGTGTGCTGGCGAAGGGCGCACCGGACAGTCCGGTGCGCCACCGGACAGTGTCCTGTGCGCTGCCACGTCATCCTGTCGTTAGGTCTTGAAGCTGGTCGACCGTTGGAGGCTCTGACCTCATGTGGCACCGGACAGTCTGGTGTCGCACCGGACAGTCCGGTGCCCCTCTGACCGCTGCTCTGACTTCTGCCGCAGTACTGTTCACTTTGCAGAGTCGACCGTTGCGCACAGATAGTCGTTGCTCCGCTGGTGCACCGGACAGTCCGGTGGCACACCGGACAGTCCGGTGAATTATAGCGGAGCTGCGCCTGGAAAACCCGAAGGTGAAGAGTTTGAGCTGAAGCACCCTGGTGCACCGGACACTGTCCGGTGCGCCAGACCAGGGCAGCCTTCGGTTCCCCTTTTTGCTCCTTTCTTTTGAGACCTAACTTGTTCTTTTGATTGGTTTGTGTTGAACCTTTGGCACCTGTAGAATATATAATCTTGAACAAACTAGTTAGTTCAATTATTTGTGTTGGGCAATTCAACCACCAAAATCAATTAGGAAATAGGTGTATGCCTAATTTCCTTTCAATCTCCCCCTTTTTGGTGATTGATGCCAACACAAACCAAAACAAGTATAGAAGTGCATAATTGAACTAGTTTGCATAATATATGTGCAAAGATTGCTTGGAATTAAACCAATCTATTATTTCATAAGATTTGCATGAATGTTTTCTTTATATTTAATGTTTTAGACCATGCTTGCACCAATTGTTTTGTTTTTGCAAACTCTTTTGGAAATTCTTTTCAAACTGTTTTGCAAAATAGTCAAAGGATAAATGAATAAGATTTTGTGAAGCATTTTCAAGATTTGAAATTCTCTCCCCCTGTTTCAAATGCTTTTCCTTTGACTAAATAAAACTCCCCCTTAATGAAATCCTCCTCTTAGTGTTCAAGAGGGTTTTAAGATATCAATTTGGAAAATACTACTTTCTCCCCCTTTTGAACATACTAAGATACCAATTTGAAAATCATTAGTTTTTAAAATATTAAAAGTAGGTGGTGCGGTCCTTTTGCTTTGGGCTAATACTTTCTCCCCCTTTGGCATGAATCGCCAAAAACGGATACTTAGAGTGAAATATAAGCCCTTTTTACTTTCTCTCCCCCTCAAACAATATATGAGTGAAGATTATACAAAATTGGAGGGCTGGCGGAATACCAGCAAGGAAGGATAATACCAATGACATTGAGTGGAAGCGATGTCTTTGCCGAATACTCCATTTCCCTTTCAATCTAAGACTTAATACATGAGATGCTCATGAAAACATATTAGTCTTAGCCTTGGCACAATAGAGATAGGAAATATGCAAATGTACCAAAGGAAAGAGATATGATTAAAAGGATATGTCAATTAAGCTTGAATAATTCTATATAATATAGATTGCTCCCCCTAAATATGTGCTTTGAGAGGAATACAAATTTTTGGTCTTAAATGCCAAGTGCACATAATTAGGTTAATGAGATCATGTCTATATCATAGAGAATGTGAAGTGCATTGTGTCATAGTATAAGTGTGATGCTCATGACAGTTTATGCACTTATGAAAGCATGTTACAAATATCTCAAGCATTTACCCTTAAGGATTTCAAAGAGGCTTAAGGACCATCCACCTTTGGAACAAAGGCAGCTTATCCTCGTTACAAGGTTAAGCTTTAAGCTCCTTGACAATAAAATTACTTCACCCAGTTTAAACAAAGATGTAAGAATTAATGTCTGAGAGGTTAAACTAGGTATGAAGCAGGGTTAAATGCATGAACATGCTTTCTCTTCCTTTTATACAAGATATGCAAGGAATGTAGGAAGATTTAGGTACATGTATAAATAAGATTGAATAGTTTTACCCTTTTGTACCTTTACATAGTGATGCTCTCTTCATTGTTCTTTGTCCTTAGTCTTATTGAATTCGCCTAAGACTTATACTCAAGACAATGTATGAAAATATTTTGCACAAGAGAGAGTTTTACAACTAGTGATCCTTCTCTAAGTCATTGTTTTAGATATCAAGTAGATCACAAATTGCATAAATATATCATGAATTCTCCTTTTAACTTAGTGCATATCACAAGAGATGTCGATTGAAATTATCAATTGAAATTAAGTTGAAATTACATTACGCACTAAGAAGCATAAGTGATAATTGAAGTTATTCAATGATCAAACAACAGATGATATCAAAAGAACAACATAGGCATTAGATTTTCAATCAAGCTCAAAAATAGGAGAATCCAATAAATATGCTACTTTAACATTGAAAGCTACAATCCTTGATAAAGGTGACATTATTTTACCAAGTTGGATTGAAATGTAGTAGCATGTCTGATGAGAACTTTGTTCTCATACATGAGACTATATGAGATTACTAAGATAACGTGCTAGTCTCAATATAATCAAGAAATAGAAATAGGCTCCCCCTAAAGATATGCATCAAGAATGAAAGAATGAAAGTAATGGGTGAATGCACTCATTTTTAAAGGCAAATAGGGAGAAGCACTATTTATCTTGATCAAGGCTTAAAAGATTTGCAATAACAATTTTTGCCTGGTATTCTCACAATGAAAAAGATTTAGAATACTCACAACCACACCATGAATGTTTTTGACAAACTCATTGTCCAAGTAGGTGTTGTTGCACTTGATGTCTTTCTCTTTCATGTGAGTGTCCTCCCTTTGTAGTTGTTTCTTTTTCCTTCCAAACTTATTAAAAATACTCAAGAAGGATGTTAATAGCACAAGGGAGTACATGATGAATGATGATTTCTTTTTGATAGAAAATAAGAACAATTTATCATTCATAAGTCACATAAACGTGAAGTAAACTTCTTAACATTAGTGCACATCAAAAGAAATATGCACTCTCTAAACATTTTGATCAATCACAGGAAATTTACTTCTTCATATTGAATTTATTAATCATTACTTGGAAGCAAATCAATATGAGAACAAATATAGCAAAGACATGAAATAGATTATAATGAACAAGTGCATTTTATTAGAATGAGATTGAATGCACATCTATCCGACTTTGGTTCAATAAAGAATCTATTCTTTACATAGGTGGAATATGATATATTAGAGTAAACAACCATTGATGGGAATTATATTTGATTGAGAAGATAAGTTCCCATACCTTTGCTTTTACCTTCCTTCCTTTGGGTGAAGAGCAACCCTTTGAGGCTTGTGCCTTTAAACTTGCACTTACTCTCTTGTAGATTTTCATAAGTGAGCTCAAGAGAAATGTTAACGCAACACAAGCACTAGTTTCCCTTTTTGTAATCATTTTGATAAGGAATGAAAAGTGGATTACTAAAGCATGGAAACTCTATAATATGAACTAGATTATTCCTTGAAGTATGCTTAGTTTTATCTTATGGAACAAGCATAGTTAGTTCTTTTAAGGTTATGGGAATAAATCTAATTCATAATATGGAGAGCAATAGATGAAGAAGAATCATATCCAATATAAGCAAGAAGCAAAACAACATAAGTCATTGGATTGACTTTTCCTTTTATGTTAAATTACGCATCTCCAAAGAGAAACATATTCTCTACTAGTGAGGCTACATGGGTTACTTAGATAAAAGCATCAGTCTCACTATTCTAGTTATAGAGAGAATCTTCCCTTTGTAAGTGTTGTAGGGATTTGAATTCCTTACATGACACCCTATTCTTTTAGGAACTAGGAATATCTCTTTATATCTAGAATCATGGCAATAACAAGATAATAAGTGTAAAACATGCCATGAGTTGCTTAATATTGTAAAACATGTAGATTGCCATAGTATAGGAATGATGAATATACAATCTACCATATGAGAGGAATTTCTTCAAAGAATGGTGATATAATTTAAAGATATTTGAAGTGCTTTATTTTTCTATGTGACTACATAAGACACATAAGAAATGATATTCTAAAATACTTGCACTTAAAAGCATAAATGTTACCATCCTTTGGCTTTCCTCCATGTTGTAGGTCTTGACTTTTCGGCATAGGATTAATTCTTTATTTCCTACAACATCAATATCTTCCCGAGATGATATGAGTTTTAGACATAATAATTTGAAATAACCTTGGGTCAATCTTGGATATGTAGACCACTGTAGATTGATAGCTTGAGTTGACAAGAATTGAATTGACTCTTTCAAGCACCCCAAGGCTTCATACCATCTCCTTCTCCTGCAAATCTTGTCAAGCATGTTTTGGTACCCATCGCTTGATGGGTCCATCATGGTTAGTTAACAAGGGTCTAGGAACCCAAGAGTCCTTTGTATTAGCACTAGGTAAATTTTTTACCTTTCTAGCACAAGTTGCAATTATGGGTTGCCTAGTTACATGAGAATTAATTGACAAGTTAGGAGTGAGATTGTTACCAATGGGACAATCCTTGCATTGATGTCCCTTCTTTCGGCATATGTAGCAAAGGCGATCTTCAAGCCTTGAAGATTTCTTCCTTCCTTGTTTCTTGCTTGCTATATGGTTAGTAAACATTTTATTTTCTAGCCCTATGCCTTTTTGTTTAAAATGGGGACAGGATTTAATAAAGTGTCCCTTCTTTGAACATCTAAAACAAAGTTTATCATCCTTGTTAATAATCAAGCCATTTTTAATATAGGGACATGATCTAATCAAGTGCCCCTTTTCAAAGCATTCACTACACCTCTTATTTCTATTTGTAAGAAGTGTGACTTGATTATTACCTTGGATGTTACCTTTTATGGAGGCATGGTTGAGGCTTTTGGAGGAGGTATTGATTTTCTTCTTTTGCATCCTCCTCTTGGCAATCCTCAAGTCCTTGACATGTTCTTCAAGGGATTTAGTGCATGCCACGGTTGTTCCCGTCTCAAGCTTCTTCACCATGAGATCACGGTTATCTTGAGAAGGTTGAGCAATGCATTTCCCTTTTAGTTGTGTCAAGCTCATTTTTAGCCTCTCATTTTCTTCCTTGAGCTTTTGATATGTATCATCTTTTGTTCCTGCAAATTCTAGCTCAAAGGAGGGTTTGCTTGTCGACGAACAACAAGCATTAGCACATGGTAATATAGTATCAATTTGAATACATGTGCATGAGTGAGGTTGTTGAGATTTTAAGTTTTCTATCACAACCTCATGAGCCATGTTTAATATGATATGATCATCCATAAGATTTTCATGTGAACATAGAATCATATCATATTTTTCTTGAAAATTTAGATTTTAAACTTTTAGCTTTTCTACTTGGTCCTTAAGCAAGGTATTTCTATTTACTAATTGAGCGATACAATGTAAAGTGTTATCTTGCTCAATTGAAATAGTTTCATACCTTTGGACCAAATCAACATGAGAGCACTTTAGCTCATCATGTTCTTTAGTCAACTCGTCAAAGTGTAGCATTTTAATGGAGAGAACATCTTCTAGCCTTTGACGAGCTTCGCTTTGCTCTCTCGCTCTTTCTAGAAGTTTGAGCATGACCGCCTTATCTTCTTGGCTTAGGCGAGCGTAGAGTTGCATAAAGCATGCTTCTTCCTCCTCATCCTCATTTGTGCTTCCGCTATCATTTTCATTAGCCACACAACATATGTGGGAATCGAAATGGGAAGACAAACCTTTTGGAGAGGTGGATTCATCGTTTGGTCTCCATCGTTCATTTTCTTCTTCTTCCTTCAAAGGGTTAGTATCACAAGAACTAAAGGAAGTAGAAGTATCAAATGAACTATCATGTTTGGACTCATTAAATTTGGTTTTAATTCTAGTCCAAATATCATGCGCATCAGGAATATATTCATTATAATTTGTAATGAAGGCATGATAATCTTCTTCACTAAGAGAATTACCTAAGATGTCAATAGCTAGATAGTTTAAGCGTATACATCTTTGATCTTCCTCGGAGGCATCATAATTAGAAGGTATGATACTCTTGTCTATGATTTGTTCTAATTGAGGATCTATGGTTCTAAAAGCATTTAGCACACTAGTAGACCATGAATCATAATTAGAACAATCGGAAAGTAATATCTCAAGAGTTACCTTCTTCCGAGTTGTGTTCTTGTTCTTTTGGGATCTTCTTTGAGCCATCACTTCGAGTTGTTAGACTCAATATGAAGTGCCTAGCTCTGATACCAATTGAAAGTCGCCTAGAGGGGGGGTGGATAGGCAAAACCTAAAAATTAAAACTTTATCCCCCAACTAGATCCCTTGATTAGTGGTTAGAACAAGATATACAATTATCGAAGTATAAAAACTAAGTCCTTGCTTGTAAAGAGTATTGCTTTCAAATAATGCCGAATTGATAAATCAATACTTTTAATAAGTCTATGAGAATAAATCACAAGGGCTTAGATAAGAAGAGCAATAACACAAGTTTAAGTTCTCTCTTGCAAGGTGTTGCTTTACTAAATGAGAATTTAACTTAAAGCAACACTAAATAGTATAAGCAAAGAATAGTGCAAGAAATAAACTTGGAAAGGAAAAGAACAAACAAATCACAAGAATAAGCACACAAGACACGGGTGATTTGTTTTACCGAGGTTCGGCCCTCGAAGGCCTAGTCCCCGTTGAGGAGTCCACTTAAGGACGGGTCTTTTTCAACCCTTTCCCTCTCTCCACCGATCACACAAGGATCGACGAGCTCTTCTTCTTTTCAAGGATCACTCTCGATCCCACAAGGACCACCACACTCTTTGGTGTCTCTTGCTAGCTTTTACAAGCCTCCAAAACTTTGGAGGAAGTTCAATGGGAGTCAAAACTCCATGCGCAAATGAACACAAAGACGTAGCACACACTATCTCTCAATGAATCTCACAAGGCACTAGTGCTCAACTCAAATGAGTAGCTCTCTATTACTAGCTCTCTCTTTTGTGGCACTTGTGTTTGTTGTAGTGGTCTAAATCTTGTGTATAGGATGGATCAATGAATATGTGGTTGGGAGGGCTTGAGTATGTCAACTAGATGACTTGGAATGTTGCTTGGGCTCCCACACCTTGAAGTGGTCGGTTGGGGTGGTATTTATAGCCACCAACCAAAATCTAGCCGTTGGTGAAGTGTGCTGGCGAAGGGCGCACCGGACAGTCCGGTGCGCCACCGGACAGTGTCCGGTGCGCCGCCACGTCATCCTGCCGTTAGGTCTTGAAGCTGGTCGACCGTTGGAGGCTCTGACCTCATGTGGCACCGGACAGTCCGGTGCCCCTCTGACCGCTGCTCTGACTTCTGCCGCAGTACTGTTCACTTTGCAGAGTCGATCGTTGCGTGCAGATAGCCGTTGCTCCGCTGGTGCACCGGACAGTCCAGTGGCACACCGGACAGTTCGGTGAATTATAGCGGAGCTGCGCCTGGAAAACCCGAAGGTGAAGAGTTTGAGCTGAAGCACCCTGGTGCACCAGACACTGTCCGGTGGTGCACCGGACTGTCCGGTGCGCCAGACCAGGGCAGCCTTCGGTTCCCCTTTTTGCTCCTTTCTTTTGAGACCTAACTTGTTCTTTTGATTGGTTTGTGTTGAACCTTTGGCACCTGTAGAATATATAATCTTGAACAAACTAGTTAGTCCAATTATTTGTGTTGGGCAATTCAACCACCAAAATCAATTAGGAAATAGGTGTATGCCTAATTCCTTTTCAGAAACTAATGGACGTCGGGTTGATTCTCAAAAACCCGAGGGGTTTCTTAACAAAATTTCCATGCGAACGGGTATCAGGGTTCCTCGGATGCTAGATCACGGATCGACGACCGATATTAGATCGGCGGGTGAGCGCGCTGACGCGGGCGAGCGAGCGCGGCTAACCGGTGGTCTCGAGGTGGGTTGAGGCACTGGCGCGCGGGGCCCACGAGTCAGTGGTATGCCGAGGACGCGGGGCGCGTTGGCCGCTAGATCTTAGACGCAGGGCGCGCTGGTTCCACGAACCGCGCGAACCATTATCCGTGAATCCGGGCCGTCAGATCAGAGTCGGATGGTTAAGATGGGCGCCAGAGGGATTTACCTACTTCGGTCGGCCAGGGGCGGCGCAGCTGCCGGAGATGAGGTAGACTGGGGCTTCTGGGGCGCTAGGGGTCGGTCTGGGTTGCCAAAGAGGTTGGGGAGGTCTCGGCGAACACTAAGGCGAGGTCAGGATGGCGTGAACGGGGCTGAGGCGGGCAGACGGCGGAGGGGGACCCTCGGGTGAACCCAGGGCTACTCCGGCGAGCAATACCCGCCGTGGTGGGAGTTAATCTGGTGCTCTAAGGCCAACATAGGTTCCGGGGTGAGGGTAGGGATGCTCTAGGCCTGAATTCGGGCTCAGGGAGGGGTTGCAGTGACCGGACGCGCGTGAAGAAGCGGTGGTCTGATGAAGGGGGCTTCGACGAGACGAAATTCATCTCAGTAAAGAGAAATTGGCGCAAAATAGGGATGGGGGTCACTTACCCAGAGACGGCGCTTAGGGCGACTTGGCATGACGCGGGGAGGCTCCGGTTGGCCGGGCGTCGAAGAATCGTGGCGGTGGCGAGCTCCAACCTGCGCAAGGAAGAGGCTGAGCGTGGACCGGGCAGTAGAGTTGAGGAAAGGGGA